>NC_133963.1:925170-1525170 GCF_031877795.1 Strix aluco
CCTTTTACTGCTGATCTCTACTTCAGATTCTAAGCTTTTATTTTTGGGCAGTGATTTCAGCCTCACAAAGAAAACCAAACAAGTAGAGATCTGGGTGCGTGCAGAATTACCACCAGCACCTGTTAACTCTGAAACCTAACAACGTTGCAATGCCACTATCATTATTTTACAGTTCAATCATTTTAGCACAGCATACAAGTACTGTGCTGATCTGCCACAATGTCAGACTGTCTCAACTTACATAACTCTCACTCTTAATTTTTCCCTACCGATGTACAAATCCTTCTAGTTTACCTTTGAAAATGTTTGTGGTGTGCCCTCATTCCCAGCTTACTCTTCCCACTCAGAGGGGGCGGCTTGAGGCACACCCTCTGCCCTGGGCTTCTGCCTCCTCGGCTTGCAGTTTTGCCGTGGGTTTTTTGACGCTTTCGGAAGGGTCCCCCGCCGCTATCCTTCGCTTCAGAGCCCCTCTCCTCAGCAATGTCAAGGCCAACGCTCCTCCTTAACCTGCATGCCTGGGTGCCCTCCTCCCATTGTCCCCCTCAGCCACATCCCAGGACCCCCTTTGTGTGATGGCCCCGTCCCGCCTGCTCCACACGCTGGAGGAGAGGAGCCTGGGGGTGTGAGAGCCATGTCAGAGCCCCCCCATCAGCACCTTCTAATCCTCCAGCCCCGATGGAGTTAAGGCACCTCAGTTTTCCAACTCGGCCTTGCTGAGAGAGTGAGCTGGCATCACTGAAATGGGACTTGGACTGGGAAGACATCAGCCTGAAGGAAGAAGTCTCCTCTTTTGAGGATCTGGAGCTCACGCCTCTAAACAACCCCACAACAAGCAACCTGGACTCAACAGGAGACGGGCAGCACATGGACTGTCCCCAGGGGCAGGAGCAGGTCCTCACCAAATCCAACCAGAACAACCTGGACTTTGAAACCTTGATGGCCGCTTCCCTCCTGCAGCATCCCTGGGATGAAGAGAGAGATGACCTCTCCAACTCTGTCAACACTGAGCAGCTGTTTGACCCCAGCGATGCCTCTTTGCCAGCGGGAGGGAGCAACTGGAGCAGTCTGGCATCTCTCGTCTAAGGGCCAGACACCCTTCAAAGCCCACACAGACTTTAGTAGGATGCTCCCCCCATGCTGCTGGGACTCCCAAGGGACAAGATTTTCTAGAGACAGAGACATCTACATTGACTTTGACCGGCTTCATTGTAGGATTATTTACAGAAACCCCAAGGGGAGAAAAAAATACCACCACAAGAACTGTTTGCTGTATCTTTAAAGGACACACCACAAGTCTCTAGTACGTGACTTTCCTCCAGAGAAAAAATACAACACTACTTTTTCTTTTTTACTTTTAAAGGAAGAAATGTGAAATATATATATTTTATTTGTTTGTTTGTTTGTTTGTTTGTTTGTTTGTTTTTCCATGGACGGGACATAAGTTCCTTCAGGGCTAAAGGAGAGCACCTGTTATATCCCATGCAAGACATGAGATTCCTGGTGGTTTGGGACTCGATAGACTAAGTGCAATTCCCTCACTGTTTGTCTGTTCCTCTTCTGTTTAGAGTACTTGGTAGGTACAGTGTGATAATCAGCTAGCAAGTAAATACAAGTCCCTTCTGGATTCTCCAAGTTCAACCTTCAACCAAGTTCCCGACTTATGCTTGAGAAGAAGAAGAGGTTTATGAATTCATCACGTTTGCTTCTTTAGGTGCTTTTCTATAATCTATTAAATATTCTATATTCAAAGAAACCTATATTTTTAGCACTAGCATTTCTTAATAGCAGGGCGATAGGGGAAATGCAGTTTGGGCGTTGGGTTGGGTTGGTGTGGTGGCATTTTGGTAGCAGGCGAGGGGCTACAGGGGTGGCTCCTGTGAGAAGTTGCTAGAAGCTTCCCCGGCTCCAAGTTGGACCTGCTGCTGGCCAAGGCTGAGCCCATCAGCGTTGGTGGTAGTGCCTCTGAGAGAAGATATTTAAGGGGGTGGAAAAACCCCCAAGAAACTGCTGGAAAACCTGCAGCAGGGAGAGGAGTGGGATGTGAGAGAAATACCTATGCAGACACCAAGGACTGGGAAGAAGGAGGGGGAGGAGATGTTCCAGGCCCGGAGCAGAGGTTCTCCTGCAGCCCGTGGGGCAGCCCACCGTGAGGCAGCTGTGTCCTGCACCCAGGGAGGGTAACGGTGGAGCAGGTGCCCACCTGCAGCCTGGGGGGCACCCCACGCTGGAGCAGGGGTATGTCCAAAAGAGGCTGCGACCCTGTGGGGGACCCACGGCTGGAGCAGGGGCAGAGTGTGAGGAGTCCTCCCCCTGAGGAGGAAGGAGCAGTAGAGACAACGGACGATGAACTGGCCACAACCCCCATCCCCTGTGCCTCTGCGCCGCTGGTGGGGAGCAGGGACAGAAAATCAGGAGTAAAGTTAAGCCCAGGAAGAAGGGAGGAGTGGAGGGAAGGCGTTTTTAAGATCCAGTTTTCTTTCTCATGTCCCTACTCTGATTTGATTGGTAACAAATTAAATTGATGTTTTTTCCCCAAGTCAAGTCTGCTTTCCCTCGGACTAGAAGTGGTGAGTGAGCCCTCTCTGTCCTGGTCTAGACCCACCAGCGGCCATGTGGTGTTTAGTTTCCAGCTGGGCCTAAACCACAACAGAGTTGCTTTCTATTTTCACTGTTTAAAGGCTTGTGTTCGTTGTTCTGTAAACCAAGAGCACGCCAGGGAGGATTCCTGCAGCAGCAGCAACAGGTTTCATTAAGGATCCAGGACCAGGTCACTCTCAGAACCAGCTTTCATACTTTTTGTCCCCAAAATCTTCACTGCAGTTGCTAAAGGGTCTAGACAACCATCAACCCTCTCTGTCTTTCACCAGCTGACATAGCCCCTCTCCCTTTTTTGGTCCGAGACTGTTGCTGTCCACTTCTTTTGCTCATCCAGGGCAACACAGGACCCTGATTAAAGATATGCTTTTTGGAGAGCCATAAGGAAAACACTGTGGTGTGGCCATCAGCTGGTGGCGATGGGGTCACTCCACAACAAATGCTCCCGGGTGGGACTGAGGAGGAAAGAAATCCGCATTCAGGCTCCACCCAGGAGCTCAGGCCACAGTCGGGCCTGGGCATGGCAGCGGAGATGAAGTCCCATCTAGCTGGGAGCAGCTCATCAGCCGGGAGAGCTGCTGGGGTTGATGCTAACTGAAGCTTCGGCCCTTTGGCTCGGTGTGCAGTGAGAGCACAGCAGGGTCTCTGCAAAGTAGCTCAGAAACATTTCGGCAGCGGAGCCAAACTCTGCTGAAACTTGACTTGAAGCCCTCGAGAACCGGACTCTTCGCCTCTCCTTTGCTGTAGGTTATTAGAGGTAGAGCAGTCATTACCTAATGGAGTAAGTAGAAGCTGTAGTTTTCATGGTGTGTCTTAGACTTGCCAAAAAATGCAAGATTATAAAGTTTCTTTTTGGGAGGAGAAAGCACTTGGGACCTTTAATGTGAGGTCCTATAATTTAGCAAGAGTATAGTTGTAGTATAAGAATCGATAAACAAGCCTTAAAAAAAAAATTACCCTTGGAGTAATTTGCACCCAAATTTGGGAAGGGGGTTGGAGCTGTGGAGGTGGGAGTACAACTCCCACAGCCCCCTGGTAAGGCATGGGGCAGGCTGAGGACCAACATCTTCAGCTCATGCAAGCAGCAGAGCTGGGGCTGGGGCCGCTGCTTTTCCCAGGTGCCAGCATCTGAACTCCCATGCACGGCTGGGGAAGGTGTCCCTTGGCTGGGGAGCAAGGGCCATGTCTCGGGGGGCTTTGGGGGTCAGTGTAGGTGTTTGTACCTGTGTTGGCAGTGCTGCTTTTTATTTGTTCTTGTTATATCTTTCTGTTTTGGGGCCTCTATACTGATGCTGAAGAACTACAGAGATACGTGTGCAATTTAACCTTTCTCATGGGAAGTTATTTACCAATTTAAAAACAAAGAAAGAAAAAAACAATGAAGAAGAAAACCCCCTTTTGCCTCCTTGTTTCCCTCCAGCACCGCCTGGCTCTGTCTGACCCTCTTCCCTGGAAGGAGGGGACATCTCCCCAGCCCAGCCCGGGCTGTACACCCAGCCCTGGTACATGGGTGCTATCACCCTCCTCCACGGTGGCACAGCAATGGTCCGCAGGGAAACTGAGGCACAAACTGAGGCCTTGCTCTCCAGCCTGAGCTTGCCATGAAAAGCCAGTCTAAACGGCACCTGTCACCTCCCATAAATCAGCAGGCAGCGGGTTTCTGCTGAAAAGCAAAATAAAAATTTCTGCTCCCCTGGGAGTTGCCTCCTCCCTCCTCCACAGCCGGTGCCAGCACCCGTCACCTCCCGGCCTGCGGCCACTGGGGACAGGCCCAAGCAGAGGGGCACCTGCCTGTGTGCTGGGGAGAGGGTTTGACCCCCCCAGCCTGTCTTGCCCAAATCCTCAGGGATCCGGGCAGGAAAATCCCTCCTGGTCCACGCCCCTTCAGCCAGCAGCCACCCTTGAGAGCAGGTCTGGCTGCTCCCCTGCCCCTCGCTCTGCCACGTCCTTCCCCGCTGGGGCAGTGGGCGGGAGAAGTGCCCACGGGAGGAGGAGTGTAAGCCTCCCTGAGACCCCCCGAGGCCCCGCGGTGCCCCCAAGGGCAGCCTTGTGCTGGGGGGTGGAAGCAAACAGGCTGCCCCTGGGCTTCCTGGCTGCCCTCAGCCCCCTTGGTTGGGGAGGGGGATCCCTCCCTGGTCTCTGGCCAAGCCCCTGGGCTGGCAGTGGTGGGCTCGGGGATTTCCTCCAGGGCCATGGGGCTGTAATCTTTGGAAGGAGCTAAGGGCACACCCCCCTGTTTAATTGGGGGCCTGCCGGGCCCCCCTCAGCTGTGCCCCAGTTGCTGTGGGCTGCTCAGGGCCAGCAGGGCCGTGTGAGGGCACAGGCAGGAGGAAAGGGCTGGGGTCGTGCCTGTTCCAACCCCGGGGGGGCAGGACCCAGGTTTTGGGTTTGCTGGGGCCGGATTTGGGGTCCCCCAGTCCTGCCCGTCCAACCCCTCCGGGGGGTCCCCCGCCCCGGGGCCGGTCCCCAGAGGGCCCCGTCTCAGCCAGATTGGCAGGTGCCCTCCAGCTCCCCATGGCAACGCCAGGACCAATGGCAGGGCCGGGAGCTGGCGACGGGGCGGGGCGTCGCCGTGGCAAGGCAGGAAGCCTGTGGGAGCCGGTACCTAACGGCAACCCCTGAGCAGCGGAGACATCCCGGGGGCTCGGTGGCAGGGCCCGGTGCCGGGAACAGCGCGACCGGAGCGGGGACAGCACTGACCACCTCCCGCCAGCGCCCCCACTCCGCAGTGGCGGCTTTTTATTTATATCTTCTTTTTTATTTTTCCCTCCTCGTGATTTTTTTCAACATCTTAGCTCTCTGTCATGATCTTTGGAAGTTGGGGGCCGTCGCTGGGACATGCTAAGGGCCGGCAGCGGTGGCCGAAAGTGGCGGGAAACAGCGGGCTGGCTGGGGAGGGCGGTGGGACAGCGGGACAGCTCTGCCAGGGGCTCGGCCGGGCAGCTCGGGCGATGCCGGCTGTCAGGGGCCGGAGACTTGCGCGGGGGGGAGCATGGGCTGTTCTTTGTACTCTTTGTACGGTTTGAATTCCTCCCCCCCCCCGGCACTCTTCTGCGAGCCTTCCTGGGATCTTCCTTCCTGAGGGCACAGGAGTTTGCAGGGGAGGGGGGTGACACTGGGGACCAAGCTGCCGCTGCCCTGAGCCTTAATTTGAAGGGGCAAAGCCCATTTGGTGGGAGCGGGGCGGGTGGTCCCACGCCCGCCCCCCCCTGGGTGGTTGAGCCCAGCATCATTCCAAGCGGGGAACCCCCCCCAACCGCCGCGGTGCAGCCGGTGCGCGGCTCCTCGGCCCCGGCCGGGCTCTTTCCTGGCCCCGAGAGCCGGGATTTTGGGTTTCCAACCCGGCAGAAAAGCCAGAAGCCACATCTCCAGGAGCCCGGCACGAAGCGAAGCCTCAGTCTGCCAGCTCGCTCCGAGCGAGGGTGTGCTCGGGCTGGGCCCCTGCCCCCCCAGGCCGGGCTGCTGTGGGGGGACCGGGTGAAGGGAGGAGCAGAAAGATCAGGGAAGTGGGGGAAGTCGGTAGCGGAGGGGGAACTTGAAAGGACATGGTCGAGGGCCTGATGCTGAGATTTTTCTCCTACTAGCAGCGGGGAGGGGAAACATCCTCCCTTTGTGGGATGGCAGGGCTGGATTTGGACTGTGGGGGTTTTGGGGGGGGTGTTGCTGTTTGGTTTTGATTTTTGCTTCAGCCAAAGGCTTTGCTGGGCAGCGGCAGCCGGGCGGGGTGTGGGTGACCCTGGGGCATGGCAGGTTGAGGGCATTTCCCCGAGGTTCAGGGCCGCTAAAGACCACCGGGGGAGGCGTTGCAGCTCCAGAAGGCAGGTTGCTGGCATGGGGGACTCGGACGACCTGGAAGACAGCTTGTCTGTGGGAATGTGGCTGTGGGACTTCTCAATCAAGAACACCAGCATGGGCAAGTCCTGCTGCCCCAGTGGCCTGGGTCCCCTTGACGGTCACAGGATCCCCAGATTTGCTGCCCCATGCTCACCCCTAGCTGCTGACCCGGCGTGCATGGGCATGGCCTACGCTCCCTGCAAGCCCGCCCATCTCCTCCTTGACCTCAAGGATGGCGCACCATGCCGTGGCCATGCACCCTCAGCTCACAGATGACATCAACCACGAGACCAACCCACGTGTCAAGCCGCCCTACTCCTACGCCACCCTCACCTGCATGGCGATGGAAGCCAGCAATAAGCCCCAAATCATCCTCTCTGCCATCGATGAGTGGATTACTGACAACTTCTGCTAACTTCAGACATGCTGATCCCACCTGGCAGGTAGGAGATGTGGAGAACCCTTGCTTGTTCTCTCTCCCCACAGGGCTGGGGAGGGCTTCCCACAGCCTCCAGCGGGCAAGGCGAGCTCCTGTGGGGATACTGGATCCCACTGGGAGCAGAGCAGCACCGGCAGCTGGTGGGAAAGGGCTGTAATGGGAAAGAGTTTATCTGTGCAGAAATGCCCCGGCCATGAGGGCAGCAGAGGGAAGGAGCCATGATGGGGGAGTGCCGCGATTGAGAGACTGGAGACAGGCTTGATGCAAGCAAAGTTCTCCACTTTATTACATGTAACACTCATTTTTATAGAAAATCAGAAGATGCGTGTGTTAAATTGATTGGTTGCTATGCTTCAGAATTCTTATCAGTGTGAGCTAATTGGTAGCTACTTAAACTTTAGCAATTGGACTAATAGCAACTAAGCCACTCCTGTAAAAAACTCTAAATTCCTTGCTGTCTGCACCGTCTTTGGCCCTTTATCAAGCATGACTCACAGGTTAGCAATTCTTCACCATATCAGCACTTCTCTCAGCGCTTTTCTCTTCCCTTTATCAGGCCTCCCAAGGTTTGTAGCCTACAAGTTCCAGTACATCCCCCTCTAACAACGGAGCAGTACAGGCCGTTCTGTCTGAGTCCTTCAAGTCGTACATGACAGGGGAGAGCCCTGGGCCATTTTGGGAGCAGGAGGTACCTGCTGGGCTGCTGATCCTGCAGCTCCTCTTGGCTGTGGGGCAAAGGCGCCTCTGTCCCCAGCTCCACTTTCTTGGAACTCTCATGGGGTCCTGAGTCCCTTGGGGCTGAGCACACATGAAATCACCAGGTCGAACATTGCTGGGGGCTGAGGACCAGGCGTAGGAGAGGGATGGAGAGGATCCCCAGGGAGATGCCGCTTGTTGGACAAAGCCCTCGCTGGGCAGGTTCCGAGCAGAAGTGCCGCTGCTTTCCAAGCAGGGCAGAGGGCAGGTCTGTCCCCTTGACAGTCAAAGGAGGCTCCATCACTGTGATGAGCTGGGGAGGCCTCAGAGGGGAGCCCGATAGAGGGCCTGTAGGGCTGCTGTCCCCAGCAAGCACCAGCGTGTCCCCAGGGAGGAGGGGACAGCCCCCCGGCTCACCAGCTTTGGGGGCTTTTCCCAGCCACCTTGGCTCCCTGCCCTCCTCCATCAGGCAAGGGGACTTCCAGCATGTGACACTCTCTAGGAGGTGGCAGGGCAGGAGGGACCTGGGTGGCTCATCCCTCCGCTCCGGTTATTCCCAGCCCAAATCTGCAGTGTGCCGGTGATCCCGGCAGCCGGGGCTCACCCAGGCAGGGCTGGGCAAAAGCACTGCAAACCCCCTGCCCAGGCGTTGTCCACCTTCTCCCCAAGCAGGTGGGTCTCTGGCGCCTCTTGAAGCCCATCACGGGGAAGGGAACCCCCTGATTCCTCTCCAGGGCCACCTGGGTCCCCCAGCCTCCCCTGTCCTGGGGGAACCTTGGGGAGTGAGGAGGGGGGAGGAGCTGTGTGTCAGCGTGTTGATTTTCTCCTGCAAACTCACAGCTGGAGAATCACCATGTTTTTCATTAAAGGGCTGTATTCAAAAAAGAAAGAAGGTTTCCAATCCCTCTCTGCAGAGATGCAGGGGGGTCACAGGATTCTTGCAGGCAGGAATGTTAAATATGTTCTCCGACTGGCTCATAATGTAGGGCAGCCCAGGCTGAATGAAGTTTGGCATGGGGAGGGCAGATGGGGAGCAGAGAATTTGGCTTGCAAGTCTCTGACCCTTGTAAAACTTTGTGAAACTGTAAATCTGGGGTTACCACAGCCTGGATTGTTTGCAGGGTTATCTGTGATCCTGATGATGATGCCATCTCCCGTGGTGCTGCCATGTGTGGCCACTTGTAATGGGGTCCTGGCCACAGCAGGGTAAAGACCCTCCTCTCCTTCCTCAGCCACGAAGGAGGACCTGCCCTCCTCCAGCTTAGCTCCACGCCTGGAGCAAGTCTGGCTGGGTCCTGCCAGTGCTCTGCATGATCCAAGGCCCATGGTCACAAGTTACAGCCAAGGACAGTTGCCCAAAATTTCTTTCTGGTTGGCAAATCCTTGCTTGACCCCCTTGGCTCTGCCACCTCTGGCTGGATTAGACAAGAGGCAAGAAAACTCTGCCAGTGACTCGGGGCAGGGGTGTTTCTGCTGGGCATGTAGCCCGGGATAGCTTGATGTTGATGTTTCTGCTTTCTTTTTCCCAAAGATCCTCGCTGAAAATGGCCTTTTCCACCAGCCTGTCCACACAGGTAGATGCTGCAGCAGCAGACAAGCATTCAGCCTTGGTTTTTTTTTCTCTTTTGGGTCTAGAATTCCATCCGGAACAACCTCTCCTTGAACAAGTGCTTCGTCAGGGTGCCTCGGGAGAAGGGCGAGCCAGGGAAAGGTGGGTTTTGGAAGCTTGACCCCCAGTACGCTGACCAGCTCAAGAATGGTGCCTCCAAAAAGCGGAGAATGACCCCAGTGCAGCTCCACCCGGCCTTCACCAAAAGAGCCCAGCAAGAAGCAAAGTGTGTTGCCAGCCCAGCTGCTTCAGCTTCCACCTCCAAGAACATCCTCAACATCAGTGTGGAGTCGCAGCAGCTGCTGGAAGAGTTTGAACAAGTCACCAGCGACCTGAACTCCAATCCAGCAGGGCACAAGCGCAAGCAGCCCTCACTCAAGCCAATGGCTCGTGCCCCATCTGCCATGATGCCCCACGTGATGTCACTTATGCGATGTCCTGTTGCCACCAGCTCAGCCTGGACTGCATCCTGCGGTGGTTAGATCTGAAGGGAGAGTGCCCAATCTGCAGAGGACCAGTAGAGATTGTCCAGTTTCCCGTGCGAGGAGAAAATGACTATATAGAGTGTTTCACCGTGCACCCTGGAGAGTTGCAAGACGCCAGCAGCCAGGCAGGCACAGCTCCCAGTCGCCCGGCTGAAAACAGCCCCCATCACCCCATGGCATCCCCTGCACCTTCTCCACAGGGGACACTGTCCCCAGATGAGCAGGGGACTGCAGGGCCAGAGGCAGAGGCAGTGGGTGACATCCTGCCTGAGGTCCGGGCAGAACTTTGCCAAACAGAAGATCATCTCCTCAGTCCCTTGCTGCCCTGGCTGTGCCTGGAGCTGCAGGCAATATGTCGGCCGCGCTGATGACAGGCATGTCATACAGAGGCCGACATCCTGCACACCCTGTGCGTCAGCAGCCCGGTTGCAGAGGCCATGGTCCAAGTGCTGCAGCCTGACCTTGACGCTGATCCACAGCATCATCAATATCATTGTGGACCGTTGCAGCCAGGAGGCCCAGGGGCTGCTGCGCTCCCGTGCTGTGTGGGAGGAGGATGACAGCTCTGCAGCTGGCTCCAGCCCCACCAGCCCCAGCTCCAGCAGCTCTCTGGTGGTGCACGGCTGGAGGGGCAACAAATCCTCAACCACAGCCTGCCACGTCCAGTGTCTTGATGCAGTGACTGCAAGACTGCCACACATCCAGGGATGACATGGGGTGTTGTTCCTGTGAAGATGCGCATTGCAGCTCCTACAGCCTTCTCGCTGTCATAATCAATCACTCATACATGAACCCTCAGAATTTGAAATTCATGCCTACATTTTTACTCTCACTTTTCCCTGCTACCCATGGTAGTAGAATGGGCTTTCCTTCACCAGAGTGTTAACGATAGAACCACTCATTTAAAGTCAAACCATGAGGTCTGAGTTAATCACAGAATCACAGAATCACAGAATCACAGAATCAACTAGGTTGGAAAGGACCTTGAAGATCATCTAGTCCAACCATTAACCTAGCACTGCCAGTTCCCATCTACACCATATCACCCAGCGCTATATCGACCCTACTCTTAAACACCTCCAGGGATGGGGATTCCACCACCTCCCTGGGCAATCCATTCCACTGCCTAATAACCCGTTCTGTAAAGAAATATTTCCTGACATCTAGTCTAAAATGGATTTATGGCTGCAGGCAAATAACTAGGTTGCAGACTGGTCCCTTGCTAAACGTCAGAAGCTGCTGCACATGGCATGTGCAGTGCAAGAAGCCAGTAAAAGTTTCAGAGAGCGCTGTGAGGAATGGCTGGATTTCACAATTGGTGAAGGGGAGTTGCCCAAGAGATGGCCCAATGCACACACAAACTGGAGGGGAGCGCTACAGACACGCTGGGAAGTGGAGTCGTGCAAGGGGAAGAGCACCAGCCTAACCATGGCTGGAACATCATTTCAGTATGACACTGCCTAAATAATGCTGTCCAGAGTACCAAACCTGGGACCAGATGCAGCCAAGTTGGGACCAATGGGGAAAAAATAATTAGGGCTGAGTTGTTTATTTTGGTAGGAAGCTGGAGAAGTACAGGGCATCTGAGGGGGCTGAAGACACAGACAAGGCCTTGGTGACTGGCATGAAACACTGATGGTGACCAGAAGACACTGGTGAGGAGAGGGAGTGGGAAGTGGGGTTGTGGTAGCCCCAGAGGTGTGTGCGGAGGCGTGAGTGATGCAGGGGCAGACGTCCCATTATGACATCACCGCGTGGTGGGCTGTGATGTCAGTGAGCGATGGACTGTGACTTCACATCCCTCACTGCTTATATTCAGGCACCGGCAGAGCCCGGCCCAGTCTGGCTCGTGCCTGGACTCCTGCCAGGACTCCTGCCAAGCCTGCCTGCGAGGTCTGGAGGGTCGAGCGAGGCTGCTCCGGGTGCTGGGTGGTGCTTCGGGGGCTGCCGTCAGTGCAGGTCCTGGAGCCATCCCCTGGGTTTCCCTGGCCCTGCCTGGGTCAGGCAGCCAGGCACCGCCGGCCGTGCTCGTGGCAGCGGAGGTGAGCTGTGCAGGGGAGGGTCCCCTCGGGGCGGCCGTGGGGCGGGCGAAGGGGTTCAGGGAGCTGGAGCGTGTCCTTCGCCAGGGGCCTGGGCATTTCTTCTTCCCCCTCCCCTCACCGGGACAGCGAGTGACCGGGGCCTTTCTCACTTTTGCAGCACGTGACGCCCTTTGGAGGCTCCAGTGCCAGCAAGTGGGAGCAGTTCCTCATCCTCAGCTCTCCCCAACCTGCTGCAGCGTGTGAACATGGCCACGGGAACAGAGCAGATCTGCCCCATCTGCCATCATGTCTCACGTGACAACACTTATGCGATGCCCTGTCGCCACGGGTTCTGCCTGGGCTGCATGTTGCAGTGGATAAATGCGGAGCCAGAGTGCCCAATCTGCAGGCGACCAGTAGAGGACGTCCGGTTTCCTCTTCTAGAAAATGGTATGAGCTGTGTCTTCAGGAGAGTCACAGAAGAGTCGCCAGACGCCAGCAGCCAGGCAGGTGCAGCTCCCAGTCGCCCGGCTGAAAACAGCCCCCATCACCGCGTGGCATCCCCTGCACCTTCTCCACAGGGGACACTGTCCCCAGATGAGCAGGGGACTGCAGTGCCAGAGGCAGAGGCAGTGGGTGGCATCCTGCCCGAGGTCTGGGCAGAACTTTGCCAAACAGAAGATCATCTCCTCAGTCCCTTGCTGCCCTGGCTGCGTCGGGAGCTGCAGGCAATATGTGGGCACCGCTGGCTGCAGGCACATCGTGCAGAGGCCAGAATCCTGCACACCCTGCGTGTCACCGGCCCGGTTGCGGAGACCATGGTCCAGGTGCTGCAGCCTGACCTTGGAGCACGTGCAGCACCTCTGGTCCACGGCATCATCAATATCATTGTGGACCGTTGCAGCCAGGAGGCCCGGGGGCTGCTGCACTCCCATGGTGTGCGGGAGGAGGATGACAGCTCTGCAGCTGGCTCCAGCCCCACCAGCTCCCGGTAGGGGACTCTCCCCTCCCACCTGTCCTCATCCAGCAGCTCTGCAGGCTCAGACGGGGAGGAGGAGGCTGCCCCTGCTGCGTCAGGGACCGCTCAACTGGGGGGTTCCGGTGCCCCCTGAAGAGGAGGGTCCCCAGCTCCCAGGACTCTCCCCAGCCCTGCAAGAGGCCGCCCCGCCAGCAGCCGTATCAGGGCTGCAGCAAGCCTTTATTGAATCAATAAATTATTATTTCTCTGACCCTGTCTCTGGATGCTGCTTTCTCCCCCCTCTCCCTGTGCCTTTACCTCCCCTGTGCCCCACTGTGGTGGCCCCCACCTGCTGGGGGGCACGGCCATGGGCCCCCGGAGCCCCTGGCCCATGTCCGTGGTGCCTCCTCCCGCAGAAAATCCTGCTGCACCCGCCCACCCGCTACGCAGCATTTGCCGAGAGCAGAGCGGGCAGGAGGGGGAAGCTGGTTTTGCCGCAGGTCCGATGGGGACCTGAGAATTGCTGGCAAAATCAAATATGTGAGGCAGAATATCTATGTCGTGGGTTACATGGGTTACTTTATGTTCTCATCTCTCGAGGTTGAAAGCAGCATACATGAGACAGTTTGCAAGAACTCTGCAAGGACCTGGCACAAGTTCCCATTTCCTCCATAGAGAGCCCTTATTCTGTGAACATACCTATTTTATCACAATTTCCACCTAAAAAATACACCCCACCTCAGAACGCTGTTGGCCTGCAGAGCTGCCCAAAACTGAACAGTCCCGTTGCCGTTTCCACTAAGCGCACAGAGATGCAGATGGGTCCGCAGTTGAGGCGGGATGGTTCCCCTCTTAGAAGGCGGCTTTAAATGAGAACAGTGTGCAAAATGAGGCTACTGGTGCTGCTCTGGAGGAAAGAAATCTTTAGCTCCGTGATGCATGAAATACTGGAAGTTTGCAGAGAGACGTTCCTTTCCCTCATGCATAAAAACGCTCCCAGGACCTCAAAACAGTATGTATAAATGGGCCTCGCTATCCTCTTACAGAGCAAGTCCAGACCCACTCCTTGTGGGCCAGCTCAGCGTCACAGGGACTCTTCAACAGTGTGCAGGTGACCACAAAATCCCAGGAGTCCTCAGCCTGGGAACGGATCTTCAGCAGCCCATAGTGGGCTTGTGGCATTAGAGGAGTCTGCTGTGTGACATTCTCAGTTGATGTCTGGGAAGGTAAAATCACCCCTGAGGACAAGGGCTGCTGATCTAGAGATAGGGCAGTGCTGATCGCATTCTTCTTTAAATGTCTTTCAGTAGCACCCAGGATGATCTCCGCCTTTTCTCTCCCCTTTCGTGAAACGGAATGCCAGAATAGCTGAATGTGGCGTTTTTCTGGGCTGTCCTCCCTGCTAGGCTGCTGAATGGAATTGTACACTTGTTAGAGACAAGACCTTGTAATTGTGATAAAGCCTCTTGCATTTACATGCGAGTAATGTACCACTCCAGACCAAATCTTGTACGGCCTCTTCTCCTGGGGGACAGGTTGGAAAGGGAGCTGGTGAAAAAAGGAGATTCATTCCTAGCAGATCTGAACACCGCAGCCATCCTCCAGAAACAAGACCCCGGTGCGCTGCCCACAGGCTACAGTTGGTACAAGTAGGGAATCGGGATTTACAGTTGGTGCTACTGTAATGCTCTGCAATAGAATACATTTCTTCTGGAAGTGTGGAGGCTGCGGGTGTTCAGTGTAGTGTTTGAAGTAGAAATAGGGAATCTTACTCCTCTTTGCGTTTAGCATTTTTACACAGCTATGGCTACGTAAACTCTTGACGGACGCTCATAGAACTCAGGGGGGGAATTTTACCTGGTGCCAGAGTGATGTTGCTCTGGAGGAGAGTGAAGTGCCTCGGCAGCGCGTGTTTCTGCCCAGATCGCTGCCTTCCCTGGGGTCAGTGCTTGAAGGCCGTCAAGAGAGGGAAAATGTCGTGGGAGTCTAACACAGCTCCCTTCGTCCACCCGCTTGCTCCGAGCAGTTTTCCGAGATTAACTCGTCTGTTCCCACGTGAAAGGACACTGGTCAGGATTTAAATGGAGCTTTGACCCGTGAACGCATTGTGGCTTGAGGAAAGCGCACTGTGCTGCGGTACCTTGGCTGTAACTGCTGGGCTCTGGATCTAGTCCTGCTCCTGCTGCCATCAGCAGCACCCCTGGCTGCCATGTCTCTGCTCTTGAAGGGCAGCAAGGAAGTGTTTCACTGAGCGTATGTAAAAAAAAAAAAAAGTAACAGAGGACATGGATTCCTTAAGCAGCACATTAACCAGCTCCCATTTCCTGGTTGCATGTACTGTAGTCTTGTTCACCTCACTGCTCTGCACGCAAGTGCTTGTCCCCTTCGGGGCCCAAGAGCCATCGCACTCTCTCTGCGATGCTCTCAGTACTCTTTGTGCTCCACAACAAAAGTCTGACGGAAGATGAATTTTTTTTACCAGTGATCTAATGTTAATCTTCTGGTCGTTGTTTCAGCTTGGGATTGCAAGAAGGGGAAGAGAGTGACAGAGGGAATCCCTGGAGATTTTAAAGGCACCTGATTGTTTGAATCTGTGCAAACAAGCATCCAAAAATGAGTCAGCTCTGGCTGGGTACCTGGAAAAAGCTTGACAGAAAGCAGCACTTCACCGTCTGATGTTTTGCTGTTCCTTAGTACCACCTGAATGTCGGTGCTTGGGCCTGAGAAAAATTGTTTATCTCACTCTCAGGGAGAGAGGGTCTAAGGGGATGGAGGAAAACTTGGAATTCAGTGGAGCACTGACTCGCCATCAGGGTTATACAGACTAGAATACTGATGCTCTTCTACTGCCGTGTTACAAACACCCAAACATTTAGATCATCAGCAACCAGCCCCTGAGGGCATCGAGGGGCAGGTTTACAAAACGAAGCATCCGGTGGGCCCGTGCTCAGCACGCTGTGCCAGAGGGCTCCGAAACTGCCGCCCTGGTATTGCCCTGCTCCTGACCCCTGAGCGGCTCCCAGTACGCGGAGCCCCGTTGGGCTGGAGTCCATGATTTTGGCAAGCAGAAAGCCGCCCCCCCGAAAGCCTGCCTGCCCTGTGCCCGCCACGGCAGTAGCTGTGCTGTCATCGAGGTCTGTTTGGTTTTGCCGCCCGCATGGCTGCAAGCAGAGTAGGAGATGTGGCCCCTCTCGGTTGTCTTTTACTGTTTATCCTCTGCAGTGATTTTTGCTGTTTCCATGGCTCCTTTGCACTGTTATTTTGGGAACCTGTGTTTTCTCGTAAGACAAAATCACAGAGGGTTCAGAACTGGAAATCCCATTTATCCTGTCTCCGCTGCATTCCAGTTGGTGTATCTGCAGTTCATGCCAGTGTTTTGGGGAGTGTTTCATACTGATCATGGCCCACGTTCTCACGGAGGAACAGGCCAGGACACGTGATGCTGCTTCACGTCTGACTGTTGGTGTTAAACGGGATACGCAGGATCCCGTAGCAAGTGTCTCGGGCAGCTCAATCTCTGCAGAGGGGCGAGAGGAGAACACACAGATTCTGTTCAGTGCCAGAAGCTATGAATGTGCTATTCAGCTATGAGCTGTATGGCCAGATGGTACATACAGGAAGAGTGGAGTCTGACCAGAGAGCTGTTGCATCTAAAGACCAAAGAAGGTGGTGTTATAATGAAGGACTCCTTCCCACCGTGAATGAGTAGTGAAGGCAAGTTTAGAGCGATGATTGGTGCAGCAGATACTTGGGAGGATCAAGTGTGCAGTGCCCGTCTAACCACAAGTGAGTCTTCTGGAACAGGCAGAGCACTGGCTGGGACTCATCCCTGCGGTAGGACAGTGACTGGTCTCGTCTGTGGGAACACTTCTTGAGTGGACGCAGAGTTCACCTATACGCTTGCCAAACTGGCAGACGAGGTCCCTTCCTCACCGCCTGCTGCCCTGTGTAGAGCTAAGTGCTCTCCCTGAAACGTTTCTTCCTTGATGCTGTCGTTGGCCATCTGAAGAATTCGAGATTATCGTTGGCTGCGTCTCTGGTGCATCCCAGTGGGGTAAGCCATGAACCGCATCAAGGTGGAGGAAGAGCAGCCGGACTACCCAACAATCCTCTGCATCATGCTACGTTTCTTTTCTGCTTTGCGGCAGGGTTACAGCTTCTAGGCCAGGACTTGTCCCCCCCCATGGCTGGCAACAGGCGTAGGTTTGTTCCCTTACGGCCCCGCTTCACCCTTGGGCAGCCTTTGGGGCTCCTCGCCCCAGAAAAGCGTGCTGCCTTTTTGAGCGCCCAGGGGCGAGGGAGGCCATGCCCGGCGAGCAGGGGGTGCCGGAGAGGGGCCAAGCCGGGCTGCCGAGCCTTGGGAGGGACAGTGGGCTCAGCGCTGCTTGCCGCCGCCCAGACGCCTTCGCGCGGGACAGTTGGTCCCGGGCCGGGGCAGCGGGGACGCGCAGCGCGGGTGGCTGCTCACCGGGCTGTGCCGGGCACCTCGCTGGCCGCAGCAAGGGCGAGAGGAATGCCCTGTCTCCCCGGGGGAATGTTTCACCCAGGTTCTAGCGACACGCCCCACGGCTGTCCTGACACTGCTTCCAGGGGAAGGTGCGCCTTGGTGCTCCGCAAGAGCATGCTGTAAACACAGGTTTAGCAAAGCCAGTCACTGCTGTCATTGTGTTTGGCCTCGCTGTGCATCCCCTCTGAGCCTGACTAACATGGGGTTTTGTCCTGGGTAATGCTGAAACAGATTCTTCCCTTTTCTAAAGTAATTTCTTTCTGTGAGTCTTCCATTCCCTCACTCACATCAGCTTGATGATTGGGCTGAAATAGGAGCCGGTTGTGGAGCTGATTTTCCCCTTGATATACGGGACCCTCCAGAATGATGGCTGTGGAAGAAGACAAACGCTGCTGAACAGAAAGCGAGTTAGGACCCTCTACTACAAGATCTGTTCTGCTGCATTGGCAGTCTCTGGCAGCAGGAAATACTAGTTCTGCTATTTCTACTTGTCCTGTTTTTACACAGAGGAGCAAGTCCTACCTGGCTACAGCAGCGCTGCGTTATGCAGCACAGTCCGGCTCTGCACTCCCAGGGCCTGTCACACCATCGCACTGGGGATTCGGCAGCATTTCGGTGCTCCACGGCCAGTTTTGGGGATGTGCAGGTGGACCATGGCAGGACGGCGCGGGGGGGCCTGCAGGAGCAGTTTGTCCATCCTGCTGGCGCCCAGAGCCCGAGCGCGCCCCCCCGGCACCGGCACCCCCCGCCCTACAGCTGCCTCGCCGCTCCCCCACTGCGCCCCCGGGGTCCCACCAGAAAACCTTCCTCATTCAGCTGAAAAAGGAGCATTGGAGCCACCTGGGGCCCTTCTCCGGGGCCAAAATGGAGCCCGACACCCCCGGGCGGGGCTAATGAACCCCTGCGCCTTGGCCGCGCCACGGGCAGAGGGTGCTCGGCGCCGGCTGCCCTCAGCTCCCCGCAGACCCGGGACAATCCCCAGCCGGGGGGGCCGCAGGCTGCTGGTGCCTTCCCCCGCCAGCCCAGCCCTCCCCGCAGAGTTCCCGCACCCCAAATGCTGCTGATGCTGCTGCTGCTCCTGGCACATCGCGGGGGAATAAAGCAACAGCGGGTCCGTCGCAGGGGCCATAAATACCCGGGGGCTGCTTCTCTGGGCCTATTTAACTCGCCAGGTCTCTTTAATTAAACTCGCCATTGTGTTTCCATCTCCTCCCGCCCCCCCTCTGTTTCAGCTCCGCCTGACGAGAGATGCGAGACGTGTCACGGAGCCCCAAGAAAGCAAATGGAGACTGGTCCGTCCGTGCCTAAACACAGTCCGTTTGAGAAAAGAGAATTCTGCTCTCGCGCAGCTGGAGGGAAGGAGAAGCCCCGTGTTCTTCTCTCCCTAAAAGCCCTAATCCTTGTTTCAAAGCCTCGAGCCAGTTCTGCAGTACTGTCACTGAGCGAGGGGCGGGGCCGAGCCCCGGGAAATCTGGGGCGTCCCCAGCCAGTCCCTCGTTTGTGCCACGCTAAACCCAGTCTAAGCCCG
This sequence comes from Strix aluco, assembly GCF_031877795.1. Lineage (NCBI taxonomy): Eukaryota > Metazoa > Chordata > Aves > Strigiformes > Strigidae > Strix > Strix aluco. Next base: position 943,843 of record NC_133963.1, read on the forward strand.
GACGGCACCACGCTGGAATTCAGTCCTGACGTCCCCAGCAGCCGCTGCCAAGGCGAGGCAAGCCGGGCTTGGGGGGGTTTTTCTGGCCGCGACCAGGCACGGCGGGCAGAGCGGGGGGGCCGGGGACACCACCGGACATCCTGGCCCGCCTCACAGCCCCGCCGACCCCCAACTTGTCACCACAGGGAGCCAATATCCTCATCAATGAAAGCGGGGAGGTGAGGCTGGGTGAGTGTGGGGGGGGCGAGGGTGGGGAACAGGGGGGCTATGGGGGGTGAGGGGCTGTGGGGGGGCTGTGGGGGGGCACTGGGGTATGTGTACTGGAGCTCAGATGCCTGAGTCCCCTCCCTTTTGGGGGGGGTCTAGGCTCTGGGGGGCAGTCTGAGGGCCCCCCAATTCCCTCACACCCCCCCACACCCCCCCCTCCAGCCGATTTCGGGATCGCGGTGCAGATCAGCGCGATCTTCGCCCGGCGCATGTCCTTCATCGGCACCCCGTTTTGGTGAGGAAGGGGGGGCAAGATTTTGGGGGGGGTATTGAGGGTTTGGGGGGTCGAACCTTGTGTGTCCCCCCCCCCCCGAATGGCCCCCGAAGTGGCGGCGGTGGAGCTGAAAGGGGGGTACAACGAGCTCTGTGATGTCTGGTCGGTGGGGATCACCGCCGTCGAGCTGGCCGAGCTGCAGCCCCCCATGTTCGACGTGCACCCCCTGCGGTAAGTGGGGACCTCCCCACACCCCCTCAGCACCCAGAAGTGGGGAGGGGGGTCCCCCTGACATGCCCCCCCCCCCCCCTCCTCCCTCCCCTCCCCAGGGTGCTGTTCCTCATGTCCAAGAGTGGGTACCAGCCCCCAAACTGAAGGACAAGACCAAGTGGTGGTGGTGGTGGGGATTATGGGGGGGGGGGATTTGGGGGGCGACTTAGGGACCCCCCTGTGAAGTGGGGGGGCTGTAAGCTCCCCACCCCTCTCCCAGGTCCCCTCCCTTCCACAACTTCGTCAAGATAACGCTCACCAAGAACCCCAAGAAACGACCCAGCGCCGCCAAGATGCTCAGCGTGAACCCCCCCCCCAGGGACACCTGGGGACCCCCAAACGTGGGGGGGACACGGAGCCCTCGCCCCCCTTTGTCCTGTCCCCAGTGCCAGCTCTTGGCCACAGTGTCCCAGTTCTGCCCCCCCCGCCCCCGCTGTCTACCAGCCTCGTCCCCCTCCTCTCCCCACAGCCCCATCCCTAAATGTGTCCCTGTCCCCCTCTCTGTCCCCATCTCTGTCCCCATTCCTGTCCCCGTGTCCCCGTGTCTCCACATCCCTGTTCCTGTCCCCGTGTCCCCTGTCCCCATGTTCCCATGTCCCCGTGTCCCCATCCTCACAACCCCGTCCCTTTCCCAGTGTCTCCCCCCCCGCCCCCCCCCCAATGTCCCCCCCGACCTGGCCGTCTGCTGCTTCTTGCTGGAGCAGTCGCTCTCGGTGCGGGCGCTGCAGGAGATGTTGGCCAACAGCTCCGAGACCAGCGCCGAGGTGGGTTTGGGGGGCCCTGGGGGGGGTTTGGGGGGCCCCGGGGGGGGGGTTTGGAGTACCCTGGGGGGGGGTTGGGGGGGTCCTAAAGGGCTCCCAACCCCGCTGACCACCCTTCTTCTCTCCCCCCGCCCACCCCAGGGCAGCGATCTGGATAAGTGGGTAGGTGTCACCGTGGTGCAGTGACCCCCCCCCCACCTTCCTCCTGGTGCCCAAGGGTGCCCAGGTCCCCTTGGGGTCCTCCTGCCACCCCCTTGTCCCCCAATGGTCCCCATGTCCCCTTGGGGTCCTCCTGACACCCCCTTGTCCCCCAACAGTCCCTATGTCCCCTTGGGATCCTCCTGACACCCCCATGTCCCCTGAGGATCTCCATGTCCCCTCAGGGTGCTCCTTGCATCCCCCCATGTTCCCTCGGGGTCCTCCTGACACCCCCATGTCCCCCAAAGGTCCTCTTGACACACCCTTTTCCCCCAACGGTCCCCATTTCCCCTTGGGGTGCTCTTGACACCCCCATGTCCCCCGAGGGCCTTCATGTCCCCTCAGGATGCTCCTGGCATCCCCCCATGTCCCCTTGGAGTCTTCTGACACCCCCACGTCCTCTTAGGGTGTTCCTGTCACCCCCCTTTGTTCCCCGAGGGTCCCCATGCTCCCTTAGGGACCCCCCCAGTCCCCCCGTGTCCCCGCTGTCCCTGCGGGGGGGGGAAGTGTTGGGGGGGGGCACACACGTGTGCAAGCCACGGCTGCTCCCCTGCACCCCAGGGGGACCCCAGGGACCCCTACGGCCACCTCAGGGACCCCCCAGGACCCCCCTGAGACCCCAACAGTGGGGTCCAGGGGGGCCTTTTCTTACCCGAGTGTTTTTTAAAGCCACCCCGGGGAGGGGGTGAGGGGGTGGGAGTGTCCCTGTTTCTAACTCCAATTTTGTAGCGGCTCATCCCTCCTGGGGAGGTGGGGGAGGACACGAGGAAGGGGGGGACAACATAAGTGGGGAGGGGAGGGGACACGGAGGGGGGGACACACAGACGGTGGGGGGGGGACGACACAGGGGCTGTTGCTGTTGGTGCGGGCGCCGGCCCCAAAGAAACGCCCTGGGAAACGGCCATGTCTGGTGTCAGTCTGTGCTCCCCGCGCCGCCCCACAGACACGGGGACACACAGACACAGGGACACACGGCACCCACAAATCCATTGACCCACAGCACCCACAGTCCCACAGCACCCACGGTCTGCACGGATCCACAGCATCCCACGGCTCCCACAGTCCCCTGGCATCTACATCAGCTCCCACAGCACCCAGGGACCCACTGTCCCCTCGCACCCACAGCACCCACAGACCCGCCACGCCGTGGCCACGATGGCCCCATGGCAGGAGGCTGTACGGGTGCCGTGGGGCCGGATGTTGTGCCATGGGGCCATATGGCGGGGTGCGTTGTGCTGGGGGGGCCGTATGGCGTGTCACGGGGATGTACGAGTAGCTCCAGAGCGAGTGGAGCCGCCAGAGCCCCTACCTCAGCAAGAGCGGGGAGCTCCTGGGGCGCCTCAAGGTGTGGGGGGGGCTGGAGCAGGGGCTGAGGGGGGGCCCTGGGGCTGAGGGGGGATCCTGAGGATGGGGGGGGCTGGGGCAGGGGCTGAGGGGGGGCTCTGGGGTTGGAAATGGGGTGGGGGGGAGCCCTGAAGGGGGGGGGGGGGGCTGGGGCTGTGTCACGGTCCACTCGGTGGACTCGTGATGGTTTGTTTGCTACGATCTCGAAAGTGCAAAATTAAGGTGACCAACACCAAAGCAGATAGCAGTAATCAAACAGTGAAACTTTATTGTGTTGCCCGTGAAGCGGCACGCGATAGTTAGAGATGGGTGAAAGAAAGGGGAAAAGTAAAATTAAGTTTAGAGAGAGGAGGGAGAGAGGTTATAGCTACCACAGCTGAACTGAAGACGTCCTAACGGCCCCGGGTCCAGCGGATGTTGAGTCGTTGTTGTAAGTGTCGGTCAGAAGATCAACCCCCTTCTATTCTACAAAACAACCTCCGAAAGGGAAGTAAGGGACTTTTCTAATAATGATATTGATTTTTTTTTCCAATTCTTTCTAAATCTTCATCAACTGCAGCCCTTTATGTTGTTGAACTAGAGAAGTAATTCCAGTCGCTGCCCCTAAAGTTCCTAGACCTATGAGGGTCGCAATTGTCAGGGCAGTGAGTGGTTCCCTTTTCCTTATCCTGAGGTTATTATTATTCCAATATTTAAAGACAGTCTCTCTTGGATGATATAAAATCCAAGGTATGACTGTTAACTGTATATAAAATTCTTTGTTCTCATTAAACATAGTTAGGGACAAACAGGGAGTCAGTCCTGTCTTTGAGCAAATCCACCATCCCCCTTCTCTTGGTATAGCCCATTTATTTCCAGCTTTGTTTAGTCATTGTATCTTATTTCCACACAAATTCTTTTGGTTTCTGGGCACTTTTCCTATGCATGTCCCTTGCCCTCTAACTTGTTGCATACTAAGCTCGATTTTCTTTTTATTCCATTTACATTGTTCTGGGTTATCTTCATTACTTGGGCTGTATGTAACATTAAGTCCTATCCCTTCGTATAAAGGTGGTCTTACATCATAACACAACCAACATCCAAGAGTAGCATTGGGATTGGTTCTACTAAGGGCTTGGTATGCAGTTTGTACCAATTGCCATAAGGGGTTAGATTCTATGCGTCTCAAAGCAGTAATATTTTCTTGGATATTTCTTGTGCGTCTCAAAGCAGTAATATTTTCCTGGGTATTCGTGATGTTAGTTCCAATTTTATCTGCTACTGTCTTGTTCTGGCCAATTTCATTTGTTATTACCTTATTCGGGCCTACGGGTTTAGGTTTAGGTGTAAGTAAGACAGGTCTTCTCTGGATCAGGATTAATCCTCCCCTATCAGTTCCAGGTTCCGTCAACATTACGCCCCAAGTTCTTACAATTTCCAGCATTGAGTACACCCCCAGAATAGTTGTAGGTTGGAGTTTCACAATGTTCAGGACTCCACCCGACTTTTAGATATTTGTCCTTCTCTGACACATCCCAAGCAGTAGCTATAGTTTCACAATCCCAATAGGCACAATAAAAATAACCTGGTGAGTTGCAATAACTTCTTCCGGGATTCGAATTTGGACACCAGTAAGTGGCTTTTAGGTTAGTCTCCCCCAGCTCCACTGTAAGTTACAATGAGACCCCAAAGTATGGTTCAATAAATCACAATTTGTGACATTGAATGTGGGAGCTCCGGAGGTAATCACTTTTAGGATTATTGTTGACTCCTCAAAGCGGGCTAAAATCCATTCGAAAGGTTGGTATATCCAATCATTTGTTACACTTTTAATATAGATTAGGTATAACAACACTAGAATACCACTCATATTTTTGTGCATTGTCTTCAGTCATAGGCTACTAGCGGATGTATTTTATCCAGATTTTATCTCCACTGTTATACCCCTCTGTCTCCTTCGTCTACTCCTTTGCTTGGAGCAACGAGGTATGAATTCTTCTCGACAGCAGTGGTATTCTTCAGGAGCTATTCTTTAATTACCTGAAGACACACAATCTATTTTGAGTTTTATTCTAGGTTCATAATTACCAATCAAATTTCAAAATCTAAATCTGTTGATATTTCCACCTGTTTTGTTGTTGTGCCCGCTTCCAAGCAAATCTTGTGGCACACTGTCTTAAGACTTTGTGCCAATCTGCCTCATATACTTCCCAAGTTGAAGGTATCAGCAACTCCCATCCACAAAACGAAGTACAGATCTCTACTTGAGCAAGTTGTTCTCTACTAACTATTATATTATCTCAGCATTGCATACAATAAAGTTGCCTTCTAAATGAAATACAAGACCATTTTCTATTACAATTTGAATATTGACAAGTAACCCAACATGAGTGTCCAGAAGTGGGATATTTTATGCATGGAATTTCTAATATATTTTCTGTTGCAGGCAGTTCAGGTATATCAGTTTCTGTTTTGCAACAGAAAGGATGGACCTGTGGAGTTCCCGTTAGCTTATATAATCCCGCTCCCCCACTTTGATCAGGTATTCTTTCTCTTCTCCAGGGTGCAAAATGTACTTTTCGTAAAATATCCCCAGGGGCCATTTGGAGCCACTGGTATAGACTATTTCTTACTTCCCTTCTAGAGTGGGTCATTCAGTTGTCTTCTGGTCTTTCCTTATAGTCATTTGGAGATTTCCTGATTTAGATACCTGTAGGAGTCTGGGCCGCGCTCGGAGAAAGTTAGTGCAAACAGAAGAATGCAAGGACAAAGACAAGGCCGGCAAAATAAGGCTGGCAAAAACACACAAGATAGCAGATAAGTGAGAAACACCTGTGGTCAGCAAAAGCACACAAGTCTGAGCAAAACAGGGTATGAGATAAGGGAGTTTTGGCAAGTTTTGGGCTTTACGTGCTAATTGCAATTAACCAATGCAAATGCTTGTAGAGGCGCGTGAACAGCGCGTGTAGATGACCTGTAGCCTATCAGAAGATAGATGAGTGCGTGTACAGAACTTAGTAGAATGTAAATGTAACCAGAAAAGGAATAAAAAAAAAGATGGACGATCTGATCATCACATTGGTGTTGCGTCGTTTCTGTTCCCGCACGGAGAAATAAGGACCCCGGCTAATGGTGACCCCGACAGATACCACAGTCCATTCCGTTGAAGGCTGCTTCACTGGTCCTTTAACTCGAGTGGCATGAGTCCAACCCTTGTCAGCTGTCTGTACAGCAGTCTCTGTAGTTAGAAGAACAAGAAATGGTCCCTCCCATCGAGGGGATAAGCTATCTTCTTTCCAACTCTTAATTAATACCCAGTTGCCTGGTTGTATTTTATATATTGAGAATTCAAGAGGGGTACTTTGTGCTATTAATCCTTTAACCCTAAGTTCTTGCAGATTGCGATTCAAGACTGTAATATATTGTTGGATCATAATATCAACTATTATGGGATGATCAAGGGGTAATCCGTGAGTATAGGGTATTCCATACAACATTTCAAAAGGTGAGAGGCCCGTCTCTGAATTTAACATAGTCCTAATATGAAGTAAGGCTAAGGGTAGGCATTTAATCCATGAGAATTTGGTTTCTATCATTAATTTAGGTAACTGTTGTTTCAAGGTCTGATTCATTCACTCTACCCGTCTGTAACTTTGTGGATGCCATGGGGTGTGATATTCCCAAGTGATGCCCAGAGCTTCTGTAATTAACTTTATACTTTTAGATATAAAATGAGTACCTTGATCAGAATCAAACACTTTCATAATTCCAAATTGTGGTATAATTTGTTCCAATAATATTTTAGCTACTGACTGGGCAGTCGCTCTGGTGGTAGGAAAAGCTTCTACCCAGTGAGTTAATTGATCTAATATTACCAGTAAATATTTGCATCTCCTAACTTTTGGTAGTTCTGTGAAATCTATTTGGATCCTTTCATTCATTGCAGAAATTGTTTTGCTGGTAGAAATACATGATGTACTTTCAGTTTTCTCAAACATACTGATTTTAGGGTCACATTCATTAACATTTGTGTCACCAGGTAAAAGATCAGAGTGCCTGCTTTTTATCCATGACGTGCCATTAATGGTATGCACTGAACAGCTATCAAGAGCTTTCTTACTGTTTGTGGCTTGAATACTTAACTGGTTTTCATTAATCTCTTTTACACTGTACCCATCACCCAAAAGTTTCGTTTCAATTCTGGTCTGGTTTGCAGAGTCCTCTGCAATTCTCCTTGTATCCCTATTGTCTAGAAGGATCCATTTCCCATTCACCACAGTGGTCCCCAATTTTTGAATTTCGGTTAACTCCTGAGGGTTATATATCTTTTTCCCATAATCTACTTCTTGTTTCATTACATATAAACAACCTTTGAATTCAATTCAGTTTGTTCTAGATCAGGTCTTATGTTTGTTTGTAATTCTATTACTTCAATGCAACTGTGACTTAATTCACCCCTAGGATCTCCATATAAAAATTGAGTAGGATTTTGAGCACCGGTTACTCTCAGTTCTAATTCTGGTGCTTCCATTAAGATATTTCATATTTCAATAGTCGACTATCAGTGAGCCATCTCAGCCTTTTGCTGCAGTACCCCACGCACATTATCAGGGGAAAACACTGTGATAATCGCTCCAAAAGTTACCTTTCATGCCTCTTCAATCAGTAAGGCTGCTGCCACTAAAGATTGTAAGTATGTTGGCCAGCCCCTGCTTAAGGGATCTAATAATTTTGAAAAAATATCCAATTGGTCTCTTACTTCCAGCCCAATCTTGGGTTAGAACCCCATAAGCAGTTTGATTTAATGTAGTTATAAATAATTGAAAAGGCTTTTTAACATCTGACAAACTTAACACTGGAGGCTCAGCCAGTGTTTCTTTTAGTTTCTGAAACCTATTCTCATCTCTTCTAACACGCACCTCCTGCGCTTCTCTTAACAATTCCTGTAGACCCCACTCTTGCCAATCATCGAATTTTTCTAACTTCTTTCTAATATCTCCCCATAATTTGGTCACGAATTAAGTTTTTAATAAAGCCTCCCCCACCGGGGATGCATGCAGGGTCTACTCCCGAATACATTTGTAAACCCTTATTTTTTTTTTTTTTTTTTCCCCTCGCTCGCCGCTTTATTCCCCGGCCGGGCTCCTCCAGCAGCGTGGTCAGACCGGAGCACCCGGCGCAGCCCCCGCGGGTGTGCAGCTGCGGCCAGGCCCCCTCCCTGCGGCACCATGGGGGGGGCTGCGTTCTGGCGCAGGGTCGTGCTGTGGTCCTAGGGGCCGCCCGCCGCCGCCAACGCCTCCCCAAACCTCTGCCCCACTATTTTCTAATTGTTTCTGCTTTTCTCGATTACGGGTTCGGCTAGCTGATGGAGGGGAAGGAGCGCTAGGTTTTGGTTCCTCATCCTCTGAGCTTCCTTCATAAGGAGGAGGAAGATTCTCTAAAGGTTCCCATTCTTTAAAGTTTTCTCTTAACATGCAACCCAGGGGACTGTCCTGGGGAATATCGGGTAAATCGCTCCCTTTTTACCCTTTTTAATTTGGATTTTGCCCTCCTTTCAAATTTTGACTTGTTTTGGCCCATTTTTAGGAATTTTTGTGGCAACTCCTACCGCCCTTGTAGGGGGTTGGATCCAGGGAGTCAAATCCCTCACCCACCCACGTATTCCTTGGGAATTTTCTACGGCAATTCCTCTCACCCTTGGTTACTGGTAAGAGTGTCTTGCGGGGGGGTTGAACCCTTCACCCTCCCATGTACCCCTAGGACCCGTGCTCCCTCCCACAAATGCTATAGGGTCCGCTTCGGTCCTTCACCGGCCAAATTCCTCGTGGAAGTTTGGAAACACGGTTAGAAGACCTCCACACTCAATTCGGAACTCAAATCCTGGCTCCGAAACTACTTTCGTCTCCAGAATAAGGTTCCGTCTCACTCACACTCTCACGCACAAGCAACCGACTCCCACCCAACCGAACGGCATCCCTTATACTCACGACTCCATCGTCTTCGTTCAGATCTTCATGCACCAGAATTATGGGTATTTTATACTGCAGTTTTTCCTTTGGAGCTCTGATTCCTTTGGCTATTGCTTCTTTTTTTGTCCGTTAATATCTGGAGACTGACCCAGACTGCTACTCTCGAGCCACAATCTGTGGGGTGCCCCTCGAGGAGCCACAGTCCAGGAAAGCACACCGAGATCACGTCGGGGTCACCAAATTGTAATAATAACACGAAGCCAATTCTTTAAAAAAATATATAATTTTATTTGGGTTCAATCAATTTAGGGTAGGAAGCAATAGGCAAAGCAGCACTGGGTACGCGGAGAGCCGTAACTCTGCCACACGCACACCAAGATCTAAAAAGCAGCGTCTTTTATACTCTTGTACCATCATCCTTCTCCTTATTTGGTGTTGAATTGTTGGGGTATGTGCCCTTCTCCTTATTTGGGTCTTTTGAAAGTCTCGAAACCTTGGTCTCTTGGCGCGCATTTCTCCTACTGGATCTTTTGAAAGCCTCATGATCCCGTCTTTCGGCGGGCTTTTTCAAGCAGCAGTTACATGTTATCTCTGGGTGGGGGTTTCAAACAGCAGTTACATATTAGCTCTAGGTGGGGGTTTTTAGGAAACAGTTCCATTGTTCCAAGCGAACAGCACACTTTGTATTTTATCCGTATATATTCAAACATTCATAATAATCATAATATAGGTTATAGTGATCACGAATCATTTCAGATCCATACAGGGGACCACATTCTATTTTTTTACAATATTTCAGACAGCAGGATATTATGGTTTGACATTTACAAATCATTCAAGCGTAACGTACCCGCCTTGCTTAACTTAGCAAATTACTTAAAAAGGTTTATTAAATAAGAGAGTGGGAAAAGCAATTTAAAGAAAAATAGGACTACGTAGGTAGACTCCTAAAACCAGGGCAGGAACCATCAGAATACACAGATGAGGAAGCTTCCCCACCAAGGACAACAATGACTGACGACGCAACATCAGCTGGACTCGGGGCCATTAGGACGTCTTGATTTCAGCTGTGGTAGCTATAACCTCTCTTCCTCCTCTCTCTAAACTTTACTTTACTTTACCCATTTCTTTCACCCATCTCCAACTATCGCGTGCTGCTTCACGGACAACACAGTAAAGATTTACTCTTTGATTACTGCTATCCCCTTTGGTGTTGGTCACCTTAATTTTGCACTTTCCAGATCGTAACAAATGAAACATCACGAGTCTACTGAGCGGACCGTGACATTAAACAGACAGGCCGCTGCCCTGCCATGGATGAAGCCACGAGATTCCTCCATGGAGGAGCTTTGCGTGTTCGATCGTGCCCGCAAACCCCTGCATCCTCCTCGCTGTCAACGGCAAAGTCTTCGATGTGACCAAAGGCAGCAAGTTCTACGGGCCTGAGGCTCCGTATGGAATATTTGCTGGCAGAGATGCCTCCAGGGGACTAGCAACTTTCTGTCTAGATACAGATGCACTCAGAGATGAATACGATGACCTATCGGACTTAAATGCTCTACAGATTCAAAGTGTAAGAGAGTGGGAAAAGCAATTTAAAGAAAAATAGGACTATGTAGGTAGACTCCTAAAACCAGGGCAGGAACCATCAGAATACACAGATGAGGAAGCTTCCCCACCAAGCATCATGACGACCGACCACGCAGCATCAGCTGGACCCGGGGCCGTTAGGACGTCTTGAGTTCAGCTGTGGTAGCTATAACCTCTCTTCCTCCTCTCTCTAAACTTTACTTTACTTTTCTCCTTTCTTTCACCCATCTCTAACTATTGCGTGCCACTTCACGGGCAACACAGTAGAGATTTACTCTTTGATTACTGCTATCCCCTTTGGTGTTGGTCACCTTAATTTTGCACTTTCCAGATCGTAGCAAATGAACCATCACGAGTCTACTGAGCGGACCGTGACATTAAACAGACAGGCCGCCGCCCTGCCATGGATGAAGCCACGGCATTTCTCCATGGAGAAGCTTTGTGCGTGCGACCGGTCTGGCAACCCCCCGCATCCTCCTGGTTGTCAATGGCAAAATCTTCGACGTGACCAAAGGCAGCAAGTTCTACGGGCCCGAGGCTCCGTATGGAATATTTACTGGCAGAGATGCCTCCAGGGGACTAGCAACTTTCTGCCTAGATGAAGATGCACTCAGAGATGAATACGATGACCTATCGGATTTAAATGCTCTACAGATTCAAAGTGTAAGAGAGTGGGAAAAGCAATTTAAAGAAAAATAGGACTACGTAGGTAGACTCCTAAAACCAGGGCAGGAACCATCAGAATACACAGATGAGGAAGCTTCCCCACCAAGCATCATGACGAACGACCACGCAGACTCAGCTGGACCAAGGGCTGTTAGGACGTCTTGAGTTCAGCTGTGGTAGCTATAACCTCTCTTCCTTCTCTCTCTAAACTCTAATTTACGTTTCTCCTTTCTTTCACCCATCTCTAACTATCGCGTGCCGCTTCACGGGAAACACAGTAAAGATTTACTCTTTGATTACTGCTATCCCCTTTGGTGTTGGTCACCTTAATTTTGCACTTTCCAGATCGTAGCAAATGAACCATCACGAGTCTACTGAGCGGACCGTGACATTAAACAGACAGGCCGCCGCCCTGCCATGGATGAAGCCGCGGAATTTCTCCATGGAGGAGCTTTGCGCGTTCGATTGGGCCCGCAAACCCCCGCATCCTCCTGGCTGTCAACGGCAAAGTCATCGATGTGACCAAAGGCAGCAAGTTCTACGGGCCCGAGGCTCCGTATGGAATATTTGCTGGCAGAGATGCCTCCAGGGACTAGCAACTTTCTGCCTAGATGAAGATGCACTCAGAGATGAATACGATGACCTATCGGACTTAAATGCTCTACAGATTCAAAGTGTAAGAGAGTGGGAAAAGCAATTTAAAGAAAAATAGGACTATGTAGGTAGACTCCTAAAACCAGGGCAGGAACCATCAGAATACACAGATGAGGAAGCTTCCCCACCAAGCATCATGACGACCGACCACGCAGCATCAGCTGGACCCGGGGCTGTTAGGACGTCTTGAGTTCAGCTGTGGTAGCTATAACCTCTCTTCCTCCTCTCTCTAAACTTTAATTTACTTTTATCCTTTCTTTCACCCATCTCTAACTATCGCGTGCCGCTTCACGGGCAACACAGTAAAGATTTACTCTTTGATTACTGCTATCCCCTTTGGTGTTGGTCACCTTAATTTTGCACTTTCCAGATCTTAACAAATGAACCATCACGAGTCTACTGAGCGGACCGTGACATTAAACAGACAGGCGGCCGCCCTGCCATGGATGAAGCCACGGCATTTCTCCATGGAGAAGCTTTGTGCGTGCGACCGGTCTGGCAACCCCCCGCATCCTTCTGGCAGTCAACATCAAAGTCTTCAATGTGACCAAAGGCAGCAAGTTCTACGGGCCCGAGGCTCCGTATGGAATATTTGCTGGCAGAGATGCCTCCAGGGGACTAGCAACTTTCTGTCTAGATACAGATGCACTCAGAGATGAATACGATGACCTATCGGACTTAAATGCTCTACAGATTCAAAGTGTAAGAGAGTGGGAAAAGCAATTTAGAGAAAAATAGGACTACGTAGGTAGACTCCTAAAACCAGGGCAGGAACCATCAGAATACACAGATGAGGAAGCTTCCCCACCAAGGATCACAACGAACAACCACGCAGCATCAGCAGGACCCGGGGCCGTTAGGACGTCTCGAGTTCAGCTGTGGTAGCTATAACCTCTCTTCCTCCTCTCTCTAAACTTTACTTTACTTTTCCTCTTTCTTTCACCCATCTCTAACTATCGTGTGCCACTTCACGGGCAACACAGTAAAGATTTACTCTTTGATTACTGCTATCCCCTTTGGTGTTGGTCACCTTAATTTTGCACTTTCCAGATCGTAGCAAATGAACCATCACGAGTCTACTGAGCGGACCGTGACATTAAACAGACAGGCCGCCGCCCTGCCATGGATGAAGCCGCGGAATTTCTCCATGGAGGAGCTTTGCACGTTCAATCGGGCCCACAAACCCCCGCATCCTCCTGGCTGTCAACGGCAAAGTCATCGATGTGACCAAAGGCAGCAAGTTCTACGGGCCCGAGGCTCCGTATGGAATATTTGCTGGCAGAGATGCCTCCAGGGGACTAGCAATTTTCTGCCTAGATGAAGATGCACTCAGAGATGAATACGATGACCTATCAGATTTAAATGCTCTACAGATTCAAAGTGTAAGAGAGTGGGAAAAGCAATTTAAAGAAAAATAGGACTATGTAGGTAGACTCCTAAAACCAGGGCAGGAACCATCAGAATACACAGATGAGGAAGCTTCCCCACCAAGCATCATGACGACCGACCACGCAGCATCAGCTGGACCCGGGGCTGTTAGGACGTCTTGAGTTCAGCTGTGGTAGCTATAACCTCTCTTCCTCCTCTCTCTAAACTTTAATTTACTTTTCTCCTTTCTTTCACCCATCTCTGACTATCGCGTGCCGCTTCACGGGCAACACAGTAAAGATTTACTCTTTGATTACTGCTATCCCCTTTGGTGTTGGTCACCTTAATTTTGCACTTTCCAGATCGTAACAAATGAACCATCACGAGTCTACTGAGTGGAACGTGACATTAAACAGACAGGCCGCCGCCCTGCCATGGATGAAGCCGCGGGATTTCTCCATGGATGAACTAAGCGCGTTCGATTGGGCCCGCAAACCCCCGCATCCTCCTGGTTGTCAACGGCAAAGTCTTCGACGTGACCAAAGGCAGCAAGTTCTACGGGCCCGAGGCTCCGTATGGAATATTTGCTGGCAGAGATGCCTCCAGGGGACTAGCAACTTTCTGCCTAGATGAAGATGCACTCAGAGATGAATACGATGACCTATCGGACTTAAATGCTCTACAGATTCAAAGTGTAAGAGAGTGGGAAAAGCAATTTAAAGAAAAATAGGACTACGTAGGTAGACTCCTAAAACCAGGGCAGGAACCATCAGAATACACAGATGAGGAAGCTTCCTCACCAAGCATCATGACGACCGACCACGCAGCATCAGCTGGACCCGGGGCCGTTAGGAAGTCTTGAGTTCAGCTGTGGTAGCTATAACCTCTCTTCCTCCTCTGTCTAAACTTCACGTTTCTCCTTTCTTTCACCCATCTCTAACTATCGCGCGCCGCTTCACGGGCAACACAGTAAAGATTTACTCTTTGATTACTGCTATCCCCTTTGGTGTTGGTCACCTTAATTTTGCACTTTCCAGATCGTAGCAAATGAACCATCACGAGTCTACTGAGCGGACCGTGACATTAAACAGACAGGCCGCCGCCCTGCCATGGATGAAGCCGCGGGATTTCTCCATGGAGGAGCTAAGCGCGTTCGATTGGGCCCGCAAACCCCCGCATCCTCCTGGCTGTCAACGGCAAAGTCATCGATGTGACCAAAGGCAGCAAGTTCTACGGGCCCGAGGCTCCGTATGGAATATTTGCTGGCAGAGATGCCTCCAGGGGACTAGCAATTTTCTGCCTAGATGAAGATGCACTCAGAGATGAATACGATGACCTATCAGATTTAAATGCTCTACAGATTCAAAGTGTAAGAGAGTGGGAAAAGCAATTTAAAGAAAAATAGGACTATGTAGGTAGACTCCTAAAACCAGGGCAGGAACCATCAGAATACACAGATGAGGAAGCTTCCCCACCAAGCACCATGACGACCGACCACGCAGCATCAGCTGGACCCGGGGCTGTTAGGACGTCTTGAGTTCAGCTGTGGTAGCTATAACCTCTCTTCCTCCTCTCTCTAAACTTTAATTTACTTTTCTCCTTTCTTTCACCCATCTCTAACTATCGCGTGCCGCTTCACGGGCAACACAGTAAAGATTTACTCTTTGATTACTGCTATCCCCTTTGGTGTTGGTCACCTTAATTTTGCACTTTCCAGATCTTAACAAATGAACCATCACGAGTCTACTGAGCGGACCATGACATTAAACAGACAGGCGGCCGCCCTGCCATGGATGAAGCCACGGCATTTCTCCATGGAGAAGCTTTGTGCGTGCGACCGGTCTGGCAACCCCCCGCATCCTTCTGGCAGTCAACATCAAAGTCTTCAATGTGACCAAAGGCAGCAAGTTCTACGGGCCCGAGGCTCCGTATGGAATATTTGCTGGCAGAGATGCCTCCAGGGGACTAGCAACTTTCTGCCTAGATGAAGATGCACTCAGAGATGAATACGATGACCTATCGGACTTAAATGCTCTACAGATTCAAAGTGTAAGAGAGTGGGAAAAGCAATTTAGAGAAAAATAGGACTACGTAGGTAGACTCCTAAAACCAGGGCAGCAACCATCAGAATACACAGATGAGGAAGCTTCCCCACCAAGGATCACAACGAACAACCACGCAGCATCAGCTGGACCCGGGGCTGTTAGGACGTCTCGAGTTCAGCTGTGGTAGCTATAACCTCTCTTCCTCCTCTCTCTAAACTTTACTTTACTTTTCCTCTTTCTTTCACCCATCTCTAACTATCGTGTGCCACTTCACGGGCAACACAGTAAAGATTTACTCTTTGATTACTGCTATCCCCTTTGGTGTTGGTCACCTTAATTTTGCACTTTCCAGATCGTAGCAAATGAACCATCACGAGTCTACTGAGCGGACCGTGACATTAAACAGACAGGCCGCTGCCCTGCCATGGATGAAGCCGCGGGATTTCTCCATGGATGAGCTTTGCGCCTTCAATCGGGCCAACAAACCCCCGCATCCTCCTGGCTGTCAACGGCAAAGTCATCGATGTGACCAAAGGCAGCAAGTTCTACGGGCCCGAGGCTCCGTATGGAATATTTGCTGGCAGAGATGCCTCCAGGGGACTAGCAATTTTCTGCCTAGATGAAGATGCACTCAGAGATGAATACGATGACCTATCAGATTTAAATGCTCTACAGATTCAAAGTGTAAGAGAGTGGGAAAAGCAATTTAAAGAAAAATAGGACTATGTAGGTAGACTCCTAAAACCAGGGCAGGAACCATCAGAATACACAGATGAGGAAGCTTCCCCACCAAGCATCATGACGACCGACCACGCAGCATCAGCTGGACCCGGGGCTGTTAGGACGTCTTGAGTTCAGCTGTGGTAGCTATAACCTCTCTTCCTCCTCTCTCTAAACTTTAATTTACTTTTCTCCTTTCTTTCACCCATCTCTGACTATCGCGTGCCGCTTCACGGGCAACACAGTAAAGATTTACTCTTTGATTACTGCTATCCCCTTTGGTGTTGGTCACCTTAATTTTGCACTTTCCAGATCGTAACAAATGAACCATCACGAGTCTACTGAGTGGAACGTGACATTAAACAGACAGGCCGCCGCCCTGCCATGGATGAAGCCGCGGGATTTCTCCATGGATGAACTAAGCGCGTTCGATTGGGCCCGCAAACCCCCGCATCCTCCTGGTTGTCAACGGCAAAGTCTTCGACGTGACCAAAGGCAGCAAGTTCTACGGGCCCGAGGCTCCGTATGGAATATTTGCTGGCAGAGATGCCTCCAGGGGACTAGCAACTTTCTGCCTAGATGAAGATGCACTCAGAGATGAATACGATGACCTATCGGACTTAAATGCTCTACAGATTCAAAGTGTAAGAGAGTGGGAAAAGCAATTTAAAGAAAAATAGGACTACGTAGGTAGACTCCTAAAACCAGGGCAGGAACCATCAGAATACACAGATGAGGAAGCTTCCTCACCAAGCATCATGACGACCGACCACGCAGCATCAGCTGGACCCGGGGCCGTTAGGAAGTCTTGAGTTCAGCTGTGGTAGCTATAACCTCTCTTCCTCCTCTGTCTAAACTTCACGTTTCTCCTTTCTTTCACCCATCTCTAACTATCGCGCGCCGCTTCACGGGCAACACAGTAAAGATTTACTCTTTGATTACTGCTATCCCCTTTGGTGTTGGTCACCTTAATTTTGCACTTTCCAGATCGTAGCAAATGAACCATCACGAGTCTACTGAGCGGACCGTGACATTAAACAGACAGGCCGCCGCCCTGCCATGGATGAAGCCGCGGGATTTCTCCATGGAGGAGCTAAGCGCGTTCGATTGGGCCCGCAAACCCCCGCATCCTCCTGGCTGTCAACGGCAAAGTCATCGATGTGACCAAAGGCAGCAAGTTCTACGGGCCCGAGGCTCCGTATGGAATATTTGCTGGCAGAGATGCCTCCAGGGGACTAGCAATTTTCTGCCTAGATGAAGATGCACTCAGAGATGAATACGATGACCTATCAGATTTAAATGCTCTACAGATTCAAAGTGTAAGAGAGTGGGAAAAGCAATTTAAAGAAAAATAGGACTATGTAGGTAGACTCCTAAAACCAGGGCAGGAACCATCAGAATACACAGATGAGGAAGCTTCCCCACCAAGCACCATGACGACCGACCACGCAGCATCAGCTGGACCCGGGGCTGTTAGGACGTCTTGAGTTCAGCTGTGGTAGCTATAACCTCTCTTCCTCCTCTCTCTAAACTTTAATTTACTTTTCTCCTTTCTTTCACCCATCTCTAACTATCGCGTGCCGCTTCACGGGCAACACAGTAAAGATTTACTCTTTGATTACTGCTATCCCCTTTGGTGTTGGTCACCTTAATTTTGCACTTTCCAGATCTTAACAAATGAACCATCACGAGTCTACTGAGCGGACCATGACATTAAACAGACAGGCGGCCGCCCTGCCATGGATGAAGCCACGGCATTTCTCCATGGAGAAGCTTTGTGCGTGCGACCGGTCTGGCAACCCCCCGCATCCTTCTGGCAGTCAACATCAAAGTCTTCAATGTGACCAAAGGCAGCAAGTTCTACGGGCCCGAGGCTCCGTATGGAATATTTGCTGGCAGAGATGCCTCCAGGGGACTAGCAACTTTCTGCCTAGATGAAGATGCACTCAGAGATGAATACGATGACCTATCGGACTTAAATGCTCTACAGATTCAAAGTGTAAGAGAGTGGGAAAAGCAATTTAGAGAAAAATAGGACTACGTAGGTAGACTCCTAAAACCAGGGCAGCAACCATCAGAATACACAGATGAGGAAGCTTCCCCACCAAGGATCACAACGAACAACCACGCAGCATCAGCTGGACCCGGGGCTGTTAGGACGTCTCGAGTTCAGCTGTGGTAGCTATAACCTCTCTTCCTCCTCTCTCTAAACTTTACTTTACTTTTCCTCTTTCTTTCACCCATCTCTAACTATCGTGTGCCACTTCACGGGCAACACAGTAAAGATTTACTCTTTGATTACTGCTATCCCCTTTGGTGTTGGTCACCTTAATTTTGCACTTTCCAGATCGTAGCAAATGAACCATCACGAGTCTACTGAGCGGACCGTGACATTAAACAGACAGGCCGCTGCCCTGCCATGGATGAAGCCGCGGGATTTCTCCATGGATGAGCTTTGCGCCTTCAATCGGGCCAACAAACCCCCGCATCCTCCTGGCTGTCAACGGCAAAGTCATCGATGTGACCAAAGGCAGCAAGTTCTACGGGCCCGAGGCTCCGTATGGAATATTTGCTGGCAGAGACGCCTCCAGGGGACTAGCAACTTTCTGCCTAGATGAAGATGCACTCAGAGATGAATACGATGACCTATCGGACTTAAATGATCTACAGATTAAAAGTGTAAGAGAGTGGGAAAAGCAATTTAGAGAAAAATAGGACTACGTAGGTAGACTCCTAAAACCAGGGCAGGAACCATCAGAATACACAGATGAGGAAGCTTCCCCACCAAGCATCATGACGACCGACCACGCAGCATCAGCTGGACCCGGGGCTGTTAGGACGTCTTGAGTTCAGCTGTGGTAGCTATAACCTCTCTTCCTCCTCTCTCTAAACTTTAATTTACTTTTATCCTTTCTTTCACCCATCTCTAACTATCGCGTGCCGCTTCACGGGCAACACAGTAAAGATTTACTCTTTGATTACTGCTATCCCCTTTGGTGTTGGTCACCTTAATTTTGCACTTTCCAGATCTTAACAAATGAACCATCACGAGTCTACTGAGCGGACCGTGACATTAAACAGACAGGCGGCCGCCCTGCCATGGATGAAGCCACGGCATTTCTCCATGGAGAAGCTTTGTGCGTGCGACCGGTCTGGCAACCCCCCGCATCCTTCTGGCAGTCAACATCAAAGTCTTCAATGTGACCAAAGGCAGCAAGTTCTACGGGCCCGAGGCTCCGTATGGAATATTTGCTGGCAGAGATGCCTCCAGGGGACTAGCAACTTTCTGTCTAGATACAGATGCACTCAGAGATGAATACGATGACCTATCGGACTTAAATGCTCTACAGATTCAAAGTGTAAGAGAGTGGGAAAAGCAATTTAGAGAAAAATAGGACTACGTAGGTAGACTCCTAAAACCAGGGCAGGAACCATCAGAATACACAGATGAGGAAGCTTCCCCACCAAGGATCACAACGAACAACCACGCAGCATCAGCAGGACCCGGGGCCGTTAGGACGTCTCGAGTTCAGCTGTGGTAGCTATAACCTCTCTTCCTCCTCTCTCTAAACTTTACTTTACTTTTCCTCTTTCTTTCACCCATCTCTAACTATCGTGTGCCACTTCACGGGCAACACAGTAAAGATTTACTCTTTGATTACTGCTATCCCCTTTGGTGTTGGTCACCTTAATTTTGCACTTTCCAGATCGTAGCAAATGAACCATCACGAGTCTACTGAGCGGACCGTGACATTAAACAGACAGGCCGCCGCCCTGCCATGGATGAAGCCGCGGAATTTCTCCATGGAGGAGCTTTGCACGTTCAATCGGGCCCACAAACCCCCGCATCCTCCTGGCTGTCAACGGCAAAGTCATCGATGTGACCAAAGGCAGCAAGTTCTACGGGCCCGAGGCTCCGTATGGAATATTTGCTGGCAGAGATGCCTCCAGGGGACTAGCAATTTTCTGCCTAGATGAAGATGCACTCAGAGATGAATACGATGACCTATCAGATTTAAATGCTCTACAGATTCAAAGTGTAAGAGAGTGGGAAAAGCAATTTAAAGAAAAATAGGACTATGTAGGTAGACTCCTAAAACCAGGGCAGGAACCATCAGAATACACAGATGAGGAAGCTTCCCCACCAAGCATCATGACGACCGACCACGCAGCATCAGCTGGACCCGGGGCTGTTAGGACGTCTTGAGTTCAGCTGTGGTAGCTATAACCTCTCTTCCTCCTCTCTCTAAACTTTAATTTACTTTTCTCCTTTCTTTCACCCATCTCTGACTATCGCGTGCCGCTTCACGGGCAACACAGTAAAGATTTACTCTTTGATTACTGCTATCCCCTTTGGTGTTGGTCACCTTAATTTTGCACTTTCCAGATCGTAACAAATGAACCATCACGAGTCTACTGAGTGGAACGTGACATTAAACAGACAGGCCGCCGCCCTGCCATGGATGAAGCCGCGGGATTTCTCCATGGATGAACTAAGCGCGTTCGATTGGGCCCGCAAACCCCCGCATCCTCCTGGTTGTCAACGGCAAAGTCTTCGACGTGACCAAAGGCAGCAAGTTCTACGGGCCCGAGGCTCCGTATGGAATATTTGCTGGCAGAGATGCCTCCAGGGGACTAGCAACTTTCTGCCTAGATGAAGATGCACTCAGAGATGAATACGATGACCTATCGGACTTAAATGCTCTACAGATTCAAAGTGTAAGAGAGTGGGAAAAGCAATTTAAAGAAAAATAGGACTACGTAGGTAGACTCCTAAAACCAGGGCAGGAACCATCAGAATACACAGATGAGGAAGCTTCCTCACCAAGCATCATGACGACCGACCACGCAGCATCAGCTGGACCCGGGGCCGTTAGGAAGTCTTGAGTTCAGCTGTGGTAGCTATAACCTCTCTTCCTCCTCTGTCTAAACTTCACGTTTCTCCTTTCTTTCACCCATCTCTAACTATCGCGCGCCGCTTCACGGGCAACACAGTAAAGATTTACTCTTTGATTACTGCTATCCCCTTTGGTGTTGGTCACCTTAATTTTGCACTTTCCAGATCGTAGCAAATGAACCATCACGAGTCTACTGAGCGGACCGTGACATTAAACAGACAGGCCGCCGCCCTGCCATGGATGAAGCCGCGGGATTTCTCCATGGAGGAGCTAAGCGCGTTCGATTGGGCCCGCAAACCCCCGCATCCTCCTGGCTGTCAACGGCAAAGTCATCGATGTGACCAAAGGCAGCAAGTTCTACGGGCCCGAGGCTCCGTATGGAATATTTGCTGGCAGAGATGCCTCCAGGGGACTAGCAATTTTCTGCCTAGATGAAGATGCACTCAGAGATGAATACGATGACCTATCAGATTTAAATGCTCTACAGATTCAAAGTGTAAGAGAGTGGGAAAAGCAATTTAAAGAAAAATAGGACTATGTAGGTAGACTCCTAAAACCAGGGCAGGAACCATCAGAATACACAGATGAGGAAGCTTCCCCACCAAGCACCATGACGACCGACCACGCAGCATCAGCTGGACCCGGGGCTGTTAGGACGTCTTGAGTTCAGCTGTGGTAGCTATAACCTCTCTTCCTCCTCTCTCTAAACTTTAATTTACTTTTCTCCTTTCTTTCACCCATCTCTAACTATCGCGTGCCGCTTCACGGGCAACACAGTAAAGATTTACTCTTTGATTACTGCTATCCCCTTTGGTGTTGGTCACCTTAATTTTGCACTTTCCAGATCTTAACAAATGAACCATCACGAGTCTACTGAGCGGACCATGACATTAAACAGACAGGCGGCCGCCCTGCCATGGATGAAGCCACGGCATTTCTCCATGGAGAAGCTTTGTGCGTGCGACCGGTCTGGCAACCCCCCGCATCCTTCTGGCAGTCAACATCAAAGTCTTCAATGTGACCAAAGGCAGCAAGTTCTACGGGCCCGAGGCTCCGTATGGAATATTTGCTGGCAGAGATGCCTCCAGGGGACTAGCAACTTTCTGCCTAGATGAAGATGCACTCAGAGATGAATACGATGACCTATCGGACTTAAATGCTCTACAGATTCAAAGTGTAAGAGAGTGGGAAAAGCAATTTAGAGAAAAATAGGACTACGTAGGTAGACTCCTAAAACCAGGGCAGCAACCATCAGAATACACAGATGAGGAAGCTTCCCCACCAAGGATCACAACGAACAACCACGCAGCATCAGCTGGACCCGGGGCTGTTAGGACGTCTCGAGTTCAGCTGTGGTAGCTATAACCTCTCTTCCTCCTCTCTCTAAACTTTACTTTACTTTTCCTCTTTCTTTCACCCATCTCTAACTATCGTGTGCCACTTCACGGGCAACACAGTAAAGATTTACTCTTTGATTACTGCTATCCCCTTTGGTGTTGGTCACCTTAATTTTGCACTTTCCAGATCGTAGCAAATGAACCATCACGAGTCTACTGAGCGGACCGTGACATTAAACAGACAGGCCGCTGCCCTGCCATGGATGAAGCCGCGGGATTTCTCCATGGATGAGCTTTGCGCCTTCAATCGGGCCAACAAACCCCCGCATCCTCCTGGCTGTCAACGGCAAAGTCATCGATGTGACCAAAGGCAGCAAGTTCTACGGGCCCGAGGCTCCGTATGGAATATTTGCTGGCAGAGACGCCTCCAGGGGACTAGCAACTTTCTGCCTAGATGAAGATGCACTCAGAGATGAATACGATGACCTATCGGACTTAAATGATCTACAGATTAAAAGTGTAAGAGAGTGGGAAAAGCAATTTAGAGAAAAATAGGACTACGTAGGTAGACTCCTAAAACCAGGGCAGGAACCATCAGAATACACAGATGAGGAAGCTTCCCCACCAAGCATCATGACGACCGACCACGCAGCATCAGCTGGACCCGGGGCTGTTAGGACGTCTTGAGTTCAGCTGTGGTAGCTATAACCTCTCTTCCTCCTCTGTCTAAACTTTACGTTTCTCCTTTCTTTCACCCATCTCTGACTATCGCGTGCCGCTTCACGGGCAACACAGTAAAGATTTACTCTTTGATTACTGCTATCCCCTTTGGTGTTGGTCACCTTAATTTTGCACTTTCCAGATCGTAACAAATGAACCATCACAAGTCTACTGAGCGGACCGTGACATTAAACAGACAGGCCGCCGCCCTGCCATGGATGAAGCCGCGGGATTTCTCCATGGAGGAGCTAAGCGCGTTCGATTGGGCCCGCAAACCCCCGCATCCTCCTGGCTGTCAACGGCAAAGTCATCGATGTGACCAAAGGCAGCAAGTTCTACGGGCCCGAGGCTCCGTATGGAATATTTGCTGGCAGAGATGCCTCCAGGGGACTAGCAATTTTCTGCCTAGATGAAGATGCACTCAGAGATGAATACGATGACCTATCGGATTTAAATGCTCTACAGATTCAAAGTGTAAGAGAGTGGGAAAAGCAATTTAAAGAAAAATAGGACTATGTAGGTAGACTCCTAAAACCAGGGCAGGAACCATCAGAATACACAGATGAGGAAGCTTCCCCACCAAGCATCATGACGACCGACCACGCAGCATCAGCTGGACCCGGGGCTGTTAGGACGTCTTGAGTTCAGCTGTGGTAGCTATAACCTCTCTTCCTCCTCTCTCTAAACTTTAATTTACTTTTCTCCTTTCTTTCACCCATCTCTAACTATCGCGTGCCGCTTCACGGGCAACACAGTAAAGATTTACTCTTTGATTACTGCTATCCCCTTTGGTGTTGGTCACCTTAATTTTGCACTTTCCAGATCTTAACAAATGAACCATCACGAGTCTACTGAGCGGACCATGACATTAAACAGACAGGCGGCCGCCCTGCCATGGATGAAGCCACGGCATTTCTCCATGGAGAAGCTTTGTGCGTGCGACCGGTCTGGCAACCCCTCGCATCCTTCTGGCAGTCAACATCAAAGTCTTCAATGTGACCAAAGGCAGCAAGTTCTACGGGCCCGAGGCTCCGTATGGAATATTTGCTGGCAGAGATGCCTCCAGGGGACTAGCAACTTTCTGCCTAGATGAAGATGCACTCAGAGATGAATACGATGACCTATCGGACTTAAATGCTCTACAGATTCAAAGTGTAAGAGAGTGGGAAAAGCAATTTAGAGAAAAATAGGACTACGTAGGTAGACTCCTAAAACCAGGGCAGAAACCATCAGAATACACAGATGAGGAAGCTTCCCCACCAAGGATCACAACGAACAACCACGCAGCATCAGCTGGACCCGGGGCCGTTAGGACGTCTCGAGTTCAGCTGTGGTAGCTATAACCTCTCTTCCTCGTCTCTCTAAACTTTACTTTACTTTTCCTCTTTCTTTCACCCATCTCTAACTATCGTGTGCCACTTCACGGGCAACACAGTAAAGATTTACTCTTTGATTACTGCTATCCCCTTTGGTGTTGGTCACCTTAATTTTGCACTTTCCAGATCGTAGCAAATGAACCATCACGAGTCTACTGAGCGGACCGTGACATTAAACAGACAGGCCGCTGCCCTGCCATGGATGAAGCCGCGGGATTTCTCCATGGAGGAGCTTTGCGCGTTCAATCGGTTAACAAACCCCCGCATCCTCCTGGCTGTCAACGGCAAAGTCATCGATGTGACCAAAGGCAGCAAGTTCTACGGGCCCGAGGCTCCGTATGGAATATTTGCTGGCAGAGACGCCTCCAGGGGACTAGCAACTTTCTGCCTAGATGAAGATGCACTCAGAGATGAATACGATGACCTATCGGACTTAAATGATCTACAGATTAAAAGTGTAAGAGAGTGGGAAAAGCAATTTAGAGAAAAATAGGACTACGTAGGTAGACTCCTAAAACCAGGGCAGGAACCATCAGAATACACAGATGAGGAAGCTTCCCCACCAAGCATCATGACGACCGACCACGCAGACTCAGCTGGACCCGGGGCTGTTAGGACGTCTTGAGTTCAGCTGTGGTAGCTATAACCTCTCTTCCTCCTCTGTCTAAACTTTACGTTTCTCCTTTCTTTCACCCATCTCTAACTATCGCGCGCCGCTTCACGGGAAACACAGTAAAGATTTACTCTTTGATTACTGCTATCCCCTTTGGTGTTGGTCACCTTAATTTTGCACTTTCCAGATCGTAGCAAATGAACCATCACGAGTCTCCTGAGCGGACCGTGACATTAAACAGACAGGCCACCGCCCTGCCATGGATGAAGCCGCGGGATTTCTCCATGGAGGAGCTTTGCGCGTTCGATTGGGCCCGCAAACCCCCGCATCCTCCTGGCTGTCAACGGCAAAGTCATCGATGTGACCAAAGGCAGCAAGTTCTACGGGCCCGAGGCTCCGTATGGAATATTTGCTGGCAGAGATGCCTCCAGGGGACTAGCAACTTTCTGCCTAGATGAAGATGCACTCAGAGATGAATACGATGACCTATCGGACTTAAATGCTCTACAGATTCAAAGTGTAAGAGAGTGGGAAAAGCAATTTAAAGAAAAATAGGACTATGTAGGTAGACTCCTAAAACCAGGGCAGGAACCATCAGAATACACAGATGAGGAAGCTTCCCCACCAAGCATCATGACGACCGACCACGCAGACTCAGCTGGACCCGGGGCTGTTAGGACGTCTTGAGTTCAGCTGTGGTAGCTATAACCTCTCTTCCTCCTCTCTCTAAACTTTAATTTACTTTTCTCCTTTCTTTCACCCATCTCTGACTATCGCGTGCCGCTTCACGGGCAACACAGTAAAGATTTACTCTTTGATTACTGCTATCCCCTTTGGTGTTGGTCACCTTAATTTTGCACTTTCCAGATCGTAGCAAATGAACCATCACGAGTCTACTGAGCGGACCGTGACATTAAACAGACAGGCCGCCGCCCTGCCATGGATGAAGCCGCGGAATTTCTCCATGGAGGAGCTTTGCGCATTCAATCGGGCCCACAAACCCCCGCATCCTCCTGGCTGTCAACGGCAAAGTCATCGATGTGACCAAAGGCAGCAAGTTCTACGGGCCCGAGGCTCCGTATGGAATATTTGCTGGCAGAGATGCCTCCAGGGGACTAGCAACTTTCTGCCTAGATGAAGATGCACTCAGAGATGAATACGATGACCTATCGGACTTAAATGCTCTACAGATTCAAAGTGTAAGAGAGTGGGAAAAGCAATTTAAAGAAAAATAGGACTATGTAGGTAGACTCCTAAAACCAGGGCAGGAACCATCAGAATACACAGATGAGGAAGCTTCCCCACCAAGCATCATGACGACCGACCACGCAGACTCAGCTGGACCCGGGGCCGTTAGGAAGTCTTGAGTTCAGCTGTGGTAGCTATAACCTCTCTTCCTCCTCTGTCTAAACTTTACGTTTCTCCTTTCTTTCACCCATCTCTAACTATCGCGCGCCGCTTCACGGGAAACACATTAAAGATTTACTCTTTGATTACTGCTATCCCCTTTGGTGTTGGTCACCTTAATTTTGCACTTTCCAGATCGTAGCAAATGAACCATCACGAGTCTACTGAGCGGACCGTGACATTAAACAGACAGGCCGCCACCCTGCCATGGATGAAGCCGCGGAATTTCTCCATGGAGGAGCTAAGCGCGTTCAATCGGGCCCACAAACCCCCGCATCCTCCTGGCTGTCAACGGCAAAGTCATCGATGTGACCAAAGGCAGCAAGTTCTACGGGCCCGAGGCTCCGTATGGAATATTTGCTGGCAGAGACGCCTCCAGGGGACTAGCAACTTTCTGCCTAGATGAAGATGCACTCAGAGATGAATACGATGACCTATCGGACTTAAATGCTCTACAGATTCAAAGTGTAAGAGAGTGGGAAAAGCAATTTAGAGAAAAATAGGACTACGTAGGTAGACTCCTAAAACCAGGGCAGGAGCCATCAGAATACACAGATGAGGAAGCTTCCCCACCAAGCATCATGACGACCGACCACGCAGAGTCAGCTGGACCCGGGGCTGTTAGGACGTCTTGAGTTCAGCTGTGGTAGCTATAACCTCTCTTCCTCCTCTCTCTAAACTTTAATTTACGTTTCTCCTTTCTTTCACCCATCTCTAACTATCGCGCGCCGCTTCACGGGCAACACAGTAAAGATTTACTCTTTGATTACTGCTATCCCCTTTGGTGTTGGTCACCTTAATTTTGCACTTTCCAGATCGTAACAAATGAACCATCACGAGTCTACTGAGCGGAACGTGACATTAAACAGACAGGCCGCCGCCCTGCCATGGATGAAGCCGCGGGATTTCTCCATGGAGGAGCTAAGCGCATTCGATTGGGCCTGCAAACGCCCGCATCCTCCTGGCTGTCAACGGCAAAGTCATCGATGTGACCAAAGGCAGCAAGTTCTACGGGCCCGAGGCTCCGTATGGAATATTTGCTGGCAGAGATGCCTCCAGGGGACTAGCAACTTTCTGCCTAGATGAAGATGCACTCAGAGATGAATACGATGACCTATCGGATTTAAATGCTCTACAGATTCAAAGTGTAAGAGAGTGGGAAAAGCAATTTAAAGAAAAATAGGACTATGTAGGTAGACTCCTAAAACCAGGGCAGGAACCATCAGAATACACAGATGAGGAAGCTTCCCCACCAAGCATCATGACGACCGACCACGCAGCATCAGCTGGACCCGGGGCTGTTAGGACGTCTTGAGTTCAGCTGTGGTAGCTATAACCTCTCTTCCTCCTCTCTCTAAACTTTACGTTTCTCCTTTCTTTCACCCATCTCTAACTATTGCGCGCCGCTTCACGGGCAACACAGTAAAGATTTACTCTTTGATTACTGCTATCCCCTTTGGTGTTGGTCACCTTAATTTTGCACTTTCCAGATCGTAACAAATGAACCATCACGAGTCTACTGAGCGGAACGTGACATTAAACAGACAGGCCGCCGCCCTGCCATGGATGAAGCCGCGGGATTTCTCCATGGAGGAGCTTTGCGCGTTCGATTGGGCCCGCAAACCCCCGCATCCTCCTGGCTGTCAACGGCAAAGTCATCGATGTGACCAAAGGCAGCAAGTTCTACGGGCCCGAGGCTCCGTATGGAATATTTGCTGGCAGAGATGCCTCCAGGGGACTAGCAACTTTCTGCCTAGATGAAGATGCACTCAGAGATGAATACGATGACCTATCGGATTTAAATGCTCTACAGATTCAAAGTGTAAGAGAGTGGGAAAAGCAATTTAAAGAAAAATAGGACTATGTAGGTAGACTCCTAAAACCAGGGCAGGAACCATCAGAATACACAGATGAGGAAGCTTCCTCACCAAGCATCATGACGACCGACCACGCAGACTCAGCTGGACCCGGGGCCGTTAGGAAGTCTTGAGTTCAGCTGTGGTAGCTATAACCTCTCTTCCTCCTCTGTCTAAACTTCACTTTTCTCCTTTCTTTCACCCATCTCTAACTATCGCGCGCCGCTTCACGGGAAACACAGTAAAGATTTACTCTTTGATTACTGCTATCCCCTTTGGTGTTGGTCACCTTAATTTTGCACTTTCCAGATCGTAGCAAATGAACCATCACGAGTCTACTGAGCGGACCGTGACATTAAACAGACAGGCCGCCACCCTGCCATGGATGAAGCCGCGGAATTTCTCCATGGAGGAGCTAAGCGCGTTCAATCGGGCCCACAAACCCCCGCATCCTCCTGGCTGTCAACGGCAAAGTCATCGATGTGACCAAAGGCAGCAAGTTCTACGGGCCCGAGGCTCCGTATGGAATATTTGCTGGCAGAGACGCCTCCAGGGGACTAGCAACTTTCTGCCTAGATGAAGATGCACTCAGAGATGAATACGATGACCTATCGGACTTAAATGCTCTACAGATTCAAAGTGTAAGAGAGTGGGAAAAGCAATTTAGAGAAAAATAGGACTATGTAGGTAGACTCCTAAAACCAGGGCAGGAGCCATCAGAATACACAGATGAGGAAGCTTCCCCACCAAGCATCATGACGACCGACCACGCAGCATCAGCTGGACCCGGGGCTGTTAGGACGTCTTGAGTTCAGCTGTGGTAGCTATAACCTCTCTTCGTCCTCTCTCTAAACTTTAATTTACTTTTCTCCTTTCTTTCACCCATCTCTGACTATCGCGTGCCGCTTCACGGGCAACACAGTAAAGATTTACTCTTTGATTACTGCTATCCCCTTTGGTGTTGGTCACCTTAATTTTGCACTTTCCAGATCGTAGCAAATGAACCATCACGAGTCTCCTGAGCGGACCGTGACATTAAACAGACAGGCCGCCGCCCTGCCATGGATGAAGCCGCGGGATTTCTCCATGGAGGAGCTAAGCGCGTTCGATTGGGCCCGCAAACCCCCGCATCCTCCTGGCTGTCAACGGCAAAGTCATCGATGTGACCAAAGGCAGCAAGTTCTACGGGCCCGAGGCTCCGTATGGAATATTTGCTGGCAGAGATGCCTCCAGGGGACTAGCAACTTTCTGCCTAGATGAAGATGCACTCAGAGATGAATACGATGACCTATCGGACTTAAATGCTCTACAGATTCAAAGTGTAAGAGAGTGGGAAAAGCAATTTAAAGAAAAATAGGACTATGTAGGTAGACTCCTAAAACCAGGGCAGGAACCATCAGAATACACAGATGAGGAAGCTTCCCCACCAAGCATCATGACGACCGACCACGCAGCATCAGCTGGACCCGGGGCTGTTAGGACGTCTTGAGTTCAGCTGTGGTAGCTATAACCTCTCTTCCTCCTCTCTCTAAACTTTAATTTACTTTTCTCCTTTCTTTCACCCATCTCTGACTATCGCGTGCCGCTTCACGGGCAACACAGTAAAGATTTACTCTTTGATTACTGCTATCCCCTTTGGTGTTGGTCACCTTAATTTTGCACTTTCCAGATCGTAGCAAATGAACCATCACGAGTCTACTGAGCGGACCGTGACATTAAACAGACAGGCCGCCGCCCTGCCATGGATGAAGCCGCGGGATTTCTCCATGGATGAGCTAAGCGCGTTCGATTGGGCCCGCAAACCCCCGCATCCTCCTGGTTGTCAACGGCAAAGTCTTCGACATGACCAAAGGCAGCAAGTTCTACGGGCCCGAGGCTCCGTATGGAATATTTGCTGGCAGAGACGCCTCCAGGGGACTAGCAACTTTCTGCCTAGATGAAGATGCACTCAGAGATGAATACGATGACCTATTGGACTTAAATGCTCTACAGATTCAAAGTGTAAGAGAGTGGGAAAAGCAATTTAAAGAAAAATAGGACTACGTAGGTAGACTCCTAAAACCAGGGCAGGAGCCATCAGAATACACAGATGAGGAAGCTTCCTCACCAAGCATCATGACGACCGACCACGCAGACTCAGCTGGACCCGGGGCCGTTAGGAAGTCTTGAGTTCAGCTGTGGTAGCTATAACCTCTCTTCCTCCTCTGTCTAAACTTTACGTTTCTCCTTTCTTTCACCCATCTCTAACTATCGCGCGCCGCTTCACGGGAAACACAGTAAAGATTTACTCTTTGATTACTGCTATCCCCTTTGGTGTTGGTCACCTTAATTTTGCACTTTCCAGATCGTAGCAAATGAACCATCACGAGTCTACTGAGCGGACCGTGACATTAAACAGACAGGCCGCCGCCCTGCCATGGATGAAGCCGCGGGATTTCTCCATGGAGGAGCTAAGCGCGTTCGATTGGGCCCGCAAACCCCCGCATCCTCCTGGCTGTCAACGGCAAAGTCATCGATGTGACCAAAGGCAGCAAGTTCTACGGGCCCGAGGCTCCGTATGGAATATTTGCTGGCAGAGATGCCTCCAGGGGACTAGCAACTTTCTGCCTAGATGAAGATGCACTCAGAGATGAATACGATGACCTATCGGACTTAAATGCTCTACAGATTCAAAGTGTAAGAGAGTGGGAAAAGCAATTTAAAGAAAAATAGGACTATGTAGGTAGACTCCTAAAACCAGGGCAGGAGCCATCAGAATACACAGATGAGGAAGCTTCCCCACCAAGCATCATGACGACCGACCACGCAGCATCAGCTGGACCCGGGGCTGTTAGGACGTCTTGAGTTCAGCTGTGGTAGCTATAACCTCTCTTCCTCCTCTCTCTAAACTTTAATTTACTTTTCTCCTTTCTTTCACCCATCTCTGACTATCGCGTGCCGCTTCACGGGCAACACAGTAAAGATTTACTCTTTGATTACTGCTATCCCCTTTGGTGTTGGTCACCTTAATTTTGCACTTTCCAGATCGTAGCAAATGAACCATCACGAGTCTCCTGAGCGGACCGTGACATTAAACAGACAGGCCGCCGCCCTGCCATGGATGAAGCCGCGGGATTTCTCCATGGAGGAGCTAAGCGCGTTCGATTGGGCCCGCAAACCCCCGCATCCTCCTGGCTGTCAACGGCAAAGTCATCGATGTGACCAAAGGCAGCAAGTTCTACGGGCCCGAGGCTCCGTATGGAATATTTGCTGGCAGAGATGCCTCCAGGGGACTAGCAACTTTCTGCCTAGATGAAGATGCACTCAGAGATGAATACGATGACCTATCGGACTTAAATGCTCTACAGATTCAAAGTGTAAGAGAGTGGGAAAAGCAATTTAAAGAAAAATAGGACTATGTAGGTAGACTCCTAAAACCAGGGCAGGAACCATCAGAATACACAGATGAGGAAGCTTCCCCACCAAGCATCATGACGACCGACCACGCAGCATCAGCTGGACCCGGGGCTGTTAGGACGTCTTGAGTTCAGCTGTGGTAGCTATAACCTCTCTTCCTCCTCTCTCTAAACTTTAATTTACTTTTCTCCTTTCTTTCACCCATCTCTGACTATCGCGTGCCGCTTCACGGGCAACACAGTAAAGATTTACTCTTTGATTACTGCTATCCCCTTTGGTGTTGGTCACCTTAATTTTGCACTTTCCAGATCGTAGCAAATGAACCATCACGAGTCTACTGAGCGGACCGTGACATTAAACAGACAGGCCGCCGCCCTGCCATGGATGAAGCCGCGGGATTTCTCCATGGATGAGCTAAGCGCGTTCGATTGGGCCCGCAAACCCCCGCATCCTCCTGGTTGTCAACGGCAAAGTCTTCGACATGACCAAAGGCAGCAAGTTCTACGGGCCCGAGGCTCCGTATGGAATATTTGCTGGCAGAGACGCCTCCAGGGGACTAGCAACTTTCTGCCTAGATGAAGATGCACTCAGAGATGAATACGATGACCTATTGGACTTAAATGCTCTACAGATTCAAAGTGTAAGAGAGTGGGAAAAGCAATTTAAAGAAAAATAGGACTACGTAGGTAGACTCCTAAAACCAGGGCAGGAGCCATCAGAATACACAGATGAGGAAGCTTCCTCACCAAGCATCATGACGACCGACCACGCAGCATCAGCTGGACCCGGGGCCGTTAGGAAGTCTTGAGTTCAGCTGTGGTAGCTATAACCTCTCTTCCTCCTCTGTCTAAACTTTACGTTTCTCCTTTCTTTCACCCATCTCTAACTATCGCGTGCCGCTTCACGGGCAAGACAGTAAAGATTTACTCTTTGATTACTGCTATCCCCTTTGGTGTTGGTCACCTTAATTTTGCACTTTCCAGATCGTAGCAAATGAACCATCACGAGTCTCCTGAGCGGACCGTGACATTAAACAGACAGGCCGCCACCCTGCCATGGATGAAGCCGCGGAATTTCTCCATGGAGGAGCTAAGCGCGTTCAATCGGGCCCACAAACCCCCGCATCCTCCTGGCTGTCAACGGCAAAGTCATCGATGTGACCAAAGGCAGCAAGTTCTACGGGCCCGAGGCTCCGTATGGAATATTTGCTGGCAGAGACGCCTCCAGGGGACTAGCAACTTTCTGCCTAGATGAAGATGCACTCAGAGATGAATACGATGACCTATCGGACTTAAATGCTCTACAGATTCAAAGTGTAAGAGAGTGGGAAAAGCAATTTAGAGAAAAATAGGACTACGTAGGTAGACTCCTAAAACCAGGGCAGGAGCCATCAGAATACACAGATGAGGAAGCTTCCCCACCAAGCATCATGACGACCGACCACGCAGAGTCAGCTGGACCCGGGGCTGTTAGGACGTCTTGAGTTCAGCTGTGGTAGCTATAACCTCTCTTCCTCCTCTCTCTAAACTTTAATTTACTTTTCTCCTTTCTTTCACCCATCTCTGACTATCGCATGCCGCTTCACGGGCAACACAGTAAAGATTTACTCTTTGATTACTGCTATCCCCTTTGGTGTTGGTCACCTTAATTTTGCACTTTCCAGATCGTAGCAAATGAACCATCATGAGTCTACTGAGCGGACCGTGACATTAAACAGACAGGCCGCCGCCCTGCCATGGATGAAGCCGCGGGATTTCTCCATGGATGAGCTAAGCGCGTTCGATTGGGCCCGCAAACCCCCGCATCCTCCTGGCTGTCAACGGCAAAGTCATCGATGTGACCAAAGGCAGCAAGTTCTACGGGCCCGAGGCTCCGTATGGAATATTTGCTGGCAGAGATGCCTCCAGGGGACTAGCAACTTTCTGCCTAGATGAAGATGCACTCAGAGATGAATACGATGACCTATCGGACTTAAATGCTCTACAGATTCAAAGTGTAAGAGAGTGGGAAAAGCAATTTAAAGAAAAATAGGACTATGTAGGTAGACTCCTAAAACCAGGGCAGGAACCATCAGAATACACAGATGAGGAAGCTTCCCCACCAAGCATCATGACGACCGACCACGCAGCATCAGCTGGACCCGGGGCTGTTAGGACGTCTTGAGTTCAGCTGTGGTAGCTATAACCTCTCTTCCTCCTCTCTCTAAACTTTACGTTTCTCCTTTCTTTCACCCATCTCTAACTATTGCGCGCCGCTTCACGGGCAACACAGTAAAGATTTACTCTTTGATTACTGCTATCCCCTTTGGTGTTGGTCACCTTAATTTTGCACTTTCCAGATCGTAGCAAATGAACCATCACGAGTCTACTGAGCGGAACGTGACATTAAACAGACAGGCCGCCGCCCTGCCATGGATGAAGCCGCGGGATTTCTCCATGGAGGAGCTAAGCGCGTTCGATTGGGCCCGCAAACCCCCGCATCCTCCTGGCTGTCAACGGCAAAGTCATCGATGTGACCAAAGGCAGCAAGTTCTACGGGCCCGAGGCTCCGTATGGAATATTTGCTGGCAGAGATGCCTCCAGGGGACTAGCAACTTTCTGCCTAGATGAAGATGCACTCAGAGATGAATACGATGACCTATCGGACTTAAATGCTCTACAGATTCAAAGTGTAAGAGAGTGGGAAAAGCAATTTAAAGAAAAATAGGACTATGTAGGTAGACTCCTAAAACCAGGGCAGGAACCATCAGAATACACAGATGAGGAAGCTTCCCCACCAAGCATCATGACGACCGACCACGCAGCATCAGCTGGACCCGGGGCTGTTAGGACGTCTTGAGTTCAGCTGTGGTAGCTATAACCTCTCTTCCTCCTCTCTCTAAACTTTAATTTACTTTTCTCCTTTCTTTCACCCATCTCTGACTATCGCGTGCCGCTTCACGGGCAACACAGTAAAGATTTACTCTTTGATTACTGCTATCCCCTTTGGTGTTGGTCACCTTAATTTTGCACTTTCCAGATCGTAGCAAATGAACCATCACGAGTCTACTGAGCGGACCGTGACATTAAACAGACAGGCCGCCGCCCTGCCATGGATGAAGCCGCGGGATTTCTCCATGGATGAGCTAAGCGCGTTCGATTGGGCCCGCAAACCCCCGCATCCTCCTGGCTGTCAACGGCAAAGTCTTCGACATGACCAAAGGCAGCAAGTTCTACGGGCCCGAGGCTCCGTATGGAATATTTGCTGGCAGAGACGCCTCCAGGGGACTAGCAACTTTCTGCCTAGATGAAGATGCACTCAGAGATGAATACGATGACCTATCGGACTTAAATGCTCTACAGATTCAAAGTGTAAGAGAGTGGGAAAAGCAATTTAAAGAAAAATAGGACTACGTAGGTAGACTCCTAAAATCAGGGCAGGAGCCATCAGAATACACAGATGAGGAAGCTTCCTCACCAAGCATCATGACGACCGACCACGCAGACTCAGCTGGACCCGGGGCCGTTAGGAAGTCTTGAGTTCAGCTGTGGTAGCTATAACCTCTCTTCCTCCTCTGTCTAAACTTTACGTTTCTCCTTTCTTTCACCCATCTCTAACTATCGCGCGCCGCTTCACGGGAAACACAGTAAAGATTTACTCTTTGATTACTGCTATCCCCTTTGGTGTTGGTCACCTTAATTTTGCACTTTCCAGATCGTAGCAAATGAACCATCACGAGTCTACTGAGCGGACCGTGACATTAAACAGACAGGCCGCCACCCTGCCATGGATGAAGCCGCGGAATTTCTCCATGGAGGAGCTAAGCGCGTTCAATCGGGCCCACAAACCCCCGCATCCTCCTGGCTGTCAACGGCAAAGTCATCGATGTGACCAAAGGCAGCAAGTTCTACGGGCCCGAGGCTCCGTATGGAATATTTGCTGGCAGAGACGCCTCCAGGGGACTAGCAACTTTCTGCCTAGATGAAGATGCACTCAGAGATGAATACGATGACCTATCGGACTTAAATGCTCTACAGATTCAAAGTGTAAGAGAGTGGGAAAAGCAATTTAGAGAAAAATAGGACTACGTAGGTAGACTCCTAAAACCAGGGCAGGAGCCATCAGAATACACAGATGAGGAAGCTTCCCCACCAAGCATCATGACGACCGACCACGCAGAGTCAGCTGGACCCGGGGCTGTTAGGACGTCTTGAGTTCAGCTGTGGTAGCTATAACCTCTCTTCCTCCTCTCTCTAAACTTTAATTTACTTTTCTCCTTTCTTTCACCCATCTCTGACTATCGCATGCCGCTTCACGGGCAACACAGTAAAGATTTACTCTTTGATTACTGCTATCCCCTTTGGTGTTGGTCACCTTAATTTTGCACTTTCCAGATCGTAGCAAATGAACCATCACGAGTCTACTGAGCGGACCGTGACATTAAACAGACAGGCCGCCGCCCTGCCATGGATGAAGCCGCGGGATTTCTCCATGGAGGAGCTTTGCGCGTTCGATTGGGCCCGCAAACCCCCGCATCCTCCTGGCTGTCAACGGCAAAGTCATCGATGTGACCAAAGGCAGCAAGTTCTACGGGCCCGAGGCTCCGTATGGAATATTTGCTGGCAGAGATGCCTCCAGGGGACTAGCAACTTTCTGCCTAGATGAAGATGCACTCAGAGATGAATACGATGACCTATCGGACTTAAATGCTCTACAGATTCAAAGTGTAAGAGAGTGGGAAAAGCAATTTAAAGAAAAATAGGACTATGTAGGTAGACTCCTAAAACCAGGGCAGGAACCATCAGAATACACAGATGAGGAAGCTTCCCCACCAAGCATCATGACGACCGACCACGCAGCATCAGCTGGACCCGGGGCTGTTAGGACGTCTTGAGTTCAGCTGTGGTAGCTATAACCTCTCTTCCTCCTCTCTCTAAACTTTACGTTTCTCCTTTCTTTCACCCATCTCTGACTATCGCGTGCCGCTTCACGGGCAACACAGTAAAGATTTACTCTTTGATTACTGCTATCCCCTTTGGTGTTGGTCACCTTAATTTTGCACTTTCCAGATCGTAACAAATGAACCATCACGAGTCTACTGAGCGGAACGTGACATTAAACAGACAGGCCGCCGCCCTGCCATGGATGAAGCCGCGGGATTTCTCCATGGAGGAGCTTTGCGCGTTCGATTGGGCCCGCAAACCCCCGCATCCTCCTGGCTGTCAACGGCAAAGTCATCGATGTGACCAAAGGCAGCAAGTTCTACGGGCCCGAGGCTCCGTATGGAATATTTGCTGGCAGAGATGCCTCCAGGGGACTAGCAACTTTCTGCCTAGATGAAGATGCA
Organism: Strix aluco; assembly: GCF_031877795.1. Classification (NCBI taxonomy): domain Eukaryota; kingdom Metazoa; phylum Chordata; class Aves; order Strigiformes; family Strigidae; genus Strix; species Strix aluco. The sequence goes on from NC_133963.1 coordinate 980,817, forward strand.
CTCAGAGATGAATACGATGACCTATCGGATTTAAATGCTCTACAGATTCAAAGTGTAAGAGAGTGGGAAAAGCAATTTAAAGAAAAATAGGACTATGTAGGTAGACTCCTAAAACCAGGGCAGGAACCATCAGAATACACAGATGAGGAAGCTTCCTCACCAAGCATCATGACGACCGACCACGCAGACTCAGCTGGACCCGGGGCCGTTAGGAAGTCTTGAGTTCAGCTGTGGTAGCTATAACCTCTCTTCCTCCTCTGTCTAAAGTTTACGTTTCTCCTTTCTTTCACCCATCTCTAACTATCGCGCGCCGCTTCACGGGAAACACAGTAAAGATTTACTCTTTGATTACTGCTATCCCCTTTGGTGTTGGTCACCTTAACTTTGCACTTTCCAGATCGTAGCAAATGAACCATCACGAGTCTACTGAGCGGACCGTGACATTAAACAGACAGGCCGCCACCCTGCCATGGATGAAGCCGCGGAATTTCTCCATGGAGGAGCTAAGCGCGTTCAATCGGGCCCACAAACCCCCGCATCCTCCTGGCTGTCAACGGCAAAGTCATCGATGTGACCAAAGGCAGCAAGTTCTACGGGCCCGAGGCTCCGTATGGAATATTTGCTGGCAGAGACGCCTCCAGGGGACTAGCAACTTTCTGCCTAGATGAAGATGCACTCAGAGATGAATACGATGACCTATCGGACTTAAATGCTCTACAGATTCAAAGTGTAAGAGAGTGGGAAAAGCAATTTAGAGAAAAATAGGACTACGTAGGTAGACTCCTAAAACCAGGGCAGGAGCCATCAGAATACACAGATGAGGAAGCTTCCCCACCAAGCATCATGACGACCGACCACGCAGCGTCAGCTGGACCCGGGGCTGTTAGGACGTCTTGAGTTCAGCTGTGGTAGCTATAACCTCTCTTCCTCCTCTCTCTAAACTTTAATTTACTTTTCTCCTTTCTTTCACCCATCTCTGACTATCGCATGCCGCTTCACGGGCAACACAGTAAAGATTTACTCTTTGATTACTGCTATCCCCTTTGGTGTTGGTCACCTTAATTTTGCACTTTCCAGATCGTAACAAATGAACCATCACGAGTCTACTGAGCGGAACGTGACATTAAACAGACAGGCCGCCGCCCTGCCATGGATGAAGCCGCGGGATTTCTCCATGGAGGAGCTAAGCGCGTTCGATTGGGCCCGCAAACCCCCGCATCCTCCTGGCTGTCAACGGCAAAGTCATCGATGTGACCAAAGGCAGCAAGTTCTACGGGCCCGAGGCTCCGTATGGAATATTTGCTGGCAGAGATGCCTCCAGGGGACTAGCAACTTTCTGCCTAGATGAAGATGCACTCAGAGATGAATACGATGACCTATCGGACTTAAATGCTCTACAGATTCAAAGTGTAAGAGAGTGGGAAAAGCAATTTAAAGAAAAATAGGACTACGTAGGTAGACTCCTAAAACCAGGGCAGGAACCATCAGAATACACAGATGAGGAAGCTTCCTCACCAAGCATCATGACGACCGACCACGCAGACTCAGCTGGACCCGGGGCCGTTAGGAAGTCTTGAGTTCAGCTGTGGTAGCTATAACCTCTCTTCCTCCTCTCTCTAAACTTCACTTTTCTCCTTTCTTTCACCCATCTCTAACTATTGCGCGCCGCTTCACGGGAAACACAGTAAAGATTTACTCTTTGGTTGCTGCTATCCCCTTTGGTGTTGGTCACCTTAATTTTGCACTTTCCAGATCGTAACAAATGAACCATCACGAGTCTACTGAGCGGACCGTGACATTAAACAGACAGGCCGCCGCCCTGCCATGGATGAAGCCGCGGAATTTCTCCATGGAGGAGCTTTGCGCATTCAATCGGGCCCACAAACCCCCGCATCCTCCTGGCTGTCAACGGCAAAGTCATCGATGTGACCAAAGGCAGCAAGTTCTACGGGCCCGAGGCTCCGTATGGAATATTTGCTGGCAGAGATGCCTCCAGGGGACTAGCAACTTTCTGCCTAGATGAAGATGCACTCAGAGATGAATACGATGACCTATCGGACTTAAATGCTCTACAGATTCAAAGTGTAAGAGAGTGGGAAAAGCAATTTAAAGAAAAATAGGACTATGTAGGTAGACTCCTAAAACCAGGGCAGGAGCCATCAGAATACACAGATGAGGAAGCTTCCCCACCAAGCATCATGACGACCGACCACGCAGCATCAGCTGGACCCGGGGCTGTTAGGACGTCTTGAGTTCAGCTGTGGTAGCTATAACCTCTCTTCCTCCTCTCTCTAAACTTTAATTTACTTTTCTCCTTTCTTTCACCCATCTCTGACTATCGCGTGCCGCTTCACGGGCAACACAGTAAAGATTTACTCTTTGATTACTGCTATCCCCTTTGGTGTTGGTCACCTTAATTTTGCACTTTCCAGATCGTAGCAAATGAACCATCACGAGTCTACTGAGCGGACCGTGACATTAAACAGACAGGCCGCCGCCCTGCCATGGATGAAGCCGCGGGATTTCTCCATGGATGAGCTAAGCGCGTTCGATTGGGTCCGCAAACCCCCGCATCCTCCTGGTTGTCAACGGCAAAGTCTTCGACGTGACCAAAGGCAGCAAGTTCTACGGGCCCGAGGCTCCGTATGGAATATTTGCTGGCAGAGATGCCTCCAGGGGACTAGCAACTTTCTGCCTAGATGAAGATGCACTCAGAGATGAATACGATGACCTATCGGACTTAAATGCTCTACAGATTCAAAGTGTAAGAGAGTGGGAAAAGCAATTTAAAGAAAAATAGGACTACGTAGGTAGACTCCTAAAACCAGGGCAGGAGCCATCAGAACACACAGATGAGGAAGCTTCCCCACCAAGCATCATGACGACCGACCACGCAGATTCAGCTGGACCCGGGGCCGTTAGGAAGTCTTGAGTTCAGCTGTGGTAGCTATAACCTCTCTTCCTCCTCTCTCTAAACTTCACTTTTCTCCTTACTTTCACCGATCTCTAACTATCGCGCGCCGCTTCACGGGCAACACAGTAAAGATTTACTCTTTGATTACTGCTATCCCCTTTGGTGTTGGTCACCTTAATTTTGCACTTTCCAGATCGTAGCAAATGAACCATCACGAGTCTACTGAGCGGACCGTGACATTAAACAGACAGGCCGCCGCCCTGCCATGGATGAAGCCGCGGAATTTCTCCATGGAGGAGCTTTGCGCATTCAATCGGGCCCACAAACCCCCGCATCCTCCTGGCTGTCAACGGCAAAGTCATCGATGTGACCAAAGGCAGCAAGTTCTACGGGCCCGAGGCTCCGTATGGAATATTTGCTGGCAGAGATGCCTCCAGGGGACTAGCAACTTTCTGCCTAGATGAAGATGCACTCAGAGATGAATACGATGACCTATCGGACTTAAATGCTCTACAGATTCAAAGTGTAAGAGAGTGGGAAAAGCAATTTAAAGAAAAATAGGACTACGTAGGTAGACTCCTAAAACCAGGGCAGGAACCATCAGAATACACAGATGAGGAAGCTTCCTCACCAAGCATCATGACGACCGACCACGCAGACTCAGCTGGACCCGGGGCCGTTAGGAAGTCTTGAGTTCAGCTGTGGTAGCTATAACCTCTCTTCCTCCTCTCTCTAAACTTCACTTTTCTCCTTTCTTTCACCCATCTCTAACTATTGCGCGCCGCTTCACGGGAAACACAGTAAAGATTTACTCTTTGGTTGCTGCTATCCCCTTTGGTGTTGGTCACCTTAATTTTGCACTTTCCAGATCGTAACAAATGAATCATCACGAGTCTACTGAGCGGACCGTGACATTAAACAGACAGGCCGCCGCCCTGCCATGGATGAAGCCGCGGAATTTCTCCATGGAGGAGCTTTGCGCATTCAATCGGGCCCACAAACCCCCGCATCCTCCTGGCTGTCAATGGCAAAGTCATCGATGTGACCAAAGGCAGCAAGTTCTACGGGCCCGAGGCTCCGTATGGAATATTTGCTGGCAGAGATGCCTCCAGGGGACTAGCAACTTTCTGCCTAGATGAAGATGCACTCAGAGATGAATACGATGACCTATCGGACTTAAATGCTCTACAGATTCAAAGTGTAAGAGAGTGGGAAAAGCAATTTAAAGAAAAATAGGACTATGTAGGTAGACTCCTAAAACCAGGGCAGGAGCCATCAGAATACACAGATGAGGAAGCTTCCCCACCAAGCATCATGACGACCGACCACGCAGCATCAGCTGGACCCGGGGCTGTTAGGACGTCTTGAGTTCAGCTGTGGTAGCTATAACCTCTCTTCCTCCTCTCTCTAAACTTTAATTTACTTTTCTCCTTTCTTTCACCCATCTCTGACTATCGCGTGCCGCTTCACGGGCAACACAGTAAAGATTTACTCTTTGATTACTGCTATCCCCTTTGGTGTTGGTCACCTTAATTTTGCACTTTCCAGATCGTAGCAAATGAACCATCACGAGTCTACTGAGCGGACCGTGACATTAAACAGACAGGCCGCCGCCCTGCCATGGATGAAGCCGCGGGATTTCTCCATGGATGAGCTAAGCGCGTTCGATTGGGTCCGCAAACCCCCGCATCCTCCTGGTTGTCAACGGCAAAGTCTTCGACGTGACCAAAGGCAGCAAGTTCTACGGGCCCGAGGCTCCGTATGGAATATTTGCTGGCAGAGATGCCTCCAGGGGACTAGCAACTTTCTGCCTAGATGAAGATGCACTCAGAGATGAATACGATGACCTATCGGACTTAAATGCTCTACAGATTCAAAGTGTAAGAGAGTGGGAAAAGCAATTTAAAGAAAAATAGGACTACGTAGGTAGACTCCTAAAACCAGGGCAGGAGCCATCAGAACACACAGATGAGGAAGCTTCCCCACCAAGCATCATGACGACCGACCACGCAGATTCAGCTGGACCCGGGGCCGTTAGGAAGTCTTGAGTTCAGCTGTGGTAGCTATAACCTCTCTTCCTCCTCTCTCTAAACTTCACTTTTCTCCTTACTTTCACCGATCTCTAACTATCGCGCGCCGCTTCACGGGCAACACAGTAAAGATTTACTCTTTGATTACTGCTATCCCCTTTGGTGTTGGTCACCTTAATTTTGCACTTTCCAGATCGTAGCAAATGAACCATCACGAGTCTACTGAGCGGACCGTGACATTAAACAGACAGGCCACCGCCCTGCCATGGATGAAGCCGCGGAATTTCTCCATGGAGGAGCTTTGCGCATTCAATCGGGCCCGCAAACCCCCGCATCCTCCTGGCTGTCAACGGCAAAGTCATCGATGTGACCAAAGGCAGCAAGTTCTACGGGCCCAAGGCTCCGTATGGAATATTTGCTGGCAGAGATGCCTCCAGGGGACTAGCAACTTTCTGCCTAGATGAAGATGCACTCAGAGATGAATACGATGACCTATCGGATTTAAATGCTCTACAGATTCAAAGTGTAAGAGAGTGGGAAAAGCAATTTAAAGAAAAATAGGACTATGTAGGTAGACTCCTAAAACCAGGGCAGGAGCCATCAGAATACACAGATGAGGAAGCTTCCCCACCAAGCATCATGACGACCGACCACGCAGCATCAGCTGGACCCGGGGCTGTTAGGACGTCTTGAGTTCAGCTGTGGTAGCTATAACCTCTCTTCCTCCTCTCTCTAAACTTTAATATACTATTCCCCTTTCTTTCACCCATCTCTAACTCTCGCGTGGTGCTTCACGGGCAACACAGTAAAGATTTACTCTTTGATTACTGCTATCCCCTTTGGTGTTGGTCACCTTAATTTTGCACTTTCCAGATCGTAGCAAATGAACCATCACGAGTCTACTGAGTGGACCGTGACATTAAACAGACAGGCCGCCGCCCTGCCATGGATGAAGCCGCGGGATTTCTCCATGGATGAGCTAAGCGCGTTCGATTGGGCCCGCAAACCCCCGCATCCTCCTGGCTGTCAACGGCAAAGTCATCGATGTGACCAAAGGCAGCAAGTTCTACGGGCCCGAGGCTCCGTATGGAATATTTGCTGGCAGAGATGCCTCCAGGGGACTAGCAACTTTCTGCCTAGATGAAGATGCACTCAGAGATGAATACGATGACCTATCGGACTTAAATGCTCTACAGATTCAAAGTGTAAGAGAGTGGGAAAAGCAATTTAAAGAAAAATAGGACTATGTAGGTAGACTCCTAAAACCAGGGCAGGAGCCATCAGAATACACAGATGAGGAAGCTTCCCCACCAAGCATCATGACGACCGACCACGCAGCATCAGCTGGACCCGGGGCTGTTAGGACGTCTTGAGTTCAGCTGTGGTAGCTATAACCTCTCTTCCTCCTCTCTCTAAACTTTAATTTACTTTTCTCCTTTCTTTCACCCATCTCTGACTATCGCGTGCCGCTTCACAGGCAACACAGTAAAGATTTACTCTTTGATTACTGCTATCCCCTTTGGTGTTGGTCACCTTAATTTTGCACTTTCCAGATCGTAGCAAATGAACCATCACGAGTCTACTGAGCGGACCGTGACATTAAACAGACAGGCCGCCGCCCTGCCATGGATGAAGCCGCGGGATTTCTCCATGGATGAGCTAAGCGCGTTCGATTGGGTCCGCAAACCCCCGCATCCTCCTGGTTGTCAACGGCAAAGTCTTCGACGTGACCAAAGGCAGCAAGTTCTACGGGCCCGAGGCTCCGTATGGAATATTTGCTGGCAGAGATGCCTCCAGGGGACTAGCAACTTTCTGCCTAGATGAAGATGCACTCAGAGATGAATACGATGACCTATCGGACTTAAATGCTCTACAGATTCAAAGTGTAAGAGAGTGGGAAAAGCAATTTAAAGAAAAATAGGACTACGTAGGTAGACTCCTAAAACCAGGGCAGGAGCCATCAGAACACACAGATGAGGAAGCTTCCCCACCAAGCATCATGACGACCGACCACGCAGATTCAGCTGGACCCGGGGCCGTTAGGAAGTCTTGAGTTCAGCTGTGGTAGCTATAACCTCTCTTCCTCCTCTCTCTAAACTTCACTTTTCTCCTTACTTTCACCGATCTCTAACTATCGCGCGCCGCTTCACGGGCAACACAGTAAAGATTTACTCTTTGATTACTGCTATCCCCTTTGGTGTTGGTCACCTTAATTTTGCACTTTCCAGATCGTAGCAAATGAACCATCACGAGTCTACTGAGCGGACCGTGACATTAAACAGACAGGCCGCCGCCCTGCCATGGATGAAGCCGCGGAATTTCTCCATGGAGGAGCTTTGCGCATTCAATCGGGCCCGCAAACCCCCGCATCCTCCTGGCTGTCAACGGCAAAGTCATCGATGTGACCAAAGGCAGCAAGTTCTACGGGCCCAAGGCTCCGTATGGAATATTTGCTGGCAGAGATGCCTCCAGGGGACTAGCAACTTTCTGCCTAGATGAAGATGCACTCAGAGATGAATACGATGACCTATCGGATTTAAATGCTCTACAGATTCAAAGTGTAAGAGAGTGGGAAAAGCAATTTAAAGAAAAATAGGACTATGTAGGTAGACTCCTAAAACCAGGGCAGGAGCCATCAGAATACACAGATGAGGAAGCTTCCCCACCAAGCATCATGACGACCGACCACGCAGCATCAGCTGGACCCGGGGCTGTTAGGACGTCTTGAGTTCAGCTGTGGTAGCTATAACCTCTCTTCCTCCTCTCTCTAAACTTTAATATACTATTCCCCTTTCTTTCACCCATCTCTAACTCTCGCGTGGTGCTTCACGGGCAACACAGTAAAGATTTACTCTTTGATTACTGCTATCCCCTTTGGTGTTGGTCACCTTAATTTTGCACTTTCCAGATCGTAGCAAATGAACCATCACGAGTCTACTGAGTGGACCGTGACATTAAACAGACAGGCCGCCGCCCTGCCATGGATGAAGCCGCGGGATTTCTCCATGGATGAGCTAAGCGCGTTCGATTGGGCCCGCAAACCCCCGCATCCTCCTGGCTGTCAACGGCAAAGTCATCGATGTGACCAAAGGCAGCAAGTTCTACGGGCCCGAGGCTCCGTATGGAATATTTGCTGGCAGAGATGCCTCCAGGGGACTAGCAACTTTCTGCCTAGATGAAGATGCACTCAGAGATGAATACGATGACCTATCGGACTTAAATGCTCTACAGATTCAAAGTGTAAGAGAGTGGGAAAAGCAATTTAAAGAAAAATAGGACTATGTAGGTAGACTCCTAAAACCAGGGCAGGAGCCATCAGAATACACAGATGAGGAAGCTTCCCCACCAAGCATCATGACGACCGACCACGCAGCATCAGCTGGACCCGGGGCCGTTAGGACGTCTTGAGTTCAGCTGTGGTAGCTATAACCTCTCTTCCTCCTCTCTCTAAACTTTAATTTACTTTTCTCCTTTCTTTCACCCATCTCTGACTATCGCGTGCCGCTTCACAGGCAACACAGTAAAGATTTACTCTTTGATTACTGCTATCCCCTTTGGTGTTGGTCACCTTAATTTTGCACTTTCCAGATCGTAGCAAATGAACCATCACGAGTCTACTGAGCGGACCGTGACATTAAACAGACAGGCCGCCGCCCTGCCATGGATGAAGCCGCGGGATTTCTCCATGGATGAGCTAAGCGCGTTCGATTGGGTCCGCAAACCCCCGCATCCTCCTGGTTGTCAACGGCAAAGTCTTCGACGTGACCAAAGGCAGCAAGTTCTACGGGCCCGAGGCTCCGTATGGAATATTTGCTGGCAGAGATGCCTCCAGGGGACTAGCAACTTTCTGCCTAGATGAAGATGCACTCAGAGATGAATACGATGACCTATCGGACTTAAATGCTCTACAGATTCAAAGTGTAAGAGAGTGGGAAAAGCAATTTAAAGAAAAATAGGACTACGTAGGTAGACTCCTAAAACCAGGGCAGGAGCCATCAGAACACACAGATGAGGAAGCTTCCCCACCAAGCATCATGACGACCGACCACGCAGATTCAGCTGGACCCGGGGCCGTTAGGAAGTCTTGAGTTCAGCTGTGGTAGCTATAACCTCTCTTCCTCCTCTCTCTAAACTTCACTTTTCTCCTTACTTTCACCGATCTCTAACTATCACGCGCCGATTCACGGGAAACACAGTAAAGATCTACTCTTTGATTACTGCTATCCCCTTTGGTGTTGGTCACCTTAATTTTGCACTTTCCAGATCGTAGCAAATGAACCATCACGAGTCTACTGAGCGGACCGTGACATTAAACAGACAGGCCGCCGCCCTGCCATGGATGAAGCCGCGGGATTTCTCCATGGATGAACTAAGCGCGTTCGATTGGGCCCGCAAACCCCCGCATCCTCCTGGCTGCCAACGGCAAAGTCATCGATGTGACCAAAGGCAGCAAGTTCTACGGGCCCGAGGCTCCGTATGGAATATTTGCTGGCAGAGATGCCTCCAGGGGACTAGCAACTTTCTGCCTAGATGAAGATGCACTCAGAGATGAATACGATGACCTATCGGACTTAAATGCTCTACAGATTCAAAGTGTAAGAGAGTGGGAAAAGCAATTTAAAGAAAAATAGGACTACGTAGGTAGACTCCTAAAACCAGGGCAGGAACCATCAGAATACACAGATGAGGTAGCTTCCCCACCAAGCATCATGACGACCGACCACGCAGCATCAGCTGGACCCGGGGCTGTTAGGACGTCTTGAGTTCAGCTGTGGTAGCTATAACCTCTCTTCCTCCTCTCTCTAAACTTTAATTTACTTTTCTCCTTTCTTTCACCCATCTCTAACTATCGCGCGCCGCTTCACGGGCAACACAGTAAAGATTTACTCTTTGATTACTGCTATCCCCTTTGGTGTTGGTCACCTTAATTTTGCACTTTCCAGATCGTAGCAAATGAACCATCACGAGTCTACTGAGCGGACCGTGACATTAAACAGACAGGCCGCCGCCCTGCCATGGATGAAGCCGCGGAATTTCTCCATGGAGGAGCTTTGCGCATTCAATCGGGCCCACAAACCCCCGCATCCTCCTGGCTGTCAACGGCAAAGTCATCGATGTGACCAAAGGCAGCAAGTTCTACGGGCCCGAGGCTCCGTATGGAATATTTGCTGGCAGAGATGCCTCCAGGGGACTAGCAACTTTCTGCCTAGATGAAGATGCACTCAGAGATGAATACGATGACCTATCGGACTTAAATGCTCTACAGATTCAAAGTGTAAGAGAGTGGGAAAAGCAATTTAAAGAAAAATAGGACTATGTAGGTAGACTCCTAAAACCAGGGCAGGAACCATCAGAATACACAGATGAGGAAGCTTCCCCACCAAGCATCATGACGACCGACCACGCAGCGTCAGCTGGACCCGGGGCTGTTAGGACGTCTTGAGTTCAGCTGTGGTAGCTATAACCTCTCTTCCTCCTCTCTCTAAACTTTACGTTTCTCCTTTCTTTCACCCATCTCTAACTATTGCGCGCCGCTTCACGGGCAACACAGTAAAGATTTACTCTTTGATTACTGCTATCCCCTTTGGTGTTGGTCACCTTAATTTTGCACTTTCCAGATCGTAACAAATGAACCATCACGAGTCTACTGAGCGGAACGTGACATTAAACAGACAGGCCGCCGCCCTGCCATGGATGAAGCCGCGGGATTTCTCCATGGAGGAGCTTTGCGCGTTCGATTGGGCCCGCAAACCCCCGCATCCTCCTGGCTGTCAACGGCAAAGTCATCGATGTGACCAAAGGCAGCAAGTTCTACGGGCCCGAGGCTCCGTATGGAATATTTGCTGGCAGAGATGCCTCCAGGGGACTAGCAACTTTCTGCCTAGATGAAGATGCACTCAGAGATGAATACGATGACCTATCGGATTTAAATGCTCTACAGATTCAAAGTGTAAGAGAGTGGGAAAAGCAATTTAAAGAAAAATAGGACTATGTAGGTAGACTCCTAAAACCAGGGCAGGAACCATCAGAATACACAGATGAGGAAGCTTCCTCACCAAGCATCATGACGACCGACCACGCAGACTCAGCTGGACCCGGGGCCGTTAGGAAGTCTTGAGTTCAGCTGTGGTAGCTATAACCTCTCTTCCTCCTCTCTCTAAACTTTACGTTTCTCCTTTCTTTCACCCATCTCTAACTATCGCGCGCCGCTTCACGGGAAACACAGTAAAGATTTACTCTTTGATTACTGCTATCCCCTTTGGTGTTGGTCACCTTAATTTTGCACTTTCCAGATCGTAGCAAATGAACCATCACGAGTCTACTGAGCGGACCGTGACATTAAACAGACAGGCCGCCACCCTGCCATGGATGAAGCCGCGGAATTTCTCCATGGAGGAGCTAAGCGCGTTCAATCGGGCCCACAAACCCCCGCATCCTCCTGGCTGTCAACGGCAAAGTCATCGATGTGACCAAAGGCAGCAAGTTCTACGGGCCCGAGGCTCCGTATGGAATATTTGCTGGCAGAGACGCCTCCAGGGGACTAGCAACTTTCTGCCTAGATGAAGATGCACTCAGAGATGAATACGATGACCTATCGGACTTAAATGCTCTACAGATTCAAAGTGTAAGAGAGTGGGAAAAGCAATTTAGAGAAAAATAGGACTACGTAGGTAGACTCCTAAAACCAGGGCAGGAGCCATCAGAATACACAGATGAGGAAGCTTCCCCACCAAGCATCATGACGACCGACCACGCAGCGTCAGCTGGACCCGGGGCTGTTAGGACGTCTTGAGTTCAGCTGTGGTAGCTATAACCTCTCTTCCTCCTCTCTCTAAACTTTACGTTTCTCCTTTCTTTCACCCATCTCTAACTATTGCGCGCCGCTTCACGGGCAACACAGTAAAGATTTACTCTTTGATTACTGCTATCCCCTTTGGTGTTGGTCACCTTAATTTTGCACTTTCCAGATCGTAACAAATGAACCATCACGAGTCTACTGAGCGGAACGTGACATTAAACAGACAGGCCGCCGCCCTGCCATGGATGAAGCCGCGGGATTTCTCCATGGAGGAGCTTTGCGCGTTCGATTGGGCCCGCAAACCCCCGCATCCTCCTGGCTGTCAACGGCAAAGTCATCGATGTGACCAAAGGCAGCAAGTTCTACGGGCCCGAGGCTCCGTATGGAATATTTGCTGGCAGAGATGCCTCCAGGGGACTAGCAACTTTCTGCCTAGATGAAGATGCACTCAGAGATGAATACGATGACCTATCGGATTTAAATGCTCTACAGATTCAAAGTGTAAGAGAGTGGGAAAAGCAATTTAAAGAAAAATAGGACTATGTAGGTAGACTCCTAAAACCAGGGCAGGAACCATCAGAATACACAGATGAGGAAGCTTCCTCACCAAGCATCATGACGACCGACCACGCAGACTCAGCTGGACCCGGGGCCGTTAGGAAGTCTTGAGTTCAGCTGTGGTAGCTATAACCTCTCTTCCTCCTCTCTCTAAACTTTACGTTTCTCCTTTCTTTCACCCATCTCTAACTATCGCGCGCCGCTTCACGGGAAACACAGTAAAGATTTACTCTTTGATTACTGCTATCCCCTTTGGTGTTGGTCACCTTAATTTTGCACTTTCCAGATCGTAGCAAATGAACCATCACGAGTCTACTGAGCGGACCGTGACATTAAACAGACAGGCCGCCACCCTGCCATGGATGAAGCCGCGGAATTTCTCCATGGAGGAGCTTTGCGCATTCAATCGGGCCCACAAACCCCCGCATCCTCCTGGCTGTCAACGGCAAAGTCATCGATGTGACCAAAGGCAGCAAGTTCTACGGGCCCGAGGCTCCGTATGGAATATTTGCTGGCAGAGACGCCTCCAGGGGACTAGCAACTTTCTGCCTAGATGAAGATGCACTCAGAGATGAATACGATGACCTATCGGACTTAAATGCTCTACAGATTCAAAGTGTAAGAGAGTGGGAAAAGCAATTTAGAGAAAAATAGGACTACGTAGGTAGACTCCTAAAACCAGGGCAGGAGCCATCAGAATACACAGATGAGGAAGCTTCCCCACCAAGCATCATGACGACCGACCACGCAGCGTCAGCTGGACCCGGGGCTGTTAGGACGTCTTGAGTTCAGCTGTGGTAGCTATAACCTCTCTTCCTCCTCTCTCTAAACTTTACGTTTCTCCTTTCTTTCACCCATCTCTGACTATCGCGTGCCGCTTCACGGGCAACACAGTAAAGATTTACTCTTTGATTACTGCTATCCCCTTTGGTGTTGGTCACCTTAATTTTGCACTTTCCAGATCGTAACAAATGAACCATCACGAGTCTACTGAGCGGAACGTGACATTAAACAGACAGGCCGCCGCCCTGCCATGGATGAAGCCGCGGAATTTCTCCATGGAGGAGCTAAGCGCGTTCAATCGGGCCCACAAACCCCCGCATCCTCCTGGCTGTCAACGGCAAAGTCATCGATGTGACCAAAGGCAGCAAGTTCTACGGGCCCGAGGCTCCGTATGGAATATTTGCTGGCAGAGATGCCTCCAGGGGACTAGCAACTTTCTGCCTAGATGAAGATGCACTCAGAGATGAATACGATGACCTATCGGACTTAAATGCTCTACAGATTCAAAGTGTAAGAGAGTGGGAAAAGCAATTTAAAGAAAAATAGGACTATGTAGATAGACTCCTAAAACCAGGGCAGGAGCCATCAGAACACACAGATGAGGAAGCTTCCCCACCAAGCATCATGACGACCGACCACGCAGCATCAGCTGGACCCGGGGCTGTTAGGACGTCTTGAGTTCAGCTGTGGTAGCTATAACCTCTCTTCCTCCTCTCTCTAAACTTTACGTTTCTCCTTTCTTTCACCCATCTCTGACTATCGCGTGCCGCTTCACGGGCAACACAGTAAAGATTTACTCTTTGATTACTGCTATCCCCTTTGGTGTTGGTCACCTTAATTTTGCACTTTCCAGATCGTAACAAATGAACCATCACGAGTCTACTGAGCGGAACGTGACATTAAACAGACAGGCCGCCGCCCTGCCATGGATGAAGCCGCGGAATTTCTCCATGGAGGAGCTAAGCGCGTTCAATCGGGCCCACAAACCCCCGCATCCTCCTGGCTGTCAACGGCAAAGTCATCGATGTGACCAAAGGCAGCAAGTTCTACGGGCCCGAGGCTCCGTATGGAATATTTGCTGGCAGAGATGCCTCCAGGGGACTAGCAACTTTCTGCCTAGATGAAGATGCACTCAGAGATGAATACGATGACCTATCGGACTTAAATGCTCTACAGATTCAAAGTGTAAGAGAGTGGGAAAAGCAATTTAAAGAAAAATAGGACTATGTAGGTAGACTCCTAAAACCAGGGCAGGAACCATCAGAATACACAGATGAGGAAGCTTCCCCACCAAGCATCATGACGACCGACCACGCAGCATCAGCTGGACCCGGGGCTGTTAGGACGTCTTGAGTTCAGCTGTGGTAGCTATAACCTCTCTTCCTCCTCTCTCTAAACTTTAATTTACTTTTCTCCTTTCTTTCACCCATCTCTGACTATCGCGTGCCGCTTCACGGGCAACACAGTAAAGATTTACTCTTTGATTACTGCTATCCCCTTTGGTGTTGGTCACCTTAATTTTGCACTTTCCAGATCGTAGCAAATGAACCATCACGAGTCTACTGAGCGGACCGTGACATTAAACAGACAGGCCGCCGCCCTGCCATGGATGAAGCCGCGGGATTTCTCCATGGATGAGCTAAGCGCGTTCGATTGGGCCCGCAAACCCCCGCATCCTCCTGGTTGTCAACGGCAAAGTCTTCGACGTGACCAAAGGCAGCAAGTTCTACGGGCCCGAGGCTCCGTATGGAATATTTGCTGGCAGAGATGCCTCCAGGGGACTAGCAACTTTCTGCCTAGATGAAGATGCACTCAGAGATGAATACGATGACCTATCGGACTTAAATGCTCTACAGATTCAAAGTGTAAGAGAGTGGGAAAAGCAATTTAAAGAAAAATAGGACTACGTAGGTAGACTCCTAAAACCAGGGCAGGAGCCATCAGAACACACAGATGAGGAAGCTTCCCCACCAAGCATCATGACGACCGACCACGCAGACTCAGCTGGACCCGGGGCCGTTAGGAAGTCTTGAGTTCAGCTGTGGTAGCTATAACCTCTCTTCCTCCTCTGTCTAAAGTTTACGTTTCTCCTTTCTTTCACCCATCTCTAACTATCGCGCGCCGCTTCACGGGCAACACAGTAAAGATTTACTCTTTGATTACTGCTATCCCCTTTGGTGTTGGTCACCTTAATTTTGCACTTTCCAGATCGTAGCAAATGAACCATCACGAGTCTACTGAGCGGACCGTGACATTAAACAGACAGGCCGCCGCCCTGCCATGGATGAAGCCGCGGAATTTCTCCATGGAGGAGCTTTGCGCATTCAATCGGGCCCACAAACCCCCGCATCCTCCTGGCTGTCAACGGCAAAGTCATCGATGTGACCAAAGGCAGCAAGTTCTACGGGCCCGAGGCTCCGTATGGAATATTTGCTGGCAGAGATGCCTCCAGGGGACTAGCAACTTTCTGCCTAGATGAAGATGCACTCAGAGATGAATACGATGACCTATCGGACTTAAATGCTCTACAGATTCAAAGTGTAAGAGAGTGGGAAAAGCAATTTAAAGAAAAATAGGACTACGTAGGTAGACTCCTAAAACCAGGGCAGGAACCATCAGAATACACAGATGAGGAAGCTTCCTCACCAAGCATCATGACGACCGACCACGCAGACTCAGCTGGACCCGGGGCCGTTAGGAAGTCTTGAGTTCAGCTGTGGTAGCTATAACCTCTCTTCCTCCTCTCTCTAAAGTTTACGTTTCTCCTTTCTTTCACCCATCTCTAACTATCGCGCGCCGCTTCACGGGCAACACAGTAAAGATTTACTCTTTGATTACTGCTATCCCCTTTGGTGTTGGTCACCTTAATTTTGCACTTTCCAGATCGTAGCAAATGAACCATCACGAGTCTACTGAGCGGACCGTGACATTAAACAGACAGGCCGCCGCCCTGCCATGGATGAAGCCGCGGGATTTCTCCATGGAGGAGCTTTGCGCGTTCGATTGGGCCCGCAAACCCCCGCATCCTCCTGGCTGTCAACGACAAAGTCATCGATGTGACCAAAGGCAGCAAGTTCTACGGGCCCGAGGCTCCGTATGGAATATTTGCTGGCAGAGATGCCTCCAGGGGACTAGCAACTTTCTGCCTAGATGAAGATGCACTCAGAGATGAATACGATGACCTATCGGACTTAAATGCTCTACAGATTCAAAGTGTAAGAGAGTGGGAAAAGCAATTTAAAGAAAAATAGGACTACGTAGGTAGTCTCCTAAAACCAGGGCAGGAACCATCAGAATACACAGATGAGGTAGCTTCCCCACCAAGCATCATGACGACCGACCACGCAGACTCAGCTGGACCCGGGGCTGTTAGGACGTCTTGAGTTCAGCTGTGGTAGCTATAACCTCTCTTCCTCCTCTCTCTAAACTTTAATTTACTTTTCTCCTTTCTTTCACCCATCTCTGACTATCGCATGCCGCTTCACGGGCAACACAGTAAAGATTTACTCTTTGATTACTGCTATCCCCTTTGGTGTTGGTCACCTTAATTTTGCACTTTCCAGATCGTAGCAAATGAACCATCACGAGTCTACTGAGCGGACCGTGACATTAAACAGACAGGCCGCCGCCCTGCCATGGATGAAGCCGCGGAATTTCTCCATGGAGGAGCTTTGCGCATTCAATCGGGCCCACAAACCCCCGCATCCTCCTGGCTGTCAACGGCAAAGTCATCGATGTGACCAAAGGCAGCAAGTTCTACGGGCCCGAGGCTCCGTATGGAATATTTGCTGGCAGAGATGCCTCCAGGGGACTAGCAACTTTCTGCCTAGATGAAGATGCACTCAGAGATGAATACGATGACCTATCGGATTTAAATGCTCTACAGATTCAAAGTGTAAGAGAGTGGGAAAAGCAATTTAAAGAAAAATAGGACTACGTAGGTAGACTCCTAAAACCAGGACAGGAGCCATCAGAATACACAGATGAGGAAGCTTCCTCACCAAGCATCATGACGACCGACCACGCAGACTCAGCTGGACCCGGGGCCGTTAGGAAGTCTTGAGTTCAGCTGTGGTAGCTATAACCTCTCTTCCTCCTCTCTCTAAACTTTACGTTTCTCCTTTCTTTCACCCATCTCTGACTATCGCGTGCCGCTTCACGGGCAACACAGTAAAGATTTACTCTTTGATTACTGCTATCCCCTTTGGTGTTGGTCACCTTAATTTTGCACTTTCCAGATCGTAACAAATGAACCATCACGAGTCTACTGAGCGGAACGTGACATTAAACAGACAGGCCGCCACCCTGCCATGGATGAAGCCGCGGAATTTCTCCATGGAGGAGCTAAGCGCGTTCAATCGGGCCCACAAACCCCCGCATCCTCCTGGCTGTCAACGGCAAAGTCATCGATGTGACCAAAGGCAGCAAGTTCTACGGGCCCGAGGCTCCGTATGGAATATTTGCTGGCAGAGATGCCTCCAGGGGACTAGCAACTTTCTGCCTAGATGAAGATGCACTCAGAGATGAATACGATGACCTATCGGACTTAAATGCTCTACAGATTCAAAGTGTAAGAGAGTGGGAAAAGCAATTTAAAGAAAAATAGGACTATGTAGGTAGACTCCTAAAACCAGGGCAGGAACCATCAGAATACACAGATGAGGAAGCTTCCCCACCAAGCATCATGACGACCGACCACGCAGCATCAGCTGGACCCGGGGCTGTTAGGACGTCTTGAGTTCAGCTGTGGTAGCTATAACCTCTCTTCCTCCTCTCTCTAAACTTTAATTTACTTTTCTCCTTTCTTTCACCCATCTCTGACTATCGCGTGCCGCTTCACGGGCAACACAGTAAAGATTTACTCTTTGATTACTGCTATCCCCTTTGGTGTTGGTCACCTTAATTTTGCACTTTCCAGATCGTAGCAAATGAACCATCACGAGTCTACTGAGCGGACCGTGACATTAAACAGACAGGCCACCGCCCTGCCATGGATGAAGCCGCGGGATTTCTCCATGGATGAGCTAAGCGCGTTCGATTGGGCCCGCAAACCCCCGCATCCTCCTGGTTGTCAACGGCAAAGTCTTCGACGTGACCAAAGGCAGCAAGTTCTACGGGCCCGAGGCTCCGTATGGAATATTTGCTGGCAGAGATGCCTCCAGGGGACTAGCAACTTTCTGCCTAGATGAAGATGCACTCAGAGATGAATACGATGACCTATCGGATTTAAATGCTCTACAGATTCAAAGTGTAAGAGAGTGGGAAAAGCAATTTAAAGAAAAATAGGACTACGTAGGTAGACTCCTAAAACCAGGACAGGAGCCATCAGAATACACAGATGAGGAAGCTTCCTCACCAAGCATCATGACGACCGACCACGCAGACTCAGCTGGACCCGGGGCCGTTAGGAAGTCTTGAGTTCAGCTGTGGTAGCTATAACCTCTCTTCCTCCTCTCTCTAAACTTTACGTTTCTCCTTTCTTTCACCCATCTCTGACTATCGCGTGCCGCTTCACGGGCAACACAGTAAAGATTTACTCTTTGATTACTGCTATCCCCTTTGGTGTTGGTCACCTTAATTTTGCACTTTCCAGATCGTAACAAATGAACCATCACGAGTCTACTGAGCGGAACGTGACATTAAACAGACAGGCCGCCACCCTGCCATGGATGAAGCCGCGGAATTTCTCCATGGAGGAGCTAAGCGCGTTCAATCGGGCCCACAAACCCCCGCATCCTCCTGGCTGTCAACGGCAAAGTCATCGATGTGACCAAAGGCAGCAAGTTCTACGGGCCCGAGGCTCCGTATGGAATATTTGCTGGCAGAGATGCCTCCAGGGGACTAGCAACTTTCTGCCTAGATGAAGATGCACTCAGAGATGAATACGATGACCTATCGGACTTAAATGCTCTACAGATTCAAAGTGTAAGAGAGTGGGAAAAGCAATTTAAAGAAAAATAGGACTATGTAGGTAGACTCCTAAAACCAGGGCAGGAACCATCAGAATACACAGATGAGGAAGCTTCCCCACCAAGCATCATGACGACCGACCACGCAGCATCAGCTGGACCCGGGGCTGTTAGGACGTCTTGAGTTCAGCTGTGGTAGCTATAACCTCTCTTCCTCCTCTCTCTAAACTTTAATTTACTTTTCTCCTTTCTTTCACCCATCTCTGACTATCGCGTGCCGCTTCACGGGCAACACAGTAAAGATTTACTCTTTGATTACTGCTATCCCCTTTGGTGTTGGTCACCTTAATTTTGCACTTTCCAGATCGTAGCAAATGAACCATCACGAGTCTACTGAGCGGAACGTGACATTAAACAGACAGGCCGCCGCCCTGCCATGGATGAAGCCGCGGGATTTCTCCATGGAGGAGCTTTGCGCGTTCGATTGGGCCCGCAAACCCCCGCATCCTCCTGGCTGTCAACGGCAAAGTCATCGATGTGACCAAAGGCAGCAAGTTCTACGGGCCCGAGGCTCCGTATGGAATATTTGCTGGCAGAGATGCCTCCAGGGGACTAGCAACTTTCTGCCTAGATGAAGATGCACTCAGAGATGAATACGATGACCTATCGGATTTAAATGCTCTACAGATTCAAAGTGTAAGAGAGTGGGAAAAGCAATTTAAAGAAAAATAGGACTATGTAGGTAGACTCCTAAAACCAGGGCAGGAACCATCAGAATACACAGATGAGGAAGCTTCCTCACCAAGCATCATGACGACCGACCACGCAGACTCAGCTGGACCCGGGGCCGTTAGGAAGTCTTGAGTTCAGCTGTGGTAGCTATAACCTCTCTTCCTCCTCTGTCTAAACTTTACGTTTCTCCTTTCTTTCACCCATCTCTAACTATCGCGCGCCGCTTCACGGGCAACACAGTAAAGATTTACTCTTTGATTACTGCTATCCCCTTTGGTGTTGGTCACCTTAATTTTGCACTTTCCAGATCGTAGCAAATGAACCATCACGAGTCTACTGAGCGGACCGTGACATTAAACAGACAGGCCGCCGCCCTGCCATGGATGAAGCCGCGGAATTTCTCCATGGAGGAGCTTTGCGCATTCAATCGGGCCCACAAACCCCCGCATCCTCCTGGCTGTCAACGGCAAAGTCATCGATGTGACCAAAGGCAGCAAGTTCTACGGGCCCGAGGCTCCGTATGGAATATTTGCTGGCAGAGATGCCTCCAGGGGACTAGCAACTTTCTGCCTAGATGAAGATGCACTCAGAGATGAATACGATGACCTATCGGACTTAAATGCTCTACAGATTCAAAGTGTAAGAGAGTGGGAAAAGCAATTTAAAGAAAAATAGGACTATGTAGGTAGACTCCTAAAACCAGGGCAGGAACCATCAGAATACACAGATGAAGAAGCTTCCTCACCAAGCATCATGACGACCGACCACGCAGACTCAGCTGGACCCGGGGCCGTTAGGAAGTCTTGAGTTCAGCTGTGGTAGCTATAACCTCTCTTCCTCCTCTCTCTAAACTTTAATTTACTTTTCTCCGTTCTTTCACCCATCTCTGACTATCGCGCGCCGCTTCACGGGAAACACAGTAAAGATTTACTCTTTGATTACTGCTATCCCCTTTGGTGTTGGTCACCTTAATTTTGCACTTTCCAGATCGTAGCAAATGAACCATCACGAGTCTACTGAGCGGACCGTGACATTAAACAGACAGGCCGCCGCCCTGCCATGGATGAAGCCGCGGGATTTCTCCATGGATGAGCTAAGCGCGTTCGATTGGGCCCGCAAACCCCCGCATCCTCCTGGTTGTCAACGACAAAGTCTTCGACGTGACCAAAGGCAGCAAGTTCTACGGGCCCGAGGCTCCGTATGGAATATTTGCTGGCAGAGATGCCTCCAGGGGACTAGCAACTTTCTGCCTAGATGAAGATGCACTCAGAGATGAATACGATGACCTATCGGACTTAAATGCTCTACAGATTCAAAGTGTAAGAGAGTGGGAAAAGCAATTTAAAGAAAAATAGGACTACGTAGGTAGACTCCTAAAACCAGGGCAGGAGCCATCAGAACACACAGATGAGGAAGCTTCCCCACCAAGCATCATGACGACCGACCACGCAGACTCAGCTGGACCCGGGGCCGTTAGGAAGTCTTGAGTTCAGCTGTGGTAGCTATAACCTCTCTTCCTCCTCTCTCTAAACTTCACTTTTCTCCTTACTTTCACCGATCTCTAACTATCGCGCGCCGCTTCACGGGCAACACAGTAAAGATTTACTCTTTGATTACTGCTATCCCCTTTGGTGTTGGTCACCTTAATTTTGCACTTTCCAGATCGTAGCAAATGAACCATCACGAGTCTACTGAGCGGACCGTGACATTAAACAGACAGGCCGCCGCCCTGCCATGGATGAAGCCGCGGAATTTCTCCATGGAGGAGCTTTGCGCATTCAATCGGGCCCACAAACCCCCGCATCCTCCTGGCTGTCAACGGCAAAGTCATCGATGTGACCAAAGGCAGCAAGTTCTACGGGCCCGAGGCTCCGTATGGAATATTTGCTGGCAGAGATGCCTCCAGGGGACTAGCAACTTTCTGCCTAGATGAAGATGCACTCAGAGATGAATACGATGACCTATCGGACTTAAATGCTCTACAGATTCAAAGTGTAAGAGAGTGGGAAAAGCAATTTAAAGAAAAATAGGACTACGTAGGTAGACTCCTAAAACCAGGGCAGGAACCATCAGAATACACAGATGAGGAAGCTTCCCCACCAAGCATCATGACGACCGACCACGCAGCGTCAGCTGGACCCGGGGCTGTTAGGACGTCTTGAGTTCAGCTGTGGTAGCTATAACCTCTCTTCCTCCTCTCTCTAAACTTTACGTTTCTCCTTTCTTTCACCCATCTCTAACTATTGCGCGCCGCTTCACGGGCAACACAGTAAAGATTTACTCTTTGATTACTGCTATCCCCTTTGGTGTTGGTCACCTTAATTTTGCACTTTCCAGATCGTAACAAATGAACCATCACGAGTCTACTGAGCGGAACGTGACATTAAACAGACAGGCCGCCGCCCTGCCATGGATGAAGCCGCGGGATTTCTCCATGGAGGAGCTTTGCGCGTTCGATTGGGCCCGCAAACCCCCGCATCCTCCTGGCTGTCAACGGCAAAGTCATCGATGTGACCAAAGGCAGCAAGTTCTACGGGCCCGAGGCTCCGTATGGAATGTTTGCTGGCAGAGATGCCTCCAGGGGACTAGCAACTTTCTGCCTAGATGAAGATGCACTCAGAGATGAATACGATGACCTATCGGATTTAAATGCTCTACAGATTCAAAGTGTAAGAGAGTGGGAAAAGCAATTTAAAGAAAAATAGGACTATGTAGGTAGACTCCTAAAACCAGGGCAGGAACCATCAGAATACACAGATGAGGAAGCTTCCTCACCAAGCATCATGACGACCGACCACGCAGACTCAGCTGGACCCGGGGCCGTTAGGAAGTCTTGAGTTCAGCTGTGGTAGCTATAACCTCTCTTCCTCCTCTGTCTAAACTTTACGTTTCTCCTTTCTTTCACCCATCTCTAACTATCGCGCGCCGCTTCACGGGCAACACAGTAAAGATTTACTCTTTGATTACTGCTATCCCCTTTGGTGTTGGTCACCTTAATTTTGCACTTTCCAGATCGTAGCAAATGAACCATCACGAGTCTACTGAGCGGACCGTGACATTAAACAGACAGGCCGCCGCCCTGCCATGGATGAAGCCGCGGAATTTCTCCATGGAGGAGCTTTGCGCATTCAATCGGGCCCACAAACCCCCGCATCCTCCTGGCTGTCAACGGCAAAGTCATCGATGTGACCAAAGGCAGCAAGTTCTACGGGCCCGAGGCTCCGTATGGAATATTTGCTGGCAGAGATGCCTCCAGGGGACTAGCAACTTTCTGCCTAGATGAAGATGCACTCAGAGATGAATACGATGACCTATCGGACTTAAATGCTCTACAGATTCAAAGTGTAAGAGAGTGGGAAAAGCAATTTAAAGAAAAATAGGACTACGTAGGTAGACTCCTAAAACCAGGGCAGGAGCCATCAGAACACACAGATGAGGAAGCTTCCCCACCAAGCATCATGACGACCGACCACGCAGCATCAGCTGGACCCGGGGCCGTTAGGAAGTCTTGAGTTCAGCTGTGGTAGCTATAACCTCTCTTCCTCCTCTCTCTAAACTTCACTTTTCTCCTTACTTTCACCGATCTCTAACTATCGCGCGCCGCTTCACGGGCAACACAGTAAAGATTTACTCTTTGATTACTGCTATCCCCTTTGGTGTTGGTCACCTTAATTTTGCACTTTCCAGATCGTAGCAAATGAACCATCACGAGTCTACTGAGCGGACCGTGACATTAAACAGACAGGCCGCCGCCCTGCCATGGATGAAGCCGCGGAATTTCTCCATGGAGGAGCTTTGCGCATTCAATCGGGCCCACAAACCCCCGCATCCTCCTGGCTGTCAACGGCAAAGTCATCGATGTGACCAAAGGCAGCAAGTTCTACGGGCCCGAGGCTCCGTATGGAATATTTGCTGGCAGAGATGCCTCCAGGGGACTAGCAACTTTCTGCCTAGATGAAGATGCACTCAGAGATGAATACGATGACCTATCGGACTTAAATGCTCTACAGATTCAAAGTGTAAGAGAGTGGGAAAAGCAATTTAAAGAAAAATAGGACTACGTAGGTAGACTCCTAAAACCAGGGCAGGAACCATCAGAATACACAGATGAGGAAGCTTCCTCACCAAGCATCATGACGACCGACCACGCAGACTCAGCTGGACCCGGGGCCGTTAGGAAGTCTTGAGTTCAGCTGTGGTAGCTATAACCTCTCTTCCTCCTCTCTCTAAACTTTACGTTTCTCCTTTCTTTCACCCATCTCTAACTATCGCGCGCCGCTTCACGGGCAACACAGTAAAGATTTACTCTTTGATTACTGCTATCCCCTTTGGTGTTGGTCACCTTAATTTTGCACTTTCCAGATCGTAGCAAATGAACCATCACGAGTCTACTGAGCGGACCGTGACATTAAACAGACAGGCCGCCGCCCTGCCATGGATGAAGCCGCGGGATTTCTCCATGGAGGAGCTTTGCGCATTCAATCGGGCCCACAAACCCCCGCATCCTCCTGGCTGTCAACGGCAAAGTCATCGATGTGACCAAAGGCAGCAAGTTCTACGGGCCCGAGGCTCCGTATGGAATATTTGCTGGCAGAGATGCCTCCAGGGGACTAGCAACTTTCTGCCTAGATGAAGATGCACTCAGAGATGAATACGATGACCTATCGGACTTAAATGCTCTACAGATTCAAAGTGTAAGAGAGTGGGAAAAGCAATTTAAAGAAAAATAGGACTACGTAGGTAGACTCCTAAAACCAGGGCAGGAACCATCAGAATACACAGATGAGGTAGCTTCCCCACCAAGCATCATGACGACCGACCACGCAGACTCAGCTGGACCCGGGGCTGTTAGGACGTCTTGAGTTCAGCTGTGGTAGCTATAACCTCTCTTCCTCCTCTCTCTAAACTTTAATTTACTTTTCTCCTTTCTTTCACCCATCTCTGACTATCGCGTGCCGCTTCACGGGCAACACAGTAAAGATTTACTCTTTGATTACTGCTATCCCCTTTGGTGTTGGTCACCTTAATTTTGCACTTTCCAGATCGTAGCAAACGAACCATCACGAGTCTACTGAGCGGACCGTGACATTAAACAGACAGGCCGCCGCCCTGCCATGGATGAAGCCGCGGAATTTCTCCATGGAGGAGCTTTGCGCATTCAATCGGGCCCACAAACCCCCGCATCCTCCTGGCTGTCAACGGCAAAGTCATCGATGTGACCAAAGGCAGCAAGTTCTACGGGCCCGAGGCTCCGTATGGAATATTTGCTGGCAGAGATGCCTCCAGGGGACTAGCAACTTTCTGCCTAGATGAAGATGCACTCAGAGATGAATACGATGACCTATCGGATTTAAATGCTCTACAGATTCAAAGTGTAAGAGAGTGGGAAAAGCAATTTAAAGAAAAATAGGACTACGTAGGTAGACTCCTAAAACCAGGGCAGGAACCATCAGAATACACAGATGAGGAAGCTTCCTCACCAAGCATCATGACGACCGACCACGCAGACTCAGCTGGACCCGGGGCCGTTAGGAAGTCTTGAGTTCAGCTGTGGTAGCTATAACCTCTCTTCCTCCTCTGTCTAAACTTTACGTTTCTCCTTTCTTTCACCCATCTCTAACTATCGCGCGCCGCTTCACGGGCAACACAGTAAAGATTTACTCTTTGATTACTGCTATCCCCTTTGGTGTTGGTCACCTTAATTTTGCACTTTCCAGATCGTAGCAAATGAACCATCACGAGTCTCCTGAGCGGACCGTGACATTAAACAGACAGGCCGCCGCCCTGCCATGGATGAAGCCGCGGAATTTCTCCATGGAGGAGCTTTGCGCATTCAATCGGGCCCACAAACCCCCGCATCCTCCTGGCTGTCAACGGCAAAGTCATCGATGTGACCAAAGGCAGCAAGTTCTACGGGCCCGAGGCTCCGTATGGAATATTTGCTGGCAGAGATGCCTCCAGGGGACTAGCAACTTTCTGCCTAGATGAAGATGCACTCAGAGATGAATACGATGACCTATCGGACTTAAATGCTCTACAGATTCAAAGTGTAAGAGAGTGGGAAAAGCAATTTAAAGAAAAATAGGACTACGTAGGTAGACTCCTAAAACCAGGGCAGGAACCATCAGAATACACAGATGAGGTAGCTTCCCCACCAAGCATCATGACGACCGACCACGCAGCATCAGCTGGACCCGGGGCTGTTAGGACGTCTTGAGTTCAGCTGTGGTAGCTATAACCTCTCTTCCTCCTCTCTCTAAACTTTAATTTACTTTTCTCCTTTCTTTCACCCATCTCTGACTATCGCGTGCCGCTTCACGGGCAACACAGTAAAGATTTACTCTTTGATTACTGCTATCCCCTTTGGTGTTGGTCACCTTAATTTTGCACTTTCCAGATCGTAGCAAATGAACCATCACGAGTCTACTGAGTGGACCGTGACATTAAACAGACAGGCCGCCGCCCTGCCATGGATGAAGCCGCGGGATTTCTCCATGGATGAGCTAAGCGCGTTCGATTGGGCCCGCAAACCCCCGCATCCTCCTGGCTGTCAACGGCAAAGTCTTCGACGTGACCAAAGGCAGCAAGTTCTACGGGCCCGAGGCTCCATATGGAATATTTGCTGGCAGAGATGCCTCCAGGGGACTAGCAACTTTCTGCCTAGATGAAGATGCACTCAGAGATGAATACGATGACCTATCGGATTTAAATGCTCTACAGATTCAAAGTGTAAGAGAGTGGGAAAAGCAATTTAAAGAAAAATAGGACTACGTAGGTAGACTCCTAAAACCAGGACAGGAACCATCAGAATACACAGATGAGGAAGCTTCCTCACCAAGCATCATGACGACCGACCACGCAGACTCAGCTGGACCCGGGGCCGTTAGGAAGTCTTGAGTTCAGCTGTGGTAGCTATAACCTCTCTTCCTCCTCTCTCTAAACTTTACGTTTCTCCTTTCTTTCACCCATCTCTAACTATCGCGCGCCGCTTCACGGGAAACACAGTAAAGATTTACTCTTTGATTACTGCTATCCCCTTTGGTGTTGGTCACCTTAATTTTGCACTTTCCAGATCGTAGCAAATGAACCATCACGAGTCTACTGAGCGGACCGTGACATTAAACAGACAGGCCGCCGCCCTGCCATGGATGAAGCCGCGGAATTTCTCCATGGAGGAGCTTTGCGCATTCAATCGGGCCCACAAACCCCCGCATCCTCCTGGCTGTCAACGGCAAAGTCATCGATGTGACCAAAGGCAGCAAGTTCTACGGGCCCGAGGCTCCGTATGGAATATTTGCTGGCAGAGATGCCTCCAGGGGACTAGCAACTTTCTGCCTAGATGAAGATGCACTCAGAGATGAATACGATGACCTATCGGACTTAAATGCTCTACAGATTCAAAGTGTAAGAGAGTGGGAAAAGCAATTTAAAGAAAAATAGGACTACGTAGGTAGACTCCTAAAACCAGGGCAGGAACCATCAGAATACACAGATGAGGAAGCTTCCTCACCAAGCATCATGACGACCGACCACGCAGACTCAGCTGGACCCGGGGCCGTTAGGAAGTCTTGAGTTCAGCTGTGGTATCTATAACCTCTCTTCCTCCTCTCTCTAAACTTTACGTTTCCCCTTTCTTTCACCCATCTCTAACTATCGCGCGCCGCTTCACGGGAAACACAGTAAAGATTTAATCTTTGATTACTGCTATCCCCTTTGGTGTTGGTCACCTTAATTTTGCACTTTCCAGATCGTAGCAAATGAACCATCACGAGTCTACTGAGCGGACCGTGACATTAAACAGACAGGCCGCCGCCCTGCCATGGATGAAGCCGCGGAATTTCTCCATGGAGGAGCTTTGCGCATTCAATCGGGCCCACAAACCCCCGCATCCTCCTGGCTGTCAACGGCAAAGTCATCGATGTGACCAAAGGCAGCAAGTTCTACGGGCCCGAGGCTCCGTATGGAATATTTGCTGGCAGAGATGCCTCCAGGGGACTAGCAACTTTCTGCCTAGATGAAGATGCACTCAGAGATGAATACGATGACCTATCGGACTTAAATGCTCTACAGATTCAAAGTGTAAGAGAGTGGGAAAAGCAATTTAAAGAAAAATAGGACTACGTAGGTAGACTCCTAAAACCAGGGCAGGAACCATCAGAATACACAGATGAGGAAGCTTCCTCACCAAGCATCATGACGACCGACCACGCAGACTCAGCTGGACCCGGGGCCGTTAGGAAGTCTTGAGTTCAGCTGTGGTAGCTATAACCTCTCTTCCTCCTCTCTCTAAACTTTACGTTTCTCCTTTCTTTCACCCATCTCTAACTATCGCGCGCCGCTTCACGGGCAACACAGTAAAGATTTACTCTTTGATTACTGCTATCCCCTTTGGTGTTGGTCACCTTAATTTTGCACTTTCCAGATCGTAGCAAATGAACCATCACGAGTCTACTGAGCGGACCGTGACATTAAACAGACAGGCCGCCACCCTGCCATGGATGAAGCCGCGGAATTTCTCCATGGAGGAGCTAAGCGCGTTCAATCGGGCCCACAAACCCCCGCATCCTCCTGGCTGTCAACGGCAAAGTCATCGATGTGACCAAAGCAGCAAGTTCTACGGGCCCGAGGCTCCGTATGGAATATTTGCTGGCAGAGATGCCTCCAGGGGACTAGCAACTCTCTGCCTAGATGAAGATGCACTCAGAGATGAATACGATGACCTATCGGACTTAAATGCTCTACAGATTCAAAGTGTAAGAGAGTGGGAAAATAATTTAGAGAAAAATAGGACTACGTAGGTAGACTCCTAAAACCAGGGCAGGAGCCATCAGAATACACAGATGAGGAAGCTTCCCCACCAAGCATCATGACGACCGACCACGCAGCATCAGCTGGACCCGGGGCTGTTAGGACGTCTTGAGTTCAGCTGTGGTAGCTATAACCTCTCTTCCTCCTCTCTCTAAACTTTAATTTACTTTTCTCCTTTCTTTCACCCATCTCTGACTATCGCGTGCCGCTTCACGGGCAACACAGTAAAGATTTACTCTTTGATTACTGCTATCCCCTTTGGTGTTGGTCACCTTAATTTTGCACTTTCCAGATCGTAGCAAATGAACCATCACGAGTCTACTGAGCGGACCGTGACATTAAACAGACAGGCCACCGCCCTGCCATGGATGAAGCCGCGGGATTTCTCCATGGATGAGCTAAGCGCGTTCGATTGGGCCCGCAAACCCCCGCATCCTCCTGGTTGTCAACGGCAAAGTCTTCGACGTGACCAAAGGCAGCAAGTTCTACGGGCCCGAGGCTCCGTATGGAATATTTGCTGGCAGAGATGCCTCCAGGGGACTAGCAACTTTCTGCCTAGATGAAGATGCACTCAGAGATGAATACGATGACCTATCGGATTTAAATGCTCTACAGATTCAAAGTGTAAGAGAGTGGGAAAAGCAATTTAAAGAAAAATAGGACTACGTAGGTAGACTCCTAAAACCAGGACAGGAACCATCAGAATACACAGATGAGGAAGCTTCCTCACCAAGCATCATGACGACCGACCACGCAGACTCAGCTGGACCCGGGGCCGTTAGGAAGTCTTGAGTTCAGCTGTGGTAGCTATAACCTCTCTTCCTCCTCTCTCTAAACTTTACGTTTCTCCTTTCTTTCACCCATCTCTAACTATCGCGCGCCGCTTCACGGGAAACACAGTAAAGATTTACTCTTTGATTACTGCTATCCCCTTTGGTGTTGGTCACCTTAATTTTGCACTTTCCAGATCGTAGCAAATGAACCATCACGAGTCTACTGAGCGGACCGTGACATTAAACAGACAGGCCGCCGCCCTGCCATGGATGAAGCCGCGGAATTTCTCCATGGAGGAGCTTTGCGCATTCAATCGGGCCCACAAACCCCCGCATCCTCCTGGCTGTCAACGGCAAAGTCATCGATGTGACCAAAGGCAGCAAGTTCTACGGGCCCGAGGCTCCGTATGGAATATTTGCTGGCAGAGATGCCTCCAGGGGACTAGCAACTTTCTGCCTAGATGAAGATGCACTCAGAGATGAATACGATGACCTATCGGACTTAAATGCTCTACAGATTCAAAGTGTAAGAGAGTGGGAAAAGCAATTTAAAGAAAAATAGGACTACGTAGGTAGACTCCTAAAACCAGGGCAGGAACCATCAGAATACACAGATGAGGAAGCTTCCTCACCAAGCATCATGACGACCGACCACGCAGACTCAGCTGGACCCGGGGCCGTTAGGAAGTCTTGAGTTCAGCTGTGGTAGCTATAACCTCTCTTCCTCCTCTCTCTAAACTTTACGTTTCTCCTTTCTTTCACCCATCTCTAACTATCGCGCGCCGCTTCACGGGAAACACAGTAAAGATTTACTCTTTGATTACTGCTATCCCCTTTGGTGTTGGTCACCTTAATTTTGCACTTTCCAGATCGTAGCAAATGAACCATCACGAGTCTACTGAGCGGACCGTGACATTAAACAGACAGGCCGCCGCCCTGCCATGGATGAAGCCGCGGAATTTCTCCATGGAGGAGCTTTGCGCATTCAATCGGGCCCACAAACCCCCGCATCCTCCTGGCTGTCAACGGCAAAGTCATCGATGTGACCAAAGGCAGCAAGTTCTACGGGCCCGAGGCTCCGTATGGAATATTTGCTGGCAGAGATGCCTCCAGGGGACTAGCAACTTTCTGCCTAGATGAAGATGCACTCAGAGATGAATACGATGACCTATCGGACTTAAATGCTCTACAGATTCAAAGTGTAAGAGAGTGGGAAAAGCAATTTAAAGAAAAATAGGACTACGTAGGTAGACTCCTAAAACCAGGGCAGGAACCATCAGAATACACAGATGAGGAAGCTTCCTCACCAAGCATCATGACGACCGACCACGCAGACTCAGCTGGACCCGGGGCCGTTAGGAAGTCTTGAGTTCAGCTGTGGTAGCTATAACCTCTCTTCCTCCTCTCTCTAAACTTTACGTTTCTCCTTTCTTTCACCCATCTCTAACTATCGCGCGCCGCTTCACGGGCAACACAGTAAAGATTTACTCTTTGATTACTGCTATCCCCTTTGGTGTTGGTCACCTTAATTTTGCACTTTCCAGATCGTAGCAAATGAACCATCACGAGTCTACTGAGCGGACCGTGACATTAAACAGACAGGCCGCCACCCTGCCATGGATGAAGCCGCGGAATTTCTCCATGGAGGAGCTAAGCGCGTTCAATCGGGCCCACAAACCCCCGCATCCTCCTGGCTGTCAACGGCAAAGTCATCGATGTGACCAAAGCAGCAAGTTCTATGGGCCCGAGGCTCCGTATGGAATATTTGCTGGCAGAGATGCCTCCAGGGGACTAGCAACTCTCTGCCTAGATGAAGATGCACTCAGAGATGAATACGATGACCTATCGGACTTAAATGCTCTACAGATTCAAAGTGTAAGAGAGTGGGAAAATAATTTAGAGAAAAATAGGACTACGTAGGTAGACTCCTAAAACCAGGGCAGGAGCCATCAGAATACACAGATGAGGAAGCTTCCCCACCAAGCATCATGACGACCGACCACGCAGCATCAGCTGGACCCGGGGCTGTTAGGACGTCTTGAGTTCAGCTGTGGTAGCTATAACCTCTCTTCCTCCTCTCTCTAAACTTTAATTTACTTTTCTCCTTTCTTTCACCCATCTCTGACTATCGCGTGCCGCTTCACGGGCAACACAGTAAAGATTTACTCTTTGATTACTGCTATCCCCTTTGGTGTTGGTCACCTTAATTTTGCACTTTCCAGATCGTAGCAAATGAACCATCACGAGTCTACTGAGCGGACCGTGACATTAAACAGACAGGCCACCGCCCTGCCATGGATGAAGCCGCGGGATTTCTCCATGGATGAGCTAAGCGCGTTCGATTGGGCCCGCAAACCCCCGCATCCTCCTGGTTGTCAACGGCAAAGTCTTCGACGTGACCAAAGGCAGCAAGTTCTACGGGCCCGAGGCTCCGTATGGAATATTTGCTGGCAGAGATGCCTCCAGGGGACTAGCAACTTTCTGCCTAGATGAAGATGCACTCAGAGATGAATACGATGACCTATCGGATTTAAATGCTCTACAGATTCAAAGTGTAAGAGAGTGGGAAAAGCAATTTAAAGAAAAATAGGACTACGTAGGTAGACTCCTAAAACCAGGACAGGAACCATCAGAATACACAGATGAGGAAGCTTCCTCACCAAGCATCATGACGACCGACCACGCAGACTCAGCTGGACCCGGGGCCGTTAGGAAGTCTTGAGTTCAGCTGTGGTAGCTATAACCTCTCTTCCTCCTCTCTCTAAACTTTACGTTTCTCCTTTCTTTCACCCATCTCTAACTATCGCGCGCCGCTTCACGGGAAACACAGTAAAGATTTACTCTTTGATTACTGCTATCCCCTTTGGTGTTGGTCACCTTAATTTTGCACTTTCCAGATCGTAGCAAATGAACCATCACGAGTCTACTGAGCGGACCGTGACATTAAACAGACAGGCCGCCGCCCTGCCATGGATGAAGCCGCGGAATTTCTCCATGGAGGAGCTTTGCGCATTCAATCGGGCCCACAAACCCCCGCATCCTCCTGGCTGTCAACGGCAAAGTCATCGATGTGACCAAAGGCAGCAAGTTCTACGGGCCCGAGGCTCCGTATGGAATATTTGCTGGCAGAGATGCCTCCAGGGGACTAGCAACTTTCTGCCTAGATGAAGATGCACTCAGAGATGAATACGATGACCTATCGGACTTAAATGCTCTACAGATTCAAAGTGTAAGAGAGTGGGAAAAGCAATTTAAAGAAAAATAGGACTACGTAGGTAGACTCCTAAAACCAGGGCAGGAACCATCAGAATACACAGATGAGGAAGCTTCCTCACCAAGCATCATGACGACCGACCACGCAGACTCAGCTGGACCCGGGGCCGTTAGGAAGTCTTGAGTTCAGCTGTGGTAGCTATAACCTCTCTTCCTCCTCTCTCTAAACTTTACGTTTCTCCTTTCTTTCACCCATCTCTAACTATCGCGCGCCGCTTCACGGGAAACACAGTAAAGATTTACTCTTTGATTACTGCTATCCCCTTTGGTGTTGGTCACCTTAATTTTGCACTTTCCAGATCGTAGCAAATGAACCATCACGAGTCTACTGAGCGGACCGTGACATTAAACAGACAGGCCACCGCCCTGCCATGGATGAAGCCGCGGGATTTCTCCATGGAGGAGCTAAGCGCGTTCGATTGGGCCCGCAAACCCCCGCATCCTCCTGGCTGTCAACGGCAAAGTCATCGATGTGACCAAAGGCAGCAAGTTCTACGGGCCCGAGGCTCCGTATGGAATATTTGCTGGCAGAGATGCCTCCAGGGGACTAGCAACTTTCTGCCTAGATGAAGATGCACTCAGAGATGAATACGATGACCTATCGGACTTAAATGCTCTACAGATTCAAAGTGTAAGAGAGTGGGAAAAGCAATTTAAAGAAAAATAGGACTACGTAGGTAGACTCCTAAAACCAGGGCAGGAACCATCAGAATACACAGATGAGGTAGCTTCCCCACCAAGCATCATGACGACCGACCACGCAGCATCAGCTGGACCCGGGGCTGTTAGGACGTCTTGAGTTCAGCTGTGGTAGCTATAACCTCTCTTCCTCCTCTCTCTAAACTTTAATTTACTTTTCTCCTTTCTTTCACCCATCTCTGACTATCGCGTGCCGCTTCACGGGCAACACAGTAAAGATTTACTCTTTGATTACTGCTATCCCCTTTGGTGTTGGTCACCTTAATTTTGCACTTTCCAGATCGTAGCAAATGAACCATCACGAGTCTACTGAGCGGACCGTGACATTAAACAGACAGGCCGCCGCCCTGCCATGGATGAAGTCGCGGGATTTCTCCATGGATGAGCTAAGCGCGTTCGATTGGGCCCGCAAACCCCCGCATCCTCCTGGTTGTCAACGGCAAAGTCTTCGACGTGACCAAAGGCAGCAAGTTCTACGGGCCCGAGGCTCCATATGGAATATTTGCTGGCAGAGATGCCTCCAGGGGACTAGCAACTTTCTGCCTAGATGAAGATGCACTCAGAGATGAATACGATGACCTATCGGATTTAAATGCTCTACAGATTCAAAGTGTAAGAGAGTGGGAAAAGCAATTTAAAGAAAAATAGGACTACGTAGGTAGACTCCTAAAACCAGGGCAGGAACCATCAGAATACACAGATGAGGAAGCTTCCTCACCAAGCATCATGACGACCGACCACGCAGACTCAGCTGGACCCGGGGCCGTTAGGAAGTCTTGAGTTCAGCTGTGGTAGCTATAACCTCTCTTCCTCCTCTCTCTAAACTTTACGTTTCTCCTTTCTTTCACCCATCTCTAACTATCGCGCGCCGCTTCACGGGCAACACAGTAAAGATTTACTCTTTGATTACTGCTATCCCCTTTGGTGTTGGTCACCTTAATTTTGCACTTTCCAGATCGTAGCAAATGAACCATCACGAGTCTACTGAGCGGACCGTGACATTAAACAGACAGGCCGCCGCCCTGCCATGGATGAAGCCGCGGAATTTCTCCATGGAGGAGCTTTGCGCATTCAATCGGGCCCACAAACCCCCGCATCCTCCTGGCTGTCAACGGCAAAGTCATCGATGTGACCAAAGGCAGCAAGTTCTACGGGCCCGAGGCTCCGTATGGAATATTTGCTGGCAGAGATGCCTCCAGGGGACTAGCAACTTTCTGCCTAGATGAAGATGCACTCAGAGATGAATACGATGACCTATCGGACTTAAATGCTCTACAGATTCAAAGTGTAAGAGAGTGGGAAAAGCAATTTAAAGAAAAATAGGACTACGTAGGTAGACTCCTAAAACCAGGGCAGGAACCATCAGAATACACAGATGAGGAAGCTTCCTCACCAAGCATCATGACGACCGACCACGCAGACTCAGCTGGACCCGGGGCCGTTAGGAAGTCTTGAGTTCAGCTGTGGTAGCTATAACCTCTCTTCCTCCTCTCTCTAAACTTTACGTTTCTCCTTTCTTTCACCCATCTCTAACTATCGCGCGCCGCTTCACGGGCAACACAGTAAAGATTTACTCTTTGATTACTGCTATCCCCTTTGGTGTTGGTCACCTTAATTTTGCACTTTCCAGATCGTAGCAAATGAACCATCACGAGTCTACTGAGCGGACCGTGACATTAAACAGACAGGCCGCCGCCCTGCCATGGATGAAGTCGCGGGATTTCTCCATGGATGAGCTAAGCGCGTTCGATTGGGCCCGCAAACCCCCGCATCCTCCTGGTTGTCAACGGCAAAGTCTTCGACGTGACCAAAGGCAGCAAGTTCTACGGGCCCGAGGCTCCATATGGAATATTTGCTGGCAGAGATGCCTCCAGGGGACTAGCAACTTTCTGCCTAGATGAAGATGCACTCAGAGATGAATACGATGACCTATCGGATTTAAATGCTCTACAGATTCAAAGTGTAAGAGAGTGGGAAAAGCAATTTAAAGAAAAATAGGACTACGTAGGTAGACTCCTAAAACCAGGACAGGAACCATCAGAATACACAGATGAGGAAGCTTCCTCACCAAGCATCATGACGACCGACCACGCAGACTCAGCTGGACCCGGGGCCGTTAGGAAGTCTTGAGTTCAGCTGTGGTAGCTATAACCTCTCTTCCTCCTCTCTCTAAACTTTACGTTTCTCCTTTCTTTCACCCATCTCTAACTATCGCGCGCCGCTTCACGGGAAACACAGTAAAGATTTACTCTTTGATTACTGCTATACCCTTTGGTGTTGGTCACCTTAATTTTGCACTTTCCAGATCGTAGCAAATGAACCATCACGAGTCTACTGAGCGGACCGTGACATTAAACAGACAGGCCGCTGCCCTGCCATGGATGAAGCCGCGGAATTTCTCCATGGAGGAGCTTTGCGCATTCAATCGGGCCCACAAACCCCCGCATCCTCCTGGCTGTCAACGGCAAAGTCATCGATGTGACCAAAGGCAGCAAGTTCTACGGGCCCGAGGCTCCGTATGGAATATTTGCTGGCAGAGATGCCTCCAGGGGACTAGCAACTTTCTGCCTAGATGAAGATGCACTCAGAGATGAATACGATGACCTATCGGACTTAAATGCTCTACAGATTCAAAGTGTAAGAGAGTGGGAAAAGCAATTTAAAGAAAAATAGGACTACGTAGGTAGACTCATAAAACCAGGACAGGAACCATCAGAATACACAGATGAGGAAGCTTCCCCACCAAGCATCATGACGACCGACCACGCAGCATCAGCTGGACCCGGGGCTGTTAGGACGTCTTGAGTTCAGCTGTGGTAGCTATAACCTCTCTTCCTCCTCTCTCTAAACTTTAATTTACTTTTCTCCTTTCTTTCACCCATCTCTGACTATCGCGTGCCGCTTCACGGGCAACACAGTAAAGATTTACTCTTTGATTACTGCTATCCCCTTTGGTGTTGGTCACCTTAATTTTGCACTTTCCAGATCGTAGCAAATGAACCATCACGAGTCTACTGAGTGGACCGTGACATTAAACAGACAGGCCGCCGCCCTGCCATGGATGAAGCCGCGGGATTTCTCCATGGATGAGCTAAGCGCGTTCGATTGGGCCCGCAAACCCCCGCATCCTCCTGGTTGTCAACGGCAAAGTCTTCGACGTGACCAAAGGCAGCAAGTTCTACGGGCCCGAGGCTCCATATGGAATATTTGCTGGCAGAGATGCCTCCAGGGGACTAGCAACTTTCTGCCTAGATGAAGATGCACTCAGAGATGAATACGATGACCTATCGGATTTAAATGCTCTACAGATTCAAAGTGTAAGAGAGTGGGAAAAGCAATTTAAAGAAAAATAGGACTACGTAGGTAGACTCCTAAAACCAGGACAGGAACCATCAGAATACACAGATGAGGAAGCTTCCTCACCAAGCATCATGACGACCGACCACGCAGACTCAGCTGGACCCGGGGCCGTTAGGAAGTCTTGAGTTCAGCTGTGGTAGCTATAACCTCTCTTCCTCCTCTCTCTAAACTTTACGTTTCTCCTTTCTTTCACCCATCTCTAACTATCGCGCGCCGCTTCACGGGAAACACAGTAAAGATTTACTCTTTGATTACTGCTATCCCCTTTGGTGTTGGTCACCTTAATTTTGCACTTTCCAGATCGTAGCAAATGAACCATCACGAGTCTACTGAGCGGACCGTGACATTAAACAGACAGGCCGCCGCCCTGCCATGGATGAAGTCGCGGGATTTCTCCATGGATGAGCTAAGCGCGTTCGATTGGGCCCGCAAACCCCCGCATCCTCCTGGTTGTCAACGGCAAAGTCTTCGACGTGACCAAAGGCAGCAAGTTCTACGGGCCCGAGGCTCCATATGGAATATTTGCTGGCAG
The DNA here is from genome assembly GCF_031877795.1 of Strix aluco. Taxonomy (NCBI): domain Eukaryota; kingdom Metazoa; phylum Chordata; class Aves; order Strigiformes; family Strigidae; genus Strix; species Strix aluco. The sequence goes on from NC_133963.1 coordinate 1,017,987, forward strand.
AGATGCCTCCAGGGGACTAGCAACTTTCTGCCTAGATGAAGATGCACTCAGAGATGAATACGATGACCTATCGGATTTAAATGCTCTACAGATTCAAAGTGTAAGAGAGTGGGAAAAGCAATTTAAAGAAAAATAGGACTACGTAGGTAGACTCCTAAAACCAGGACAGGAACCATCAGAATACACAGATGAGGAAGCTTCCTCACCAAGCATCATGACGACCGACCACGCAGACTCAGCTGGACCCGGGGCCGTTAGGAAGTCTTGAGTTCAGCTGTGGTAGCTATAACCTCTCTTCCTCCTCTCTCTAAACTTTACGTTTCTCCTTTCTTTCACCCATCTCTAACTATCGCGCGCCGCTTCACGGGAAACACAGTAAAGATTTACTCTTTGATTACTGCTATCCCCTTTGGTGTTGGTCACCTTAATTTTGCACTTTCCAGATCGTAGCAAATGAACCATCACGAGTCTACTGAGCGGACCGTGACATTAAACAGACAGGCCGCTGCCCTGCCATGGATGAAGCCGCGGAATTTCTCCATGGAGGAGCTTTGCGCATTCAATCGGGCCCACAAACCCCCGCATCCTCCTGGCTGTCAACGGCAAAGTCATCGATGTGACCAAAGGCAGCAAGTTCTACGGGCCCGAGGCTCCGTATGGAATATTTGCTGGCAGAGATGCCTCCAGGGGACTAGCAACTTTCTGCCTAGATGAAGATGCACTCAGAGATGAATACGATGACCTATCGGACTTAAATGCTCTACAGATTCAAAGTGTAAGAGAGTGGGAAAAGCAATTTAAAGAAAAATAGGACTACGTAGGTAGACTCCTAAAACCAGGGCAGGAACCATCAGAATACACAGATGAGGAAGCTTCCCCACCAAGCATCATGACGACCGACCACGCAGCATCAGCTGGACCCGGGGCTGTTAGGACGTCTTGAGTTCAGCTGTGGTAGCTATAACCTCTCTTCCTCCTCTCTCTAAACTTTAATTTACTTTTCTCCTTTCTTTCACCCATCTCTGACTATCGCGTGCCGCTTCACGGGCAACACAGTAAAGATTTACTCTTTGATTACTGCTATCCCCTTTGGTGTTGGTCACCTTAATTTTGCACTTTCCAGATCGTAGCAAATGAACCATCACGAGTCTACTGAGTGGACCGTGACATTAAACAGACAGGCCGCCGCCCTGCCATGGATGAAGCCGCGGGATTTCTCCATGGATGAGCTAAGCGCGTTCGATTGGGCCCGCAAACCCCCGCATCCTCCTGGTTGTCAACGGCAAAGTCTTCGACGTGACCAAAGGCAGCAAGTTCTACGGGCCCGAGGCTCCATATGGAATATTTGCTGGCAGAGATGCCTCCAGGGGACTAGCAACTTTCTGCCTAGATGAAGATGCACTCAGAGATGAATACGATGACCTATCGGATTTAAATGCTCTACAGATTCAAAGTGTAAGAGAGTGGGAAAAGCAATTTAAAGAAAAATAGGACTACGTAGGTAGACTCCTAAAACCAGGACAGGAACCATCAGAATACACAGATGAGGAAGCTTCCTCACCAAGCATCATGACGACCGACCACGCAGACTCAGCTGGACCCGGGGCCGTTAGGAAGTCTTGAGTTCAGCTGTGGTAGCTATAACCTCTCTTCCTCCTCTCTCTAAACTTTACGTTTCTCCTTTCTTTCACCCATCTCTAACTATCGCGCGCCGCTTCACGGGAAACACAGTAAAGATTTACTCTTTGATTACTGCTATCCCCTTTGGTGTTGGTCACCTTAATTTTGCACTTTCCAGATCGTAGCAAATGAACCATCACGAGTCTACTGAGCGGACCGTGACATTAAACAGACAGGCCGCCGCCCTGCCATGGATGAAGCCGCGGAATTTCTCCATGGAGGAGCTTTGCGCATTCAATCGGGCCCACAAACCCCCGCATCCTCCTGGCTGTCAACGGCAAAGTCATCGATGTGACCAAAGGCAGCAAGTTCTACGGGCCCGAGGCTCCGTATGGAATATTTGCTGGCAGAGATGCCTCCAGGGGACTAGCAACTTTCTGCCTAGATGAAGATGCACTCAGAGATGAATACGATGACCTATCGGACTTAAATGCTCTACAGATTCAAAGTGTAAGAGAGTGGGAAAAGCAATTTAAAGAAAAATAGGACTACGTAGGTAGACTCCTAAAACCAGGGCAGGAACCATCAGAATACACAGATGAGGAAGCTTCCTCACCAAGCATCATGACGACCGACCACGCAGACTCAGCTGGACCCGGGGCCGTTAGGAAGTCTTGAGTTCAGCTGTGGTAGCTATAACCTCTCTTCCTCCTCTCTCTAAACTTTACGTTTCTCCTTTCTTTCACCCATCTCTAACTATCGCGCGCCGCTTCACGGGAAACACAGTAAAGATTTACTCTTTGATTACTGCTATCCCCTTTGGTGTTGGTCACCTTAATTTTGCACTTTCCAGATCGTAGCAAATGAACCATCACGAGTCTACTGAGCGGACCGTGACATTAAACAGACAGGCCGCCGCCCTGCCATGGATGAAGCCGCGGAATTTCTCCATGGAGGAGCTTTGCGCATTCAATCGGGCCCACAAACCCCCGCATCCTCCTGGCTGTCAACGGCAAAGTCATCGATGTGACCAAAGGCAGCAAGTTCTACGGGCCCGAGGCTCCGTATGGAATATTTGCTGGCAGAGATGCCTCCAGGGGACTAGCAACTTTCTGCCTAGATGAAGATGCACTCAGAGATGAATACGATGACCTATCGGACTTAAATGCTCTACAGATTCAAAGTGTAAGAGAGTGGGAAAAGCAATTTAAAGAAAAATAGGACTACGTAGGTAGACTCCTAAAACCAGGGCAGGAACCATCAGAATACACAGATGAGGAAGCTTCCTCACCAAGCATCATGACGACCGACCACGCAGACTCAGCTGGACCCGGGGCCGTTAGGAAGTCTTGAGTTCAGCTGTGGTAGCTATAACCTCTCTTCCTCCTCTCTCTAAACTTTACGTTTCTCCTTTCTTTCACCCATCTCTAACTATCGCGCGCCGCTTCACGGGCAACACAGTAAAGATTTACTCTTTGATTACTGCTATCCCCTTTGGTGTTGGTCACCTTAATTTTGCACTTTCCAGATCGTAGCAAATGAACCATCACGAGTCTACTGAGCGGACCGTGACATTAAACAGACAGGCCGCCACCCTGCCATGGATGAAGCCGCGGAATTTCTCCATGGAGGAGCTAAGCGCGTTCAATCGGGCCCACAAACCCCCGCATCCTCCTGGCTGTCAACGGCAAAGTCATCGATGTGACCAAAGCAGCAAGTTCTATGGGCCCGAGGCTCCGTATGGAATATTTGCTGGCAGAGATGCCTCCAGGGGACTAGCAACTCTCTGCCTAGATGAAGATGCACTCAGAGATGAATACGATGACCTATCGGACTTAAATGCTCTACAGATTCAAAGTGTAAGAGAGTGGGAAAATAATTTAGAGAAAAATAGGACTACGTAGGTAGACTCCTAAAACCAGGGCAGGAGCCATCAGAATACACAGATGAGGAAGCTTCCCCACCAAGCATCATGACGACCGACCACGCAGCATCAGCTGGACCCGGGGCTGTTAGGACGTCTTGAGTTCAGCTGTGGTAGCTATAACCTCTCTTCCTCCTCTCTCTAAACTTTAATTTACTTTTCTCCTTTCTTTCACCCATCTCTGACTATCGCGTGCCGCTTCACGGGCAACACAGTAAAGATTTACTCTTTGATTACTGCTATCCCCTTTGGTGTTGGTCACCTTAATTTTGCACTTTCCAGATCGTAGCAAATGAACCATCACGAGTCTACTGAGCGGACCGTGACATTAAACAGACAGGCCACCGCCCTGCCATGGATGAAGCCGCGGGATTTCTCCATGGAGGAGCTAAGCGCGTTCGATTGGGCCCGCAAACCCCCGCATCCTCCTGGTTGTCAACGGCAAAGTCTTCGACGTGACCAAAGGCAGCAAGTTCTACGGGCCCGAGGCTCCGTATGGAATATTTGCTGGCAGAGATGCCTCCAGGGGACTAGCAACTTTCTGCCTAGATGAAGATGCACTCAGAGATGAATACGATGACCTATCGGATTTAAATGCTCTACAGATTCAAAGTGTAAGAGAGTGGGAAAAGCAATTTAAAGAAAAATAGGACTACGTAGGTAGACTCCTAAAACCAGGACAGGAACCATCAGAATACACAGATGAGGAAGCTTCCTCACCAAGCATCATGACGACCGACCACGCAGACTCAGCTGGACCCGGGGCCGTTAGGAAGTCTTGAGTTCAGCTGTGGTAGCTATAACCTCTCTTCCTCCTCTCTCTAAACTTTACGTTTCTCCTTTCTTTCACCCATCTCTAACTATCGCGCGCCGCTTCACGGGAAACACAGTAAAGATTTACTCTTTGATTACTGCTATCCCCTTTGGTGTTGGTCACCTTAATTTTGCACTTTCCAGATCGTAGCAAATGAACCATCACGAGTCTACTGAGCGGACCGTGACATTAAACAGACAGGCCGCCGCCCTGCCATGGATGAAGCCGCGGAATTTCTCCATGGAGGAGCTTTGCGCATTCAATCGGGCCCACAAACCCCCGCATCCTCCTGGCTGTCAACGGCAAAGTCATCGATGTGACCAAAGGCAGCAAGTTCTACGGGCCCGAGGCTCCGTATGGAATATTTGCTGGCAGAGATGCCTCCAGGGGACTAGCAACTTTCTGCCTAGATGAAGATGCACTCAGAGATGAATACGATGACCTATCGGACTTAAATGCTCTACAGATTCAAAGTGTAAGAGAGTGGGAAAAGCAATTTAAAGAAAAATAGGACTACGTAGGTAGACTCCTAAAACCAGGGCAGGAACCATCAGAATACACAGATGAGGAAGCTTCCTCACCAAGCATCATGACGACCGACCACGCAGACTCAGCTGGACCCGGGGCCGTTAGGAAGTCTTGAGTTCAGCTGTGGTAGCTATAACCTCTCTTCCTCCTCTCTCTAAACTTTACGTTTCTCCTTTCTTTCACCCATCTCTAACTATCGCGCGCCGCTTCACGGGAAACACAGTAAAGATTTACTCTTTGATTACTGCTATCCCCTTTGGTGTTGGTCACCTTAATTTTGCACTTTCCAGATCGTAGCAAATGAACCATCACGAGTCTACTGAGCGGACCGTGACATTAAACAGACAGGCCACCGCCCTGCCATGGATGAAGCCGCGGGATTTCTCCATGGAGGAGCTAAGCGCGTTCGATTGGGCCCGCAAACCCCCGCATCCTCCTGGCTGTCAACGGCAAAGTCATCGATGTGACCAAAGGCAGCAAGTTCTACGGGCCCGAGGCTCCGTATGGAATATTTGCTGGCAGAGATGCCTCCAGGGGACTAGCAACTTTCTGCCTAGATGAAGATGCACTCAGAGATGAATACGATGACCTATCGGACTTAAATGCTCTACAGATTCAAAGTGTAAGAGAGTGGGAAAAGCAATTTAAAGAAAAATAGGACTACGTAGGTAGACTCCTAAAACCAGGGCAGGAACCATCAGAATACACAGATGAGGTAGCTTCCCCACCAAGCATCATGACGACCGACCACGCAGCATCAGCTGGACCCGGGGCTGTTAGGACGTCTTGAGTTCAGCTGTGGTAGCTATAACCTCTCTTCCTCCTCTCTCTAAACTTTAATTTACTTTTCTCCTTTCTTTCACCCATCTCTGACTATCGCGTGCCGCTTCACGGGCAACACAGTAAAGATTTACTCTTTGATTACTGCTATCCCCTTTGGTGTTGGTCACCTTAATTTTGCACTTTCCAGATCGTAGCAAATGAACCATCACGAGTCTACTGAGCGGACCGTGACATTAAACAGACAGGCCGCCGCCCTGCCATGGATGAAGTCGCGGGATTTCTCCATGGATGAGCTAAGCGCGTTCGATTGGGCCCGCAAACCCCCGCATCCTCCTGGTTGTCAACGGCAAAGTCTTCGACGTGACCAAAGGCAGCAAGTTCTACGGGCCCGAGGCTCCATATGGAATATTTGCTGGCAGAGATGCCTCCAGGGGACTAGCAACTTTCTGCCTAGATGAAGATGCACTCAGAGATGAATACGATGACCTATCGGATTTAAATGCTCTACAGATTCAAAGTGTAAGAGAGTGGGAAAAGCAATTTAAAGAAAAATAGGACTACGTAGGTAGACTCCTAAAACCAGGACAGGAACCATCAGAATACACAGATGAGGAAGCTTCCTCACCAAGCATCATGACGACCGACCACGCAGACTCAGCTGGACCCGGGGCCGTTAGGAAGTCTTGAGTTCAGCTGTGGTAGCTATAACCTCTCTTCCTCCTCTCTCTAAACTTTACGTTTCTCCTTTCTTTCACCCATCTCTAACTATCGCGCGCCGCTTCACGGGAAACACAGTAAAGATTTACTCTTTGATTACTGCTATCCCCTTTGGTGTTGGTCACCTTAATTTTGCACTTTCCAGATCGTAGCAAATGAACCATCACGAGTCTACTGAGCGGACCGTGACATTAAACAGACAGGCCGCCGCCCTGCCATGGATGAAGCCGCGGAATTTCTCCATGGAGGAGCTTTGCGCATTCAATCGGGCCCACAAACCCCCGCATCCTCCTGGCTGTCAACGGCAAAGTCATCGATGTGACCAAAGGCAGCAAGTTCTACGGGCCCGAGGCTCCGTATGGAATATTTGCTGGCAGAGATGCCTCCAGGGGACTAGCAACTTTCTGCCTAGATGAAGATGCACTCAGAGATGAATACGATGACCTATCGGACTTAAATGCTCTACAGATTCAAAGTGTAAGAGAGTGGGAAAAGCAATTTAAAGAAAAATAGGACTACGTAGGTAGACTCCTAAAACCAGGGCAGGAACCATCAGAATACACAGATGAGGAAGCTTCCTCACCAAGCATCATGACGACCGACCACGCAGACTCAGCTGGACCCGGGGCCGTTAGGAAGTCTTGAGTTCAGCTGTGGTAGCTATAACCTCTCTTCCTCCTCTCTCTAAACTTTACGTTTCTCCTTTCTTTCACCCATCTCTAACTATCGCGCGCCGCTTCACGGGCAACACAGTAAAGATTTACTCTTTGATTACTGCTATCCCCTTTGGTGTTGGTCACCTTAATTTTGCACTTTCCAGATCGTAGCAAATGAACCATCACGAGTCTACTGAGCGGACCGTGACATTAAACAGACAGGCCGCCACCCTGCCATGGATGAAGCCGCGGAATTTCTCCATGGAGGAGCTAAGCGCGTTCAATCGGGCCCACAAACCCCCGCATCCTCCTGGCTGTCAACGGCAAAGTCATCGATGTGACCAAAGCAGCAAGTTCTACGGGCCCGAGGCTCCGTATGGAATATTTGCTGGCAGAGATGCCTCCAGGGGACTAGCAACTCTCTGCCTAGATGAAGATGCACTCAGAGATGAATACGATGACCTATCGGACTTAAATGCTCTACAGATTCAAAGTGTAAGAGAGTGGGAAAAGCAATTTAAAGAAAAATAGGACTACGTAGGTAGACTCCTAAAACCAGGGCAGGAACCATCAGAATACACAGATGAGGTAGCTTCCCCACCAAGCATCATGACGACCGACCACGCAGCATCAGCTGGACCCGGGGCTGTTAGGACGTCTTGAGTTCAGCTGTGGTAGCTATAACCTCTCTTCCTCCTCTCTCTAAACTTTAATTTACTTTTCTCCTTTCTTTCACCCATCTCTGACTATCGCGTGCCGCTTCACGGGCAACACAGTAAAGATTTACTCTTTGATTACTGCTATCCCCTTTGGTGTTGGTCACCTTAATTTTGCACTTTCCAGATCGTAGCAAATGAACCATCACGAGTCTACTGAGCGGACCGTGACATTAAACAGACAGGCCGCCGCCCTGCCATGGATGAAGTCGCGGGATTTCTCCATGGATGAGCTAAGCGCGTTCGATTGGGCCCGCAAACCCCCGCATCCTCCTGGTTGTCAACGGCAAAGTCTTCGACGTGACCAAAGGCAGCAAGTTCTACGGGCCCGAGGCTCCATATGGAATATTTGCTGGCAGAGATGCCTCCAGGGGACTAGCAACTTTCTGCCTAGATGAAGATGCACTCAGAGATGAATACGATGACCTATCGGATTTAAATGCTCTACAGATTCAAAGTGTAAGAGAGTGGGAAAAGCAATTTAAAGAAAAATAGGACTACGTAGGTAGACTCCTAAAACCAGGACAGGAACCATCAGAATACACAGATGAGGAAGCTTCCTCACCAAGCATCATGACGACCGACCACGCAGACTCAGCTGGACCCGGGGCCGTTAGGAAGTCTTGAGTTCAGCTGTGGTAGCTATAACCTCTCTTCCTCCTCTCTCTAAACTTTACGTTTCTCCTTTCTTTCACCCATCTCTAACTATCGCGCGCCGCTTCACGGGAAACACAGTAAAGATTTACTCTTTGATTACTGCTATACCCTTTGGTGTTGGTCACCTTAATTTTGCACTTTCCAGATCGTAGCAAATGAACCATCACGAGTCTACTGAGCGGACCGTGACATTAAACAGACAGGCCGCCGCCCTGCCATGGATGAAGCCGCGGAATTTCTCCATGGAGGAGCTTTGCGCATTCAATCGGGCCCACAAACCCCCGCATCCTCCTGGCTGTCAACGGCAAAGTCATCGATGTGACCAAAGGCAGCAAGTTCTACGGGCCCGAGGCTCCGTATGGAATATTTGCTGGCAGAGATGCCTCCAGGGGACTAGCAACTTTCTGCCTAGATGAAGATGCACTCAGAGATGAATACGATGACCTATCGGACTTAAATGCTCTACAGATTCAAAGTGTAAGAGAGTGGGAAAAGCAATTTAAAGAAAAATAGGACTACGTAGGTAGACTCCTAAAACCAGGGCAGGAACCATCAGAATACACAGATGAGGAAGCTTCCTCACCAAGCATCATGACGATCGACCACGCAGACTCAGCTGGACCCGGGGCCGTTAGGAAGTCTTGAGTTCAGCTGTGGTAGCTATAACCTCTCTTCCTCCTCTCTCTAAACTTTACGTTTCTCCTTTCTTTCACCCATCTCTAACTATCGCGCGCCGCTTCACAGGCAACACAGTAAAGATTTACTCTTTGATTACTGCTATCCCCTTTGGTGTTGGTCACCTTAATTTTGCACTTTCCAGATCGTAGCAAATGAACCATCACGAGTCTACTGAGCGGACCATGACATTAAACAGACAGGCCGCCACCCTGCCATGGATGAAGCCGCGGAATTTCTCCATGGAGGAGCTAAGCGCGTTCAATCGGGCCCACAAACCCCCGCATCCTCCTGGCTGTCAACGGCAAAGTCATCGATGTGACCAAAGCAGCAAGTTCTACGGGCCCGAGGCTCCGTATGGAATATTTGCTGGCAGAGATGCCTCCAGGGGACTAGCAACTCTCTGCCTAGATGAAGATGCACTCAGAGATGAATACGATGACCTATCGGACTTAAATGCTCTACAGATTCAAAGTGTAAGAGAGTGGGAAAAGCAATTTAAAGAAAAATAGGACTACGTAGGTAGACTCCTAAAACCAGGGCAGGAACCATCAGAATACACAGATGAGGTAGCTTCCCCACCAAGCATCATGACGACCGACCACGCAGCATCAGCTGGACCCGGGGCTGTTAGGACGTCTTGAGTTCAGCTGTGGTAGCTATAACCTCTCTTCCTCCTCTCTCTAAACTTTAATTTACTTTTCTCCTTTCTTTCACCCATCTCTGACTATCGCGTGCCGCTTCACGGGCAACACAGTAAAGATTTACTCTTTGATTACTGCTATCCCCTTTGGTGTTGGTCACCTTAATTTTGCACTTTCCAGATCGTAGCAAATGAACCATCACGAGTCTACTGAGCGGACCGTGACATTAAACAGACAGGCCGCCGCCCTGCCATGGATGAAGTCGCGGGATTTCTCCATGGATGAGCTAAGCGCGTTCGATTGGGCCCGCAAACCCCCGCATCCTCCTGGTTGTCAACGGCAAAGTCTTCGACGTGACCAAAGGCAGCAAGTTCTACGGGCCCGAGGCTCCATATGGAATATTTGCTGGCAGAGATGCCTCCAGGGGACTAGCAACTTTCTGCCTAGATGAAGATGCACTCAGAGATGAATACGATGACCTATCGGATTTAAATGCTCTACAGATTCAAAGTGTAAGAGAGTGGGAAAAGCAATTTAAAGAAAAATAGGACTACGTAGGTAGACTCCTAAAACCAGGACAGGAACCATCAGAATACACAGATGAGGAAGCTTCCTCACCAAGCATCATGACGACCGACCACGCAGACTCAGCTGGACCCGGGGCCGTTAGGAAGTCTTGAGTTCAGCTGTGGTAGCTATAACCTCTCTTCCTCCTCTCTCTAAACTTCACTTTTCTCCTTTCAGTCACCCATCTCTAACTATCGCGCGCCGCTTCACGGGAAACACAGTAAAGATTTACTCTTTGATTACTGCTATCCCCTTTGGTGTTGGTCACCTTAATTTTGCACTTTCCAGATCGTAGCAAATGAACCATCACGAGTCTACTGAGCGGACCGTGACATTAAACAGACAGGCCGCCGCCCTGCCATGGATGAAGCCGCGGAATTTCTCCATGGAGGAGCTTTGCGCATTCAATCGGGCCCACAAACCCCCGCATCCTCCTGGCTGTCAACGGCAAAGTCATCGATGTGACCAAAGGCAGCAAGTTCTACGGGCCCGAGGCTCCGTATGGAATATTTGCTGGCAGAGATGCCTCCAGGGGACTAGCAACTTTCTGCCTAGATGAAGATGCACTCAGAGATGAATACGATGACCTATCGGACTTAAATGCTCTACAGATTCAAAGTGTAAGAGAGTGGGAAAAGCATTTTAAAGAAAAATAGGACTATGTAGGTAGACTCCTAAAACCAGGGCAGGAACCATCAGAATACACAGATGAGGAAGCTTCCCCACCAAGCATCATGACGACCGACCACGCAGCATCAGCTGGACCCGGGGCTGTTAGGACGTCTTGAGTTCAGCTGTGGTAGCTATAACCTCTCTTCCTCCTCTCTCTAAACTTTAATTTACTTTTCTCCTTTCTTTCACCCATCTCCGACTATCGCGTGCCGCTTCACGGGCAACACAGTAAAGATTTACTCTTTGATTACTGCTATCCCCTTTGGTGTTGGTCACCTTAATTTTGCACTTTCCAGATCGTAGCAAATGAACCATCACGAGTCTACTGAGCGGACCGTGACATTAAACAGACAGGCCGCCGCCCTGCCATGGATGAAGTCGCGGGATTTCTCCATGGATGAGCTAAGCGCGTTCGATTGGGCCCGCAAACCCCCGCATCCTCCTGGTTGTCAACGGCAAAGTCTTCGACGTGACCAAAGGCAGCAAGTTCTACGGGCCCGAGGCTCCATATGGAATATTTGCTGGCAGAGATGCCTCCAGGGGACTAGCAACTTTCTGCCTAGATGAAGATGCACTCAGAGATGAATACGATGACCTATCGGATTTAAATGCTCTACAGATTCAAAGTGTAAGAGAGTGGGAAAAGCAATTTAAAGAAAAATAGGACTACGTAGGTAGACTCCTAAAACCAGGACAGGAACCATCAGAATACACAGATGAGGAAGCTTCCTCACCAAGCATCATGACGACCGACCACGCAGACTCAGCTGGACCCGGGGCCGTTAGGAAGTCTTGAGTTCAGCTGTGGTAGCTATAACCTCTCTTCCTCCTCTCTCTAAACTTTACGTTTCTCCTTTCTTTCACCCATCTCTAACTATCGCGCGCCGCTTCACGGGAAACACAGTAAAGATTTACTCTTTGATTACTGCTATACCCTTTGGTGTTGGTCACCTTAATTTTGCACTTTCCAGATCGTAGCAAATGAACCATCACGAGTCTACTGAGCGGACCGTGACATTAAACAGACAGGCCGCCGCCCTGCCATGGATGAAGCCGCGGAATTTCTCCATGGAGGAGCTTTGCGCATTCAATCGGGCCCACAAACCCCCGCATCCTCCTGGCTGTCAACGGCAAAGTCATCGATGTGACCAAAGGCAGCAAGTTCTACGGGCCCGAGGCTCCGTATGGAATATTTGCTGGCAGAGATGCCTCCAGGGGACTAGCAACTTTCTGCCTAGATGAAGATGCACTCAGAGATGAATACGATGACCTATCGGACTTAAATGCTCTACAGATTCAAAGTGTAAGAGAGTGGGAAAAGCAATTTAAAGAAAAATAGGACTACGTAGGTAGACTCCTAAAACCAGGGCAGGAACCATCAGAATACACAGATGAGGAAGCTTCCTCACCAAGCATCATGACGATCGACCACGCAGACTCAGCTGGACCCGGGGCCGTTAGGAAGTCTTGAGTTCAGCTGTGGTAGCTATAACCTCTCTTCCTCCTCTCTCTAAACTTTACGTTTCTCCTTTCTTTCACCCATCTCTAACTATCGCGCGCCGCTTCACGGGAAACACAGTAAAGATTTACTCTTTGATTACTGCTATCCCCTTTGGTGTTGGTCACCTTAATTTTGCACTTTCCAGATCGTAGCAAATGAACCATCACGAGTCTACTGAGCGGACCATGACATTAAACAGACAGGCCGCCACCCTGCCATGGATGAAGCCGCGGAATTTCTCCATGGAGGAGCTAAGCGCGTTCAATCGGGCCCACAAACCCCCGCATCCTCCTGGCTGTCAACGGCAAAGTCATCGATGTGACCAAAGCAGCAAGTTCTACGGGCCCGAGGCTCCGTATGGAATATTTGCTGGCAGAGATGCCTCCAGGGGACTAGCAACTCTCTGCCTAGATGAAGATGCACTCAGAGATGAATACGATGACCTATCGGACTTAAATGCTCTACAGATTCAAAGTGTAAGAGAGTGGGAAAAGCAATTTAAAGAAAAATAGGACTACGTAGGTAGACTCCTAAAACCAGGGCAGGAACCATCAGAATACACAGATGAGGTAGCTTCCCCACCAAGCATCATGACGACCGACCACGCAGCATCAGCTGGACCCGGGGCTGTTAGGACGTCTTGAGTTCAGCTGTGGTAGCTATAACCTCTCTTCCTCCTCTCTCTAAACTTTAATTTACTTTTCTCCTTTCTTTCACCCATCTCTGACTATCGCGTGCCGCTTCACGGGCAACACAGTAAAGATTTACTCTTTGATTACTGCTATCCCCTTTGGTGTTGGTCACCTTAATTTTGCACTTTCCAGATCGTAGCAAATGAACCATCACGAGTCTACTGAGCGGACCGTGACATTAAACAGACAGGCCGCCGCCCTGCCATGGATGAAGTCGCGGGATTTCTCCATGGATGAGCTAAGCGCGTTCGATTGGGCCCGCAAACCCCCGCATCCTCCTGGTTGTCAACGGCAAAGTCTTCGACGTGACCAAAGGCAGCAAGTTCTACGGGCCCGAGGCTCCATATGGAATATTTGCTGGCAGAGATGCCTCCAGGGGACTAGCAACTTTCTGCCTAGATGAAGATGCACTCAGAGATGAATACGATGACCTATCGGATTTAAATGCTCTACAGATTCAAAGTGTAAGAGAGTGGGAAAAGCAATTTAAAGAAAAATAGGACTACGTAGGTAGACTCCTAAAACCAGGACAGGAACCATCAGAATACACAGATGAGGAAGCTTCCTCACCAAGCATCATGACGACCGACCACGCAGACTCAGCTGGACCCGGGGCCGTTAGGAAGTCTTGAGTTCAGCTGTGGTAGCTATAACCTCTCTTCCTCCTCTCTCTAAACTTCACTTTTCTCCTTTCAGTCACCCATCTCTAACTATCGCGCGCCGCTTCACGGGAAACACAGTAAAGATTTACTCTTTGATTACTGCTATCCCCTTTGGTGTTGGTCACCTTAATTTTGCACTTTCCAGATCGTAGCAAATGAACCATCACGAGTCTACTGAGCGGACCGTGACATTAAACAGACAGGCCGCCGCCCTGCCATGGATGAAGCCGCGGAATTTCTCCATGGAGGAGCTTTGCGCATTCAATCGGGCCCACAAACCCCCGCATCCTCCTGGCTGTCAACGGCAAAGTCATCGATGTGACCAAAGGCAGCAAGTTCTACGGGCCCGAGGCTCCGTATGGAATATTTGCTGGCAGAGATGCCTCCAGGGGACTAGCAACTTTCTGCCTAGATGAAGATGCACTCAGAGATGAATACGATGACCTATCGGACTTAAATGCTCTACAGATTCAAAGTGTAAGAGAGTGGGAAAAGCATTTTAAAGAAAAATAGGACTATGTAGGTAGACTCCTAAAACCAGGGCAGGAACCATCAGAATACACAGATGAGGAAGCTTCCCCACCAAGCATCATGACGACCGACCACGCAGCATCAGCTGGACCCGGGGCTGTTAGGACGTCTTGAGTTCAGCTGTGGTAGCTATAACCTCTCTTCCTCCTCTCTCTAAACTTTAATTTACTTTTCTCCTTTCTTTCACCCATCTCCGACTATCGCGTGCCGCTTCACGGGCAACACAGTAAAGATTTACTCTTTGATTACTGCTATCCCCTTTGGTGTTGGTCACCTTAATTTTGCACTTTCCAGATCGTAGCAAATGAACCATCACGAGTCTACTGAGCGGACCATGATATTAAACAGACAGGCCGCCGCCCTGCCATGGATGAAGCCGCGGGATTTCTCCATGGATGAGCTAAGCGCGTTCGATTGGGCCCGCAAACCCCCGCATCCTCCTGGTTGTCAACGACAAAGTCTTCGACGTGACCAAAGGCAGCAAGTTCTACGGGCCCGAGGCTCCGTATGGAATATTTGCTGGCAGAGATGCCTCCAGGGGACTAGCAACTTTCTGCCTAGATGAAGATGCACTCAGAGATGAATACGATGACCTATCGGACTTAAACGCTCTACAGATTCAAAGTGTAAGAGAGTGGGAAAAGCAATTTAAAGAAAAATAGGACTACGTAGGTAGACTCCTAAAACCAGGGCAGGAACCATCAGAATACACAGATGAGGAAGCTTCCTCACCAAGCATCATGACGACCGACCACGCAGACTCAGCTGGACCCGGGGCCATTAGGAAGTCTTGAGTTCAGCTGTGGTAGCTATAACCTCTCTTCCTCCTCTCTCTAAACTTTACGTTTCTCCTTTCTTTCACCCATCTCTAACTATTGCGCGCCACTTCACGGGCAACACAGTAAAGATTTACTCTTTGATTACTGCTATCCCCTTTGGTGTTGGTCACCTTAATTTTGCACTTTCCCCATCGTAACAAATGAACCATCACGAGTCTACTGAGCGGACCGTGACATTAAACAGACAGGCCGCCGCCCTGCCATGGATGAAGCCGCGGGATTTCTCCATGGAGGAGCTTTGCGCGTTCGATTGGGCCCGCAAACCCCCGCATCCTCCTGGCTGTCAACGGCAAAGTCATCGATGTGACCAAAGGCAGCAAGTTCTACGGGCCCGAGGCTCCGTATGGAATATTTGCTGGCAGAGATGCCTCCAGGGGACTAGCAACTTTCTGCCTAGATGAAGATGCACTCAGAGATGAATACGATGACCTATCGGATTTAAATGCTCTACAGATTCAAAGTGTAAGAGAGTGGGAAAAGCAATTTAAAGAAAAATAGGACTACGTAGGTAGACTCCTAAAACCAGGACAGGAACCATCAGAATACACAGATGAGGAAGCTTCCTCACCAAGCATCATGACGACCGACCACGCAGACTCAGCTGGACCCGGGGCCGTTAGGAAGTCTTGAGTTCAGCTGTGGTAGCTATAACCTCTCTTCCTCCTCTCTCTAAACTTTACGTTTCTCCTTTCTTTCACCCATCTCTAACTATCGCGCGCCGCTTCACGGGAAACACAGTAAAGATTTACTCTTTGATTACTGCTATCCCCTTTGGTGTTGGTCACCTTAATTTTGCACTTTCCAGATCGTAGCAAATGAACCATCACGAGTCTACTGAGCGGACCGTGACATTAAACAGACAGGCCGCCGCCCTGCCATGGATGAAGCCGCGGAATTTCTCCATGGAGGAGCTTTGCGCATTCAATCGGGCCCACAAACCCCCGCATCCTCCTGGCTGTCAACGGCAAAGTCATCGATGTGACCAAAGGCAGCAAGTTCTACGGGCCCGAGGCTCCGTATGGAATATTTGCTGGCAGAGATGCCTCCAGGGGACTAGCAACTTTCTGCCTAGATGAAGATGCACTCAGAGATGAATACGATGACCTATCGGACTTAAATGCTCTACAGATTCAAAGTGTAAGAGAGTGGGAAAAGCAATTTGAAGAAAAATAGGACTATGTAGGTAGACTCCTAAAACCAGGGCAGGAACCATCAGAATACACAGATGAGGAAGCTTCCTCACCAAGCATCATGACGACCGACCACGCAGCATCAGCTGGACCCGGGGCCGTTAGGACGTCTTGAGTTCAGCTGTGGTAGCTATAACCTCTCTTCCTCCTCTCTCTAAACTTTAATTTACTTTTGTCCTTTCTTTCACCCATCTCTGACTATCGCGTGCCGCTTCACGGGCAACACAGTAAAGATTTACTCTTTGATTACTGCTATCCCCTTTGGTGTTGGTCACCTTAATTTTGCACTTTCCAGATCGTAACAAATGAACCATCACGAGTCTACTGAGCGGAACGTGACATTAAACAGACAGGCCGCCGCCCTGCCATGGATGAAGCCGCGGGATTTCTCCATGGAGGAGCTAAGCGCGTTCGATTGGGCCCGCAAACCCCCGCATCCTCCTGGCTGTCAACGGCAAAGTGTTCGACGTGACCAAAGGCAGCAAGTTCTACGGGCCCGAGGCTCCGTATGGAATATTTGCTGGCAGAGATGCCTCCAGGGGACTAGCAACTTTCTGCCTAGATGAAGATGCACTCAGAGATGAATACGATGACCTATCGGACTTAAATGCTCTACAGATTCAAAGTGTAAGAGAGTGGGAAAAGCAATTTAGAGAAAAATAGGACTACGTAGGTAGACTCCTAAAACCAGGGCAGGAGCCATCAGAACACACAGATGAGGAAGCTTCCCCACCAAGCATCATGACGACCGACCACGCATATTCAGCTGGACCCGGGGCCGTTAGGAAGTCTTGAGTTCAGCTGTGGTAGCTATAACCTCTCTTCCTCCTCTGTCTAAACTTCACTTTTCTCCTTACTTTCACCCATCTCTAACTATCGCGTGCCGCTTCACGGGAAACACAGTAAAGATTTACTCTTTGATTACTGCTATCCCCTTTGGTGTTGGTCACCTTAATTTTGCACTTTCCAGATCGTAACAAATGAACCATCACGAGTCTACTGAGCGGACCGTGACATTAAACAGACAGGCCGCCGCCCTGCCATGGATGAAGCCGCGGGATTTCTCCATGGAGGAGCTAAGCGCGTTCGATTGGGCCCGCAAACCCCCGCATCCTCCTGGCTGTCAACGACAAAGTCATCGATGTGACCAAAGGCAGCAAGTTCTACGGGCCCGAGGCTCCGTATGGAATATTTGCTGGCAGAGATGCCTCCAGGGGACTAGCAACTTTCTGCCTAGATGAAGATGCACTCAGAGATGAATACGATGACCTATCGGATTTAAATGCTCTACAGATTCAAAGTGTAAGAGAGTGGGAAAAGCAATTTAAAGAAAAATAGGACTACGTAGGTAGACTCCTAAAACCAGGGCAGGAGCCATCAGAACACACAGATGAGGAAGCTTCCCCACCAAGCATCATGACGACCGACCACGCAGACTCAGCTGGACCCGGGACCGTTAGGACGTCTTGAGTTCAGCTGTGGTAGCTATAACCTCTCTTCCTCCTCTGTCTAAACTTCACTTTTCTCCTTTCTTTCACCCATCTCTAACTATCGCGTGCCGCTTCACGGGAAACACAGTAAAGATCTACTCTTTGATTACTGCTATCCCCTTTGGTGTTGGTCACCTTAATTTTGCACTTTCCAGATCGTAGCAAATGAACCATCACGAGTCTACTGAGCGGACCGTGACATTAAACAGACAGGCCGCCGCCCTGCCATGGATGAAGCCGCGGGATTTCTCCATGGAGGAGCTAAGCGCGTTCGATTGGGCCCGCAAACCCCCGCATCCTCCTGGCTGTCAACGGCAATGTGTTCGACGTGACCAAAGGCAGCAAGTTCTACGGGCCCGAGGCTCCGTATGGAATATTTGCTGGCAGAGATGCCTCCAGGGGACTAGCAACTTTCTGCCTAGATGAAGATGCACTCAGAGATGAATACGATGACCTATCGGATTTAAATGCTCTACAGATTCAAAGTGTAAGAGAGTGGGAAAAGCAATTTAAAGAAAAATAGGACTATGTAGGTAGACTCCTAAAACCAGGGCAGGAGCCATCAGAACACACAGATGAGGAAGCTTCCCCACCAAGCATCATGATGACCGACCACGCAGACTCAGCTGGACCCGGGGCCGTTAGGACGTCTTGAGTTCAGCTGTGGTAGCTATAACCTCTCTTCCTCCTCTGTCTAAACTTCACTTTTCTCCTTTCTTTCACCCATCTCTAACTATCGCGTGCCGCTTCACGGGAAACACAGTAAAGATCTACTCTTTGATTACTGCTATCCCCTTTGGTGTTGGTCACCTTAATTTTGCACTTTCCAGATCGTAGCAAATGAACCATCACGAGTCTACTGAGCGGACCGTGACATTAAACAGACAGGCCGCCGCCCTGCCATGGATGAAGCCGCGGAATTTCTCCATGGAGGAGCTTTGCGCGTTCAATCGGGCCCACAAACCCCCGCATCCTCCTGGCTGTCAACGGCAAAGTCATCGATGTGACCAAAGGCAGCAAGTTCTACGGGCCCGAGGCTCCGTATGGAATATTTGCTGGCAGAGACGCCTCCAGGGGACTAGCAACTTTCTGCCTAGATGAAGATGCACTCAGAGATGAATACGATGACCTATCGGACTTAAATGCTCTACAGATTCAAAGTGTAAGAGAGTGGGAAAAGCAATTTAAAGAAAAATAGGACTACGTAGGTAGAATCCTAAAACCAGGGCAGGAACCATCAGAATACACAGGTGAGGAAGCTTCCCCACCAAGCATCATGACGACCGACCACGCAGCATCAGCTGGACCCGGGGCTGTTAGGACGTCTTGAGTTCAGCTGTGGTAGCTTTAACCTCTCTTCCTCCTCTCTCTAAACTTTAATTTACTTTTCTCCTTTCTTTCACCCATCTCTGACTATCGCGTGCCGCTTCACGGGCAACACAGTAAAGATTTACTCTTTGATTACTGCTATCCCCTTTGGTGTTGGTCACCTTAATTTTGCACTTTCCAGATCGTAACAAATGAACCATCACGAGTCTACTGAGCGGAACGTGACATTAAACAGACAGGCCGCCGCCCTGCCATGGATGAAGCCGCGGGATTTCTCCATGGATGAGCTAAGCGCGTTCGATTGGGCCCACAAACCCCCGCATCCTCCTGGCTGTCAACGGCAAAGTCATCGATGTGACCAAAGGCAGCAAGTTCTACGGGCCCGAGGCTCCGTATGGAATATTTGCTGGCAGAGACGCCTCCAGGGGACTAGCAACTTTCTGCCTAGATGAAGATGCACTCAGAGATGAATACGATGACCTATCGGACTTAAATGCTCTACAGATTCAAAGTGTAAGAGAGTGGGAAAAGCAATTTAGAGAAAAATAGGACTACGTAGGTAGACTCCTAAACCCAGGGCAGGAACCATCAGAATACACAGATGAGGAAGCTTCCCCACCAAGCATCATGACGATCGACCACGCAGACTCAGCTGGACCCGGGGCTGTTAGGACGTCTTGAGTTCAGCTGTGGTAGCTATAACCTCTCTTCCTCCTCTGTCCAAACTTTAATATACTATTCCCCTTTCTTTCACCCATCTCTGACTATCACGTGCCGCTTCACGGGCAACACAGTAAAGATTTACTCTTTGATTACTGCTATCCCCTTTGGTGTTGGTCACCTTAATTTTGCACTTTCCAGATCGTAACAAATGAACCATCACGAGTCTACTGAGCGGACCGTGACATTAAACAGACAGGCCGCCGCCCTGCCATGGATGAAGCCGCGGGATTTCTCCATGGAGGAGCTTTGCGCGTTCGATTGGGCCCGCAAACCCCCGCATCCTCCTGGCTGTCAACGGCAAAGTCATCGATGTGACCAAAGGCAGCAAGTTCTACGGGCCCGAGGCTCCGTATGGAATATTTGCTGGCAGAGACGCCTCCAGGGGACTAGCAACTTTCTGCCTAGATGAAGATGCACTCAGAGATGAATACGATGACCTATCGGACTTAAATGCTCTACAGATTCAAAGTGTAAGAGAGTGGGAAAAGCAATTTAGAGAAAAATAGGACTACGTAGGTAGACTCCTAAAACCAGGGCAGGAACCATCAGAATACACAGATGAGGAAGCTTCCCCACCAAGCATCATGACGATCGACCACGCAGCATCAGCTGGACCCGGGGCTGTTAGGACGTCTTGAGTTCAGCTGTGGTAGCTATAACCTCTCTTCCTCCTCTGTCTAAACTTCACTTTTCTCCTTTCTTTCACCCATCTCTAACTATCGCGTGCCGCTTCACGGGAAACACAGTAAAGATCTACTCTTTGATTACTGCTATCCCCTTTGGTGTTGGTCACCTTAATTTTGCACTTTCCAGATCGTAGCAAATGAACCATCACGAGTCTACTGAGCGGACCGTGACATTAAACAGACAGGCCGCCGCCCTGCCATGGATGAAGCCGCGGAATTTCTCCATGGAGGAGCTTTGCGCGTTCAATCGGGACCACAAACCCCCGCATCCTCCTGGCTGTCAACGGCAAAGTCATCGATGTGACCAAAGGCAGCAAGTTCTACGGGCCCGAGGCTCCGTATGGAATATTTGCTGGCAGAGACGCCTCCAGGGGACTAGCAACTTTCTGCCTAGATGAAGATGCACTCAGAGATGAATACGATGACCTATCGGACTTAAATGCTCTACAGATTCAAAGTGTAAGAGAGTGGGAAAAGCAATTTAAAGAAAAATAGGACTACGTAGGTAGACTCCTAAAACCAGGGCAGGAACCATCAGAATACACAGATGAGGAAGCTTCCCCACCAAGCATCATGACGACCGACCACGCAGCATCAGCTGGACCCGGGGCTGTTAGGACGTCTTGAGTTCAGCTGTGGTAGCTTTAACCTCTCTTCCTCCTCTCTCTAAACTTTAATTTACTTTTCTCCTTTCTTTCACCCATCTCTGACTATCGCGTGCCGCTTCACGGGCAACACAGTAAAGATTTACTCTTTGATTACTGCTATCCCCTTTGGTGTTGGTCACCTTAATTTTGCACTTTCCAGATCGTAACAAATGAACCATCACGAGTCTACTGAGCGGAACGTGACATTAAACAGACAGGCCGCCGCCCTGCCATGGATGAAGCCGCGGGATTTCTCCATGGAGGAGCTTTGCGCGTTCGATTGGGCCCACAAACCCCCGCATCCTCCTGGCTGTCAACGGCAAAGTCATCGATGTGACCAAAGGCAGCAAGTTCTACGGGCCCGAGGCTCCGTATGGAATATTTGCTGGCAGAGACGCCTCCAGGGGACTAGCAACTTTCTGCCTAGATGAAGATGCACTCAGAGATGAATACGATGACCTATCGGACTTAAATGCTCTACAGATTCAAAGTGTAAGAGAGTGGGAAAAGCAATTTAGAGAAAAATAGGACTACGTAGGTAGACTCCTAAAACCAGGGCAGGAACCATCAGAATACACAGATGAGGAAGCTTCCCCACCAAGCATCATGACGATCGACCACGCAGACTCAGCTGGACCCGGGGCTGTTAGGACGTCTTGAGTTCAGCTGTGGTAGCTATAACCTCTCTTCCTCCTCTGTCCAAACTTTAATATACTATTCCCCTTTCTTTCACCCATCTCTGACTATCGCGTGCCGCTTCACGGGCAACACAGTAAAGATTTACTCTTTGATTACTGCTATCCCCTTTGGTGTTGGTCACCTTAATTTTGCACTTTCCAGATCGTAACAAATGAACCATCACGAGTCTACTGAGCGGAACGTGACATTAAACAGACAGGCCGCCGCCCTGCCATGGATGAAGCCGCGGGATTTCTCCATGGAGGAGCTTTGCGCGTTCGATTGGGCCCGCAAACCCCCGCATCCTCCTGGCTGTCAACGGCAAAGTCATCGATGTGACCAAAGGCAGCAAGTTCTACGGGCCCGAGGCTCCGTATGGAATATTTGCTGGCAGAGACGCCTCCAGGGGACTAGCAACTTTCTGCCTAGATGAAGATGCACTCAGAGATGAATACGATGACCTATCGGACTTAAATGCTCTACAGATTCAAAGTGTAAGAGAGTGGGAAAAGCAATTTAGAGAAAAATAGGACTACGTAGGTAGACTCCTAAAACCAGGGCAGGAACCATCAGAATACACAGATGAGGAAGCTTCCCCACCAAGCATCATGACGATCGACCACGCAGCATCAGCTGGACCCGGGGCTGTTAGGACGTCTTGAGTTCAGCTGTGGTAGCTATAACCTCTCTTCCTCCTCTGTCCAAACTTTAATATACTATTCCCCTTTCTTTCACCCATCTCTGACTATCGCGTGCCGCTTCACGGGCAACACAGTAAAGATTTACTCTTTGATTACTGCTATCCCCTTTGGTGTTGGTCACCTTAATTTTGCACTTTCCAGATCGTAGCAAATGAACCATCACGAGTCTACTGAGCGGAACGTGACATTAAACAGACAGGCCGCCGCCCTGCCATGGATGAAGCCGCGGGATTTCTCCATGGAGGAGCTAAGCGCGTTCGATTGGGCCCGCAAACCCCCGCATCCTCCTGGCTGTCAACGGCAAAGTGTTCGACGTGACCAAAGGCAGCAAGTTCTAAGGGCCCGAGGCTCCGTATGGAATATTTGCTGGCAGAGATGCCTCCAGGGGACTAGCAACTTTCTGCCTAGATGAAGATGCACTCAGAGATGAATACGATGACCTATCGGATTTAAATGCTCTACAGATTCAAAGTGTAAGAGAGTGGGAAAAGCAATTTAAAGAAAAATAGGACTATGTAGGTAGACTCCTAAAACCAGGGCAGGAGCCATCAGAACACACAGATGAGGAAGCTTCCCCACCAAGCATCATGACGACCGACCACGCAGACTCAGCTGGACCCGGGGCCGTTAGGACGTCTTGAGTTCAGCTGTGGTAGCTATAACCTCTCTTCCTCCTCTGTCTAAACTTCACTTTTCTCCTTTCTTTCACCCATCTCTAACTATCGCGTGCCGCTTCACGGGAAACACAGTAAAGATCTACTCTTTGATTACTGCTATCCCCTTTGGTGTTGGTCACCTTAATTTTGCACTTTCCAGATCGTAGCAAATGAACCATCACGAGTCTACTGAGCGGACCGTGACATTAAACAGACAGGCCGCCGCCCTGCCATGGATGAAGCCGCGGAATTTCTCCATGGAGGAGCTTTGCGCGTTCAATCGGGCCCACAAACCCCCGCATCCTCCTGGCTGTCAACGGCAAAGTCATCGATGTGACCAAAGGCAGCAAGTTCTACGGGCCCGAGGCTCCGTATGGAATATTTGCTGGCAGAGACGCCTCCAGGGGACTAGCAACTTTCTGCCTAGATGAAGATGCACTCAGAGATGAATACGATGACCTATCGGACTTAAATGCTCTACAGATTCAAAGTGTAAGAGAGTGGGAAAAGCAATTTAAAGAAAAATAGGACTATGTAGGTAGACTCCTAAAACCAGGGCAGGAACCATCAGAATACACAGATGAGGAAGCTTCCCCACCAAGCATCATGACGACCGACCACGCAGACTCAGCTGGACCCGGGGCCGTTAGGACGTCTTGAGTTCAGCTGTGGTAGCTATAACCTCTCTTCCTCCTCTCTCTAAACTTTACGTTTCTCCTTTCTTTCACCCATCTCTAACTATCGCGCGCCGCTTCACGGGAAACACAGTAAAGATTTACTCTTTGATTACTGCTATCCCCTTTGGTGTTGGTCACCTTAATTTTGCACTTTCCAGATCGTAACAAATGAACCATCACGAGTCTACTGAGCGGAACGTGACATTAAACAGACAGGCCGCCGCCCTGCCATGGATGAAGCCGCGGGATTTCTCCATGGAGGAGCTTTGCGCGTTCGATTGGGCCCGCAAACCCCCGCATCCTCCTGGCTGTCAACGGCAAAGTCATCGATGTGACCAAAGGCAGCAAGTTCTACGGGCCCGAGGCTCCGTATGGAATATTTGCTGGCAGAGATGCCTCCAGGGGACTAGCAACTTTCTGCCTAGATGAAGATGCACTCAGAGATGAATACGATGACCTATCGGATTTAAATGCTCTACAGATTCAAAGTGTAAGAGAGTGGGAAAAGCAATTTAAAGAAAAATAGGACTACGTAGGTAGACTCCTAAAACCAGGGCAGGAACCATCAGAATACACAGATGAGGAAGCTTCCTCACCAAGCATCATGACGACCGACCACGCAGACTCAGCTGGACCCGGGGCCGTTAGGAAGTCTTGAGTTCAGCTGTGGTAGCTATAACCTCTCTTCCTCCTCTCTCTAAACTTTACGTTTCTCCTTTCTTTCACCCATCTCTGACTATCGCGTGCCGCTTCACGGGAAACACAGTAAAGATTTACTCTTTGATTACTGCTATCCCCTTTGGTGTTGGTCACCTTAATTTTGCACTTTCCAGATCGTAGCAAATGAACCATCACGAGTCTACTGAGCGGACCGTGACATTAAACAGACAGGCCGCCGCCCTGCCATGGATGAAGCCGCGGAATTTCTCCATGGAGGAGCTTTGCGCATTCAATCGGGCCCACAAACCCCCGCATCCTCCTGGCTGTCAACGGCAAAGTCATCGATGTGACCAAAGGCAGCAAGTTCTACGGGCCCGAGGCTCCGTATGGAATATTTGCTGGCAGAGACGCCTCCAGGGGACTAGCAACTTTCTGCCTAGATGAAGATGCACTCAGAGATGAATACGATGTCCTATCGGACTTAAATGCTCTACAGATTCAAAGTGTAAGAGAGTGGGAAAAGCAATTTAGAGAAAAATAGGACTACGTAGGTAGACTCCTAAAACCAGGGCAGGAGCCATCAGAATACACAGATGAGGAAGCTTCCCCACCAAGCATCATGACGACCGACCACGCAGCGTCAGCTGGACCCAGGGCTGTTAGGACGTCTTGAGTTCAGCTGTGGTAGCTATAACCTCTCTTCCTCCTCTCTCTAAACTTTAATTTACTTTTCTCCTTTCTTTCACCCATCTCTAACTATCGCGTGGCGCTTCACGGGCAACACAGTAAAGATTTGCTCTTTGATTACTGCTATCCCCTTTGGTGTTGGTCACCTTAATTTTGCACTTTCCAGATCGTAACAAATGAACCATCACGAGTCTACTGAGCGGAACGTGACATTAAACAGACAGGCCGCCGCCCTGCCATGGATGAAGCCGCGGGATTTCTCCATGGAGGAGCTTTGCGCGTTCGATTGGGCCCGCAAACCCCCGCATCCTCCTGGCTGTCAACGGCAAAGTCATCGATGTGACCAAAGGCAGCAAGTTCTACGGGCCCGAGGCTCCGTATGGAATATTTGCTGGCAGAGATGCCTCCAGGGGACTAGCAACTTTCTGCCTAGATGAAGATGCACTCAGAGATGAATACGATGACCTATCGGACTTAAATGCTCTACAGATTCAAAGTGTAAGAGAGTGGGAAAAGCAATTTAAAGAAAAATAGGACTACGTAGGTAGACTCCTAAAACCAGGGCAGGAACCATCAGAATACACAGATGAGGAAGCTTCCTCACCAAGCATCATGACGACCGACCACGCAGACTCAGCTGGACCCGGGGCCGTTAGGAAGTCTTGAGTTCAGCTGTGGTAGCTATAACCTCTCTTCCTCCTCTCTCTAAACTTCACTTTTCTCCGTTCTTTCACCCATCTCTAACTATTGCGCGCCGCTTCACGGGAAACACAGTAAAGATCTACTCTTTGATTACTGCTATCCCCTTTGGTGTTGGTCACCTTAATTTTGCACTTTCCAGATCGTAGCAAATGAACCATCACGAGTCTACTGAGCGGACCGTGACATTAAACAGACAGGCCGCCGCCCTGCCATGGATGAAGCCGCGGGATTTCTCCATGGAGGAGCTTTGCGCGTTCGATTGGGCCCGCAAACCCCCGCATCCTCCTGGCTGTCAACGGCAAAGTCATCGATGTGACCAAAGGCAGCAAGTTCTACGGGCCCGAGGCTCCGTATGGAATATTTGCTGGCAGAGATGCCTCCAGGGGACTAGCAACTTTCTGCCTAGATGAAGATGCACTCAGAGATGAATACGATGACCTATCGGACTTAAATGCTCTACAGATTCAAAGTGTAAGAGAGTGGGAAAAGCAATTTAAAGAAAAATAGGACTATGTAGGTAGACTCCTAAAACCAGGGCAGGAACCATCAGAATACACAGATGAGGAAGCTTCCCCACCAAGCATCATGACGACCGACCACGCAGACTCAGCTGGACCCGGGGCTGTTAGGACGTCTTGAGTTCAGCTGTGGTAGCTATAACCTCTCTTCCTCCTCTCTCTAAACTTTAATTTACTTTTCTCCTTTCTTTCACCCATCTCCGACTATCGCGTGCCGCTTCACGGGCAACACAGTAAAGATTTACTCTTTGATTACTGCTATCCCCTTTGGTGTTGGTCACCTTAATTTTGCACTTTCCAGATCGTAGCAAATGAACCATCACGAGTCTACTGAGCGGACCGTGACATTAAACAGACAGGCCGCCGCCCTGCCATGGATGAAGCCGCGGGATTTCTCCATGGATGAGCTAAGCGCGTTCAATCGGGCCCACAAACCCCCGCATCCTCCTGGCTGTCAACGGCAAAGTCTTCGACGTGACCAAAGGCAGCAAGTTCTACGGGCCCGAGGCTCCATATGGAGTATTTGCTGGCAGAGACGCCTCCAGGGGACTAGCAACTTTCTGCCTAGATGAAGATGCACTCAGAGATGAATACGATGACCTATCGGATTTAAATGCTCTACAGATTCAAAGTGTAAGAGAGTGGGAAAAGCAATTTAAAGAAAAATAGGACTACGTAGGTAGACTCCTAAAACCAGGGCAGGAACCATCAGAATACACAGATGAGGAAGCTTCCCCACCAAGCATCATGACGACCGACCACGCAGACTCAGCTGGACCCGGGGCCGTTAGGAAGTCTTGAGTTCAGCTGTGGTAGCTATTACCTCTCTTCCTCCTCTCTCTAAACTTCACTTTTCTCCTTTCTTTCACCCATCTCTAACTATCGCGCGCCGCTTCACGGGAAACACAGTAAAGATTTACTCTTTGATTACTGCTATCCCCTTTGGTGTTGGTCACCTTAATTTTGCACTTTCCAGATCGTAACAAATGAACCATCACGAGTCTACTGAGCGGAACGTGACATTAAACAGACAGGCCGCCGCCCTGCCATGGATGAAGCCGCGGGATTTCTCCATGGAGGAGCTAAGCGCGTTCGATTGGGCCCGCAAACCCCCGCATCCTCCTGGCTGTCAACGGCAAAGTCATCGATGTGACCAAAGGCAGCAAGTTCTACGGGCCCGAGGCTCCGTATGGAATATTTGCTGGCAGAGATGCCTCCAGGGGACTAGCAACTTTCTGCCTAGATGAAGATGCACTCAGAGATGAATACGATGACCTATCGGATTTAAATGCTCTACAGATTCAAAGTGTAAGAGAGTGGGAAAAGCAATTTAAAGAAAAATAGGACTACGTAGGTAGACTCCTAAAACCAGGGCAGGAACCATCAGAATACACAGATGAGGAAGCTTCCCCACCAAGCATCATGACGACCGACCACGCAGCATCAGCTGGACCCGGGGCTGTTAGGACGTCTTGAGTTCAGCTGTGGTAGCTATAACCTCTCTTCCTCCTCTCTCTAAACTTTAATTTACTTTTCTCCTTTCTTTCACCCATCTCTAACTATTGCGCGCCGCTTCACGGGAAACACAGTAAAGATTTGCTCTTTGATTACTGCTATCCCCTTTGGTGTTGGTCACCTTAATTTTGCACTTTCCAGATCGTAGCAAATGAACCATCACGAGTCTACTGAGCGGACCGTGACATTAAACAGACAGGCCGCCGCCCTGCCATGGATGAAGCCGCGGGATTTCTCCATGGAGGAGCTTTGCGCGTTCGATTGGGCCCGCAAACCCCCGCATCCTCCTGGCTGTCAACGGCAAAGTCATCGATGTGACCAAAGGCAGCAAGTTCTACGGGCCCGAGGCTCCGTATGGAATATTTGCTGGCAGAGATGCCTCCAGGGGACTAGCAACTTTCTGCCTAGATGAAGATGCACTCAGAGATGAATACGATGACCTATCGGACTTAAATGCTCTACAGATTCAAAGTGTAAGAGAGTGGGAAAAGCAATTTAAAGAAAAATAGGACTACGTAGGTAGACTCCTAAAACCAGGGCAGGAACCATCAGAATACACAGATGAGGAAGCTTCCTCACCAAGCATCATGACGACCGACCACGCAGACTCAGCTGGACCCGGGGCCGTTAGGAAGTCTTGAGTTCAGCTGTGGTAGCTATAACCTCTCTTCCTCCTCTCTCTAAACTTTAATTTACTTTTCTCCTTTCTTTCACCCATCTCCGACTATCGCGTGCCGCTTCACGGGCAACACAGTAAAGATTTACTCTTTGATTACTGCTATCCCCTTTGGTGTTGGTCACCTTAATTTTGCACTTTCCAGATCGTAGCAAATGAACCATCACGAGTCTACTGAGCGGACCGTGACATTAAACAGACAGGCCGCCGCCCTGCCATGGATGAAGCCGCGGGATTTCTCCATGGATGAGCTAAGCGCGTTCAATCGGGCCCACAAACCCCCGCATCCTCCTGGCTGTCAACGGCAAAGTCTTCGACGTGACCAAAGGCAGCAAGTTCTACGGGCCCGAGGCTCCATATGGAGTATTTGCTGGCAGAGACGCCTCCAGGGGACTAGCAACTTTCTGCCTAGATGAAGATGCACTCAGAGATGAATACGATGACCTATCGGATTTAAATGCTCTACAGATTCAAAGTGTAAGAGAGTGGGAAAAGCAATTTAAAGAAAAATAGGACTACGTAGGTAGACTCCTAAAACCAGGGCAGGAACCATCAGAATACACAGATGAGGAAGCTTCCCCACCAAGCATCATGACGACCGACCACGCAGACTCAGCTGGACCCGGGGCCGTTAGGAAGTCTTGAGTTCAGCTGTGGTAGCTATTACCTCTCTTCCTCCTCTCTCTAAACTTCACTTTTCTCCTTTCTTTCACCCATCTCTAACTATCGCGCGCCGCTTCACGGGAAACACAGTAAAGATTTACTCTTTGATTACTGCTATCCCCTTTGGTGTTGGTCACCTTAATTTTGCACTTTCCAGATCGTAACAAATGAACCATCACGAGTCTACTGAGCGGAACGTGACATTAAACAGACAGGCCGCCGCCCTGCCATGGATGAAGCCGCGGGATTTCTCCATGGAGGAGCTAAGCGCGTTCGATTGGGCCCGCAAACCCCCGCATCCTCCTGGCTGTCAACGGCAAAGTCATCGATGTGACCAAAGGCAGCAAGTTCTACGGGCCCGAGGCTCCGTATGGAATATTTGCTGGCAGAGATGCCTCCAGGGGACTAGCAACTTTCTGCCTAGATGAAGATGCACTCAGAGATGAATACGATGACCTATCGGATTTAAATGCTCTACAGATTCAAAGTGTAAGAGAGTGGGAAAAGCAATTTAAAGAAAAATAGGACTACGTAGGTAGACTCCTAAAACCAGGGCAGGAACCATCAGAATACACAGATGAGGAAGCTTCCCCACCAAGCATCATGACGACCGACCACGCAGCATCAGCTGGACCCGGGGCTGTTAGGACGTCTTGAGTTCAGCTGTGGTAGCTATAACCTCTCTTCCTCCTCTCTCTAAACTTCACTTTTCTCCGTTCTTTCACCCATCTCTGACTATCGCGTGCCGCTTCACGGGCAACACAGTAAAGATTTACTCTTTGATTACTGCTATCCCCTTTGGTGTTGGTCACCTTAATTTTGCACTTTCCAGATCGTAGCAAATGAACCATCACGAGTCTACTGAGCGGACCGTGACATTAAACAGACAGGCCGCCGCCCTGCCATGGATGAAGCCGCGGGATTTCTCCATGGATGAGCTAAGCGCGTTCGATTGGGCCCGCAAACCCCCGCATCCTCCTGGTTGTCAACGGCAAAGTGTTCGACGTGACCAAAGGCAGCAAGTTCTACGGGCCCGAGGCTCCGTATGGAATATTTGCTGGCAGAGATGCCTCCAGGGGACTAGCAACTTTCTGCCTAGATGAAGATGCACTCAGAGATGAATACGATGACCTATCGGACTTAAATGCTCTACAGATTCAAAGTGTAAGAGAGTGGGAAAAGCAATTTAAAGAAAAATAGGACTACGTAGGTAGACTCCTAAAACCAGGGCAGGAGCCATCAGAACACACAGATGAGGAAGCTTCCCCACCAAGCATCATGACGACCGACCACGCAGATTCAGCTGGACCCGGGGCCGTTAGGAAGTCTTGAGTTCAGCTGTGGTAGCTATAACCTCTCTTCCTCCTCTCTCTAAACTTCACTTTTCTCCTTACTTTCACCCATCTCTAACTATCGCGTGCCGCTTCACGGGAAGCACAGTAAAGATTTACTCTTTGATTACTGCTATCCCCTTTGGTGTTGGTCACCTTAATTTTGCACTTTCCAGATCGTAACAAATGAACCATCACGAGTCTACTGAGCGGACCGTGACATTAAACAGACAGGCCGCCACCCTGCCATGGATGAAGCCGCGGGATTTCTCCATGGATGAGCTAAGCGCGTTCGATTGGGCCCGCAAACCCCCGCATCCTCCTGGCTGTCAACGGCAAAGTCATCGATGTGACCAAAGGCAGCAAGTTCTACGGGCCCGAGGCTCCGTATGGAATATTTGCTGGCAGAGATGCCTCCAGGGGACTAGCAACTTTCTGCCTAGATGAAGATGCACTCAGAGATGAATACGATGACCTATCGGACTTAAATGCTCTACAGATTCAAAGTGTAAGAGAGTGGGAAAAGCATTTTAAAGAAAAATAGGACTATGTAGGTAGACTCCTAAAACCAGGGCAGGAGCCATCAGAACACACAGATGAGGAAGCTTCCCCACCAAGCATCATGACGACCGACCACGCAGACTCAGCTGGACCCGGGGCCGTTAGGACGTCTTGAGTTCAGCTGTGGTAGCTATAACCTCTCTTCCTCCTCTGTCTAAACTTCACTTTTCTCCTTTCTTTCACCCATCTCTAACTATCGCGTGCCGCTTCACGGGAAACACAGTAAAGATCTACTCTTTGATTACTGCTATCCCCTTTGGTGTTGGTCACCTTAATTTTGCACTTTCCAGATCGTAGCAAATGAACCATCACGAGTCTACTGAGCGGACCGTGACATTAAACAGACAGGCCGCCGCCCTGCCATGGATGAAGCCGCGGAATTTCTCCATGGAGGAGCTTTGCGCGTTCAATCGGGCCCACAAACCCCCGCATCCTCCTGGCTGTCAACGGCAAAGTCATCGATGTGACCAAAGGCAGCAAGTTCTACGGGCCCGAGGCTCCGTATGGAATATTTGCTGGCAGAGACGCCTCCAGGGGACTAGCAACTTTCTGCCTAGATGAAGATGCACTCAGAGATGAATACGATGACCTATCGGACTTAAATGCTCTACAGATTCAAAGTGTAAGAGAGTGGGAAAAGCAATTTAAAGAAAAATAGGACTATGTAGGTAGACTCCTAAAACCAGGGCAGGAACCATCAGAATACACAGATGAGGAAGCTTCCCCACCAAGCATCATGACGACCGACCACGCAGACTCAGCTGGACCCGGGGCCGTTAGGACGTCTTGAGTTCAGCTGTGGTAGCTATAACCTCTCTTCCTCCTCTCTCTAAACTTTACGTTTCTCCTTTCTTTCACCCATCTCTAACTATCGCGCGCCGCTTCACGGGAAACACAGTAAAGATTTACTCTTTGATTACTGCTATCCCCTTTGGTGTTGGTCACCTTAATTTTGCACTTTCCAGATCGTAACAAATGAACCATCACGAGTCTACTGAGCGGAACGTGACATTAAACAGACAGGCCGCCGCCCTGCCATGGATGAAGCCGCGGGATTTCTCCATGGAGGAGCTTTGCGCGTTCGATTGGGCCCGCAAACCCCCGCATCCTCCTGGCTGTCAACGGCAAAGTCATCGATGTGACCAAAGGCAGCAAGTTCTACGGGCCCGAGGCTCCGTATGGAATATTTGCTGGCAGAGATGCCTCCAGGGGACTAGCAACTTTCTGCCTAGATGAAGATGCACTCAGAGATGAATACGATGACCTATCGGATTTAAATGCTCTACAGATTCAAAGTGTAAGAGAGTGGGAAAAGCAATTTAAAGAAAAATAGGACTACGTAGGTAGACTCCTAAAACCAGGGCAGGAACCATCAGAATACACAGATGAGGAAGCTTCCTCACCAAGCATCATGACGACCGACCACGCAGACTCAGCTGGACCCGGGGCCGTTAGGAAGTCTTGAGTTCAGCTGTGGTAGCTATAACCTCTCTTCCTCCTCTCTCTAAACTTTACGTTTCTCCTTTCTTTCACCCATCTCTGACTATCGCGTG
The DNA here is from genome assembly GCF_031877795.1 of Strix aluco. NCBI lineage: Eukaryota > Metazoa > Chordata > Aves > Strigiformes > Strigidae > Strix > Strix aluco. Next base: position 1,050,828 of record NC_133963.1, read on the forward strand.
CCGCTTCACGGGAAACACAGTAAAGATTTACTCTTTGATTACTGCTATCCCCTTTGGTGTTGGTCACCTTAATTTTGCACTTTCCAGATCGTAGCAAATGAACCATCACGAGTCTACTGAGCGGACCGTGACATTAAACAGACAGGCCGCCGCCCTGCCATGGATGAAGCCGCGGAATTTCTCCATGGAGGAGCTTTGCGCATTCAATCGGGCCCACAAACCCCCGCATCCTCCTGGCTGTCAACGGCAAAGTCATCGATGTGACCAAAGGCAGCAAGTTCTACGGGCCCGAGGCTCCGTATGGAATATTTGCTGGCAGAGACGCCTCCAGGGGACTAGCAACTTTCTGCCTAGATGAAGATGCACTCAGAGATGAATACGATGACCTATCGGACTTAAATGCTCTACAGATTCAAAGTGTAAGAGAGTGGGAAAAGCAATTTAGAGAAAAATAGGACTACGTAGGTAGACTCCTAAAACCAGGGCAGGAGCCATCAGAATACACAGATGAGGAAGCTTCCCCACCAAGCATCATGACGACCGACCACGCAGCGTCAGCTGGACCCAGGGCTGTTAGGACGTCTTGAGTTCAGCTGTGGTAGCTATAACCTCTCTTCCTCCTCTCTCTAAACTTTAATTTACTTTTCTCCTTTCTTTCACCCATCTCTAACTATCGCGTGGCGCTTCACGGGCAACACAGTAAAGATTTGCTCTTTGATTACTGCTATCCCCTTTGGTGTTGGTCACCTTAATTTTGCACTTTCCAGATCGTAACAAATGAACCATCACGAGTCTACTGAGCGGAACGTGACATTAAACAGACAGGCCGCCGCCCTGCCATGGATGAAGCCGCGGGATTTCTCCATGGAGGAGCTTTGCTCGTTCGATTGGGCCCGCAAACCCCCGCATCCTCCTGGCTGTCAACGGCAAAGTCATCGATGTGACCAAAGGCAGCAAGTTCTACGGGCCCGAGCCTCCGTATGGAATATTTGCTGGCAGAGATGCCTCCAGGGGACTAGCAACTTTCTGCCTAGATGAAGATGCACTCAGAGATGAATACGATGACCTATCGGACTTAAATGCTCTACAGATTCAAAGTGTAAGAGAGTGGGAAAAGCAATTTAAAGAAAAATAGGACTACGTAGGTAGACTCCTAAAACCAGGGCAGGAACCATCAGAATACACAGATGAGGAAGCTTCCTCACCAAGCATCATGACGACCGACCACGCAGACTCAGCTGGACCCGGGGCCGTTAGGAAGTCTTGAGTTCAGCTGTGGTAGCTATAACCTCTCTTCCTCCTCTCTCTAAACTTCACTTTTCTCCGTTCTTTCACCCATCTCTAACTATTGCGCGCCGCTTCACGGGAAACACAGTAAAGATCTACTCTTTGATTACTGCTATCCCCTTTGGTGTTGGTCACCTTAATTTTGCACTTTCCAGATCGTAGCAAATGAACCATCACGAGTCTACTGAGCGGACCGTGACATTAAACAGACAGGCCGCCGCCCTGCCATGGATGAAGCCGCGGGATTTCTCCATGGAGGAGCTTTGCGCGTTCGATTGGGCCCGCAAACCCCCGCATCCTCCTGGCTGTCAACGGCAAAGTCATCGATGTGACCAAAGGCAGCAAGTTCTACGGGCCCGAGGCTCCGTATGGAATATTTGCTGGCAGAGATGCCTCCAGGGGACTAGCAACTTTCTGCCTAGATGAAGATGCACTCAGAGATGAATACGATGACCTATCGGACTTAAATGCTCTACAGATTCAAAGTGTAAGAGAGTGGGAAAAGCAATTTAAAGAAAAATAGGACTATGTAGGTAGACTCCTAAAACCAGGGCAGGAACCATCAGAATACACAGATGAGGAAGCTTCCCCACCAAGCATCATGACGACCGACCACGCAGACTCAGCTGGACCCGGGGCTGTTAGGACGTCTTGAGTTCAGCTGTGGTAGCTATAACCTCTCTTCCTCCTCTCTCTAAACTTTAATTTACTTTTCTCCTTTCTTTCACCCATCTCCGACTATCGCGTGCCGCTTCACGGGCAACACAGTAAAGATTTACTCTTTGATTACTGCTATCCCCTTTGGTGTTGGTCACCTTAATTTTGCACTTTCCAGATCGTAGCAAATGAACCATCACGAGTCTACTGAGCGGACCGTGACATTAAACAGACAGGCCGCCGCCCTGCCATGGATGAAGCCGCGGGATTTCTCCATGGATGAGCTAAGCGCGTTCAATCGGGCCCACAAACCCCCGCATCCTCCTGGCTGTCAACGGCAAAGTCTTCGACGTGACCAAAGGCAGCAAGTTCTACGGGCCCGAGGCTCCATATGGAGTATTTGCTGGCAGAGACGCCTCCAGGGGACTAGCAACTTTCTGCCTAGATGAAGATGCACTCAGAGATGAATACGATGACCTATCGGATTTAAATGCTCTACAGATTCAAAGTGTAAGAGAGTGGGAAAAGCAATTTAAAGAAAAATAGGACTACGTAGGTAGACTCCTAAAACCAGGGCAGGAACCATCAGAATACACAGATGAGGAAGCTTCCCCACCAAGCATCATGACGACCGACCACGCAGACTCAGCTGGACCCGGGGCCGTTAGGAAGTCTTGAGTTCAGCTGTGGTAGCTATTACCTCTCTTCCTCCTCTCTCTAAACTTCACTTTTCTCCTTTCTTTCACCCATCTCTAACTATCGCGCGCCGCTTCACGGGAAACACAGTAAAGATTTACTCTTTGATTACTGCTATCCCCTTTGGTGTTGGTCACCTTAATTTTGCACTTTCCAGATCGTAACAAATGAACCATCACGAGTCTACTGAGCGGAACGTGACATTAAACAGACAGGCCGCCGCCCTGCCATGGATGAAGCCGCGGGATTTCTCCATGGAGGAGCTAAGCGCGTTCGATTGGGCCCGCAAACCCCCGCATCCTCCTGGCTGTCAACGGCAAAGTCATCGATGTGACCAAAGGCAGCAAGTTCTACGGGCCCGAGGCTCCGTATGGAATATTTGCTGGCAGAGATGCCTCCAGGGGACTAGCAACTTTCTGCCTAGATGAAGATGCACTCAGAGATGAATACGATGACCTATCGGATTTAAATGCTCTACAGATTCAAAGTGTAAGAGAGTGGGAAAAGCAATTTAAAGAAAAATAGGACTACGTAGGTAGACTCCTAAAACCAGGGCAGGAACCATCAGAATACACAGATGAGGAAGCTTCCCCACCAAGCATCATGACGACCGACCACGCAGCATCAGCTGGACCCGGGGCTGTTAGGACGTCTTGAGTTCAGCTGTGGTAGCTATAACCTCTCTTCCTCCTCTCTCTAAACTTTAATTTACTTTTCTCCTTTCTTTCACCCATCTCTAACTATTGCGCGCCGCTTCACGGGAAACACAGTAAAGATTTGCTCTTTGATTACTGCTATCCCCTTTGGTGTTGGTCACCTTAATTTTGCACTTTCCAGATCGTAGCAAATGAACCATCACGAGTCTACTGAGCGGACCGTGACATTAAACAGACAGGCCGCCGCCCTGCCATGGATGAAGCCGCGGGATTTCTCCATGGAGGAGCTTTGCGCGTTCGATTGGGCCCGCAAACCCCCGCATCCTCCTGGCTGTCAACGGCAAAGTCATCGATGTGACCAAAGGCAGCAAGTTCTACGGGCCCGAGGCTCCGTATGGAATATTTGCTGGCAGAGATGCCTCCAGGGGACTAGCAACTTTCTGCCTAGATGAAGATGCACTCAGAGATGAATACGATGACCTATCGGACTTAAATGCTCTACAGATTCAAAGTGTAAGAGAGTGGGAAAAGCAATTTAAAGAAAAATAGGACTACGTAGGTAGACTCCTAAAACCAGGGCAGGAACCATCAGAATACACAGATGAGGAAGCTTCCTCACCAAGCATCATGACGACCGACCACGCAGACTCAGCTGGACCCGGGGCCGTTAGGAAGTCTTGAGTTCAGCTGTGGTAGCTATAACCTCTCTTCCTCCTCTCTCTAAACTTTAATTTACTTTTCTCCTTTCTTTCACCCATCTCCGACTATCGCGTGCCGCTTCACGGGCAACACAGTAAAGATTTACTCTTTGATTACTGCTATCCCCTTTGGTGTTGGTCACCTTAATTTTGCACTTTCCAGATCGTAGCAAATGAACCATCACGAGTCTACTGAGCGGACCGTGACATTAAACAGACAGGCCGCCGCCCTGCCATGGATGAAGCCGCGGGATTTCTCCATGGATGAGCTAAGCGCGTTCAATCGGGCCCACAAACCCCCGCATCCTCCTGGCTGTCAACGGCAAAGTCTTCGACGTGACCAAAGGCAGCAAGTTCTACGGGCCCGAGGCTCCATATGGAGTATTTGCTGGCAGAGACGCCTCCAGGGGACTAGCAACTTTCTGCCTAGATGAAGATGCACTCAGAGATGAATACGATGACCTATCGGATTTAAATGCTCTACAGATTCAAAGTGTAAGAGAGTGGGAAAAGCAATTTAAAGAAAAATAGGACTACGTAGGTAGACTCCTAAAACCAGGGCAGGAACCATCAGAATACACAGATGAGGAAGCTTCCCCACCAAGCATCATGACGACCGACCACGCAGACTCAGCTGGACCCGGGGCCGTTAGGAAGTCTTGAGTTCAGCTGTGGTAGCTATTACCTCTCTTCCTCCTCTCTCTAAACTTCACTTTTCTCCTTTCTTTCACCCATCTCTAACTATCGCGCGCCGCTTCACGGGAAACACAGTAAAGATTTACTCTTTGATTACTGCTATCCCCTTTGGTGTTGGTCACCTTAATTTTGCACTTTCCAGATCGTAACAAATGAACCATCACGAGTCTACTGAGCGGAACGTGACATTAAACAGACAGGCCGCCGCCCTGCCATGGATGAAGCCGCGGGATTTCTCCATGGAGGAGCTAAGCGCGTTCGATTGGGCCCGCAAACCCCCGCATCCTCCTGGCTGTCAACGGCAAAGTCATCGATGTGACCAAAGGCAGCAAGTTCTACGGGCCCGAGGCTCCGTATGGAATATTTGCTGGCAGAGATGCCTCCAGGGGACTAGCAACTTTCTGCCTAGATGAAGATGCACTCAGAGATGAATACGATGACCTATCGGATTTAAATGCTCTACAGATTCAAAGTGTAAGAGAGTGGGAAAAGCAATTTAAAGAAAAATAGGACTACGTAGGTAGACTCCTAAAACCAGGGCAGGAACCATCAGAATACACAGATGAGGAAGCTTCCCCACCAAGCATCATGACGACCGACCACGCAGCATCAGCTGGACCCGGGGCTGTTAGGACGTCTTGAGTTCAGCTGTGGTAGCTATAACCTCTCTTCCTCCTCTCTCTAAACTTCACTTTTCTCCGTTCTTTCACCCATCTCTGACTATCGCGTGCCGCTTCACGGGCAACACAGTAAAGATTTACTCTTTGATTACTGCTATCCCCTTTGGTGTTGGTCACCTTAATTTTGCACTTTCCAGATCGTAGCAAATGAACCATCACGAGTCTACTGAGCGGACCGTGACATTAAACAGACAGGCCGCCGCCCTGCCATGGATGAAGCCGCGGGATTTCTCCATGGATGAGCTAAGCGCGTTCGATTGGGCCCGCAAACCCCCGCATCCTCCTGGTTGTCAACGGCAAAGTGTTCGACGTGACCAAAGGCAGCAAGTTCTACGGGCCCGAGGCTCCGTATGGAATATTTGCTGGCAGAGATGCCTCCAGGGGACTAGCAACTTTCTGCCTAGATGAAGATGCACTCAGAGATGAATACGATGACCTATCGGACTTAAATGCTCTACAGATTCAAAGTGTAAGAGAGTGGGAAAAGCAATTTAAAGAAAAATAGGACTACGTAGGTAGACTCCTAAAACCAGGGCAGGAGCCATCAGAACACACAGATGAGGAAGCTTCCCCACCAAGCATCATGACGACCGACCACGCAGATTCAGCTGGACCCGGGGCCGTTAGGAAGTCTTGAGTTCAGCTGTGGTAGCTATAACCTCTCTTCCTCCTCTCTCTAAACTTCACTTTTCTCCTTACTTTCACCCATCTCTAACTATCGCGTGCCGCTTCACGGGAAGCACAGTAAAGATTTACTCTTTGATTACTGCTATCCCCTTTGGTGTTGGTCACCTTAATTTTGCACTTTCCAGATCGTAACAAATGAACCATCACGAGTCTACTGAGCGGACCGTGACATTAAAGAGACAGGCCGCCACCCTGCCATGGATGAAGCCGCGGGATTTCTCCATGGATGAGCTAAGCGCGTTCGATTGGGCCCGCAAACCCCCGCATCCTCCTGGCTGTCAACGGCAAAGTCATCGATGTGACCAAAGGCAGCAAGTTCTACGGGCCCGAGGCTCCGTATGGAATATTTGCTGGCAGAGATGCCTCCAGGGGACTAGCAACTTTCTGCCTAGATGAAGATGCACTCAGAGATGAATACGATGACCTATCGGACTTAAATGCTCTACAGATTCAAAGTGTAAGAGAGTGGGAAAAGCATTTTAAAGAAAAATAGGACTATGTAGGTAGACTCCTAAAACCAGGGCAGGAACCATCAGAATACACAGATGAGGAAGCTTCCCCACCAAGCATCATGACGACCGACCACGCAGACTCAGCTGGACCCGGGGCTGTTAGGACGTCTTGAGTTCAGCTGTGGTAGCTATAACCTCTCTTCCTCCTCTCTCTAAACTTTAATTTACTTTTCTCCTTTCTTTCACCCATCTCCGACTATCGCGTGCCGCTTCACGGGCAACACAGTAAAGATTTACTCTTTGATTACTGCTATCCCCTTTGGTGTTGGTCACCTTAATTTTGCACTTTCCAGATCGTAGCAAATGAACCATCACGAGTCTACTGAGCGGACCGTGACATTAAACAGACAGGCCGCCGCCCTGCCATGGATGAAGCCGCGGGATTTCTCCATGGATGAGCTAAGCGCGTTCGATTGGGCCCGCAAACCCCCGCATCCTCCTGGTTGTCAACGGCAAAGTCTTCGACGTGACCAAAGGCAGCAAGTTCTACGGGCCCGAGGCTCTGTATGGAATATTTGCTGGCAGAGATGCCTCCAGGGGACTAGCAACTTTCTGCCTAGATGAAGATGCATTCAGAGATGAATACGATGACCTATCGGATTTAAATGCTCTACAGATTCAAAGTGTAAGAGAGTGGGAAAAGCAATTTAAAGAAAAATAGGACTATGTAGGTAGACTCCTAAAACCAGGGCAGGAACCATCAGAATACACAGATGAGGAAGCTTCCCCACCAAGCATCATGACGACCGACCACGCAGACTCAGCTGGACCCGGGGCCGTTAGGACGTCTTGAGTTCAGCTGTGGTAGCTATAACCTCTCTTCCTCCTCTGTCTAAACTTCACTTTTCTCCTTTCTTTCACCCATCTCTAACTATCGCGTGCCGCTTCACGGGAAACACAGTAAAGATCTACTCTTTGATTACTGCTATCCCCTTTGGTGTTGGTCACCTTAATTTTGCACTTTCCAGATCGTAGCAAATGAACCATCACGAGTCTACTGAGCGGACCGTGACATTAAACAGACAGGCCGCCGCCCTGCCATGGATGAAGCCGCGGAATTTCTCCATGGAGGAGCTTTGCGCGTTCAATCGGGCCCACAAACCCCCGCATCCTCCTGGCTGTCAACGGCAAAGTCATCGATGTGACCAAAGGCAGCAAGTTCTACGGGCCCGAGGCTCCGTATGGAATATTTGCTGGCAGAGACGCCTCCAGGGGACTAGCAACTTTCTGCCTAGATGAAGATGCACTCAGAGATGAATACGATGACCTATCGGACTTAAATGCTCTACAGATTCAAAGTGTAAGAGAGTGGGAAAAGCAATTTAAAGAAAAATAGGACTATGTAGGTAGACTCCTAAAACCAGGGCAGGAACCATCAGAATACACAGATGAGGAAGCTTCCCCACCAAGCATCATGACGACCGACCACGCAGCATCAGCTGAACCCGGGGCTGTTAGGACGTCTTGAGTTCAGCTGTGGTAGCTTTAACCTCTCTTCCTCCTCTCTCTAAACTTTAATTTACTTTTCTCCTTTCTTTCACCCATCTCCGACTATCGCGTGCCGCTTCACGGGCAACACAGTAAAGATTTACTCTTTGATTACTGCTATCCCCTTTGGTGTTGGTCACCTTAATTTTGCACTTTCCAGATCGTAGCAAATGAACCATCACGAGTCTACTGAGCGGAACGTGACATTAAACAGACAGGCCGCCGCCCTGCCATGGATGAAGCCGCGGGATTTCTCCATGGAGGAGCTAAGCGCGTTCGATTGGGCCCGCAAACCCCCGCATCCTCCTGGCTGTCAACGGCAAAGTCTTCGACGTGACCAAAGGCAGCAAGTTCTACGGGCCCGAGGCTCCGTATGGAATATTTGCTGGCAGAGATGCCTCCAGGAGACTAGCAACTTTCTGCCTAGATGAAGATGCACTCAGAGATGAATACGATGACCTATCGGACTTAAATGCTCTACAGATTCAAAGTGTAAGAGAGTGGGAAAAGTAATTTAAAGAAAAATAGGACTACGTAGGTAGACTCCTAAAACCAGGGCAGGAACCATCAGAATACACAGATGAGGAAGCTTCCTCACCAAGCATCATGACGACCGACCACGCAGACTCAGCTGGACCCGGGGCCGTTAGGAAGTCTTGAGTTCAGCTGTGGTAGCTATAACCTCTCTTCCTCCTCTCTCTAAACTTCACTTTTCTCCTTTCTTTCACCCATCTCTAACTATTGCGCGCCGCTTCACGGGAAACACAGTAAAGATTTGCTCTTTGATTACTGCTATCCCCTTTGGTGTTGGTCACCTTAATTTTGCACTTTCCAGATCGTAACAAATGAACCATCACGAGTCTACTGAGCGGAACGTGACATTAAACAGACAGGCCGCCGCCCTGCCATGGATGAAGCCGCGGAATTTCTCCATGGAGGAGCTTTGCGCATTCAATCGGGCCCACAAACCCCCGCATCCTCCTGGCTGTCAACGGCAAAGTCATCGATGTGACCAAAGGCAGCAAGTTCTACGGGCCCGAGGCTCCGTATGGAATATTTGCTGGCAGAGATGCCTCCAGGGGACTAGCAACTTTCTGCCTAGATGAAGATGCACTCAGAGATGAATACGATGACCTATCGGACTTAAATGCTCTACAGATTCAAAGTGTAAGAGAGTGGGAAAAGCAGTTTAAAGAAAAATAGGACTATGTAGGTAGACTCCTAAAACCAGGGCAGGAACCATCAGAATACACAGATGAGGAAGCTTCCCCACCAAGCATTATGACGAGCGACCACGCAGCATCAGCTGGACCCGGGGCTGTTAGGACGTCTTGAGTTCAGCTGTGGTAGCTATAACCTCTCTTCCTCCTCTCTCTAAACATTAATTTACTTTTCTCCTTTCTTTCACCCATCTCTGACTATCGCGTGCCGCTTCACGGGCAACACAGTAAAGATTTACTCTTTGATTACTGCTATCCCCTTTGGTGTTGGTCACCTTAATTTTGCACTTTCCAGATCGTAGCAAATGAACCATCACGAGTCTACTGAGCGGACCGTGACATTAAACAGACAGGCCGCCGCCCTGCCATGGATGAAGCCGCGGGATTTCTCCATGGATGAGCTAAGCGCGTTCGATTGGGCCCGCAAACCCCCGCATCCTCCTGGTTGTCAACGGCAAAGTGTTCGACGTGACCAAAGGCAGCAAGTTCTACGGGCCCGAGGCTCCGTATGGAATATTTGCTGGCAGAGATGCCTCCAGGGGACTAGCAACTTTCTGCCTAGATGAAGATGCACTCAGAGATGAATACGATGACCTATCGGACTTAAATGCTCTACAGATTCAAAGTGTAAGAGAGTGGGAAAAGCAATTTAAAGAAATATAGGACTACGTAGGTAGACTCCTAAAACCAGGGCAGGAGCCATCAGAACACACAGATGAGGAAGCTTCCCCACCAAGCATCATGACGACCGACCACGCAGATTCAGCTGGACCCGGGGCCGTTAGGAAGTCTTGAGTTCAGCTGTGGTAGCTATAACCTCTCTTCCTCCTCTCTCTAAACTTTACGTTTCTCCTTTCTTTCACCCATCTCTAACTATCGCGTGCCGCTTCACGGGAAACACAGTAAAGATTTACTCTTTGATTACTGCTATCCCCTTTGGTGTTGGTCACCTTAATTTTGCACTTTCCAGATCGTAGCAAATGAACCATCACGAGTCTACTGAGCGGACCGTGACATTAAACAGACAGGCCGCCACCCTGCCATGGATGAAGCCGCGGAATTTCTCCATGGAGGAGCTAAGCGCGTTCAATCGGGCCCACAAACACCCGAATCCTCCTGGCTGTCAACGGCAAAGTCTTCGATGTGACCAAAGGCAGCAAGTTCTACGGGCCCGAGGCTCCGTATGGAATATTTGCTGGCAGAGACGCCTCCAGGGGACTAGCAACTTTCTGTCTAGATGAAGATGCACTCAGAGATGAATACGATGACCTATCGGACTTAAATGCTCTACAGATTCAAAGTGTAAGAGAGTGGGAAAAGCAATTTAAAGAAAAATAGGACTACGTAGGTAGACTCCTAAAACCAGGGCAGGAACCATCAGAATGTGATAGACAGTAAACTGTTTGTTCATCAAATTCCATTGAAGATACTGGGAGCTCGTGACATGTTATTCCATAAACTATGTTGGCCTAAGCTTAATCTTAACTATTACACTGTGTAACGACTAACTGACTGTAAGTGCTTATCTAAGTTGAAATGCTGAAGCAAGGACTCCTACTAGGCAAAAGACTGAAAAGAGGGAGAAAGGGAAGAAGGACAAAGGGGAGAAAGACAAAGGGAAAAAAAAAAAAAAAAAAAAAAAAAAAAAAAAAAAAGGGGGGTAGTGTCTATATTCTGTAAAATATAAACAAAGACTTTGTGAGCCACTCTCAGGAAAGCAGGAAATACGAGGAGCTGGTGACGTGAGGAAGACCCGGATGGAGCGACCCCCTAGCTGCAAAGTGCGCAGACGCAGGATACACCTCTCAGAGAGACCCGATAACGGAAGGCGGAGGATATAAAAAAGACGGACCCTCGGGAAGTGGGTGCGCGCCGTTGGTGGAGCAGGGACTCCCCGGCCGCCCAGCGCTGTTTTGCTTATTGCCGCTTGCTAAAATAAATAATTGAAATTTAATTTGTCCTAACTTGCATCATTTTGGCAAGATAGTCTATAACAAAATTGGTGCCGTGACTCGGATAGAGACAATCTGGTGGGAAGCCCCATACGGGGAGGCGCGCCCCGCTGAGTTCAGCGGCCCCGGCTGAGTGCTATCACATCACGCCCTCTACCGACGAACTCCAAAACTCGGCAACAAGCAAAAAAAAAAAAAAAAAAAAAAAAAAATACCGGTAACCCCGTAATCTTTGTGCACGAAGCCCCGGACGAAGACGCAGGGTTGCGTGAGTATAGGCCGGTTACCGTTCAGTTGGGGTTAAGTTTCCCGGAGCGTGGTGTGTGAGACGCCCAGCAGGGCGAAGCGAGTGCAGACCCCTCAGTAGTGCAGTTCCCATATCCCGCGAGGGACTGGGTCACGAAAAGGGGGAAGCGAATTGTGTGAGTGTGTGAAGGCGCTCCGGAAGATGGGACAGAAGAAAAGCAAGCCTTCTGATCCCATGGGTGATTTGGGACCCGAGGTGAGGTACCCCCAAATACCACCAGATAGCCCTTTAGGCTTGATGTTAAACCATTGGGAAGATTACCCCTCTAGGCGGGGTAAGGACAAAGCAAAAATGATTTATTATTGTATGGAAGTTTGGGGAGGGAAACAAATCAGAGACGATCATCTCTATTGACCTGTTTTTGGGTCCTTTGAAGAATGGGTCTGCCAAACCCTAAACATTTATGTCAACTCAAGGGAACCCTTTAATTTAGAGGAGAGTGAATATGCACAAGTATGGATAGCATCAGATACCCGAATAAAACTATATCCTCTAAAAGAAAAAGTTAAGAAAAAGAAGGTACGTGATGAGGACGAACCTCCCACCTCTCCTCCTCCTTACATACCTCCACCCCCACCTCCGGCGCCTTCACCTCCTCCGACTGCGCCGGAGGACCCAGAGAATTCAGACTCCCCACCTGAATCCCCGAAAGAACCGAGACGAATAACCCGTAGTCAAACTAGAATGGGGTGGGGTGATAGTGGCTTGTACCCCCTAAGGGAGGTTACGATGGGGGGACCCCAGCCTGGCATGGGATATGTGACTGTCCCTCTTAATTCAAGGGACGTCAGAGAATTTAAAAAAGAGATGGGGAATCTATTGGAGAATCCCTTAGGTGTGGCAGAACGGGTGGATCAGTTTTTAGGACCAAACATCTATACCTGGGATGAAATACAAGCCATAATGGCTATACTATTCACTGTTGAAGAAAGGGATATGATCAGGAGAGCAGGAATGAGAATTTGGAATCAACAGCATCAGCAAGGTCCGGCAACAGATATAAAATGGCCTCTAAATCGACCTAATTGGAATAATCAAAATGAAATCGATAGAAGTCATATGCAAAACCTAAGGACGATTGTAATCCAGGGTATAAGGGAATCAGTCCCTAGAGGACAAAATATAAACAAAACCTTTAGTGAACATCAGAAAAAGGATGAAACTCCTACTGAGTGGTTAGAGAGACTGAGGAAAAATCTTCAGCTTTACTCAGGACTAGACCCTAATACCCCAATGGGACAAGCATTGTTAAAAACACAATTTGTGGCAAAAACATGGATAGATATTAAAAAGAAGCTAGAAAAAATAGAAGATTGGCAGGATCGGGGATTGAATGAATTACTGAGAGAAGCACAGAAAGTCTATGTCCGAAGGGAGGACGAGACTCAAAAGAAACATACCAGAATGATGGTAACTGCGATAAGGGAAGGACAGAGAGTGAACAGTGCTGGGAGAAAACAAGAAGGTCAAAGAACAGGCTATAGATCAAAAGAACCGGAGAGAAAGAGAGAAAAAGGGAATATTGTCTACTTTTATTGCGGAAGAAAAGGTCACACAAAGAAGAGCTGCAGAAGGAGAATGATGGATGAGAGAATGTTTAAAGAAGATTAGGAGTGTCAGGGACTCTATTTGCTGGGGACCCAAAAACGAACTGAGCCCTTGATAAAGTTAAAAGTAAGTCCTCAACAACAGGAGGTAGAATTTTTAGTAAATTCAGGAGCGGAGAGATCTACTGTTCAATCATTGCCCCAAGGATGTAAGATTTCATCAGAAAAAGTACAAGTAGTTGGGGCGAAAGGAAAACCATTCGGAATACCGGTAATTAAAGATGTACTCCTTGAAACAGATTCTAAAGTGGGGATGGGATCCTTATTGTTAATACCTGAGACAGATTATAACCTACTGGGGAGAGATCTAATGATTGAATTAGGAATTAGTTTGGAAGTAACAGAACACAAACTTGAAATCAAACTATGCCCCCTACGGGTTGAAGATGAGACTAAAATCAACCCTGAAGTGTGATACACTCCGGATACGGTGGGAAAACTGAATGTTGAACCTTTTATAGTAACCATCCGGGATCCTGAAGTACCGGTGAGGATTAAGCAATATCCCATACCTCTGGAGGGAAGGCAAGGATTAAAACCAGAAATTCAGAGATTAATAAAGCAGGGATTATTGGAACCCTGCATGTCCCCTTTTAATACTCCCATTTTACCTGTCAAGAAGGCGGATGGGGGGTACAGATTAGTCCATGATCTAAGAGAAATTAACAAAAGGACTGTAACTAGATTCCCTGTAGTAGCTAACCCACACACTCTCTTAAGTCAATTAGGCCCGAACGACCGGTGGTACAGTGTAATAGACTTGAAGGACACTTTCTGAGCATGTCCCTTAAAAGAGGAGTGTAGAAACTATTTTGCTTTTGAGTGGGAGGACCCAGACACCCACAGGAAAACTCAACTCCGGTGGACAATCCTACCCCAAGGTTTCACTGAATCCCCAAACCTGTTTGGACAAGCTTTAGAACAAATTTTGCAGGATTACCAAATAGGAGATACCCTTACCCTAGTCCAGTATGTAGATGATCTTTTAATAGCAGGGGAGGATGAGGAAAGGGTTCGGGAAGAAAGCATCAAATTGTTAAATTTCCTGAGCTTAAAGGGACTGAAAGTGTCAAAATCCAAATTACAATTTGTTGAAAAGGAAGTTAAATACCTAGAGCATCGATTAAGTCAAGGAACTAAGAAATTGGATCCAGAAAGGGTGAAAGGGATACTTTCCCTACCAAGTCCGAAAACTAAAAAACAAGTCCGGCAGCTATTAGGGCTATTTGGATATTGTAAGCAGTGGATCGAAAAGTATAGTGGAAAAGTAAAGTTTTTATACACCAAAATAACTAAAAATGGATTATTAAAATGGACTCAGGAAGATGATCAACGGTTAAAAAAACTAAAAACTGAATTAATAAATGCTCCTGTTCTGAGCTTGCCCGACCTGAAAAGACCATTTTTCTTATTTGTCAACACAGAGGAAGAAACTGCATTTAGAATATTAGCCCAAGAATGGGCAGGAAAAAAGAAACCAGTAGCATATATCTCAAAATTACTGGACCCCGTAAGTCGGGGATGGCCTACGTGCCTACAAGTTGTGGTGGCAACTGCTTTGTTAGTTAAGGAAGCACATAAAATAACTTTTGGTAGTGAATTAAAGGTACTATCACCCCATAATATTAAAGGTGTGTTACAACAAAAAACAGAAAAATGGATAACCGATACTAGACTAGTAAAATATGAGGCAATCCTCATTACGTCCCCCCACCTGACCCTTGAAACAACATCGTTACAAAATCCAACCCAATTTTTGTATGGAGAACCTAGTCAAGATCTTTTTCATGATTGCCTCCGTAACATCAAGGAACAGACTAAGATAAGACCAAATTTGGAAGAGGAGGAATTAGGAAAAGGAGAAAAATTATTTGTAGATGAATCCTCTCGAGTGGTAGAAGGGAAAAGAAAATCAGAGTATACCATAATTGATGGAAAAACTTTTAAAGTGATAGAATCAGAACCCTTGAGTCCCAGCTGGTCAACACAGGCATGTGAATTATATGCAGTATTAAAGGCTTTACAATTACTAAATGGAAAAGTGGGAACTATATACACTGATTCTAGATATACCTTCGGAATAATACATACCTTTGGAAAAATATGGGAAGAAAGAGGTTTAATCAATTCTCGGGGGAAGAGCCTAGTACATCAGGAGTTAATATCACAAATTTTGCAAGCTATACGAGGGCCCAGCGAAATTGCGGTAGTGCACGTAAAAGGACACCAGAGGGGACTAAATCCTTTAGTACGGAGAAATAACCTTGCTGATCAAGAAACAAAAAGAGCAGCACTATCAACACTGGACTTGGATGATCCGATAAAGAACAGAAAGCAGTGTGTTAATTGTGGAGATAATTACCTCCCCTGTTATGGTTGCTGAAAAGAATACGGAGTAGACGGTATAGAATGTGTATGTGAAAGACCAGGGTTTAAGTGGTACTTTTTCCATGGAAAATCCTATGAACTTTTAAGTTTTACTGTTCAAGAACAAGCAAAATTAAATCAAATGGGGATTAAACAGAAAGCTAATAGAAAATGGGAACTCCCGGATGGCCGAGAAGTTCTCCCAAAACCCATAACTACCAAGATAATACAACAATTCCATAAAAACACTCATTGGGGAACTCAGACATTAGTGGATCAATTTGCAACTAAATACATGTGCATTGGAATATATGATATAGCCAAACGAGTGATAGGAGAATATCTCGTTTGTCAAAAAGTAAATAAACATCAAATAAGAAAACGAGTATATGGGGGGCGAGAATTGACTCATAGACCTTTTGCAAGAATACAAATAGACTTTACTGAATTACCAAAGGTGGGGAGGTATAAATACCTATTAGTAATTATAGATCATTTAACTCAATTCGTAGAAGCCTTTCCCACAGCCCGAACCACAGCTCACACAGTAACAAGGATATTACTTGAAGAAATCATACCTCGGTATGGAACAATAGAAACAATAAACTCAAATAGGGGTCCACACTTTGTATCCAGAGTAACCAAAGAGACTTTGGCTGCCCTGGGTACACAATGGCAATACCATACTCCGTGGCACCCGCAGAACTCAGGGAAAGTTGAACGTATGAACGGAAAAATAAAAAAACAACTTACCAAACTAATGTTAGAAACTAAAATGTCATGGGTAAAGTGTCTCCCTTTAACCTTGTTAAATATCAGAACTCAACCCCGAACTGATGTAGGCATTTCTCCCTTTGAAATGCTATATGGGATACCCTATGATTTAAAAATGCCACCGGATCACCCCCAACTTGAAGAATTAAAGATAAAGTCCTACCTGATACAACTAATGGCAAAGAGAAAACAACTACAGACTCAGGGGATGGTAGTACAAAGACCTCCATTGGATGTGGCCATGCATCAAATCCAACCAGGAGATAAAATACTAATCAAATCATGGAAAGAATCTTCTTTGACCCCCCGTTGGGAAGGACCCTATGTTACTCTTATTACTACAGAAACTACTGTTCGGACTGCTGAGAAGGGGTGGACACACGCAAGCCGAGTAAAGGGACCTATACAGGATCCGGCCTGGAAAGTGACCAGCCCTCCTGGGGATCTACGAGTCACCCTTCGGAAAACCTGAAAAAACTCTCTACACATTGTAAGATAAGAACCTACGAAGGACTCGATGAGTGAGACCCTAATATTTTTGTCCAATTGAAACTTATATTTGTTTTCCTTTTATATACATAAAGTATAAAGTGTAATGTATGTAAAGAAGGCTGGGGGATTCATAATGCACATGGAATAAATCTTCGGTCTAGTTGTAATCAGTGTTATTAACGAGAATAGCGATTAACTAATCAGGCCCTAAAACTGGAAATTCTAAAACTTGGTAAAAAATATTTACTAAAGAGAGTGCACTCACTCTAATTGACCTACTCAATAACACTCTCAGATCCTAAGGGTGATCTGTAGAAAACACATCCTCTGGGTCCCCTGTCGTGAACCCGAGGTCAAAGATAAAAACTGGGAAACCTATGTGTCCCGGAGTAGAGGCAAACGTACCCCTGAAGAATACGGCTGCTGCCGAGAAGATAGAACACCCTGCTGCTCTAAGCAACAGAGTAGACAGAGGAGACAGAGACGTATCAAAGTGAGAAAAACTTTACTGCCCTACTCTGAAGAAAAAAGGACCTCTGAGGGAGAAAGGCCAGACGAGAGTGTCAAACACCCCGATACAAAAGAAACTAAGAAAAAATATGCAAATCTATAGAATCCCGTCAACCTTCTATTGGAACTATTGGATAGTCTGACTAAGTGTATTAGCTACAATGAATACACTACCAGGATGGGCTAGAACGACTAACCAATCCCACCAACCTTTTGAACATACCCTAACTAATCAAATTATATGGCCTTGGACAGATGCTTATTATGGACATACAGGAAGTATGGATGCAGATTTGTATGGAACAGAGTTAGCAACTACCATACTAAGCAATAACCTAACACTCCAAACATATAAATGGGAGAATTCATCCCATACCTGGACAGCTAAAAAAGGAGATGAGATACAGATAGGCTGCAGAGTATTCAATGTAAATGTGATAATAAGTCGACACCCTTTAATTCAAACCGTCCGTCAGCCCCCTTTTACTCAAATCGTTATCAGAGACAAAACGAAATCTAAAATAACTCAAACCCATTGTGAATCGGAAACCTGTTGGTATGCATTTACTGCAACCCAACCGGTGTCCATAGTTTGTTTAGGAGGGACCAGGTCAGGAGATCAAGCTATATCTTTCCGATTTCCATTGAATATACAGGAGGAAACTACAACAATCACAACCCACACTCCCAAAGAGACTACTCAGACTACTCATACTGTTCCAACACAACCAACAGTCGTGCTTAACCCAAAAATTTTTAAAATTAGACCATATGCAATTAGAAATACAGGTAAACAACAAATGCTGTTTAACCCGACGTGGTCTCTCAAACAAGTTGAATTGTTAATACAAAATAATGTTTCAAATATTCAACCAACATGTTCACCTTTCCTAAAGACTTCTTACGAGGAATGGACAACCTGACTGCAAAAACAAACTCCTCACACAAAAAGAACGCAGAGAGACTTAACCGGTACTTTGGGAACAAGATTGGGAGTTTTAAATAGTATTAATTCGAAGGTAATAATGAACAAATTGACTACCTCAATTAGTAATTTAACTAATATACAAAAACCTTTGCGATCTTCCTTATTGACTTTGGGGGCTAACCAGTGGCTGTTGTCGAATATATTACCAAAAGGGGAAAAGGTAAATATAAAGGATCATGAATTGATTACAGACGCACTCAGTGTGCTCCAAAATAACCTCTCTTTAACTCTCAACTGCATCCAGGCTCAAATATGGATGCAGTCGATAGCTGCCTCAATTATAAGAGAAGGTGAAGAAGGTATTCTTCCTACTGAAATTCAAAAAATAATTTGGAACAGTGCTACTAATTTTGAAAAGAAACTCCAATCCTGGTGGAACCTGGTAAACTTTACCTATGACCCCATCACAAACACAGCTACTACCTTTATACTCACTATTTACAATACCACCATATACCAAATTTATCCTATCATTGCATTAGGGCTGAATCACAACGGAACCATACTCTATCCTTCTGAGCATAGAGTATGGGCCCGAAAGGTAAACGAAAAATGGCAAACTGTCAATCTAGAGTCCTGCATTGTACGGGAGCAACAAAGATTCATTTGTGAAGGCAATGCAATTGAGGCACAAGATATTTGTTTAAATACCAAACAAAATATTTGTCACTTTGAAGTCCATCCCAATGAAAATCCTAAAACAGTACTTATATATATTGACGAAGGTTGTGTATGTTTGAGGACGGTTTGTGAATTCTTAACTGTAGACAAGATCATAATAGAGACAAAAAATTATTCAAATCTCTGTGTTTGCAACTTCACAAAGGTAATCGGATGTAACTTTTCCTATTTAGCCCCGGTCACGTCTTACCAACTCCTGCAATCCAATTATACATTAATACATAATCTACAACCTACACCCATTGGAATGAACCTCACTTTGGTTAAACAGTTACTTCAACACAAAGACTTAGTTAGAATTTTAGAGAAAGTTAGAGAAAACGGACAAAAAACTCTAATAACTGTTCATCACAATGTGGAAAAAATACACCGAGTCTTGGAAAGAGCAAAAAAGAATGCAGAACATAACTGGTGGGACACCCTTTTTAGATGGTCACCTACTGCTACAGGCATCTTGAACAAGTTGTGTCACCCCATTGTGGTTCTCTTGATATTAATCTTAATCAGTTTGACTTTGTCAATAATATTATATGTCATAACTTAAAGAATGATGCAACGGGTAACATATCTGATGTCTGTCGCCCGTCCAATACTCATTAAAACCAAAAACAATCAATTAGATGATGACTTTAAATTGAAAAAAACTCTCCTGTTAAGTCAACAAGAATTGCAACGATTTAATGAACAAAATAATAAAAAGAAAAAGGGAGGATTGTGATAGACAGTAAACTGTTTGTTCATCAAATTCCATTGAAGATACTGGGAGCTCGTGACATGTTATTCCATAAACTATGTTGGCCTAAGCTTAATCTTAACTATTACACTGTGTAACGACTAACTGACTGTAAGTGCTTATCTAAGTTGAAATGCTGAAGCAAGGACTCCTACTAGGCAAAAGACTGAAAAGAGGGAGAAAGGGAAGAAGGACAAAGGGGAGAAAGACAAAGGGAAAAAAAAAAAAAAAAAAAAAAAAAAAAAAAAAAAAGGGGGGTAGTGTCTATATTCTGTAAAATATAAACAAAGACTTTGTGAGCCACTCTCAAGAAAGCAGGAAATACGAGGAGCTGGTGACGTAAGGAAGACCCGGATGGAACGACCCCCTAGCTACAAAGTGCGCAGACGCAGGATACACCTCTCAGAGAGACCCGATAACGGAAGGCGGAGGATATAAAAAAGACGGACCCTCGGGAAGTGGGTGCGCGCCGTTGGTGGAGCAGGGACTCCCCGGCCGCCCAACACTGTTTTGCTTATTGCCGCTTGCTAAAATAAATAATTGAAATTTAATTTGTCCTAACTTGCATCATTTTGGCAAGATAGTCTATAACAAGAATACACAGATGAGGAAGCTTCCCCACCAAGCATCATGACGACCGACCACGCAGACTCAGCTGGACCCGGGGCCGTTAGGAAGTCTTGAGTTCAGCTGTGGTAGCTATAACCTCTCTTCCTCCTCTCTCTAAACTTTACGTTTCTCCTTTCTTTCACCCATCTCTAACTATCGCGCGCCGCTTCACGGGAAACACAGTAAAGATTTACTCTTTGATTACTGCTATCCCCTTTGGTGTTGGTCACCTTAATTTTGCACTTTCCAGATCGTAGCAAATGAACCATCACGAGTCTACTGAGCGGAACGTGACATTAAACAGACAGGCCGCCGCCCTGCCATGGATGAAGCCGCGGGATTTCTCCATGGAGGAGCTTTGCGCGTTCGATTGGGCCCGCAAACCCCCGCATCCTCCTGGCTGTCAACGGCAAAGTCTTCGACGTGACCAAAGGCAGCAAGTTCTACGGGCCCGAGGCTCCGTATGGAATATTTGCTGGCAGAGATGCCTCCAGGGGACTAGCAACTTTCTGCCTAGATGAAGATGCACTCAGAGATGAATACGATGACCTATCGGATTTAAATGCTCTACAGATTCAAAGTGTAAGAGAGTGGGAAAAGCAATTTAAAGAAAAATAGGACTACGTAGGTAGACTCCTAAAACCAGGGCAGGAACCATCAGAATACACAGATGAGGAAGCTTCCCCACCAAGCATCATGACGACCGACCACGCAGCATCAGCTGGACCCGGGGCTGTTAGGACGTCTTGAGTTCAGCTGTGGTAGCTATAACCTCTCTTCCTCCTCTCTCTAAACTTTAATTTACTTTTCTCCTTTCTTTCACCCATCTCTAACTATTGCGCGCCGCTTCACGGGAAACACAGTAAAGATTTGCTCTTTGATTACTGCTATCCCCTTTGGTGTTGGTCACCTTAATTTTGCACTTTCCAGATCGTAGCAAATGAACCATCACGAGTCTACTGAGCGGACCGTGACATTAAACAGACAGGCCGCCGCCCTGCCATGGATGAAGCCGCGGGATTTCTCCATGGAGGAGCTTTGCGCGTTCGATTGGGCCCGCAAACCCCCGCATCCTCCTGGCTGTCAACGGCAAAGTCATCGATGTGACCAAAGGCAGCAAGTTCTACGGGCCCGAGGCTCCGTATGGAATATTTGCTGGCAGAGATGCCTCCAGGGGACTAGCAACTTTCTGCCTAGATGAAGATGCACTCAGAGATGAATACGATGACCTATCGGACTTAAATGCTCTACAGATTCAAAGTGTAAGAGAGTGGGAAAAGCAATTTAAAGAAAAATAGGACTACGTAGGTAGACTCCTAAAACCAGGGCAGGAACCATCAGAATACACAGATGAGGAAGCTTCCTCACCAAGCATCATGACGACCGACCACGCAGACTCAGCTGGACCCGGGGCCGTTAGGAAGTCTTGAGTTCAGCTGTGGTAGCTATAACCTCTCTTCCTCCTCTCTCTAAACTTTAATTTACTTTTCTCCTTTCTTTCACCCATCTCCGACTATCGCGTGCCGCTTCACGGGCAACACAGTAAAGATTTACTCTTTGATTACTGCTATCCCCTTTGGTGTTGGTCACCTTAATTTTGCACTTTCCAGATCGTAGCAAATGAACCATCACGAGTCTACTGAGCGGACCGTGACATTAAACAGACAGGCCGCCGCCCTGCCATGGATGAAGCCGCGGGATTTCTCCATGGATGAGCTAAGCGCGTTCGATTGGGCCCGCAAACCCCCGCATCCTCCTGGCTGTCAACGGCAAAGTCTTCGACGTGACCAAAGGCAGCAAGTTCTACGGGCCCGAGGCTCCGTATGGAATATTTGCTGGCAGAGATGCCTCCAGGAGACTAGCAACTTTCTGCCTAGATGAAGATGCACTCAGAGATGAATACGATGACCTATCGGACTTAAATGCTCTACAGATTCAAAGTGTAAGAGAGTGGGAAAAGTAATTTAAAGAAAAATAGGACTACGTAGGTAGACTCCTAAAACCAGGGCAGGAACCATCAGAATACACAGATGAGGAAGCTTCCTCACCAAGCATCATGACGACCGACCACGCAGACTCAGCTGGACCCGGGGCCGTTAGGAAGTCTTGAGTTCAGCTGTGGTAGCTATAACCTCTCTTCCTCCTCTCTCTAAACTTCACTTTTCTCCTTTCTTTCACCCATCTCTAACTATTGCGCGCCGCTTCACGGGAAACACAGTAAAGATTTGCTCTTTGATTACTGCTATCCCCTTTGGTGTTGGTCACCTTAATTTTGCACTTTCCAGATCGTAACAAATGAACCATCACGAGTCTACTGAGCGGAACGTGACATTAAACAGACAGGCCGCCGCCCTGCCATGGATGAAGCCGCGGAATTTCTCCATGGAGGAGCTTTGCGCATTCAATCGGGCCCACAAACCCCCGCATCCTCCTGGCTGTCAACGGCAAAGTCATCGATGTGACCAAAGGCAGCAAGTTCTACGGGCCCGAGGCTCCGTATGGAATATTTGCTGGCAGAGATGCCTCCAGGGGACTAGCAACTTTCTGCCTAGATGAAGATGCACTCAGAGATGAATACGATGACCTATCGGACTTAAATGCTCTACAGATTCAAAGTGTAAGAGAGTGGGAAAAGCAGTTTAAAGAAAAATAGGACTATGTAGGTAGACTCCTAAAACCAGGGCAGGAACCATCAGAATACACAGATGAGGAAGCTTCCCCACCAAGCATTATGACGAGCGACCACGCAGCATCAGCTGGACCCGGGGCTGTTAGGACGTCTTGAGTTCAGCTGTGGTAGCTATAACCTCTCTTCCTCCTCTCTCTAAACATTAATTTACTTTTCTCCTTTCTTTCACCCATCTCTGACTATCGCGTGCCGCTTCACGGGCAACACAGTAAAGATTTACTCTTTGATTACTGCTATCCCCTTTGGTGTTGGTCACCTTAATTTTGCACTTTCCAGATCGTAGCAAATGAACCATCACGAGTCTACTGAGCGGACCGTGACATTAAACAGACAGGCCGCCGCCCTGCCATGGATGAAGCCGCGGGATTTCTCCATGGATGAGCTAAGCGCGTTCGATTGGGCCCGCAAACCCCCGCATCCTCCTGGTTGTCAACGGCAAAGTGTTCGACGTGACCAAAGGCAGCAAGTTCTACGGGCCCGAGGCTCCGTATGGAATATTTGCTGGCAGAGATGCCTCCAGGGGACTAGCAACTTTCTGCCTAGATGAAGATGCACTCAGAGATGAATACGATGACCTATCGGACTTAAATGCTCTACAGATTCAAAGTGTAAGAGAGTGGGAAAAGCAATTTAAAGAAATATAGGACTACGTAGGTAGACTCCTAAAACCAGGGCAGGAGCCATCAGAACACACAGATGAGGAAGCTTCCCCACCAAGCATCATGACGACCGACCACGCAGATTCAGCTGGACCCGGGGCCGTTAGGAAGTCTTGAGTTCAGCTGTGGTAGCTATAACCTCTCTTCCTCCTCTCTCTAAACTTTACGTTTCTCCTTTCTTTCACCCATCTCTAACTATCGCGTGCCGCTTCACGGGAAACACAGTAAAGATTTACTCTTTGATTACTGCTATCCCCTTTGGTGTTGGTCACCTTAATTTTGCACTTTCCAGATCGTAGCAAATGAACCATCACGAGTCTACTGAGCGGACCGTGACATTAAACAGACAGGCCGCCACCCTGCCATGGATGAAGCCGCGGAATTTCTCCATGGAGGAGCTAAGCGCGTTCAATCGGGCCCACAAACACCCGAATCCTCCTGGCTGTCAACGGCAAAGTCTTCGATGTGACCAAAGGCAGCAAGTTCTACGGGCCCGAGGCTCCGTATGGAATATTTGCTGGCAGAGACGCCTCCAGGGGACTAGCAACTTTCTGTCTAGATGAAGATGCACTCAGAGATGAATACGATGACCTATCGGACTTAAATGCTCTACAGATTCAAAGTGTAAGAGAGTGGGAAAAGCAATTTAAAGAAAAATAGGACTACGTAGGTAGACTCCTAAAACCAGGGCAGGAACCATCAGAATGTGATAGACAGTAAACTGTTTGTTCATCAAATTCCATTGAAGATACTGGGAGCTCGTGACATGTTATTCCATAAACTATGTTGGCCTAAGCTTAATCTTAACTATTACACTGTGTAACGACTAACTGACTGTAAGTGCTTATCTAAGTTGAAATGCTGAAGCAAGGACTCCTACTAGGCAAAAGACTGAAAAGAGGGAGAAAGGGAAGAAGGACAAAGGGGAGAAAGACAAAGGGAAAAAAAAAAAAAAAAAAAAAAAAAAAAAAAAAAAAGGGGGGTAGTGTCTATATTCTGTAAAATATAAACAAAGACTTTGTGAGCCACTCTCAGGAAAGCAGGAAATACGAGGAGCTGGTGACGTGAGGAAGACCCGGATGGAGCGACCCCCTAGCTGCAAAGTGCGCAGACGCAGGATACACCTCTCAGAGAGACCCGATAACGGAAGGCGGAGGATATAAAAAAGACGGACCCTCGGGAAGTGGGTGCGCGCCGTTGGTGGAGCAGGGACTCCCCGGCCGCCCAGCGCTGTTTTGCTTATTGCCGCTTGCTAAAATAAATAATTGAAATTTAATTTGTCCTAACTTGCATCATTTTGGCAAGATAGTCTATAACAAAATTGGTGCCGTGACTCGGATAGAGACAATCTGGTGGGAAGCCCCATACGGGGAGGCGCGCCCCGCTGAGTTCAGCGGCCCCGGCTGAGTGCTATCACATCACGCCCTCTACCGACGAACTCCAAAACTCGGCAACAAGCAAAAAAAAAAAAAAAAAAAAAAAAAAATACCGGTAACCCCGTAATCTTTGTGCACGAAGCCCCGGACGAAGACGCAGGGTTGCGTGAGTATAGGCCGGTTACCGTTCAGTTGGGGTTAAGTTTCCCGGAGCGTGGTGTGTGAGACGCCCAGCAGGGCGAAGCGAGTGCAGACCCCTCAGTAGTGCAGTTCCCATATCCCGCGAGGGACTGGGTCACGAAAAGGGGGAAGCGAATTGTGTGAGTGTGTGAAGGCGCTCCGGAAGATGGGACAGAAGAAAAGCAAGCCTTCTGATCCCATGGGTGATTTGGGACCCGAGGTGAGGTACCCCCAAATACCACCAGATAGCCCTTTAGGCTTGATGTTAAACCATTGGGAAGATTACCCCTCTAGGCGGGGTAAGGACAAAGCAAAAATGATTTATTATTGTATGGAAGTTTGGGGAGGGAAACAAATCAGAGACGATCATCTCTATTGACCTGTTTTTGGGTCCTTTGAAGAATGGGTCTGCCAAACCCTAAACATTTATGTCAACTCAAGGGAACCCTTTAATTTAGAGGAGAGTGAATATGCACAAGTATGGATAGCATCAGATACCCGAATAAAACTATATCCTCTAAAAGAAAAAGTTAAGAAAAAGAAGGTACGTGATGAGGACGAACCTCCCACCTCTCCTCCTCCTTACATACCTCCACCCCCACCTCCGGCGCCTTCACCTCCTCCGACTGCGCCGGAGGACCCAGAGAATTCAGACTCCCCACCTGAATCCCCGAAAGAACCGAGACGAATAACCCGTAGTCAAACTAGAATGGGGTGGGGTGATAGTGGCTTGTACCCCCTAAGGGAGGTTACGATGGGGGGACCCCAGCCTGGCATGGGATATGTGACTGTCCCTCTTAATTCAAGGGACGTCAGAGAATTTAAAAAAGAGATGGGGAATCTATTGGAGAATCCCTTAGGTGTGGCAGAACGGGTGGATCAGTTTTTAGGACCAAACATCTATACCTGGGATGAAATACAAGCCATAATGGCTATACTATTCACTGTTGAAGAAAGGGATATGATCAGGAGAGCAGGAATGAGAATTTGGAATCAACAGCATCAGCAAGGTCCGGCAACAGATATAAAATGGCCTCTAAATCGACCTAATTGGAATAATCAAAATGAAATCGATAGAAGTCATATGCAAAACCTAAGGACGATTGTAATCCAGGGTATAAGGGAATCAGTCCCTAGAGGACAAAATATAAACAAAACCTTTAGTGAACATCAGAAAAAGGATGAAACTCCTACTGAGTGGTTAGAGAGACTGAGGAAAAATCTTCAGCTTTACTCAGGACTAGACCCTAATACCCCAATGGGACAAGCATTGTTAAAAACACAATTTGTGGCAAAAACATGGATAGATATTAAAAAGAAGCTAGAAAAAATAGAAGATTGGCAGGATCGGGGATTGAATGAATTACTGAGAGAAGCACAGAAAGTCTATGTCCGAAGGGAGGACGAGACTCAAAAGAAACATACCAGAATGATGGTAACTGCGATAAGGGAAGGACAGAGAGTGAACAGTGCTGGGAGAAAACAAGAAGGTCAAAGAACAGGCTATAGATCAAAAGAACCGGAGAGAAAGAGAGAAAAAGGGAATATTGTCTACTTTTATTGCGGAAGAAAAGGTCACACAAAGAAGAGCTGCAGAAGGAGAATGATGGATGAGAGAATGTTTAAAGAAGATTAGGAGTGTCAGGGACTCTATTTGCTGGGGACCCAAAAACGAACTGAGCCCTTGATAAAGTTAAAAGTAAGTCCTCAACAACAGGAGGTAGAATTTTTAGTAAATTCAGGAGCGGAGAGATCTACTGTTCAATCATTGCCCCAAGGATGTAAGATTTCATCAGAAAAAGTACAAGTAGTTGGGGCGAAAGGAAAACCATTCGGAATACCGGTAATTAAAGATGTACTCCTTGAAACAGATTCTAAAGTGGGGATGGGATCCTTATTGTTAATACCTGAGACAGATTATAACCTACTGGGGAGAGATCTAATGATTGAATTAGGAATTAGTTTGGAAGTAACAGAACACAAACTTGAAATCAAACTATGCCCCCTACGGGTTGAAGATGAGACTAAAATCAACCCTGAAGTGTGATACACTCCGGATACGGTGGGAAAACTGAATGTTGAACCTTTTATAGTAACCATCCGGGATCCTGAAGTACCGGTGAGGATTAAGCAATATCCCATACCTCTGGAGGGAAGGCAAGGATTAAAACCAGAAATTCAGAGATTAATAAAGCAGGGATTATTGGAACCCTGCATGTCCCCTTTTAATACTCCCATTTTACCTGTCAAGAAGGCGGATGGGGGGTACAGATTAGTCCATGATCTAAGAGAAATTAACAAAAGGACTGTAACTAGATTCCCTGTAGTAGCTAACCCACACACTCTCTTAAGTCAATTAGGCCCGAACGACCGGTGGTACAGTGTAATAGACTTGAAGGACACTTTCTGAGCATGTCCCTTAAAAGAGGAGTGTAGAAACTATTTTGCTTTTGAGTGGGAGGACCCAGACACCCACAGGAAAACTCAACTCCGGTGGACAATCCTACCCCAAGGTTTCACTGAATCCCCAAACCTGTTTGGACAAGCTTTAGAACAAATTTTGCAGGATTACCAAATAGGAGATACCCTTACCCTAGTCCAGTATGTAGATGATCTTTTAATAGCAGGGGAGGATGAGGAAAGGGTTCGGGAAGAAAGCATCAAATTGTTAAATTTCCTGAGCTTAAAGGGACTGAAAGTGTCAAAATCCAAATTACAATTTGTTGAAAAGGAAGTTAAATACCTAGAGCATCGATTAAGTCAAGGAACTAAGAAATTGGATCCAGAAAGGGTGAAAGGGATACTTTCCCTACCAAGTCCGAAAACTAAAAAACAAGTCCGGCAGCTATTAGGGCTATTTGGATATTGTAAGCAGTGGATCGAAAAGTATAGTGGAAAAGTAAAGTTTTTATACACCAAAATAACTAAAAATGGATTATTAAAATGGACTCAGGAAGATGATCAACGGTTAAAAAAACTAAAAACTGAATTAATAAATGCTCCTGTTCTGAGCTTGCCCGACCTGAAAAGACCATTTTTCTTATTTGTCAACACAGAGGAAGAAACTGCATTTAGAATATTAGCCCAAGAATGGGCAGGAAAAAAGAAACCAGTAGCATATATCTCAAAATTACTGGACCCCGTAAGTCGGGGATGGCCTACGTGCCTACAAGTTGTGGTGGCAACTGCTTTGTTAGTTAAGGAAGCACATAAAATAACTTTTGGTAGTGAATTAAAGGTACTATCACCCCATAATATTAAAGGTGTGTTACAACAAAAAACAGAAAAATGGATAACCGATACTAGACTAGTAAAATATGAGGCAATCCTCATTACGTCCCCCCACCTGACCCTTGAAACAACATCGTTACAAAATCCAACCCAATTTTTGTATGGAGAACCTAGTCAAGATCTTTTTCATGATTGCCTCCGTAACATCAAGGAACAGACTAAGATAAGACCAAATTTGGAAGAGGAGGAATTAGGAAAAGGAGAAAAATTATTTGTAGATGAATCCTCTCGAGTGGTAGAAGGGAAAAGAAAATCAGAGTATACCATAATTGATGGAAAAACTTTTAAAGTGATAGAATCAGAACCCTTGAGTCCCAGCTGGTCAACACAGGCATGTGAATTATATGCAGTATTAAAGGCTTTACAATTACTAAATGGAAAAGTGGGAACTATATACACTGATTCTAGATATACCTTCGGAATAATACATACCTTTGGAAAAATATGGGAAGAAAGAGGTTTAATCAATTCTCGGGGGAAGAGCCTAGTACATCAGGAGTTAATATCACAAATTTTGCAAGCTATACGAGGGCCCAGCGAAATTGCGGTAGTGCACGTAAAAGGACACCAGAGGGGACTAAATCCTTTAGTACGGAGAAATAACCTTGCTGATCAAGAAACAAAAAGAGCAGCACTATCAACACTGGACTTGGATGATCCGATAAAGAACAGAAAGCAGTGTGTTAATTGTGGAGATAATTACCTCCCCTGTTATGGTTGCTGAAAAGAATACGGAGTAGACGGTATAGAATGTGTATGTGAAAGACCAGGGTTTAAGTGGTACTTTTTCCATGGAAAATCCTATGAACTTTTAAGTTTTACTGTTCAAGAACAAGCAAAATTAAATCAAATGGGGATTAAACAGAAAGCTAATAGAAAATGGGAACTCCCGGATGGCCGAGAAGTTCTCCCAAAACCCATAACTACCAAGATAATACAACAATTCCATAAAAACACTCATTGGGGAACTCAGACATTAGTGGATCAATTTGCAACTAAATACATGTGCATTGGAATATATGATATAGCCAAACGAGTGATAGGAGAATATCTCGTTTGTCAAAAAGTAAATAAACATCAAATAAGAAAACGAGTATATGGGGGGCGAGAATTGACTCATAGACCTTTTGCAAGAATACAAATAGACTTTACTGAATTACCAAAGGTGGGGAGGTATAAATACCTATTAGTAATTATAGATCATTTAACTCAATTCGTAGAAGCCTTTCCCACAGCCCGAACCACAGCTCACACAGTAACAAGGATATTACTTGAAGAAATCATACCTCGGTATGGAACAATAGAAACAATAAACTCAAATAGGGGTCCACACTTTGTATCCAGAGTAACCAAAGAGACTTTGGCTGCCCTGGGTACACAATGGCAATACCATACTCCGTGGCACCCGCAGAACTCAGGGAAAGTTGAACGTATGAACGGAAAAATAAAAAAACAACTTACCAAACTAATGTTAGAAACTAAAATGTCATGGGTAAAGTGTCTCCCTTTAACCTTGTTAAATATCAGAACTCAACCCCGAACTGATGTAGGCATTTCTCCCTTTGAAATGCTATATGGGATACCCTATGATTTAAAAATGCCACCGGATCACCCCCAACTTGAAGAATTAAAGATAAAGTCCTACCTGATACAACTAATGGCAAAGAGAAAACAACTACAGACTCAGGGGATGGTAGTACAAAGACCTCCATTGGATGTGGCCATGCATCAAATCCAACCAGGAGATAAAATACTAATCAAATCATGGAAAGAATCTTCTTTGACCCCCCGTTGGGAAGGACCCTATGTTACTCTTATTACTACAGAAACTACTGTTCGGACTGCTGAGAAGGGGTGGACACACGCAAGCCGAGTAAAGGGACCTATACAGGATCCGGCCTGGAAAGTGACCAGCCCTCCTGGGGATCTACGAGTCACCCTTCGGAAAACCTGAAAAAACTCTCTACACATTGTAAGATAAGAACCTACGAAGGACTCGATGAGTGAGACCCTAATATTTTTGTCCAATTGAAACTTATATTTGTTTTCCTTTTATATACATAAAGTATAAAGTGTAATGTATGTAAAGAAGGCTGGGGGATTCATAATGCACATGGAATAAATCTTCGGTCTAGTTGTAATCAGTGTTATTAACGAGAATAGCGATTAACTAATCAGGCCCTAAAACTGGAAATTCTAAAACTTGGTAAAAAATATTTACTAAAGAGAGTGCACTCACTCTAATTGACCTACTCAATAACACTCTCAGATCCTAAGGGTGATCTGTAGAAAACACATCCTCTGGGTCCCCTGTCGTGAACCCGAGGTCAAAGATAAAAACTGGGAAACCTATGTGTCCCGGAGTAGAGGCAAACGTACCCCTGAAGAATACGGCTGCTGCCGAGAAGATAGAACACCCTGCTGCTCTAAGCAACAGAGTAGACAGAGGAGACAGAGACGTATCAAAGTGAGAAAAACTTTACTGCCCTACTCTGAAGAAAAAAGGACCTCTGAGGGAGAAAGGCCAGACGAGAGTGTCAAACACCCCGATACAAAAGAAACTAAGAAAAAATATGCAAATCTATAGAATCCCGTCAACCTTCTATTGGAACTATTGGATAGTCTGACTAAGTGTATTAGCTACAATGAATACACTACCAGGATGGGCTAGAACGACTAACCAATCCCACCAACCTTTTGAACATACCCTAACTAATCAAATTATATGGCCTTGGACAGATGCTTATTATGGACATACAGGAAGTATGGATGCAGATTTGTATGGAACAGAGTTAGCAACTACCATACTAAGCAATAACCTAACACTCCAAACATATAAATGGGAGAATTCATCCCATACCTGGACAGCTAAAAAAGGAGATGAGATACAGATAGGCTGCAGAGTATTCAATGTAAATGTGATAATAAGTCGACACCCTTTAATTCAAACCGTCCGTCAGCCCCCTTTTACTCAAATCGTTATCAGAGACAAAACGAAATCTAAAATAACTCAAACCCATTGTGAATCGGAAACCTGTTGGTATGCATTTACTGCAACCCAACCGGTGTCCATAGTTTGTTTAGGAGGGACCAGGTCAGGAGATCAAGCTATATCTTTCCGATTTCCATTGAATATACAGGAGGAAACTACAACAATCACAACCCACACTCCCAAAGAGACTACTCAGACTACTCATACTGTTCCAACACAACCAACAGTCGTGCTTAACCCAAAAATTTTTAAAATTAGACCATATGCAATTAGAAATACAGGTAAACAACAAATGCTGTTTAACCCGACGTGGTCTCTCAAACAAGTTGAATTGTTAATACAAAATAATGTTTCAAATATTCAACCAACATGTTCACCTTTCCTAAAGACTTCTTACGAGGAATGGACAACCTGACTGCAAAAACAAACTCCTCACACAAAAAGAACGCAGAGAGACTTAACCGGTACTTTGGGAACAAGATTGGGAGTTTTAAATAGTATTAATTCGAAGGTAATAATGAACAAATTGACTACCTCAATTAGTAATTTAACTAATATACAAAAACCTTTGCGATCTTCCTTATTGACTTTGGGGGCTAACCAGTGGCTGTTGTCGAATATATTACCAAAAGGGGAAAAGGTAAATATAAAGGATCATGAATTGATTACAGACGCACTCAGTGTGCTCCAAAATAACCTCTCTTTAACTCTCAACTGCATCCAGGCTCAAATATGGATGCAGTCGATAGCTGCCTCAATTATAAGAGAAGGTGAAGAAGGTATTCTTCCTACTGAAATTCAAAAAATAATTTGGAACAGTGCTACTAATTTTGAAAAGAAACTCCAATCCTGGTGGAACCTGGTAAACTTTACCTATGACCCCATCACAAACACAGCTACTACCTTTATACTCACTATTTACAATACCACCATATACCAAATTTATCCTATCATTGCATTAGGGCTGAATCACAACGGAACCATACTCTATCCTTCTGAGCATAGAGTATGGGCCCGAAAGGTAAACGAAAAATGGCAAACTGTCAATCTAGAGTCCTGCATTGTACGGGAGCAACAAAGATTCATTTGTGAAGGCAATGCAATTGAGGCACAAGATATTTGTTTAAATACCAAACAAAATATTTGTCACTTTGAAGTCCATCCCAATGAAAATCCTAAAACAGTACTTATATATATTGACGAAGGTTGTGTATGTTTGAGGACGGTTTGTGAATTCTTAACTGTAGACAAGATCATAATAGAGACAAAAAATTATTCAAATCTCTGTGTTTGCAACTTCACAAAGGTAATCGGATGTAACTTTTCCTATTTAGCCCCGGTCACGTCTTACCAACTCCTGCAATCCAATTATACATTAATACATAATCTACAACCTACACCCATTGGAATGAACCTCACTTTGGTTAAACAGTTACTTCAACACAAAGACTTAGTTAGAATTTTAGAGAAAGTTAGAGAAAACGGACAAAAAACTCTAATAACTGTTCATCACAATGTGGAAAAAATACACCGAGTCTTGGAAAGAGCAAAAAAGAATGCAGAACATAACTGGTGGGACACCCTTTTTAGATGGTCACCTACTGCTACAGGCATCTTGAACAAGTTGTGTCACCCCATTGTGGTTCTCTTGATATTAATCTTAATCAGTTTGACTTTGTCAATAATATTATATGTCATAACTTAAAGAATGATGCAACGGGTAACATATCTGATGTCTGTCGCCCGTCCAATACTCATTAAAACCAAAAACAATCAATTAGATGATGACTTTAAATTGAAAAAAACTCTCCTGTTAAGTCAACAAGAATTGCAACGATTTAATGAACAAAATAATAAAAAGAAAAAGGGAGGATTGTGATAGACAGTAAACTGTTTGTTCATCAAATTCCATTGAAGATACTGGGAGCTCGTGACATGTTATTCCATAAACTATGTTGGCCTAAGCTTAATCTTAACTATTACACTGTGTAACGACTAACTGACTGTAAGTGCTTATCTAAGTTGAAATGCTGAAGCAAGGACTCCTACTAGGCAAAAGACTGAAAAGAGGGAGAAAGGGAAGAAGGACAAAGGGGAGAAAGACAAAGGGAAAAAAAAAAAAAAAAAAAAAAAAAAAAAAAAAAAGGGGGGTAGTGTCTATATTCTGTAAAATATAAACAAAGACTTTGTGAGCCACTCTCAAGAAAGCAGGAAATACGAGGAGCTGGTGACGTAAGGAAGACCCGGATGGAACGACCCCCTAGCTACAAAGTGCGCAGACGCAGGATACACCTCTCAGAGAGACCCGATAACGGAAGGCGGAGGATATAAAAAAGACGGACCCTCGGGAAGTGGGTGCGCGCCGTTGGTGGAGCAGGGACTCCCCGGCCGCCCAACACTGTTTTGCTTATTGCCGCTTGCTAAAATAAATAATTGAAATTTAATTTGTCCTAACTTGCATCATTTTGGCAAGATAGTCTATAACAAGAATACACAGATGAGGAAGCTTCCCCACCAAGCATCATGACGACCGACCACGCAGACTCAGCTGGACCCGGGGCCGTTAGGAAGTCTTGAGTTCAGCTGTGGTAGCTATAACCTCTCTTCCTCCTCTCTCTAAACTTTACGTTTCTCCTTTCTTTCACCCATCTCTAACTATCGCGCGCCGCTTCACGGGAAACACAGTAAAGATTTACTCTTTGATTACTGCTATCCCCTTTGGTGTTGGTCACCTTAATTTTGCACTTTCCAGATCGTAGCAAATGAACCATCACGAGTCTACTGAGCGGAACGTGACATTAAACAGACAGGCCGCCGCCCTGCCATGGATGAAGCCGCGGGATTTCTCCATGGAGGAGCTTTGCGCGTTCGATTGGGCCCGCAAACCCCCGCATCCTCCTGGCTGTCAACGGCAAAGTCTTCGACGTGACCAAAGGCAGCAAGTTCTACGGGCCCGAGGCTCCGTATGGAATATTTGCTGGCAGAGATGCCTCCAGGGGACTAGCAACTTTCTGCCTAGATGAAGATGCACTCAGAGATGAATACGATGACCTATCGGATTTAAATGCTCTACAGATTCAAAGTGTAAGAGAGTGGGAAAAGCAATTTAAAGAAAAATAGGACTATGTAGGTAGACTCCTAAAACCAGGGCAGGAGCCATCAGAACACACAGATGAGGAAGCTTCCCCACCAAGGATCACAACGACCAACCACGCAGACTCAGCTGGACCCGGGGCCGTTAAGACGTCTTGAGTTCAGCTGTGGTAGGTATAACCTCTCTTCCTCCTCTGTCTAAACTTCACTTTTCTCCTTTCTTTCACCCATCTCTAACTATCGCGTGGCGCTTCACGGGAAACACAGTAAAGATCTACTCTTTGATTACTGCTATCCCCTTTGGTGTTGGTCACCTTAATTTTGCACTTTCCAGATCGTAGCAAATGAACCATCACGAGTCTACTGAGCGGACCGTGACATTAAACAGACAGGCCGCCGCCCTGCCATGGATGAAGCCGCGGAATTTCTCCATGGAGGAGCTTTGCGCGTTCGATCGGGCCCACAAACCCCCGCATCCTCCTGGCTGTCAACGGCAAAGTGTTCGACGTGACCAAAGGCAGCAAGTTCTACGGGCCCGAGGCTCCGTATGGAATATTTGCTGGCAGAGACGCCTCCAGGGGACTAGCAACTTTCTGCCTAGATGAAGATGCACTCAGAGATGAATACGATGACCTATCGGACTTAAATGCTCTACAGATTCAAAGTGTAAGAGAGTGGGAAAAGCAATTTAAAGAAAAATAGGACTATGTAGGTAGACTCCTAAAACCAGGGCAGGAACCATCAGAATACACAGATGAGGAAGCTTCCCCACCAAGCATCATGACGACCGACCACGCAGCATCAGCTGGACCCGGGGCTGTTAGGACGTCTTGAGTTCAGCTGTGGTAGCTTTAACCTCTCTTCCTCCTCTCTCTAAACTTTAATTTACTTTTCTCCTTTCTTTCACCCATCTCCGACTATCGCGTGCCGCTTCACGGGCAACACAGTAAAGATTTACTCTTTGATTACTGCTATCCCCTTTGGTGTTGGTCACCTTAATTTTGCACTTTCCAGATCGTAGCAAATGAACCATCACGAGTCTACTGAGCGGAACGTGACATTAAACAGACAGGCCGCCGCCCTGCCATGGATGAAGCCGCGGGATTTCTCCATGGAGGAGCTAAGCGCGTTCGATTGGGCCCGCAAACCCCCGCATCCTCCTGGCTGTCAACGGCAAAGTCTTCGACGTGACCAAAGGCAGCAAGTTCTACGGGCCCGAGGCTCCGTATGGAATATTTGCTGGCAGAGATGCCTCCAGGAGACTAGCAACTTTCTGCCTAGATGAAGATGCACTCAGAGATGAATACGATGACCTATCGGACTTAAATGCTCTACAGATTCAAAGTGTAAGAGAGTGGGAAAAGTAATTTAAAGAAAAATAGGACTACGTAGGTAGACTCCTAAAACCAGGGCAGGAACCATCAGAATACACAGATGAGGAAGCTTCCTCACCAAGCATCATGACGACCGACCACGCAGACTCAGCTGGACCCGGGGCCGTTAGGAAGTCTTGAGTTCAGCTGTGGTAGCTATAACCTCTCTTCCTCCTCTCTCTAAACTTCACTTTTCTCCTTTCTTTCACCCATCTCTAACTATTGCGCGCCGCTTCACGGGAAACACAGTAAAGATTTGCTCTTTGATTACTGCTATCCCCTTTGGTGTTGGTCACCTTAATTTTGCACTTTCCAGATCGTAACAAATGAACCATCACGAGTCTACTGAGCGGAACGTGACATTAAACAGACAGGCCGCCGCCCTGCCATGGATGAAGCCGCGGAATTTCTCCATGGATGAGCTAAGCGCGTTCAATCGGGCCCACAAACCCCCGCATCCTCCTGGCTGTCAACGGCAAAGTCATCGATGTGACCAAAGGCAGCAAGTTCTACGGGCCCGAGGCTCCGTATGGAATATTTGCTGGCAGAGATGCCTCCAGGGGACTAGCAACTTTCTGCCTAGATGAAGATGCACTCAGAGATGAATACGATGACCTATCGGACTTAAATGCTCTACAGATTCAAAGTGTAAGAGAGTGGGAAAAGCAGTTTAAAGAAAAATAGGACTATGTAGGTAGACTCCTAAAACCAGGGCAGGAACCATCAGAATACACAGATGAGGAAGCTTCCCCACCAAGCATCATGACGACCGACCACGCAGCATCAGCTGGACCCGGGGCTGTTAGGACGTCTTGAGTTCAGCTGTGGTAGCTATAACCTCTCTTCCTCCTCTCTCTAAACATTAATTTACTTTTCTCCTTTCTTTCACCCATCTCTGACTATCGCGTGCCGCTTCACGGGCAACACAGTAAAGATTTACTCTTTGATTACTGCTATCCCCTTTGGTGTTGGTCACCTTAATTTTGCACTTTCCAGATCGTAGCAAATGAACCATCACGAGTCTACTGAGCGGACCGTGACATTAAACAGACAGGCCGCCGCCCTGCCATGGATGAAGCCGCGGGATTTCTCCATGGATGAGCTAAGCGCGTTCGATTGGGCCCGCAAACCCCCGCATCCTCCTGGTTGTCAACGGCAAAGTGTTCGACGTGACCAAAGGCAGCAAGTTCTACGGGCCCGAGGCTCCGTATGGAATATTTGCTGGCAGAGATGCCTCCAGGGGACTAGCAACTTTCTGCCTAGATGAAGATGCACTCAGAGATGAATACGATGACCTATCGGACTTAAATGCTCTACAGATTCAAAGTGTAAGAGAGTGGGAAAAGCAATTTAAAGAAATATAGGACTACGTAGGTAGACTCCTAAAACCAGGGCAGGAGCCATCAGAACACACAGATGAGGAAGCTTCCCCACCAAGCATCATGACGACCGACCACGCAGATTCAGCTGGACCCGGGGCCGTTAGGAAGTCTTGAGTTCAGCTGTGGTAGCTATAACCTCTCTTCCTCCTCTCTCTAAACTTTACGTTTCTCCTTTCTTTCACCCATCTCTAACTATCGCGTGCCGCTTCACGGGAAACACAGTAAAGATTTACTCTTTGATTACTGCTATCCCCTTTGGTGTTGGTCACCTTAATTTTGCACTTTCCAGATCGTAGCAAATGAACCATCACGAGTCTACTGAGCGGACCGTGACATTAAACAGACAGGCCGCCACCCTGCCATGGATGAAGCCGCGGAATTTCTCCATGGAGGAGCTAAGCGCGTTCAATCGGGCCCACAAACACCCGAATCCTCCTGGCTGTCAACGGCAAAGTCTTCGATGTGACCAAAGGCAGCAAGTTCTACGGGCCCGAGGGTCCGTATGGAATATTTGCTGGCAGAGATGCCTCCAGGGGACTAGCAACTTTCTGCCTAGATGAAGATGCACTCAGAGATGAATACGATGACCTATCGGATTTAAATGCTCTACAGATTCAAAGTGTAAGAGAGTGGGAAAAGCAATTTAAAGAAAAATAGGACTATGTAGGTAGACTCCTAAAACCAGGGCAGGAGCCATCAGAACACACAGATGAGGAAGCTTCCCCACCAAGGATCACAACGACCAACCACGCAGACTCAGCTGGACCCGGGGCCGTTAAGACGTCTTGAGTTCAGCTGTGGTAGGTATAACCTCTCTTCCTCCTCTGTCTAAACTTCACTTTTCTCCTTTCTTTCACCCATCTCTAACTATCGCGTGGCGCTTCACGGGAAACACAGTAAAGATCTACTCTTTGATTACTGCTATCCCCTTTGGTGTTGGTCACCTTAATTTTGCACTTTCCAGATCGTAGCAAATGAACCATCACGAGTCTACTGAGCGGACCGTGACATTAAACAGGCAGGCCGCCGCCCTGCCATGGATGAAGCCGCGGAATTTCTCCATGGAGGAGCTTTGCGCGTTCGATCGGGCCCACAAACCCCCGCATCCTCCTGGCTGTCAACGGCAAAGTGTTCGACGTGACCAAAGGCAGCAAGTTCTACGGGCCCGAGGCTCCGTATGGAATATTTGCTGGCAGAGACGCCTCCAGGGGACTAGCAACTTTCTGCCTAGATGAAGATGCACTCAGAGATGAATACGATGACCTATCGGACTTAAATGCTCTACAGATTCAAAGTGTAAGAGAGTGGGAAAAGCAATTTAAAGAAAAATAGGACTATGTAGGTAGACTCCTAAAACCAGGGCAGGAACCATCAGAATACACAGATGAGGAAGCTTCCCCACCAAGCATCATGACGACCGACCACGCAGCATCAGCTGGACCCGGGGCTGTTAGGACGTCTTGAGTTCAGCTGTGGTAGCTTTAACCTCTCTTCCTCCTCTCTCTAAACTTTAATTTACTTTTCTCCTTTCTTTCACCCATCTCCGACTATCGCGTGCCGCTTCACGGGCAACACAGTAAAGATTTACTCTTTGATTACTGCTATCCCCTTTGGTGTTGGTCACCTTAATTTTGCACTTTCCAGATCGTAGCAAATGAACCATCACGAGTCTACTGAGCGGACCGTGACATTAAACAGACAGGCCGCCGCCCTGCCATGGATGAAGCCGCGGGATTTCTCCATGGAGGAGCTAAGCACGTTCGATTGGGCCCGCAAACCCCCGCATCCTCCTGGCTGTCAACGGCAAAGTCATCGATGTGACCAAAGGCAGCAAGTTCTACGGGCCCGAGGCTCCGTATGGAATATTTGCTGGCAGAGATGCCTCCAGGGGACTAGCAACTTTCTGCCTAGATGAAGATGCACTCAGAGATGAATACGATGACCTATCGGACTTAAATGCTCTACAGATTCAAAGTGTAAGAGAGTGGGAAAAGCAATTTAAAGAAAAATAGGACTATGTAGGTAGACTCCTAAAACCAGGGCAGGAACCATCAGAATACACAGATGAGGAAGCTTCCCCACCAAGCATCATGACGACCGACCACGCAGCATCAGCTGGACCCGGGGCCGTTAGGACGTCTTGAGTTCAGCTGTGGTAGCTATAACCTCTCTTCCTCCTCTCTCTAAACTTTAATTTACTTTTCTCCTTTCTTTCACCCATCTCCGACTATCGTGTGCCGCTTCACGGGAAACACAGTAAAGATTTACTCTTTGATTACTGCTATCCCCTTTGGTGTTGGTCACCTTAATTTTGCACTTTCCAGATCGTAGCAAATGAACCATCACGAGTCTACTGAGCGGACCGTGACATTAAACAGACAGGCCGCCGCCCTGCCATGGATGAAGCCGCGGGATTTCTCCATGGAGGAGCTTTGCGCGTTCGACTGGGCCCGCAAACCCCCGCATCCTCCTGGCTGTCAACGGCAAAGTGTTCGACGTGACCAAAGGCAGCAAGTTCTACGGGCCCGAGGCTCCGTATGGAATATTTGCTGGCAGAGATGCCTCCAGGGGACTAGCAACTTTCTGCCTAGATGAAGATGCACTCAGAGATGAATACGATGACCTATCGGACTTAAATGCTCTACAGATTCAAAGTGTAAGAGAGTGGGAAAAGCAATTTAAAGAAAAATAGGACTACGTAGGTAGACTCCTAAAACCAGGGCAGGAACCATCAGAATACACAGATGAGGAAGCTTCCTCACCAAGCATCATGACGACCGACCACGCAGACTCAGCTGGACCCGGGGCCGTTAGGAAGTCTTGAGTTCAGCTGTGGTAGCTATAACCTCTCTTCCTCCTCTCTCTAAACTTCACTTTTCTCCGTTCTTTCACCCATCTCTAACTATCGCGTGCCGCTTCACGGGAAACACAGTAAAGATCTACTCTTTGATTACTGCTATCCCCTTTGGTGTTGGTCACCTTAATTTTGCACTTTCCAGATCGTAGCAAATGAACCATCACGAGTCTACTGAGCGGAACGTGACATTAAACAGACAGGCCGCCGCCCTGCCATGGATGAAGCCGCGGGATTTCTCCATGGAGGAGCTTTGCGCGTTCGATTGGGCCCGCAAACCCCCGCATCCTCCTGGCTGTCAACGGCAAAGTCATCGATGTGACCAAAGGCAGCAAGTTCTACGGGCCCGAGGCTCCGTATGGAATATTTGCTGGCAGAGATGCCTCCAGGGGACTAGCAACTTTCTGCCTAGATGAAGATGCACTCAGAGATGAATACGATGACCTATCGGACTTAAATGCTCTACAGATTCAAAGTGTAAGAGAGTGGGAAAAGCAATTTAAAGAAAAATAGGACTATGTAGGTAGACTCTTAAAACCAGGGCAGGAACCATCAGAATACACAGATGAGGAAGCTTCCCCACCAAGCATCATGACGACCGACCACGCAGACTCAGCTGGACCCGGGGCTGTTAGGACGTCTTGAGTTCAGCTGTGGTAGCTATAACCTCTCTTCCTCCTCTCTCTAAACTTTAATTTACTTTTCTCCTTTCTTTCACCCATCTCCGACTATCGCGTGCCGCTTCACGGGCAACACAGTAAAGATTTACTCTTTGATTACTGCTATCCCCTTTGGTGTTGGTCACCTTAATTTTGCACTTTCCAGATCGTAGCAAATGAACCATCACGAGTCTACTGAGCGGACCGTGACATTAAACAGACAGGCCGCCGCCCTGCCATGGATGAAGCCGCGGGATTTCTCCATGGAGGAGCTAAGCGCGTTCAATCGGGCCCACAAACCCCCGCATCCTCCTGGCTGTCAACGGCAAAGTCATCGATGTGACCAAAGGCAGCAAGTTCTACGGGCCCGAGGCTCCATATGGAGTATTTGCTGGCAGAGACGCCTCCAGGGGACTAGCAACTTTCTGCCTAGATGAAGATGCACTCAGAGATGAATACGATGACCTATCGGATTTAAATGCTCTACAGATTCAAAGTGTAAGAGAGTGGGAAAAGCAATTTAAAGAAAAATAGGACTACGTAGGTAGACTCCTAAAACCAGGGCAGGAACCATCAGAATACACAGATGAGGAAGCTTCCCCACCAAGCATCATGACGACCGACCACGCAGCATCAGCTGGACCCGGGGCTGTTAGGACGTCTTGAGTTCAGCTGTGGTAGCTTTAACCTCTCTTCCTCCTCTCTCTAAACTTTAATTTACTTTTCTCCTTTCTTTCACCCATCTCCGACTATCGCGTGCCGCTTCACGGGCAACACAGTAAAGATTTACTCTTTGATTACTGCTATCCCCTTTGGTGTTGGTCACCTTAATTTTGCACTTTCCAGATCGTAGCAAATGAACCATCACGAGTCTACTGAGCGGACCGTGACATTAAACAGACAGGCCGCCGCCCTGCCATGGATGAAGCCGCGGGATTTCTCCATGGAGGAGCTAAGCACGTTCGATTGGGCCCGCAAACCCCCGCATCCTCCTGGCTGTCAACGGCAAAGTCATCGATGTGACCAAAGGCAGCAAGTTCTACGGGCCCGAGGCTCCGTATGGAATATTTGCTGGCAGAGATGCCTCCAGGGGACTAGCAACTTTCTGCCTAGATGAAGATGCACTCAGAGATGAATACGATGACCTATCGGACTTAAATGCTCTACAGATTCAAAGTGTAAGAGAGTGGGAAAAGCAATTTAAAGAAAAATAGGACTATGTAGGTAGACTCCTAAAACCAGGGCAGGAACCATCAGAATACACAGATGAGGAAGCTTCCCCACCAAGCATCATGACGACCGACCACGCAGCATCAGCTGGACCCGGGGCCGTTAGGACGTCTTGAGTTCAGCTGTGGTAGCTATAACCTCTCTTCCTCCTCTCTCTAAACTTTAATTTACTTTTCTCCTTTCTTTCACCCATCTCCGACTATCGTGTGCCGCTTCACGGGAAACACAGTAAAGATTTACTCTTTGATTACTGCTATCCCCTTTGGTGTTGGTCACCTTAATTTTGCACTTTCCAGATCGTAGCAAATGAACCATCACGAGTCTACTGAGCGGACCGTGACATTAAACAGACAGGCCGCCGCCCTGCCATGGATGAAGCCGCGGGATTTCTCCATGGAGGAGCTTTGCGCGTTCGACTGGGCCCGCAAACCCCCGCATCCTCCTGGCTGTCAACGGCAAAGTGTTCGACGTGACCAAAGGCAGCAAGTTCTACGGGCCCGAGGCTCCGTATGGAATATTTGCTGGCAGAGATGCCTCCAGGGGACTAGCAACTTTCTGCCTAGATGAAGATGCACTCAGAGATGAATACGATGACCTATCGGACTTAAATGCTCTACAGATTCAAAGTGTAAGAGAGTGGGAAAAGCAATTTAAAGAAAAATAGGACTACGTAGGTAGACTCCTAAAACCAGGGCAGGAACCATCAGAATACACAGATGAGGAAGCTTCCTCACCAAGCATCATGACGACCGACCACGCAGACTCAGCTGGACCCGGGGCCGTTAGGAAGTCTTGAGTTCAGCTGTGGTAGCTATAACCTCTCTTCCTCCTCTCTCTAAACTTCACTTTTCTCCGTTCTTTCACCCATCTCTAACTATTGCGCGCCGCTTCACGGGAAACACAGTAAAGATCTACTCTTTGATTACTGCTATCCCCTTTGGTGTTGGTCACCTTAATTTTGCACTTTCCAGATCGTAGCAAATGAACCATCACGAGTCTACTGAGCGGACCGTGACATTAAACAGACAGGCCGCCGCCCTGCCATGGATGAAGCCGCGGGATTTCTCCATGGAGGAGCTTTGCGCGTTCGATTGGGCCCGCAAACCCCCGCATCCTCCTGGCTGTCAACGGCAAAGTCATCGATGTGACCAAAGGCAGCAAGTTCTACGGGCCCGAGGCTCCGTATGGAATATTTGCTGGCAGAGATGCCTCCAGGGGACTAGCAACTTTCTGCCTAGATGAAGATGCACTCAGAGATGAATACGATGACCTATCGGACTTAAATGCTCTACAGATTCAAAGTGTAAGAGAGTGGGAAAAGCAATTTAAAGAAAAATAGGACTATGTAGGTAGACTCTTAAAACCAGGGCAGGAACCATCAGAATACACAGATGAGGAAGCTTCCCCACCAAGCATCATGACGACCGACCACGCAGACTCAGCTGGACCCGGGGCTGTTAGGACGTCTTGAGTTCAGCTGTGGTAGCTATAACCTCTCTTCCTCCTCTCTCTAAACTTTAATTTACTTTTCTCCTTTCTTTCACCCATCTCCGACTATCGCGTGCCGCTTCACGGGCAACACAGTAAAGATTTACTCTTTGATTACTGCTATCCCCTTTGGTGTTGGTCACCTTAATTTTGCACTTTCCAGATCGTAGCAAATGAACCATCACGAGTCTACTGAGCGGACCGTGACATTAAACAGACAGGCCGCCGCCCTGCCATGGATGAAGCCGCGGGATTTCTCCATGGAGGAGCTAAGCGCGTTCAATCGGGCCCACAAACCCCCGCATCCTCCTGGCTGTCAACGGCAAAGTCATCGATGTGACCAAAGGCAGCAAGTTCTACGGGCCCGAGGCTCCATATGGAGTATTTGCTGGCAGAGACGCCTCCAGGGGACTAGCAACTTTCTGCCTAGATGAAGATGCACTCAGAGATGAATACGATGACCTATCGGATTTAAATGCTCTACAGATTCAAAGTGTAAGAGAGTGGGAAAAGCAATTTAAAGAAAAATAGGACTACGTAGGTAGACTCCTAAAACCAGGGCAGGAACCATCAGAATACACAGATGAGGAAGCTTCCCCACCAAGCATCATGACGACCGACCACGCAGACTCAGCTGGACCCGGGGCCGTTAGGAAGTCTTGAGTTCAGCTGTGGTAGGTATTACCTCTCTTCCTCCTCTCTCTAAACTTCACTTTTCTCCTTTCTTTCACCCATCTCTAACTATCGCGCGCCGCTTCACGGGCAACACAGTAAAGATTTACTCTTTGATTACTGCTATCCCCTTTGGTGTTGGTCACCTTAATTTTGCACTTTCCAGATCGTAACAAATGAACCATCACGAGTCTACTGAGCGGAACGTGACATTAAACAGACAGGCCGCCGCCCTGCCATGGATGAAGCCGCGGGATTTCTCCATGGAGGAGCTAAGCGCGTTCGATTGGGCCCGCAAACCCCCGCATCCTCCTGGCTGTCAACGGCAAAGTCATCGATGTGACCAAAGGCAGCAAGTTCTACGGGCC
Organism: Strix aluco; assembly: GCF_031877795.1. NCBI lineage: Eukaryota > Metazoa > Chordata > Aves > Strigiformes > Strigidae > Strix > Strix aluco. The sequence goes on from NC_133963.1 coordinate 1,095,431, forward strand.
CGAGGCTCCGTATGGAATATTTGCTGGCAGAGATGCCTCCAGGGGACTAGCAACTTTCTGCCTAGATGAAGATGCACTCAGAGATGAATACGATGACCTATCGGATTTAAATGCTCTACAGATTCAAAGTGTAAGAGAGTGGGAAAAGCAATTTAAAGAAAAATAGGACTACGTAGGTAGACTCCTAAAACCAGGGCAGGAACCATCAGAATACACAGATGAGGAAGCTTCCCCACCAAGCATCATGACGACCGACCACGCAGCATCAGCTGGACCCGGGGCTGTTAGGACGTCTTGAGTTCAGCTGTGGTAGCTATAACCTCTCTTCCTCCTCTCTCTAAACTTTAATTTACTTTTCTCCTTTCTTTCACCCATCTCTAACTATTGCGCGCCGCTTCACGGGAAACACAGTAAAGATTTGCTCTTTGATTACTGCTATCCCCTTTGGTGTTGGTCACCTTAATTTTGCACTTTCCAGATCGTAGCAAATGAACCATCACGAGTCTACTGAGCGGACCGTGACATTAAACAGACAGGCCGCCGCCCTGCCATGGATGAAGCCGCGGGATTTCTCCATGGATGAGCTAAGCGCGTTCGATTGGGCCCGCAAACCCCCGCATCCTCCTCGTTGTCAACGGCAAAGTGTTCGACGTGACCAAAGGCAGCAAGTTCTACGGGCCCGAGGCTCCGTATGGAATATTTGCTGGCAGAGATGCCTCCAGGGGACTAGCAACTTTCTGCCTAGATGAAGATGCACTCAGAGATGAATACGATGACCTATCTGTTTTGCTGATCAGGGATATCAATTAAACTCAGACACCAGAGTGAAAAGAGCAGGCATATTTTACTAGAAATAACTAAATAATGTAACAGAATAATACAGAAAACATACAGTAAGAAAAGACAGAATAGTGCACTTAAACAAATAGGAAAATACAGGGTAATGCATCAAATCATTACTACTTGAGAGAGAGAGAGAATAGTGATTAAGAAAGATACATCACCACTTGCATACGTTACCATCATCCAGATCCGCAGTCGCTGGGGAGCCCCGGTTACAGCGAGGATTTGGAGAACCTTTCCCTGCAAGTGGGAAATCCTACGCGGTGCGTCCACCCGTAGGTGAGGCTTCCAAAGTCGCTGTGAGCGGGCCCAGCCTTATATACCTAAAAATCAGTAAGCCAGAATAGCTGACACCTTTGTTTTAAGCGGAAATATCTGGTTTTCATCTCAGTTAGGTTCCCCCCAGAGCCTGGCCAGGGCTTAAGGGAGAAGCTAAGGGAGTTTCCCTGCTTATCTAGTTAATTTATGAGCAAGGTCACAAGGCCAGACAACTGTTTCCGTGGCCTTGTTATCTTGCCCACACATAAAGAAATATAAGGATACATTCAGGATAGACATGTTTTATGATGTTTAAACTACATCTTCTATGCATATTTCACTAATGACTACATACAGAGTTAGCAGTTTCAGTTCAGGGCCTGTTGCTCAGGCTTCAGTATTCCCACCTTTTACATCAGAACAGTTGGTTTGCTATAACTTAGTATAATACCTAATAGCACAATGGTTATCAGTTATAAAATGTACAGGATTCATCTATAGGTCAACTCTGGCTTGGGCTTATTGTCCAAGCCTTAGCACTTCATTCGGTCCTTTGACCTATAGGTGAATCATGGCTCTCAAACCATCTCTATGGTTAGTGACATTAGTTTTCGTTCATCAGTTGATGATGTTTTGTCAGGCGTGTCCCGATCCAATATCAGGGAGGGTTCTTAAATGATCTTAGTAGTGATCTTAAGACACAAACGAGGTTAGATACCATGCAACCTTGTAAACTCTATTTCCTGTAACAAGCAATAATAGCGATAGGACAGAGGGAAGAAGAAAGAAAAAGTCAGAATACCTAAGCAAGCAAACAGAAGAGATGCAGCAAAATCAGTTACCACCACGAATCCAGTGATGTCCTGTTGGTTCAGTCTCTCCTGAAATCTCATCTCTGAGCCCTGAGAGAGGAGTACGCAGTCTTTTTATTGTCCAAGTCCCCACAATTTCTCCAAAGAGTCCACCCATTTCCACGGAGCTCATTGTCATACGTGCCGCTCCGTGTTCCTCCAGGTGCACAGATCCAGGTGTTCTCAGTGGTCGTGCTGGAGGAGGGGTGTCGGCCTGTGGTGTCTTCAGCTTCCGCACGCCTTCCTCACCCTGATTTCTTCTCCACCTGGCTCGTGCACAAGCGCAGCTTGGCAGGCACTGCCAAGGATGATGTTGTTCTGGCTTCAGGCAGATATAGTGGTTTCTTCGGGGACAATTCATCTCCTTCAGAGCGTACTCCTTCACGGCGACAGGATGTTGAGGTCAGGTAGTGGTAGTGGTGCAGCAGCAATGTCGAGGCAATACAGTCTCTCACACTGCCCCATGGCTTGACATTGCTGTCCTCGTGGTGGTGCGAAGGATAGAGATATAAAGAGAGAGAGAAAGAAAGGACAGAAATAGCGTGCAACATGACAACTAACGATATTTCTGACTAACATATAACTAATAACATCTTTAACAGATATATAAATTTTCTGTTAATAAACATGTAACTAACAATATATTTAACAAATATGAATATCTTCAGTTAACAAGCATATAGTTAACAACATCTCTAACAAACATGTCATGCTCAAAATTAACTAACTCTACAAAACCAAAACATTCTATAAACCGATTTTAAGGTTGCGAGGAATCAGTAGAAGAACACAATGGCAGTTTACATGATTGACATTCACAGGGACAAAAAAGTTGTATTATAAGAACAAATAAGAAAATTATTATCAAGGGTCAGGCTATAAAGTGAATTGAAATTATTACTAACATATTATCCATTATTTCTCCGTGATTCTGGTAATATATCACTGAGTGTTTGTGGCTCTGGTAGTCCACGCAGTCTGTTGCCCTGCTCTGACAAAGTTGGGGTCAGCATACACAGCAGGAAAATCTCTTTCCACGCCCCTTTATCCTAAAGCGTATGTGTCATCTGGGCCTAGAAACTTCTATCCCAGATTTAAACAAAGGTAAATGAGCAATAACACTACAAATAACAAATAAAACAATATTAACACTGACAATGGTTAACAACATCCTAACCAAACATATAATAAAGGTAACAGTGACAATAACAATGTCAATTAACAATATTTTAACCAAACATATTTAACTAAAATGTGTCCCACGCTGGGCCTAATGGATGTACTCCCGGTCCTTGGGGATTGGGGGAAGAAGGTGGTTGTCTGCATGAACAAGTACAATTACAGGATGTTTTACATGGACACTTATAAGACTAACACATACATATCACAAGGGAAAATATTCTGGTTGTTGTTGTCAATTGTGGAGCTGAAGATGGTCTGGCTCGCTGGAGCTGGGGTCTGCCTTTGCAGCAGGAAAATGGATTTCCATGCCCCCAGCCCAGAGTGCATGTGTGGTTTAGGTCTTGGTATTTCCATCTTGCCTTCATGGGCCCAGTAATGACCTTTTAAAGCCCAGGCCCCATTAGCAAAGGGACCTTCCCCTGATTTGGTGTCTGTTGTTTGCTCATAATACTGGTAACTGACTTAAATCCACAAATTCGTTTTCCTCCCATTCTTGGTTAACACTTAGGAAGCCGGTGCTTCCCCCAGAACCAAGGGAGAGGGGAACAGTCACCCAAAGCAATTTTTGCAATGATAGACAATACATCTTAGAAATATTAATAAGACAATGAACATCAACACTATACAAAAATTTAAATTCACATAAGGATCCCCTGTCGTGACTCAGGATATCTTTCTCCGGGGGGTTTACCTGCAAGAAAAAGGAAAGAAAAGCTTCTCGGTTCATTTTGAGAACCGGAAGTGGGTTATAATTAGAAAGATGGGATAATCCACATTGTATTAATTTCGTGCTCCTTTCCATGAGCATCTTTGCTTTCCAGGTATACTTGTTTATTTGGGTATCCAATACCAATAGTACTGCTCCCACCATGGGGAGTTTGACTAAGACAGGTTGTCCTGTAAAATAGGATGGATTTCTGGGGTGGTCAGGGCCATGTGGGGCTGGCTTGATGCCCACAATGCCACTGAATTCCCAGAAACTTCACTGTCTCAGACGGTCCTTGGATTTTTGCAGAGTTAATTTCCCAACCCTTCTGTTTCATATGATCTACCACTAATTCAAGAACTTGTTGTATTTCCTCCTCATCATTTCCTTAAATCAAAATACCATCTATATAGTGGCTTAATTGTGTGTGAGAAGGCAGCTGTATTTTATCTAAGTGTTCAGCTACAATTCTATAACAGATAGTGGGGCTCTGCAGCCACCCTTGAGAAAGCAAATGCTTTTCTGCAATTGGGATAGTAAAAATAAAAAATAAAAATGCACTAGTTAAATTTATTACAGCGTACCAAGTTCCTGGATGTTTCTGAACTTCTTTTATTAAAGTGACAGTGTCTGGCACAGCTGCTGCAAGCGGTGCAGTATGTTTGTTTATTTCTCTAAAATCCACTGTCATTCTCTAGGATCCATCACTTTTCTTGACAGGCCACACCGGACTGCCACCTCAAAACTTCTACATCTAATAAATTTCTAATTGTCTGTGATATCTCTTCATGTCCTCCCAGAATTCTATATTGCCTCATTGTAACTAACTTAGTTGCAGCCAGGATCTGCTCAGGAGGCTTTTTTTTTTTTTTTTTTTTTACTTTGCTGACCGTAACAGGTCTGGTAGTAATACAGGGTTTAACTCCAAATTGATACTGACTATCAGAAAGATTTAAAGTTAGTCTTCTTAGAATGTCTATATTGATTTTATATTCAGGAATGGGGACAATCATGACAGAATATAATAATTTTGGGAGGTTTCCTGTTTTCATTTCCATTTGTGTTTGTACAGTTTTAATTTATTTTTCTCCCAAACCTGTAATAATTACAGGTTGTCTTTTAGATTTCCTGGGATTCCCATATATTAAGGAGGCCTCTGCTCCATCCTCAATTAGGGTATTTACAGTTTGTGGGAACTGGTTGTTCTAGATAAAAAACAAACAAACAACAACAAAAGAAAAAAAAATAAAAAAACCAAAACTTTAAGTTCTACATGGGGCCATCGGTCCTTCTGCACTCACTGCCCTGGAGCTTGGCCATTAATTCATATGTGCTGATTATAACATTGATTCCCCTCCCTTGCCTCCTGCAAAGGGTACAAGTCAGAAAATGCTGCCCAATCCTCTTTCACCCCCGGAACCGGTGATCCACTCACGGGGGGCCCTCCGTGGGCAGATGGAGGGTCCCGTTGAGGTTCGAGAAGGGGTGCCATAGGCTGAGTTGTCCCTGGATCCTTAGTTTTAGCACTCTGCACTCTCTTGCTAGGTTTATTCAGCCCTCTCTGTGTATATATTTGCCACGGCTCGTTAGTTGGAATACCATAAATTTTTTCATGAGACATGCTGTCTTTTAACAAAGCCGTAAACATTTCCGTACGAGAAATCCTGTTTTCACTGCCTTTAGGGCTGTCTCGAGTATCTCGATTCCCTGCACTCCCTCGGGGGCTCCACTCTTCAAGGTCACGTAACTGTTGCACTTTTTCTATTACTTCATCGAGGGGATCCCCCATTTCATTAATGCAAAGGGGCATAATTACATTTTTATATGCCAGTGGAATGGTTTTAATCACTCTGTTTCTCATAGTGACCGGCAAAGGATGCCACATCATAAAGTCAGCGTCTCCTACAAAAATAGCTGCTTTCATCCCTTCCTCTTTCATTCGCTGTATACAATCTCGCAAAGTATACCACTGACGGTCAGATGCCAGCCAGTCATTCTCTGTAGGATATTTGGTATTACATCCCAGAGCAGCCAGTGCTAACAAATTAATATCCTGAGTGTTGTTTTGAAATGCATCCTGCACAAAAGCATTCGAACTTAAAATCAAAAACTTTTTAGAATCTCCTGCATCTAGGGTTACCCCTGCCACTCCCTGATCCTGCAAACGCACCATCCAAGAGAGCAAGGATTCCCCCGGTCTCTGCTTAAATCTTTCAATTATATCATTTACTTCATACTGTATATAATCCTCTATCATATCCTTCCTCACAGCTTGCCCACTATTAGGATCTCTACCAGGATCCCACTGCACACTCGCTTCTGCAGTCACTGCATGAACTTTCTTACACTTTCTCCTTTTCCTATACTTATATTGTGCTACTCGCACCGCAGCTTTCTCTGCCACTGTCTGATAAGTATCCAGCTTATCAGCAAACAACTTATTCTGGCATTGCAACATCACTATTTGACTCTTCAAATCACATATCTGTCGCTCCATCTGGGAGCGCTCTAACAACAGCCTCTCTTTACTCTGGTGTTGTTTTCTACATGCAGTTAACAAAATCCACCCTCGTTTACTTGAATTTGTAGTTTCTTTTCCTTTTTCAATAGGTACCTTTTCATACAATTTGAAACATCCAATGGTCACTTTAAATAATGGCATTTTTGTCGGATCCCACTTCTGACACCAATTTATGTTTTGCTGATCAGGGATATCAATTAAACTCAGACACCAGAGTGAAAAGAGCAGGCATATTTTACTAGAAATAACTAAATAATGTAACAGAATAATACAGAAAACATACAGTAAGAAAAGACAGAATAGTGCACTTAAACAAATAGGAAAATACAGGGTAATGCATCAAATCATTACTACTTGAGAGAGAGAGAGAATAGTGATTAAGAAAGATACATCACCACTTGCATACGTTACCATCATCCAGATCCGCAGTCGCTGGGGAGCCCCGGTTACAGCGAGGATTTGGAGAACCTTTCCCTGCAAGTGGGAAATCCTACGCGGTGCGTCCACCCGTAGGTGAGGCTTCCAAAGTCGCTGTGAGCGGGCCCAGCCTTATATACCTAAAAATCAGTAAGCCAGAATAGCTGACACCTTTGTTTTAAGCGGAAATATCTGGTTTTCATCTCAGTTAGGTTCCCCCCAGAGCCTGGCCAGGGCTTAAGGGAGAAGCTAAGGGAGTTTCCCTGCTTATCTAGTTAATTTATGAGCAAGGTCACAAGGCCAGACAACTGTTTCCGTGGCCTTGTTATCTTGCCCACACATAAAGAAATATAAGGATACATTCAGGATAGACATGTTTTATGATGTTTAAACTACATCTTCTATGCATATTTCACTAATGACTACATACAGAGTTAGCAGTTTCAGTTCAGGGCCTGTTGCTCAGGCTTCAGTATTCCCACCTTTTACATCAGAACAGTTGGTTTGCTATAACTTAGTATAATACCTAATAGCACAATGGTTATCAGTTATAAAATGTACAGGATTCATCTATAGGTCAACTCTGGCTTGGGCTTATTGTCCAAGCCTTAGCACTTCACTATCGGACTTAAATGCTCTACAGATTCAAAGTGTAAGAGAGTGGGAAAAGCAATTTAAAGAAAAATAGGACTACGTAGGTAGACTCCTAAAACCAGGGCAGGAGCCATCAGAACACACAGATGAGGAAGCTTCCCCACCAAGCATCATGACGACCGACCACGCAGATTCAGCTGGACCCGGGGCCGTTAGGAAGTCTTGAGTTCAGCTGTGGTAGCTATAACCTCTCTTCCTCCTCTCTCTAAACTTCACTTTTCTCCTTACTTTCACCCATCTCTAACTATCGCGTGCCGCTTCACGGGAAGCACAGTAAAGATTTACTCTTTGATTACTGCTATCCCCTTTGGTGTTGGTCACCTTAATTTTGCACTTTCCAGATCGTAACAAATGAACCATCACGAGTCTACTGAGCGGACCGTGACATTAAACAGACAGGCCGCCACCCTGCCATGGATGAAGCCGCGGGATTTCTCCATGGATGAGCTAAGCGCGTTCGATTGGGCCCGCAAACCCCCGCATCCTCCTGGCTGTCAACGGCAAAGTCATCGATGTGACCAAAGGCAGCAAGTTCTACGGGCCCGAGGCTCCGTATGGAATATTTGCTGGCAGAGATGCCTCCAGGGGACTAGCAACTTTCTGCCTAGATGAAGATGCACTCAGAGATGAATACGATGACCTATCGGACTTAAATGCTCTACAGATTCAAAGTGTAAGAGAGTGGGAAAAGCATTTTAAAGAAAAATAGGACTATGTAGGTAGACTCCTAAAACCAGGGCAGGAACCATCAGAATACACAGATGAGGAAGCTTCCCCACCAAGCATCATGACGACCGACCACGCAGACTCAGCTGGACCCGGGGCTGTTAGGACGTCTTGAGTTCAGCTGTGGTAGCTATAACCTCTCTTCCTCCTCTCTCTAAACTTTAATTTACTTTTCTCCTTTCTTTCACCCATCTCCGACTATCGCGTGCCGCTTCACGGGCAACACAGTAAAGATTTACTCTTTGATTACTGCTATCCCCTTTGGTGTTGGTCACCTTAATTTTGCACTTTCCAGATCGTAGCAAATGAACCATCACGAGTCTACTGAGCGGACCGTGACATTAAACAGACAGGCCGCCGCCCTGCCATGGATGAAGCCGCGGGATTTCTCCATGGATGAGCTAAGCGCGTTCGATTGGGCCCGCAAACCCCCGCATCCTCCTGGTTGTCAACGGCAAAGTCTTCGACGTGACCAAAGGCAGCAAGTTCTACGGGCCCGAGGCTCTGTATGGAATATTTGCTGGCAGAGATGCCTCCAGGGGACTAGCAACTTTCTGCCTAGATGAAGATGCATTCAGAGATGAATACGATGACCTATCGGATTTAAATGCTCTACAGATTCAAAGTGTAAGAGAGTGGGAAAAGCAATTTAAAGAAAAATAGGACTATGTAGGTAGACTCCTAAAACCAGGGCAGGAACCATCAGAATACACAGATGAGGAAGCTTCCCCACCAAGCATCATGACGACCGACCAGGCAGACTCAGCTGGACCCGGGGCCGTTAGGACGTCTTGAGTTCAGCTGTGGTAGCTATAACCTCTCTTCCTCCTCTGTCTAAACTTCACTTTTCTCCTTTCTTTCACCCATCTCTAACTATCGCGTGCCGCTTCACGGGAAACACAGTAAAGATCTACTCTTTGATTACTGCTATCCCCTTTGGTGTTGGTCACCTTAATTTTGCACTTTCCAGATCGTAGCAAATGAACCATCACGAGTCTACTGAGCGGACCGTGACATTAAACAGACAGGCCGCCGCCCTGCCATGGATGAAGCCGCGGAATTTCTCCATGGAGGAGCTTTGCGCGTTCAATCGGGCCCACAAACCCCCGCATCCTCCTGGCTGTCAACGGCAAAGTCATCGATGTGACCAAAGGCAGCAAGTTCTACGGGCCCGAGGCTCCGTATGGAATATTTGCTGGCAGAGACGCCTCCAGGGGACTAGCAACTTTCTGCCTAGATGAAGATGCACTCAGAGATGAATACGATGACCTATCGGACTTAAATGCTCTACAGATTCAAAGTGTAAGAGAGTGGGAAAAGCAATTTAAAGAAAAATAGGACTATGTAGGTAGACTCCTAAAACCAGGGCAGGAACCATCAGAATACACAGATGAGGAAGCTTCCCCACCAAGCATCATGACGACCGACCACGCAGCATCAGCTGGACCCGGGGCTGTTAGGACGTCTTGAGTTCAGCTGTGGTAGCTTTAACCTCTCTTCCTCCTCTCTCTAAACTTTAATTTACTTTTCTCCTTTCTTTCACCCATCTCCGACTATCGCGTGCCGCTTCACGGGCAACACAGTAAAGATTTACTCTTTGATTACTGCTATCCCCTTTGGTGTTGGTCACCTTAATTTTGCACTTTCCAGATCGTAGCAAATGAACCATCACGAGTCTACTGAGCGGAACGTGACATTAAACAGACAGGCCGCCGCCCTGCCATGGATGAAGCCGCGGGATTTCTCCATGGAGGAGCTAAGCGCGTTCGATTGGGCCCGCAAACCCCCGCATCCTCCTGGCTGTCAACGGCAAAGTCTTCGACGTGACCAAAGGCAGCAAGTTCTACGGGCCCGAGGCTCCGTATGGAATATTTGCTGGCAGAGATGCCTCCAGGAGACTAGCAACTTTCTGCCTAGATGAAGATGCACTCAGAGATGAATACGATGACCTATCGGACTTAAATGCTCTACAGATTCAAAGTGTAAGAGAGTGGGAAAAGTAATTTAAAGAAAAATAGGACTACGTAGGTAGACTCCTAAAACCAGGGCAGGAACCATCAGAATACACAGATGAGGAAGCTTCCTCACCAAGCATCATGACGACCGACCACGCAGACTCAGCTGGACCCGGGGCCGTTAGGAAGTCTTGAGTTCAGCTGTGGTAGCTATAACCTCTCTTCCTCCTCTGTCTAAACTTCACTTTTCTCCTTTCTTTCACCCATCTCTAACTATCGCGTGGCGCTTCACGGGAAACACAGTAAAGATCTACTCTTTGATTACTGCTATCCCCTTTGGTGTTGGTCACCTTAATTTTGCACTTTCCAGATCGTAGCAAATGAACCATCACGAGTCTACTGAGCGGACCGTGACATTAAACAGACAGGCCGCCGCCCTGCCATGGATGAAGCCGCGGAATTTCTCCATGGAGGAGCTTTGCGCGTTCGATCGGGCCCACAAACCCCCGCATCCTCCTGGCTGTCAACGGCAAAGTGTTCGACGTGACCAAAGGCAGCAAGTTCTACGGGCCCGAGGCTCCGTATGGAATATTTGCTGGCAGAGACGCCTCCAGGGGACTAGCAACTTTCTGCCTAGATGAAGATGCACTCAGAGATGAATACGATGACCTATCGGACTTAAATGCTCTACAGATTCAAAGTGTAAGAGAGTGGGAAAAGCAATTTAAAGAAAAATAGGACTATGTAGGTAGACTCCTAAAACCAGGGCAGGAACCATCAGAATACACAGATGAGGAAGCTTCCCCACCAAGCATCATGACGACCGACCACGCAGCATCAGCTGGACCCGGGGCTGTTAGGACGTCTTGAGTTCAGCTGTGGTAGCTTTAACCTCTCTTCCTCCTCTCTCTAAACTTTAATTTACTTTTCTCCTTTCTTTCACCCATCTCCGACTATCGCGTGCCGCTTCACGGGCAACACAGTAAAGATTTACTCTTTGATTACTGCTATCCCCTTTGGTGTTGGTCACCTTAATTTTGCACTTTCCAGATCGTAGCAAATGAACCATCACGAGTCTACTGAGCGGAACGTGACATTAAACAGACAGGCCGCCGCCCTGCCATGGATGAAGCCGCGGGATTTCTCCATGGAGGAGCTAAGCGCGTTCGATTGGGCCCGCAAACCCCCGCATCCTCCTGGCTGTCAACGGCAAAGTCTTCGACGTGACCAAAGGCAGCAAGTTCTACGGGCCCGAGGCTCCGTATGGAATATTTGCTGGCAGAGATGCCTCCAGGAGACTAGCAACTTTCTGCCTAGATGAAGATGCACTCAGAGATGAATACGATGACCTATCGGACTTAAATGCTCTACAGATTCAAAGTGTAAGAGAGTGGGAAAAGTAATTTAAAGAAAAATAGGACTACGTAGGTAGACTCCTAAAACCAGGGCAGGAACCATCAGAATACACAGATGAGGAAGCTTCCTCACCAAGCATCATGACGACCGACCACGCAGACTCAGCTGGACCCGGGGCCGTTAGGAAGTCTTGAGTTCAGCTGTGGTAGCTATAACCTCTCTTCCTCCTCTCTCTAAACTTCACTTTTCTCCTTTCTTTCACCCATCTCTAACTATTGCGCGCCGCTTCACGGGAAACACAGTAAAGATTTGCTCTTTGATTACTGCTATCCCCTTTGGTGTTGGTCACCTTAATTTTGCACTTTCCAGATCGTAACAAATGAACCATCACGAGTCTACTGAGCGGAACGTGACATTAAACAGACAGGCCGCCGCCCTGCCATGGATGAAGCCGCGGAATTTCTCCATGGAGGAGCTTTGCGCGTTCAATCGGGCCCACAAACCCCCGCATCCTCCTGGCTGTCAACGGCAAAGTCTTCGACGTGACCAAAGGCAGCAAGTTCTACGGGCCCGAGGCTCCGTATGGAATATTTGCTGGCAGAGATGCCTCCAGGGGACTAGCAACTTTCTGCCTAGATGAAGATGCACTCAGAGATGAATACGATGACCTATCGGACTTAAATGCTCTACAGATTCAAAGTGTAAGAGAGTGGGAAAAGCAATTTAAAGAAAAATAGGACTATGTAGGTAGACTCCTAAAACCAGGGCAGGAGCCATCAGAACACACAGATGAGGAAGCTTCCCCACCAAGGATCACAACGACCAACCACGCAGACTCAGCTGGACCCGGGGCCGTTAAGACGTCTTGAGTTCAGCTGTGGTAGGTATAACCTCTCTTCCTCCTCTGTCTAAACTTCACTTTTCTCCTTTCTTTCACCCATCTCTAACTATCGCGTGGCGCTTCACGGGAAACACAGTAAAGATCTACTCTTTGATTACTGCTATCCCCTTTGGTGTTGGTCACCTTAATTTTGCACTTTCCAGATCGTAGCAAATGAACCATCACGAGTCTACTGAGCGGACCGTGACATTAAACAGACAGGCCGCCGCCCTGCCATGGATGAAGCCGCGGAATTTCTCCATGGATGAGCTAAGCGCGTTCGATTGGGCCCGCAAACCCCCGCATCCTCCTGGTTGTCAACGGCAAAGTGTTCGACGTGACCAAAGGCAGCAAGTTCTACGGGCCCGAGGCTCCGTATGGAATATTTGCTGGCAGAGATGCCTCCAGGGGACTAGCAACTTTCTGCCTAGATGAAGATGCACTCAGAGATGAATACGATGACCTATCGGACTTAAATGCTCTACAGATTCAAAGTGTAAGAGAGTGGGAAAAGCAATTTAAAGAAATATAGGACTACGTAGGTAGACTCCTAAAACCAGGGCAGGAGCCATCAGAACACACAGATGAGGAAGCTTCCCCACCAAGCATCATGACGACCGACCACACAGATTCAGCTGGACCCGGGGCCGTTAGGAAGTCTTGAGTTCAGCTGTGGTAGCTATAACCTCTCTTCCTCCTCTCTCTAAACTTTACGTTTCTCCTTTCTTTCACCCATCTCTAACTATCGCGTGCCGCTTCACGGGAAACACAGTAAAGATTTACTCTTTGATTACTGCTATCCCCTTTGGTGTTGGTCACCTTAATTTTGCACTTTCCAGATCGTAGCAAATGAACCATCACGAGTCTACTGAGCGGACCGTGACATTAAACAGACAGGCCGCCACCCTGCCATGGATGAAGCCGCGGAATTTCTCCATGGAGGAGCTAAGCGCGTTCAATCGGGCCCACAAACACCCGAATCCTCCTGGCTGTCAACGGCAAAGTCTTCGATGTGACCAAAGGCAGCAAGTTCCACGGGCCCGAGGCTCCGTATGGAATATTTGCTGGCAGAGACGCCTCCAGGGGACTAGCAACTTTCTGTCTAGATGAAGATGCACTCAGAGATGAATACGATGACCTATCGGACTTAAATGCTCTACAGATTCAAAGTGTAAGAGAGTGGGAAAAGCAATTTAAAGAAAAATAGGACTACGTAGGTAGACTCCTAAAACCAGGGCAGGAACCATCAGAATACACAGATGAGGAAGCTTCCCCACCAAGCATCATGACGACCGACCACGCAGACTCAGCTGGACCCGGGGCCGTTAGGAAGTCTTGAGTTCAGCTGTGGTAGCTATAACCTCTCTTCCTCCTCTCTCTAAACTTTACGTTTCTCCTTTCTTTCACCCATCTCTAACTATCGCGCGCCGCTTCACGGGAAACACAGTAAAGATTTACTCTTTGATTACTGCTATCCCCTTTGGTGTTGGTCACCTTAATTTTGCACTTTCCAGATCGTAGCAAATGAACCATCACGAGTCTACTGAGCGGACCGTGACATTAAACAGACAGGCCGCCGCCCTGCCATGGATGAAGCCGCGGGATTTCTCCATGGAGGAGCTTTGCGCGTTCGATTGGGCCCGCAAACCCCCGCATCCTCCTGGCTGTCAACGGCAAAGTCTTCGACGTGACCAAAGGCAGCAAGTTCTACGGGCCCGAGGCTCCGTATGGAATATTTGCTGGCAGAGATGCCTCCAGGGGACTAGCAACTTTCTGCCTAGATGAAGATGCACTCAGAGATGAATACGATGACCTATCGGATTTAAATGCTCTACAGATTCAAAGTGTAAGAGAGTGGGAAAAGCAATTTAAAGAAAAATAGGACTATGTAGGTAGACTCCTAAAACCAGGGCAGGAGCCATCAGAACACACAGATGAGGAAGCTTCCCCACCAAGGATCACAACGACCAACCACGCAGACACAGCTGGACCCGGGGCCGTTAAGACGTCTTGAGTTCAGCTGTGGTAGGTATAACCTCTCTTCCTCCTCTGTCTAAACTTCACTTTTCTCCTTTCTTTCACCCATCTCTAACTATCGCGTGGCGCTTCACGGGAAACACAGTAAAGATCTACTCTTTGATTACTGCTATCCCCTTTGGTGTTGGTCACCTTAATTTTGCACTTTCCAGATCGTAGCAAATGAACCATCACGAGTCTACTGAGCGGACCGTGACATTAAACAGACAGGCCGCCGCCCTGCCATGGATGAAGCCGCGGAATTTCTCCATGGAGGAGCTTTGCGCGTTCGATCGGGCCCACAAACCCCCGCATCCTCCTGGCTGTCAACGGCAAAGTGTTCGACGTGACCAAAGGCAGCAAGTTCTACGGGCCCGAGGCTCCGTATGGAATATTTGCTGGCAGAGACGCCTCCAGGGGACTAGCAACTTTCTGCCTAGATGAAGATGCACTCAGAGATGAATACGATGACCTATCGGACTTAAATGCTCTACAGATTCAAAGTGTAAGAGAGTGGGAAAAGCAATTTAAAGAAAAATAGGACTATGTAGGTAGACTCCTAAAACCAGGGCAGGAACCATCAGAATACACAGATGAGGAAGCTTCCCCACCAAGCATCATGACGACCGACCACGCAGCATCAGCTGGACCCGGGGCTGTTAGGACGTCTTGAGTTCAGCTGTGGTAGCTTTAACCTCTCTTCCTCCTCTCTCTAAACTTTAATTTACTTTTCTCCTTTCTTTCACCCATCTCTGACTATCGC
Source organism: Strix aluco (assembly GCF_031877795.1). Lineage (NCBI taxonomy): Eukaryota > Metazoa > Chordata > Aves > Strigiformes > Strigidae > Strix > Strix aluco. Next base: position 1,110,559 of record NC_133963.1, read on the forward strand.
GTGCCGCTTCACGGGCAACACAGTAAAGATTTACTCTTTGATTACTGCTATCCCCTTTGGTGTTGGTCACCTTAATTTTGCACTTTCCAGATCGTAGCAAATGAACCATCACGAGTCTACTGAGCGGACCGTGACATTAAACAGACAGGCCGCCGCCCTGCCATGGATGAAGCCGCGGGATTTCTCCATGGAGGAGCTAAGCACGTTCGATTGGGCCCGCAAACCCCCGCATCCTCCTGGCTGTCAACGGCAAAGTCATCGATGTGACCAAAGGCAGCAAGTTCTACGGGCCCGAGGCTCCGTATGGAATATTTGCTGGCAGAGATGCCTCCAGGGGACTAGCAACTTTCTGCCTAGATGAAGATGCACTCAGAGATGAATACGATGACCTATCGGACTTAAATGCTCTACAGATTCAAAGTGTAAGAGAGTGGGAAAAGCAATTTAAAGAAAAATAGGACTATGTAGGTAGACTCCTAAAACCAGGGCAGGAACCATCAGAATACACAGATGAGGAAGCTTCCCCACCAAGCATCATGACGACCGACCACGCAGCATCAGCTGGACCCGGGGCCGTTAGGACGTCTTGAGTTCAGCTGTGGTAGCTATAACCTCTCTTCCTCCTCTCTCTAAACTTTAATTTACTTTTCTCCTTTCTTTCACCCATCTCCGACTATCGTGTGCCGCTTCACGGGAAACACAGTAAAGATTTACTCTTTGATTACTGCTATCCCCTTTGGTGTTGGTCACCTTAATTTTGCACTTTCCAGATCGTAGCAAATGAACCATCACGAGTCTACTGAGCGGACCGTGACATTAAACAGACAGGCCGCCGCCCTGCCATGGATGAAGCCGCGGGATTTCTCCATGGAGGAGCTTTGCGCGTTCGACTGGGCCCGCAAACCCCCGCATCCTCCTGGCTGTCAACGGCAAAGTGTTCGACGTGACCAAAGGCAGCAAGTTCTACGGGCCCGAGGCTCCGTATGGAATATTTGCTGGCAGAGATGCCTCCAGGGGACTAGCAACTTTCTGCCTAGATGAAGATGCACTCAGAGATGAATACGATGACCTATCGGATTTAAATGCTCTACAGATTCAAAGTGTAAGAGAGTGGGAAAAGCAATTTAAAGAAAAATAGGACTATGTAGGTAGACTCCTAAAACCAGGGCAGGAGCCATCAGAACACACAGATGAGGAAGCTTCCCCACCAAGCATCATGACGACCGACCACGCAGACTCAGCTGGACCCGGGGCCGTTAGGACGTCTTGAGTTCAGCTGTGGTAGCTATAACCTCTCTTCCTCCTCTGTCTAAACTTCACTTTTCTCCTTTCTTTCACCCATCTCTAACTATCGCGTGGCGCTTCACGGGAAACACAGTAAAGATCTACTCTTTGATTACTGCTATCCCCTTTGGTGTTGGTCACCTTAATTTTGCACTTTCCAGATCGTAGCAAATGAACCATCACGAGTCTACTGAGCGGACCGTGACATTAAACAGACAGGCCGCCGCCCTGCCATGGATGAAGCCGCGGAATTTCTCCATGGAGGAGCTTTGCGCGTTCAATCGGGCCCACAAACCCCCGCATCCTCCTGGCTGTCAACGGCAAAGTCTTCGACGTGACCAAAGGCAGCAAGTTCTACGGGCCCGAGGCTCCGTATGGAATATTTGCTGGCAGAGATGCCTCCAGGGGACTAGCAACTTTCTGCCTAGATGAAGATGCACTCAGAGATGAATACGATGACCTATCGGACTTAAATGCTCTACAGATTCAAAGTGTAAGAGAGTGGGAAAAGCAATTTAAAGAAAAATAGGACTATGTAGGTAGACTCCTAAAACCAGGGCAGGAACCATCAGAATACACAGATGAGGAAGCTTCCCCACCAAGCATCATGACGACCGACCACGCAGCATCAGCTGGACCCGGGGCTGTTAGGACGTCTTGAGTTCAGCTGTGGTAGCTTTAACCTCTCTTCCTCCTCTCTCTAAACTTTAATTTACTTTTCTCCTTTCTTTCACCCATCTCTGACTATCGCGTGCCGCTTCACGGGCAACACAGTAAAGATTTACTCTTTGATTACTGCTATCCCCTTTGGTGTTGGTCACCTTAATTTTGCACTTTCCAGATCGTAGCAAATGAACCATCACGAGTCTACTGAGCAGACCTTGACATTAAACAGACAGGCCGCCACCCTGCCATGGATGAAGCCGCGGGATTTCTCCATGGAGGAGCTTTGCGCGTTCAATCGGGCCCACAAACCCCCGCATCCTCCTGGCTGTCAACGGCAAAGTCTTCGACGTGACCAAAGGCAGCAAGTTCTACGGGCCCGAGGGTCCGTATGGAATATTTGCTGGCAGAGATGCCTCCAGGGGACTAGCAACTTTCTGCCTAGATGAAGATGCACTCAGAGATGAATACGATGACCTATCGGATTTAAATGCTCTACAGATTCAAAGTGTAAGAGAGTGGGAAAAGCAATTTAAAGAAAAATAGGACTATGTAGGTAGACTCCTAAAACCAGGGCAGGAGCCATCAGAACACACAGATGAGGAAGCTTCCCCAACAAGCATCATGACGACCGACCACGCAGACTCAGCTGGACCCGGGGCCGTTAGGACGTCTTGAGTTCAGCTGTGGTAGCTATAACCTCTCTTCCTCCTCTGTCTAAACTTCACTTTTCTCCTTTCTTTCACCCATCTCTAACTATCGCGTGCCGCTTCACGGGCAACACAGTAAAGATTTACTCTTTGATTACTGCTATCCCCTTTGGTGTTGGTCACCTTAATTTTGCACTTTCCAGATCGTAGCAAATGAACCATCACGAGTCTACTGAGCGGACCGTGACATTAAACAGACAGGCCACCGCCCTGCCATGGATGAAGCCGCGGGATTTCTCCATGGAGGAGCTAAGCGCGTTCGATTGGGCCCGCAAACCCCCGCATCCTCCTGGCTGTCAACGGCAAAGTGTTCGACGTGACCAAAGGCAGCAAGTTCTACGGGCCCGAGGCTCCGTATGGAATATTTGCTGGCAGAGATGCCTCCAGGGGACTAGCAACTTTCTGCCTAGATGAAGATGCACTCAGAGATGAATACAATGACCTATCGGATTTAAATGCTCTACAGATTCAAAGTGTAAGAGAGTGGGAAAAGCAATTTAAAGAAAAATATGACTACGTAGGTAGACTCCTAAAACCAGGGCAGGAGCCATCAGAACACACAGATGAGGAAGCTTCCCCACCAAGCATCATGACGACCGACCACGCAGACTCAGCTGGACCCGGGGCCGTTAGGACGTCTTGAGTTCAGCTGTGGTAGCTATAACCTCTCTTCCTCCTCTGTCTAAACTTCACTTTTCTCCTTTCTTTCACCCATCTCTGACTATCGCGTGCCGCTTCACGGGAAACACAGTAAAGATCTACTCTTTGATTACTGCTATCCCCTTTGGTGTTGGTCACCTTAATTTTGCACTTTCCAGATCGTAGCAAATGAACCATCACGAGTCTACTGAGCGGACCGTGACATTAAACAGACAGGCCGCCGCCCTGCCATGGATGAAGCCGCGGAATTTCTCCATGGAGGAGCTTTGCGCGTTCAATCGGGCCCACAAACCCCCACATCCTCCTGGCTGTCAACGGCAAAGTCATCGATGTGACCAAAGGCAGCAAGTTCTACGGGCCCGAGGCTCCGTATGGAATATTTGCTGGCAGAGACGCCTCCAGGGGACTAGCAACTTTCTGCCTAGATGAAGATGCACTCAGAGATGAATACGATGACCTATCGGACTTAAATGCTCTACAGATTCAAAGTGTAAGAGAGTGGGAAAAGCAATTTAGAGAAAAATAGGACTACGTAGGTAGACTCCTAAAACCAGGGCAGGAACCATCAGAATACACAGATGAGGAAGCTTCCCCACCAAGCATCATGACGATCGACCACGCAGCATCAGCTGGACCCGGGGCTGTTAGGACGTCTTGAGTTCAGCTGTGGTAGCTATAACCTCTCTTCCTCCTCTGTCCAAACTTTAATATACTATTCCCCTTTCTTTCACCCATCTCTAACTCTCGCGTGGCGCTTCACGGGCAACACAGTAAAGATTTACTCTTTGATTACTGCTATCCCCTTTGGTGTTGGTCACCTTAATTTTGCACTTTCCAGATCGTAGCAAATGAACCATCACGAGTCTACTGAGCGGACCGTGACATTAAACAGACAGGCCGCCGCCCTGCCATGGATGAAGCCGCGGGATTTCTCCATGGAGGAGCTTTGCGCGTTCAATCGGGCCCACAAACCCCCGCATCCTCCTGGCTGTCAACGGCAAAGTCTTCGACGTGACCAAAGGCAGCAAGTTCTATGGGCCCGAGGCTCCATATGGAATATTTGCTGGCAGAGATGCCTCCAGGGGACTAGCAACTTTCTGCCTAGATGAAGATGCACTCAGAGATGAATACGATGACCTATCGGATTTAAATGCTCTACAGATTCAAAGTGTAAGAGAGTGGGAAAAGCAATTTAAAGAAAAATAGGACTATGTAGGTAGACTCCTAAAACCAGGGCAGGAGCCATCAGAACACACAGATGAGGAAGCTTCCCCAACAAGCATCATGACGACCGACCACGCAGACTCAGCTGGACCCGGGGCCGTTAGGACGTCTTGAGTTCAGCTGTGGTAGCTATAACCTCTCTTCCTCCTCTGTCTAAACTTCACTTTTCTCCTTTCTTTCACCCATCTCTAACTATCGCGTGCCGCTTCACGGGAAACACAGTAAAGATTTACTCTTTGATTACTGCTATCCCCTTTGGTGTTGGTCACCTTAATTTTGCACTTTCCAGATCGTAGCAAATGAACCATCACGAGTCTACTGAGCGGAACGTGACATTAAACAGACAGGCCGCCGCCCTGCCATGGATGAAGCCGCGGGATTTCTCCATGGATGAGCTAAGCACGTTCGATTGGGCCCGCAAACCCCCGCATCCTCCTGGCTGTCAACGGCAAAGTGTTCGACGTGACCAAAGGCAGCAAGTTCTACGGGCCCGAGGCTCCGTATGGAATATTTGCTGGCAGAGATGCCTCCAGGGGACTAGCAACTTTCTGCCTAGATGAAGATGCACTCAGAGATGAATACGATGACCTATCGGACTTAAATGCTCTACAGATTCAAAGTGTAAGAGAGTGGGAAAAGCAATTTAAAGAAAAATAGGACTATGTAGGTAGACTCCTAAAACCAGGGCAGGAACCATCAGAATACACAGATGAGGAAGCTTCCCCACCAAGCATCATGACGACCGACCACGCAGCATCAGCTGGACCCGGGGCTGTTAGGACGTCTTGAGTTCAGCTGTGGTAGCTTTAACCTCTCTTCCTCCTCTCTCTAAACTTTAATTTACTTTTCTCCTTTCTTTCACCCATCTCTGACTATCGCGTGCCGCTTCACGGGCAACACAGTAAAGATTTACTCTTTGATTACTGCTATCCCCTTTGGTGTTGGTCACCTTAATTTTGCACTTTCCAGATCGTAGCAAATGAACCATCACGAGTCTACTGAGCGGACCGTGACATTAAACAGACAGGCCGCCGCCCTGCCATGGATGAAGCCGCGGGATTTCTCCATGGAGGAGCTTTGCGCGTTCAATCGGGCCCACAAACCCCCGCATCCTCCTGGCTGTCAACGGCAAAGTCTTCGACGTGACCAAAGGCAGCAAGTTCTACGGGCCCGAGGGTCCGTATGGAATATTTGCTGGCAGAGATGCCTCCAGGGGACTAGCAACTTTCTGCCTAGATGAAGATGCACTCAGAGATGAATACGATGACCTATCGGATTTAAATGCTCTACAGATTCAAAGTGTAAGAGAGTGGGAAAAGCAATTTAAAGAAAAATAGGACTATGTAGGTAGACTCCTAAAACCAGGGCAGGAGCCATCAGAATACACAGATGAGGAAGCTTCCCCAACAAGCATCATGACGACCGACCACGCAGACTCAGCTGGACCCGGGGCCGTTAGGACGTCTTGAGTTCAGCTGTGGTAGCTATAACCTCTCTTCCTCCTCTGTCTAAACTTCACTTTTCTCCTTTCTTTCACCCATCTCTAACTATCGCGTGCCGCTTCACGGGAAACACAGTAAAGATTTACTCTTTGATTACTGCTATCCCCTTTGGTGTTGGTCACCTTAATTTTGCACTTTCCAGATCGTAGCAAATGAACCATCACGAGTCTACTGAGCGGAACGTGACATTAAACAGACAGGCCGCCGCCCTGCCATGGATGAAGCCGCGGGATTTCTCCATGGATGAGCTAAGCACGTTCGATTGGGCCCGCAAACCCCCGCATCCTCCTGGCTGTCAACGGCAAAGTGTTCGACGTGACCAAAGGCAGCAAGTTCTACGGGCCCGAGGCTCCGTATGGAATATTTGCTGGCAGAGATGCCTCCAGGGGACTAGCAACTTTCTGCCTAGATGAAGATGCACTCAGAGATGAATACGATGACCTATCGGACTTAAATGCTCTACAGATTCAAAGTGTAAGAGAGTGGGAAAAGCAATTTAAAGAAAAATAGGACTATGTAGGTAGACTCCTAAAACCAGGGCAGGAACCATCAGAATACACAGATGAGGAAGCTTCCCCACCAAGCATCATGACGACCGACCACGCAGCATCAGCTGGACCCGGGGCTGTTAGGACGTCTTGAGTTCAGCTGTGGTAGCTATAACCTCTCTTCCTCCTCTCTCTAAACTTTAATTTACTTTTCTCCTTTCTTTCACCCATCTCCGACTATCGTGTGCCGCTTCACGGGAAACACAGTAAAGATTTACTCTTTGATTACTGCTATCCCCTTTGGTGTTGGTCACCTTAATTTTGCACTTTCCAGATCGTAGCAAATGAACCATCACGAGTCTACTGAGCAGACCGTGACATTAAACAGACAGGCCGCCGCCCTGCCATGGATGAAGCCGCGGGATTTCTCCATGGAGGAGCTTTGCGCGTTCAATCGGGCCCACAATCCCCCGCATCCTCCTGGCTGTCAACGGCAAAGTCTTCGACGTGACCAAAGGCAGCAAGTTCTACGGGCCCGAGGGTCCGTATGGAATATTTGCTGGCAGAGATGCCTCCAGGGGACTAGCAACTTTCTGCCTAGATGAAGATGCACTCAGAGATGAATACGATGACCTATCGGATTTAAATGCTCTACAGATTCAAAGTGTAAGAGAGTGGGAAAAGCAATTTAAAGAAAAATAGGACTATGTAGGTAGACTCCTAAAACCAGGGCAGGAGCCATCAGAACACACAGATGAGGAAGCTTCCCCAACAAGCATCATGACGACCGACCACGCAGACTCAGCTGGACCCGGGGCCGTTAGGACGTCTTGAGTTCAGCTGTGGTAGCTATAACCTCTCTTCCTCCTCTGTCTAAACTTCACTTTTCTCCTTTCTTTCACCCATCTCTAACTATCGCGTGCCGCTTCACGGGAAACACAGTAAAGATTTACTCTTTGATTACTGCTATCCCCTTTGGTGTTGGTCACCTTAATTTTGCACTTTCCAGATCGTAGCAAATGAACCATCACGAGTCTACTGAGCGGACCGTGACATTAAACAGACAGGCCGCCGCCCTGCCATGGATGAAGCCGCGGGATTTCTCCATGGAGGAGCTAAGCGCGTTCGATTGGGCCCGCAAACCCCCGCATCCTCCTGGCTGTCAACGGCAAAGTGTTCGACGTGACCAAAGGCAGCAAGTTCTACGGGCCCGAGGCTCCGTATGGAATATTTGCTGGCAGAGATGCCTCCAGGGGACTAGCAACTTTCTGCCTAGATGAAGATGCACTCAGAGATGAATACGATGACCTATCGGATTTAAATGCTCTACAGATTCAAAGTGTAAGAGAGTGGGAAAAGCAATTTAAAGAAAAATAGGACTATGTAGGTAGACTCCTAAAACCAGGGCAGGAGCCATCAGAACACACAGATGAGGAAGCTTCCCCACCAAGCATCATGACGACCGACCACGCAGACTCAGCTGGACCCGGGGCCGTTAGGACGTCTTGAGTTCAGCTGTGGTAGCTATAACCTCTCTTCCTCCTCTGTCTAAACTTCACTTTTCTCCTTTCTTTCACCCATCTCTGACTATCGCGTGCCGCTTCACGGGCAACACAGTAAAGATCTACTCTTTGATTACTGCTATCCCCTTTGGTGTTGGTCACCTTAATTTTGCACTTTCCAGATCGTAGCAAATGAACCATCACGAGTCTACTGAGCGGACCGTGACATTAAACAGACAGGCCGCCGCCCTGCCATGGATGAAGCCGCGGAATTTCTCCATGGAGGAGCTTTGCGCGTTCAATCGGGCCCACAAACCCCCACATCCTCCTGGCTGTCAACGGCAAAGTCATCGATGTGACCAAAGGCAGCAAGTTCTACGGGCCCGAGGCTCCGTATGGAATATTTGCTGGCAGAGACGCCTCCAGGGGACTAGCAACTTTCTGCCTAGATGAAGATGCACTCAGAGATGAATACGATGACCTATCGGACTTAAATGCTCTACAGATTCAAAGTGTAAGAGAGTGGGAAAAGCAATTTAGAGAAAAATAGGACTATGTAGGTAGACTCCTAAAACCAGGGCAGGAGCCATCAGAACACACAGATGAGGAAGCTTCCCCAACAAGCATCATGACGACCGACCACGCATATTCAGCTGGACCCGGGGCCGTTAGGAAGTCTTGAGTTCAGCTGTGGTAGCTATAACCTCTCTTCCTCCTCTCTCTAAACTTTAATTTACTTTTCTCCTTTCTTTCACCCATCTCTGACTATCGCGTGCCGCTTCACGGGCAACACAGTAAAGATTTACTCTTTGATTACTGCTATCCCCTTTGGTGTTGGTCACCTTAATTTTGCACTTTCCAGATCGTAGCAAATGAACCATCACGAGTCTACTGAGCGGACCGTGACATTAAACAGACAGGCCGCCGCCCTGCCATGGATGAAGCCGCGGGATTTCTCCATGGATGAGCTTTGCGCGTTCAATCGGGCCCACAAACCCCCGCATCCTCCTGGCTGTCAACGGCAAAGTCATCGATGTGACCAAAGGCAGCAAGTTCTACGGGCCCGAGGCTCCGTATGGAATATTTGCTGGCAGAGATGCCTCCAGGGGACTAGCAACTTTCTGCCTAGATGAAGATGCACTCAGAGATGAATACGATGACCTATCGGATTTAAATGCTCTACAGATTCAAAGTGTAAGAGAGTGGGAAAAGCAATTTAAAGAAAAATAGGACTACGTAAGTAGACTCCTAAAACCAGGGCAGGAACCATCAGAATACACAGATGAGGAAGCTTCCCCACCAAGCATCATGACGACCGACCACGCAGACTCAGCTGGACCCGGGGCTGTTAGGACGTCTTGAGTTCAGCTGTGGTAGCTATAACCTCTCTTCCTCCTCTCTCTAAACTTTAATTTACTTTTCTCCTTTCTTTCACCCATCTCTGACTATCGCGTGCCGCTTCACAGGCAACACAGTAAAGATTTACTCTTTGATTACTGCTATCCCCTTTGGTGTTGGTCACCTTAATTTTGCACTTTCCAGATCGTAGCAAATGAACCATCACGAGTCTACTGAGCAGACCGTGACATTAAACAGACAGGCCGCCGCCCTGCCATGGATGAAGCCGCGGGATTTCTCCATGGAGGAGCTTTGTGCGTTCAATCGGGCCCACAAACCCCCGCATCCTCCTGGCTGTCAACGGCAAAGTCTTCGACGTGACCAAAGGCAGCAAGTTCTACGGGCCCGAGGGTCCGTATGGAATATTTGCTGGCAGAGATGCCTCCAGGGGACTAGCAACTTTCTGCCTAGATGAAGATGCACTCAGAGATGAATACGATGACCTATCGGATTTAAATGCTCTACAGATTCAAAGTGTAAGAGAGTGGGAAAAGCAATTTAAAGAAAAATAGGACTATGTAGGTAGACTCCTAAAACCAGGGCAGGAGCCATCAGAACACACAGATGAGGAAGCTTCCCCAACAAGCATCATGACGACCGACCACGCAGCATCAGCTGGACCCGGGGCTGTTAGGACGTCTTGAGTTCAGCTGTGGTAGCTATAACCTCTCTTCCTCCTCTGTCTAAACTTCACTTTTCTCCTTTCTTTCACCCATCTCTAACTATCGCGTGGCGCTTCACGGGCAACACAGTAAAGATTTACTCTTTGATTACTGCTATCCCCTTTGGTGTTGGTCACCTTAATTTTGCACTTTCCAGATCGTAGCAAATGAACCATCACGAGTCTACTGAGCGGAACGTGACATTAAACAGACAGGCCGCCGCCCTGCCATGGATGAAGCCGCGGGATTTCTCCATGGATGAGCTAAGCACGTTCGATTGGGCCCGCAAACCCCCGCATCCTCCTGGCTGTCAACGGCAAAGTGTTCGACGTGACCAAAGGCAGCAAGTTCTACGGGCCCGAGGCTCCGTATGGAATATTTGCTGGCAGAGATGCCTCCAGGGGACTAGCAACTTTCTGCCTAGATGAAGATGCACTCAGAGATGAATACGATGACCTATCGGACTTAAATGCTCTACAGATTCAAAGTGTAAGAGAGTGGGAAAAGCAATTTAAAGAAAAATAGGACTATGTAGGTAGACTCCTAAAACCAGGGCAGGAACCATCAGAATACACAGATGAGGAAGCTTCCCCACCAAGCATCATGACGACCGACCACGCAGCATCAGCTGGACCCGGGGCTGTTAGGACGTCTTGAGTTCAGCTGTGGTAGCTATAACCTCTCTTCCTCCTCTCTCTAAACTTTAATTTACTTTTCTCCTTTCTTTCACCCATCTCCGACTATCGTGTGCCGCTTCACGGGAAACACAGTAAAGATTTACTCTTTGATTACTGCTATCCCCTTTGGTGTTGGTCACCTTAATTTTGCACTTTCCAGATCGTAGCAAATGAACCATCACGAGTCTACTGAGCAGACCGTGACATTAAACAGACAGGCCGCCGCGCTGCCATGGATGAAGCCGCGGGATTTCTCCATGGAGGAGCTTTGCGCGTTCAATCGGGCCCACAATCCCCCGCATCCTCCTGGCTGTCAACGGCAAAGTCTTCGACGTGACCAAAGGCAGCAAGTTCTACGGGCCCGAGGGTCCGTATGGAATATTTGCTGGCAGAGATGCCTCCAGGGGACTAGCAACTTTCTGCCTAGATGAAGATGCACTCAGAGATGAATACGATGACCTATCGGATTTAAATGCTCTACAGATTCAAAGTGTAAGAGAGTGGGAAAAGCAATTTAAAGAAAAATAGGACTATGTAGGTAGACTCCTAAAACCAGGGCAGGAGCCATCAGAACACACAGATGAGGAAGCTTCCCCAACAAGCATCATGACGACCGACCACGCAGACTCAGCTGGACCCGGGGCCGTTAGGACGTCTTGAGTTCAGCTGTGGTAGCTATAACCTCTCTTCCTCCTCTGTCTAAACTTCACTTTTCTCCTTTCTTTCACCCATCTCTAACTATCGCGTGCCGCTTCACGGGAAACACAGTAAAGATTTACTCTTTGATTACTGCTATCCCCTTTGGTGTTGGTCACCTTAATTTTGCACTTTCCAGATCGTAGCAAATGAACCATCACGAGTCTACTGAGCGGACCGTGACATTAAACAGACAGGCCGCCGCCCTGCCATGGATGAAGCCGCGGGATTTCTCCATGGAGGAGCTTTGTGCGTTCAATCGGGCCCACAAACCCCCGCATCCTCCTGGCTGTCAACGGCAAAGTCTTCGACGTGACCAAAGGCAGCAAGTTCTACGGGCCCGAGGGTCCGTATGGAATATTTGCTGGCAGAGATGCCTCCAGGGGACTAGCAACTTTCTGCCTAGATGAAGATGCACTCAGAGATGAATACGATGACCTATCGGATTTAAATGCTCTACAGATTCAAAGTGTAAGAGAGTGGGAAAAGCAATTTAAAGAAAAATAGGACTATGTAGGTAGACTCCTAAAACCAGGGCAGGAGCCATCAGAACACACAGATGAGGAAGCTTCCCCAACAAGCATCATGACGACCGACCACGCAGCATCAGCTGGACCCGGGGCTGTTAGGACGTCTTGAGTTCAGCTGTGGTAGCTATAACCTCTCTTCCTCCTCTGTCTAAACTTCACTTTTCTCCTTTCTTTCACCCATCTCTAACTATCGCGTGGCGCTTCACGGGCAACACAGTAAAGATTTACTCTTTGATTACTGCTATCCCCTTTGGTGTTGGTCACCTTAATTTTGCACTTTCCAGATCGTAGCAAATGAACCATCACGAGTCTACTGAGCGGAACGTGACATTAAACAGACAGGCCGCCGCCCTGCCATGGATGAAGCCGCGGGATTTCTCCATGGATGAGCTAAGCACGTTCGATTGGGCCCGCAAACCCCCGCATCCTCCTGGCTGTCAACGGCAAAGTGTTCGACGTGACCAAAGGCAGCAAGTTCTACGGGCCCGAGGCTCCGTATGGAATATTTGCTGGCAGAGATGCCTCCAGGGGACTAGCAACTTTCTGCCTAGATGAAGATGCACTCAGAGATGAATACGATGACCTATCGGACTTAAATGCTCTACAGATTCAAAGTGTAAGAGAGTGGGAAAAGCAATTTAAAGAAAAATAGGACTATGTAGGTAGACTCCTAAAACCAGGGCAGGAACCATCAGAATACACAGATGAGGAAGCTTCCCCACCAAGCATCATGACGACCGACCACGCAGCATCAGCTGGACCCGGGGCTGTTAGGACGTCTTGAGTTCAGCTGTGGTAGCTATAACCTCTCTTCCTCCTCTCTCTAAACTTTAATTTACTTTTCTCCTTTCTTTCACCCATCTCCGACTATCGTGTGCCGCTTCACGGGAAACACAGTAAAGATTTACTCTTTGATTACTGCTATCCCCTTTGGTGTTGGTCACCTTAATTTTGCACTTTCCAGATCGTAGCAAATGAACCATCACGAGTCTACTGAGCAGACCGTGACATTAAACAGACAGGCCGCCGCCCTGCCATGGATGAAGCCGCGGGATTTCTCCATGGAGGAGCTTTGCGCGTTCAATCGGGCCCACAATCCCCCGCATCCTCCTGGCTGTCAACGGCAAAGTCTTCGACGTGACCAAAGGCAGCAAGTTCTACGGGCCCGAGGGTCCGTATGGAATATTTGCTGGCAGAGATGCCTCCAGGGGACTAGCAACTTTCTGCCTAGATGAAGATGCACTCAGAGATGAATACGATGACCTATCGGATTTAAATGCTCTACAGATTCAAAGTGTAAGAGAGTGGGAAAAGCAATTTAAAGAAAAATAGGACTATGTAGGTAGACTCCTAAAACCAGGGCAGGAGCCATCAGAACACACAGATGAGGAAGCTTCCCCAACAAGCATCATGACGACCGACCACGCAGACTCAGCTGGACCCGGGGCCGTTAGGACGTCTTGAGTTCAGCTGTGGTAGCTATAACCTCTCTTCCTCCTCTGTCTAAACTTCACTTTTCTCCTTTCTTTCACCCATCTCTAACTATCGCGTGCCGCTTCACGGGAAACACAGTAAAGATTTACTCTTTGATTACTGCTATCCCCTTTGGTGTTGGTCACCTTAATTTTGCACTTTCCAGATCGTAGCAAATGAACCATCACGAGTCTACTGAGCGGACCGTGACATTAAACAGACAGGCCGCCGCCCTGCCATGGATGAAGCCGCGGGATTTCTCCATGGAGGAGCTAAGCGCGTTCGATTGGGCCCGCAAACCCCCGCATCCTCCTGGCTGTCAACGGCAAAGTGTTCGACGTGACCAAAGGCAGCAAGTTCTACGGGCCCGAGGCTCCGTATGGAATATTTGCTGGCAGAGATGCCTCCAGGGGACTAGCAACTTTCTGCCTAGATGAAGATGCACTCAGAGATGAATACGATGACCTATCGGATTTAAATGCTCTACAGATTCAAAGTGTAAGAGAGTGGGAAAAGCAATTTAAAGAAAAATAGGACTATGTAGGTAGACTCCTAAAACCAGGGCAGGAGCCATCAGAACACACAGATGAGGAAGCTTCCCCACCAAGCATCATGACGACCGACCACGCAGACTCAGCTGGACCCGGGGCCGTTAGGACGTCTTGAGTTCAGCTGTGGTAGCTATAACCTCTCTTCCTCCTCTGTCTAAACTTCACTTTTCTCCTTTCTTTCACCCATCTCTGACTATCGCGTGCCGCTTCACGGGCAACACAGTAAAGATCTACTCTTTGATTACTGCTATCCCCTTTGGTGTTGGTCACCTTAATTTTGCACTTTCCAGATCGTAGCAAATGAACCATCACGAGTCTACTGAGCGGACCGTGACATTAAACAGACAGGCCGCCGCCCTGCCATGGATGAAGCCGCGGAATTTCTCCATGGAGGAGCTTTGCGCGTTCAATCGGGCCCACAAACCCCCACATCCTCCTGGCTGTCAACGGCAAAGTCATCGATGTGACCAAAGGCAGCAAGTTCTACGGGCCCGAGGCTCCGTATGGAATATTTGCTGGCAGAGACGCCTCCAGGGGACTAGCAACTTTCTGCCTAGATGAAGATGCACTCAGAGATGAATACGATGACCTATCGGACTTAAATGCTCTACAGATTCAAAGTGTAAGAGAGTGGGAAAAGCAATTTAGAGAAAAATAGGACTATGTAGGTAGACTCCTAAAACCAGGGCAGGAGCCATCAGAACACACAGATGAGGAAGCTTCCCCAACAAGCATCATGACGACCGACCACGCATATTCAGCTGGACCCGGGGCCGTTAGGAAGTCTTGAGTTCAGCTGTGGTAGCTATAACCTCTCTTCCTCCTCTCTCTAAACTTTAATTTACTTTTCTCCTTTCTTTCACCCATCTCTGACTATCGCGTGCCGCTTCACGGGCAACACAGTAAAGATTTACTCTTTGATTACTGCTATCCCCTTTGGTGTTGGTCACCTTAATTTTGCACTTTCCAGATCGTAGCAAATGAACCATCACGAGTCTACTGAGCGGACCGTGACATTAAACAGACAGGCCGCCGCCCTGCCATGGATGAAGCCGCGGGATTTCTCCATGGAGGAGCTTTGCGCGTTCAATCGGGCCCACAAACCCCCGCATCCTCCTGGCTGTCAACGGCAAAGTCATCGATGTGACCAAAGGCAGCAAGTTCTACGGGCCCGAGGCTCCGTATGGAATATTTGCTGGCAGAGATGCCTCCAGGGGACTAGCAACTTTCTGCCTAGATGAAGATGCACTCAGAGATGAATACGATGACCTATCGGATTTAAATGCTCTACAGATTCAAAGTGTAAGAGAGTGGGAAAAGCAATTTAAAGAAAAATAGGACTACGTAAGTAGACTCCTAAAACCAGGGCAGGAACCATCAGAATACACAGATGAGGAAGCTTCCCCACCAAGCATCATGACGACCGACCACGCAGACTCAGCTGGACCCGGGGCTGTTAGGACGTCTTGAGTTCAGCTGTGGTAGCTATAACCTCTCTTCCTCCTCTCTCTAAACTTTAATTTACTTTTCTCCTTTCTTTCACCCATCTCTGACTATCGCGTGCCGCTTCACAGGCAACACAGTAAAGATTTACTCTTTGATTACTGCTATCCCCTTTGGTGTTGGTCACCTTAATTTTGCACTTTCCAGATCGTAGCAAATGAACCATCACGAGTCTACTGAGCAGACCGTGACATTAAACAGACAGGCCGCCGCCCTGCCATGGATGAAGCCGCGGGATTTCTCCATGGAGGAGCTTTGTGCGTTCAATCGGGCCCACAAACCCCCGCATCCTCCTGGCTGTCAACGGCAAAGTCTTCGACGTGACCAAAGGCAGCAAGTTCTACGGGCCCGAGGGTCCGTATGGAATATTTGCTGGCAGAGATGCCTCCAGGGGACTAGCAACTTTCTGCCTAGATGAAGATGCACTCAGAGATGAATACGATGACCTATCGGATTTAAATGCTCTACAGATTCAAAGTGTAAGAGAGTGGGAAAAGCAATTTAAAGAAAAATAGGACTATGTAGGTAGACTCCTAAAACCAGGGCAGGAGCCATCAGAACACACAGATGAGGAAGCTTCCCCAACAAGCATCATGACGACCGACCACGCAGCATCAGCTGGACCCGGGGCTGTTAGGACGTCTTGAGTTCAGCTGTGGTAGCTATAACCTCTCTTCCTCCTCTGTCTAAACTTCACTTTTCTCCTTTCTTTCACCCATCTCTAACTATCGCGTGGCGCTTCACGGGCAACACAGTAAAGATTTACTCTTTGATTACTGCTATCCCCTTTGGTGTTGGTCACCTTAATTTTGCACTTTCCAGATCGTAGCAAATGAACCATCACGAGTCTACTGAGCGGAACGTGACATTAAACAGACAGGCCGCCACCCTGCCATGGATGAAGCCGCGGGATTTCTCCATGGAGGAGCTAAGCGCGTTCGATTTGGCCCGCAAACCCCCGCATCCTCCTGGCTGTCAACGGCAAAGTCATCGATGTGACCAAAGGCAGCAAGTTCTACGGGCCCGAGGCTCCGTATGGAATATTTGCTGGCAGAGATGCCTCCAGGGGACTAGCAACTTTCTGCCTAGATGAAGATGCACTCAGAGATGAATACGATGACCTATCGGATTTAAATGCTCTACAGATTCAAAGTGTAAGAGAGTGGGAAAAGCAATTTAAAGAAAAATAGGACTATGTAGGTAGACTCCTAAAACCAGGGCAGGAGCCATCAGAACACACAGATGAGGAAGCTTCCCCAACAAGCATCATGACGACCGACCACGCAGACTCAGCTGGACCCGGGGCCGTTAGGACGTCTTGAGTTCAGCTGTTGTAGCTATAACCTCTCTTCCTCCTCTGTCTAAACTTCACTTTTCTCCTTTCTTTCACCCATCTCTAACTATCGCGTGGCGCTTCACGGGCAACACAGTAAAGATTTACTCTTTGATTACTGCTATCCCCTTTGGTGTTGGTCACCTTAATTTTGCACTTTCCAGATCGTAGCAAATGAACCATCACGAGTCTACTGAGCGGACCGTGACATTAAACAGACAGGCCGCCGCCCTGCCATGGATGAAGCCGCGGGATTTCTCCATGGAGGAGCTTTGCGCGTTCAATCGGGCCCACAAACCCCCGCATCCTCCTGGCTGTCAACGGCAAAGTCATCGATGTGACCAAAGGCAGCAAGTTCTACGGGCCCGAGGCTCCGTATGGAATATTTGCTGGCAGAGATGCCTCCAGGGGACTAGCAACTTTCTGCCTAGATGAAGATGCACTCAGAGATGAATACGATGACCTATCGGATTTAAATGCTCTACAGATTCAAAGTGTAAGAGAGTGGGAAAAGCAATTTAAAGAAAAATAGGACTACGTAAGTAGACTCCTAAAACCAGGGCAGGAACCATCAGAATACACAGATGAGGAAGCTTCCCCACCAAGCATCATGACGACCGACCACGCAGACTCAGCTGGACCCGGGGCTGTTAGGACGTCTTGAGTTCAGCTGTGGTAGCTATAACCTCTCTTCCTCCTCTCTCTAAACTTTAATTTACTTTTCTCCTTTCTTTCACCCATCTCTGACTATCGCGTGCCGCTTCACAGGCAACACAGTAAAGATTTACTCTTTGATTACTGCTATCCCCTTTGGTGTTGGTCACCTTAATTTTGCACTTTCCAGATCGTAGCAAATGAACCATCACGAGTCTACTGAGCAGACCGTGACATTAAACAGACAGGCCGCCGCCCTGCCATGGATGAAGCCGCGGGATTTCTCCATGGAGGAGCTTTGTGCGTTCAATCGGGCCCACAAACCCCCGCATCCTCCTGGCTGTCAACGGCAAAGTCTTCGACGTGACCAAAGGCAGCAAGTTCTACGGGCCCGAGGGTCCGTATGGAATATTTGCTGGCAGAGATGCCTCCAGGGGACTAGCAACTTTCTGCCTAGATGAAGATGCACTCAGAGATGAATACGATGACCTATCGGATTTAAATGCTCTACAGATTCAAAGTGTAAGAGAGTGGGAAAAGCAATTTAAAGAAAAATAGGACTATGTAGGTAGACTCCTAAAACCAGGGCAGGAGCCATCAGAACACACAGATGAGGAAGCTTCCCCAACAAGCATCATGACGACCGACCACGCAGCATCAGCTGGACCCGGGGCTGTTAGGACGTCTTGAGTTCAGCTGTGGTAGCTATAACCTCTCTTCCTCCTCTGTCTAAACTTCACTTTTCTCCTTTCTTTCACCCATCTCTAACTATCGCGTGGCGCTTCACGGGCAACACAGTAAAGATTTACTCTTTGATTACTGCTATCCCCTTTGGTGTTGGTCACCTTAATTTTGCACTTTCCAGATCGTAGCAAATGAACCATCACGAGTCTACTGAGCGGAACGTGACATTAAACAGACAGGCCGCCACCCTGCCATGGATGAAGCCGCGGGATTTCTCCATGGAGGAGCTAAGCGCGTTCGATTTGGCCCGCAAACCCCCGCATCCTCCTGGCTGTCAACGGCAAAGTCATCGATGTGACCAAAGGCAGCAAGTTCTACGGGCCCGAGGCTCCGTATGGAATATTTGCTGGCAGAGATGCCTCCAGGGGACTAGCAACTTTCTGCCTAGATGAAGATGCACTCAGAGATGAATACGATGACCTATCGGATTTAAATGCTCTACAGATTCAAAGTGTAAGAGAGTGGGAAAAGCAATTTAAAGAAAAATAGGACTATGTAGGTAGACTCCTAAAACCAGGGCAGGAGCCATCAGAACACACAGATGAGGAAGCTTCCCCAACAAGCATCATGACGACCGACCACGCAGACTCAGCTGGACCCGGGGCCGTTAGGACGTCTTGAGTTCAGCTGTTGTAGCTATAACCTCTCTTCCTCCTCTGTCTAAACTTCACTTTTCTCCTTTCTTTCACCCATCTCTAACTATCGCGTGGCGCTTCACGGGCAACACAGTAAAGATTTACTCTTTGATTACTGCTATCCCCTTTGGTGTTGGTCACCTTAATTTTGCACTTTCCAGATCGTAGCAAATGAACCATCACGAGTCTACTGAGCGGACCGTGACATTAAACAGACAGGCCGCCGCCCTGCCATGGATGAAGCCGCGGGATTTCTCCATGGATGAGCTAAGCGCGTTCGATTGGGCCCGCAAACCCCCGCATCCTCCTGGCTGTCAACGGCAAAGTGTTCAACGTGACCAAATGCAGCAAGTTCTACGGGCCCGAGGCTCCGTATGGAATATTTGCTGGCAGAGATGCCTCCAGGGGACTAGCAACTTTCTGCCTAGATGAAGATGCACTCAGAGATGAATACGATGACCTATCGGATTTAAATGCTCTACAGATTCAAAGTGTAAGAGAGTGGGAAAAGCAATTTAAAGAAAAATAGGACTACGTAGGTAGACTCCTAAAACCAGGGCAGGAACCATCAGAATACACAGATGAGGAAGCTTCCTCACCAAGCATCATGACGACCGACCACGCAGACTCAGCTGGACCCGGGGCCGTTAGGAAGTCTTGAGTTCAGCTGTGGTAGCTTTAACCTCTCTTCCTCCTCTCTCTAAAATTTACGTTTCTCCTTTCTTTCACCCATCTCTAACTATCGCGTGCCGCTTCACGGGAAACACAGTAAAGATCTACTCTTTGATTACTGCTATCCCCTTTGGTGTTGGTCACCTTAATTTTGCACTTTCCAGATCGTAGCAAATGAACCATCACGAGTCTACTGAGCGGACCGTGACATTAAACAGACAGGCCGCCGCCCTGCCATGGATGAAGCCGCGGGATTTCTCCATGGAGGAGCTTTGCGCGTTCAATCGGGCCCACAAACCCCCGCATCCTCCTGGCTGTCAACGGCAAAGTCTTCGATGTGACCAAAGGCAGCAAGTTCTACGGGCCCGAGGCTCCGTATGGAATATTTGCTGGCAGAGATGCCTCCAGGGGACTAGCAACTTTCTGCCTAGATGAAGATGCACTCAGAGATGAATACGATGACCTATCGGATTTAAATGCTCTACAGATTCAAAGTGTAAGAGAGTGGGAAAAGCAATTTAAAGAAAAATAGGACTATGTAGGTAGACTCCTACAACCAGGGCAGGAACCATCAGAATACACAGATGAGGAAGCTTCCCCACCAAGCATCATGACGACCGACCACGCAGACTCAGCTGGACCCGGGGCCGTTAGGACGTCTTGAGTTCAGCTGTGGTAGCTATAGCCTCTCTTCCTCCTCTGTCTAAACTTCACTTTTCTCCTTTCTTTCACCCATCTCTAACTATCGCGTGCCGCTTCACGGGAAACACAGTAAAGATTTACTCTTTGATTACTGCTATCCCCTTTGGTGTTGGTCACCTTAATTTTGCACTTTCCAGATCGTAGCAAATGAACCATCACGAGTCTACTGAGCGGACCGTGACATTAAACAGACAGGCCGCCGCCCTGCCATGGATGAAGCCGCGGAATTTCTCCATGGAGGAGCTTTGCGCGTTCAATCGGGCCCACAAACCCCCGCATCCTCCTGGCTGTCAACGGCAAAGTCATCGATGTGACCAAAGGCAGCAAGTTCTACGGGCCCGAGGCTCCATATGGAATATTTGCTGGCAGAGACGCCTCCAGGGGACTAGCAACTTTCTGCCTAGATGAAGATGCACTCAGAGATGAATACGATGACCTATCGGATTTAAATGCTCTACAGATTCAAAGTGTAAGAGAGTGGGAAAAGCAATTTAAAGAAAAATAGGACTACGTAGGTAGACTCCTAAAACCAGGGCAGGAACCATCAGAATACACAGATGAGGAAGCTTCCCCACCAAGCATCATGACGACCGACCACGCAGCATCAGCTGGACCCGGGGCTGTTAGGACGTCTTGAGTTCAGCTGTGGTAGCTATAACCTCTCTTCCTCCTCTGTCTAAACTTCACTTTTCTCCTTTCTTTCACCCATCTCTAACTATCGCGTGCCGCTTCACGGGAAACACAGTAAAGATCTACTCTTTGATTACTGCTATCCCCTTTGGTGTTGGTCACCTTAATTTTGCACTTTCCAGATCGTAGCAAATGAACCATCATGAGTCTACTGAGCGGACCGTGACATTAAACAGACAGGCCGCCGCCCTGCCATGGATGAAGCCGCGGGATTTCTCCATGGAGGAGCTTTGCGCGTTCAATCGGGCCCACAAACCCCCGCATCCTCCTGGCTGTCAACGGCAAAGTCATCGATGTGACCAAAGGCAGCAAGTTCTACGGGCCCGAGGCTCCGTATGGAATATTTGCTGGCAGAGATGCCTCCAGGGGACTAGCAACTTTCTGCCTAGATGAAGATGCACTCAGAGATGAATACGATGACCTATCGGACTTAAATGCTCTACAGATTCAAAGTGTAAGAGAGTGGGAAAAGCAATTTAGAGAAAAATAGGACTACGTAGGTAGACTCCTAAAACCAGGGCAGGAACCATCAAAATACACAGATGAGGAAGCTTCCCCACCAAGCATCATGACGACCGACCACGCAGCATCAGCTGGACCCGGGGCTGTTAGGACGTCTTGAGTTCAGCTGTGGTAGCTATAACCTCTCTTCCTCCTCTGTCCAAACTTTAATATACTATTCCCCTTTCTTTCACCCATCTCTAACTCTCGCGTGGCGCTTCACGGGCAACACAGTAAAGATTTACTCTTTGATTACTGCTATCCCCTTTGGTGTTTTTCACCTTAATTTTGCACTTTCCAGATCGTAACAAATGAACCATCACGAGTCTACTGAGCGGACCGTGACATTAAACAGACAGGCCGCCGCCCTGCCATGGATGAAGCCGCGGGATTTCTCCATGGATGAGCTAAGCGCGTTCGATTGGGCCCGCAAACCCCCGCATCCTCCTGGTTGTCAATGGCAAAATCTTCGACGTGACCAAAGGCAGCAAGTTCTACGGGCCCGAGGCTCCGTATGGAATATTTGCTGGCAGAGATGCCTCCAGGGGACTAGCAACTTTCTGCCTAGATGAAGATGCACTCAGAGATGAATACGATGACCTATCGGATTTAAATGCTCTACAGATTCAAAGTGTAAGAGAGTGGGAAAAGCAATTTAAAGAAAAATAGGACTATGTAGGTAGACTCCTAAAACCAGGGCAGGAGCCATCAGAACACACAGATGAGGAAGCTTCCCCACCAAGCATCATGACGACCGACCACGCAGACTCAGCTGGACCCGGGGCCGTTAGGACATCTTGAATTCAGCTGTGGTAGCTATAACCTCTCTTCCTCCTCTCTCTAAACTTCACTTTTCTCCTTTCTTTCACCCATCTCTAACTATCGCGTGCCGCTTCACGGGAAACACAGTAAAGATTTACTCTTTGATTACTGCTATCCCCTTTGGTGTTGGTCACCTTAATTTTGCACTTTCCAGATCGTAGCAAATGAACCATCACGAGTCTACTGAGCGGACCGTGACATTAAACAGACAGGCCGCCGCCCTGCCATGGATGAAGCCGCGGGATTTCTCCATGGAGGAGCTAAGCGCGTTCGATTGGGCCCGCAAACCCCCGCATCCTCCTGGCTGTCAACGGCAAAGTCATCGATGTGACCAAAGGCAGCAAGTTCTACGGGCCCGAGGCTCCGTATGGAATATTTGCTGGCAGAGATGCCTCCAGGGGACTAGCAACTTTCTGCCTAGATGAAGATGCACTCAGAGATGAATACGATGACCTATCGGACTTAAATGCTCTACAGATTCAAAGTGTAAGAGAGTGGGAAAAGCAATTTAAAGAAAAATAGGACTACGTAGGTAGACTCCTAAAACCAGGGCAGGAACCATCAGAATACACAGATGAGGAAGCTTCCCCACCAAGCATCATGACGACCGACCACGCAGCATCAGCTGGACCCGGGGCTGTTAGGACGTCTTGAGTTCAGCTGTGGTAGCTATAACCTCTCTTCCTCCTCTCTCTAAACTTCACTTTTCTCCTTTCTTTCACCCATCTCTAACTATCGCGTGCCGCTTCACGGGAAACACAGTAAAGATTTACTCTTTGATTACTGCTATCCCATTTGGTGTTGGTCACCTTAATTTTGCACTTTCCAGATCGTAGCAAATGAACCATCACGAGTCTACTGAGCGGACCGTGACATTAAACAGACAGGCCGCCGCCCTGCCATGGATGAAGCCGCGGAATTTCTCCATGGAGGAGCTTTGCGCGTTCAATCGGGCCCACAAACCCCCGCATCCTCCTGGCTGTCAACGGCAAAGTCATCGATGTGACCAAAGGCAGCAAGTTCTACGGGCCCGAGGCTCCGTATGGAATATTTGCTGGCAGAGACGCCTCCAGGGGACTAGCAACTTTCTGCCTAGATGAAGATGCACTCAGAGATGAATACGATGACCTATCGGACTTAAATGCTCTACAGATTCAAAGTGTAAGAGAGTGGGAAAAGCAATTTAGAGAAAAATAGGACTACGTAAGTAGACTCCTAAAACCAGGGCAGGAACCATCAGAATACACAGATGAGGAAGCTTCCCCACCAAGCATCATGACGACCGACCACGCAGCATCAGCTGGACCCGGGGCTGTTAGGACGTCTTGAGTTCAGCTGTGGTAGCTATAACCTCTCTTCCTCCTCTCTTTAAACTTTAATTTACTTTTCTCCTTTCTTTCACCCATCTCTGACTATCGCGTGCCGCTTCACGGGCAACACAGTAAAGATTTACTCTTTGATTACTGCTATCCCCTTTGGTGTTGGTCACCTTAATTTTGCACTTTCCAGATCGTAGCAAATGAACCATCACGAGTCTACTGAGCGGACCGTGACATTAAACAGACAGGCCGCCGCCCTGCCATGGATGAAGCCGCGGGATTTCTCCATGGAGGAGCTAAGCGCGTTCGATTGGGCCCGCAAACCCCCGCATCCTCCTGGCTGTCAACGGCAAAGTCATCGATGTGACCAAAGGCAGCAAGTTCTACGGGCCCGAGGCTCCGTATGGAATATTTGCTGGCAGAGATGCCTCCAGGGGACTAGCAACTTTCTGCCTAGATGAAGATGCACTCAGAGATGAATACGATGACCTATCGGACTTAAATGCTCTACAGATTCAAAGTGTAAGAGAGTGGGAAAAGCAATTTAAAGAAAAATAGGACTATGTAGATAGACTCCTAAAACCAGGGCAGGAACCATCAGAATACACAGATGAGGAAGCTTCCCCACCAAGCATCATGACGACCGACCACGCAGCATCAGCTGGACCCGGGGCTGTTAGGACGTCTTGAGTTCAGCTGTGGTAGCTATAACCTCTCTTCCTCCTCTCTCTAAACTTCACTTTTCTCCTTTCTTTCACCCATCTCTAACTATCGCGTGCCGCTTCACGGGAAACACAGTAAAGATTTACTCTTTGATTACTGCTATCCCCTTTGGTGTTGGTCACCTTAATTTTGCACTTTCCAGATCGTAGCAAATGAACCATCACGAGTCTACTGAGCGGACCGTGACATTAAACAGACAGGCCGCCGCCCTGCCATGGATGAAGCCGCGGGATTTCTCCATGGAGGAGCTTTGCGCGTTCGATTGGGCCCGCAAACCCCCGCATCCTCCTGGTTGTCAACGGCAAAGTCTTCGACGTGACCAAAGGCAGCAAGTTCTACGGGCCCAAGGCTCCGTATGGAATATTTGCTGGCAGAGATGCCTCCAGGGGACTAGCAACTTTCTGCCTAGATGAAGATGCACTCAGAGATGAATACGATGACCTATCGGATTTAAATGCTCTACAGATTCAAAGTGTAAGAGAGTGGGAAAAGCAATTTAAAGAAAAATAGGACTATGTAGGTAGACTCCTAAAACCAGGGCAGGAGCCATCAGAATACACAGATGAGGAAGCTTCCCCACCAAGCATCATGACGACCGACCACGCAGACTCAGCTGGACCCGGGGCCGTTAGGACGTCTTGAGTTCAGCTGTGGTAGCTATAACCTCTCTTCCTCCTCTCTCTAAACTTCACTTTTCTCCTTTCTTTCACCCATCTCTAACTATCGCGTGCCGCTTCACGGGAAACACAGTAAAGATCTACTCTTTGATTACTGCTATCCCCTTTGGTGTTGGTCACCTTAATTTTGCACTTTCCAGATCGTAGCAAATGAACCATCACGAGTCTACTGAGCGGACCGTGACATTAAACAGACAGGCCGCCGCCCTGCCATGGATGAAGCCGCGGGATTTCTCCATGGATGAGCTAAGCGCGTTCGATTGGGCCCGCAAACCCCCGCATCCTCCTGGTTGTCAACGGCAAAGTCTTCGACGTGACCAAAGGCAGCAAGTTCTACGGGCCCGAGGCTCCGTATGGAATATTTGCTGGCAGAGACGCCTCCAGGGGACTAGCAACTTTCTGCCTAGATGAAGATGCACTCAGAGATGAATACGATGACCTATCGGACTTAAATGCTCTACAGATTCAAAGTGTAAGAGAGTGGGAAAAGCAATTTAGAGAAAAATAGGACTACGTAAGTAGACTCCTAAAACCAGGGCAGGAGCCATCAGAACACACAGATGAGGAAGCTTCCCCACCAAGCATCATGACGACCGACCACGCAGACTCAGCTGGACCCGGGGCTGTTAGGACGTCTTGAGTTCAGCTGTGGTAGCTATAACCTCTCTTCCTCCTCTCTCTAAACTTTAATTTACTTTTCTCCTTTCTTTCACCCATCTCTGACTATCGCGTGCCGCTTCACGGGCAACACAGTAAAGATTTACTCTTTGATTACTGCTATCCCCTTTGGTGTTGGTCACCTTAATTTTGCACTTTCCAGATCGTAGCAAATGAACCATCACGAGTCTACTGAGCGGACCGTGACATTAAACAGACAGGCCGCCGCCCTGCCATGGATGAAGCCACGGGATTTCTCCATGGAGGAGCTAAGCGCGTTCGATTGGGCCCGCAAACCCCCGCATCCTCCTGGCTGTCAACGGCAAAGTCATCGATGTGACCAAAGGCAGCAAGTTCTACGGGCCCGAGGCTCCGTATGGAATATTTGCTGGCAGAGATGCCTCCAGGGGACTAGCAACTTTCTGCCTAGATGAAGATGCACTCAGAGATGAATAGGATGACCTATCGGATTTAAATGCTCTACAGATTCAAAGTGTAAGAGAGTGGGAAAAGCAATTTAAAGAAAAATAGGACTATGTAGATAGACTCCTAAAACCAGGGCAGGAACCATCAGAATACACAGATGAGGAAGCTTCCCCACCAAGCATCATGACGACCGACCACGCAGCATCAGCTGGACCCGGGGCTGTTAGGACGTCTTGAGTTCAGCTGTGGTAGCTATAACCTCTCTTCCACCTCTCTCTAAACTTTAATTTACTTTTCTCCTTTCTTTCACCCATCTCTGACTATCGCGTGCCGCTTCACGGGCAACACAGTAAAGATTTACTCTTTGATTACTGCTATCCCCTTTGGTGTTGGTCACCTTAATTTTGCACTTTCCAGATCGTAGCAAATGAACCATCACGAGTCTACTGAGTGGACCGTGACATTAAACAGACAGGCCGCCGCCCTGCCATGGATGAAGCCGCGGGATTTCTCCATGGAGGAGCTAAGCGCGTTCGATTGGGCCCGCAAACCCCCGCATCCTCCTGGCTGTCAACGGCAAAGTCATCGATGTGACCAAAGGCAGCAAGTTCTACGGGCCCGAGGCTCCGTATGGAATATTTGCTGGCAGAGATGCCTCCAGGGGACTAGCAACTTTCTGCCTAGATGAAGATGCACTCAGAGATGAATACGATGACCTATCGGACTTAAATGCTCTACAGATTCAAAGTGTAAGAGAGTGGGAAAAGCAATTTAGAGAAAAATAGGACTACGTAAGTAGACTCCTAAAACCAGGGCAGGAACCATCAGAATACACAGATGAGGAAGCTTCCCCACCAAGCATCATGACGACCGACCACGCAGCATCAGCTGGACCCGGGGCTGTTAGGACGTCTTGAGTTCAGCTGTGGTAGCTATAACCTCTCTTCCTCCTCTCTCTAAACTTTAATTTACTTTTCTCCTTTCTTTCACCCATCTCTGACTATCGCGTGCCGCTTCACGGGCAACACAGTAAAGATTTACTCTTTGATTACTGCTATCCCCTTTGGTGTTGGTCACCTTAATTTTGCACTTTCCAGATCGTAGCAAATGAACCATCACGAGTCTACTGAGCGGACCGTGACATTAAACAGACAGGCCGCCGCCCTGCCATGGATGAAGCCGCGGGATTTCTCCATGGAGGAGCTAAGCGCGTTCGATTGGGCCCGCAAACCCCCGCATCCTCCTGGCTGTCAACGGCAAAGTCTTCGATGTGACCAAAGGCAGCAAGTTCTACGGGCCCGAGGCTCCGTATGGAATATTTGCTGGCAGAGATGCCTCCAGGGGACTAGCAACTTTCTGCCTAGATGAAGATGCACTCAGAGATGAATAGGATGACCTATCGGATTTAAATGCTCTACAGATTCAAAGTGTAAGAGAGTGGGAAAAGCAATTTAAAGAAAAATAGGACTATGTAGATAGACTCCTAAAACCAGGGCAGGAACCATCAGAATACACAGATGAGGAAGCTTCCCCACCAAGCATCATGACGACCGACCACGCAGCATCAGCTGGACCCGGGGCTGTTAGGACGTCTTGAGTTCAGCTGTGGTAGCTATAACCTCTCTTCCTCCTCTCTCTAAACTTCACTTTTCTCCTTTCTTTCACCCATCTCTGACTATCGCGTGCCGCTTCACGGGCAACACAGTAAAGATTTACTCTTTGATTACTGCTATCCCCTTTGGTGTTGGTCACCTTAATTTTGCACTTTCCAGATCGTAGCAAATGAACCATCATGAGTCTACTGAGCGGAACGTGACATTAAACAGACAGGCCGCCGCCCTGCCATGGATGAAGCCGCGGGATTTCTCCATGGATGAGCTAAGTTCGTTCGATTGGGCCCGCAAACCCCCGCATCCTCCTGGCTGTCAACGGCAAAGTCATCGATGTGACCAAAGGCAGCAAGTTCTACGGGCCCGAGGCTCCGTATGGAATATTTGCTGGCAGAGATGCCTCCAGGGGACTAGCAACTTTCTGCCTAGATGAAGATGCACTCAGAGATGAATACGATGACCTATCGGACTTAAATGCTCTACAGATTCAAAGTGTAAGAGAGTGGGAAAAGCAATTTAAAGAAAAATAGGACTATGTAGATAGACTCCTAAAACCAGGGCAGGAACCATCAGAATACACAGATGAGGAAGCTTCCCCACCAAGCATCATGACGACCGACCACGCAGCATCAGCTGGACCCGGGGCTGTTAGGACGTCTTGAGTTCAGCTGTGGTAGCTATAACCTCTCTTCCTCCTCTCTCTAAACTTCACTTTTCTCCTTTCTTTCACCCATCTCTAACTATCGCGTGCCGCTTCACGGGAAACACAGTAAAGATTTACTCTTTGATTACTGCTATCCCCTTTGGTGTTGGTCACCTTAATTTTGCACTTTCCAGATCGTAGCAAATGAACCATCACGAGTCTACTGAGCGGACCGTGACATTAAACAGACAGGCCGCCGCCCTGCCATGGATGAAGCCGCGGGATTTCTCCATGGATGAGCTAAGCGCGTTCGATTGGGCCCACAAACCCCCGCATCCTCCTGGTTGTCAACGGCAAAGTGTTCGACGTGACCAAAGGCAGCAAGTTCTACGGGCCCGAGGCTCCGTATGGAATATTTGCTGGCAGAGACGCCTCCAGGGGACTAGCAACTTTCTGCCTAGATGAAGATGCACTCAGAGATGAATACGATGACCTATCGGACTTAAATGCTCTACAGATTCAAAGTGTAAGAGAGTGGGAAAAGCAATTTAGAGAAAAATAGGACTACGTAAGTAGACTCCTAAAACCAGGGCAGGAACCATCAGAATACACAGATGAGGAAGCTTCCCCACCAAGCATCATGACGACCGACCACGCAGCATCAGCTGGACCCGGGGCTGTTAGGACGTCTTGAGTTCAGCTGTGGTAGCTATAACCTCTCTTCCTCCTCTGTCTAAACTTCACTTTTCTCCTTTCTTTCACCCATCTCTAACTATCGCGTGCCGCTTCACGGGAAACACAGTAAAGATCTACTCTTTGATTACTGCTATCCCCTTTGGTGTTGGTCACCTTAATTTTGCACTTTCCAGATCGTAGCAAATGAACCATCACGAGTCTACTGAGCGGACCGTGACATTAAACAGACAGGCCGCCGCCCTGCCATGGATGAAGCCGCGGGATTTCTCCATGGAGGAGCTTTGCGCGTTCAATCGGGCCCACAAACCCCCGCATCCTCCTGGCTCTCAACGGCAAAGTCATCGATGTGACCAAAGGCAGCAAGTTCTACGGGCCCGAGGCTCCGTATGGAATATTTGCTGGCAGAGACGCCTCCAGGGGACTAGCAACTTTCTGCCTAGATGAAGATGCACTCAGAGATGAATACGATGACCTATCGGACTTAAATGCTCTACAGATTCAAAGTGTAAGAGAGTGGGAAAAGCAATTTAGAGAAAAATAGGACTACGTAGGTAGACTCCTAAAACCAGGGCAGGAACCATCAGAATACACAGATGAGGAAGCTTCCCCACCAAGCATCATGACGACCGACCACGCAGACTCAGCTGGACCCGGGGCTGTTAGGACGTCTTGAGTTCAGCTGTGGTAGCTATAACCTCTCTTCCTCCTCTGTCCAAACTTTAATATACTATTCCCCTTTCTTTCACCCATCTCTAACTCTCGCGTGGCGCTTCACGGGCAACACAGTAAAGATTTACTCTTTGATTACTGCTATCCCCTTTGGTGTTGGTCACCTTAATTTTGCACTTTCCAGATCGTAGCAAATGAACCATCACGAGTCTACTGAGCGGACCGTGACATTAAACAGACAGGCTGCCGCCCTGCCATGGATGAAGCCGAGGGATTTCTCCATGGATGAGCTAAGCGCGTTCGATCGGGCCCGCAAACCCCCGCATCCACCTGGCTGTCAACGGCAAAGTGTTCAACGTGACCAAAGGCAGCAAGTTCTATGGGCCCGAGGCTCCGTATGGAATATTTGCTGGCAGAGATGCCTCCAGGGGACTAGCAACTTTCTGCCTAGATGAAGATGCACTCAGAGATGAATACGATGACCTATCGGATTTAAATGCTCTACAGATTCAAAGTGTAAGAGAGTGGGAAAAGCAATTTAAAGAAAAATAGGACTGTGTAGGTATACTCCTAAAACCAGGGCAGGAGCCATCAGAACACACAGATGAGGAAGCTTCCCCAACAAGCATCATGACGACCGACCACGCAGACTCAGCTGGACCCGGGGCCGTTAGGACGTCTTGAGTTCAGCTGTGGTAGCTATAACCTCTCTTCCTCCTCTGTCTAAACTTCACTTTTCTCCTTTCTTTCACCCATCTCTAACTATCGCGTGCCGCTTCACGGGAAACACAGTAAAGATTTACTCTTTGATTACTGCTATCCCCTTTGGTGGTTTTCACCTTAATTTTGCACTTTCCAGATCGTAGCAAATGAACCATCACGAGTCTACTGAGCGGACCGTGACATTAAACAGACAGGCTGCCGCCCTGCCATGGATGAAGCCGCGGAATTTCTCCATGGAGGAGCTTTGCGCGTTCAATCGGGCCCACAAACCCCCGCATCCTCCTGGCTGTCAACGGCAAAGTCTTCGATGTGACCAAAGGCAGCAAGTTCTACGGGCCCGAGGCTCCGTATGGAATATTTGCTGGCAGAGATGCCTCCAGGGGACTAGCAACTTTCTGCCTAGATGAAGATGCACTCAGAGATGAATACGATGACCTATCGGATTTAAATGCTCTACAGATTCAAAGTGTAAGAGAGTGGGAAAAGCAATTTAAAGAAAAATAGGACTATGTAGGTAGACTCCTAAAACCAGGGCAGGAGCCATCAGAACACACAGATGAGGAAGCTTCCCCACCAAGCATCATGACGACCGACCACGCAGACTCAGCTGGACCCGGGGCCGTTAGGACGTCTTGAGTTCAGCTGTGGTAGCTATAGCCTCTCTTCCTCCTCTGTCTAAACTTCACTTTTCTCCTTTCTTTCACCCATCTCTAACTATCGCGTGCCGCTTCACGGGAAACACAGTAAAGATTTACTCTTTGATTACTGCTATCCCCTTTGGTGTTGGTCACCTTAATTTTGCACTTTCCAGATCGTAGCAAATGAACCATCACGAGTCTACTGAGCGGACCGTGACATTAAACAGACAGGCCGCCGCCCTGCCATGGATGAAGCCGCGGGATTTCTCCATGGAGGAGCTTTGCGCGTTCAATCGGGCCCACAAACCCCCGCATCCTCCTGGCTGTCAACGGCAAAGTCATCGATGTGACCAAAGGCAGCAAGTTCTACGGGCCCGAGGCTCCGTATGGAATATTTGCTGGCAGAGACGCCTCCAGGGGACTAGCAACTTTCTGCCTAGATGAAGATGCACTCAGAGATGAATACGATGACCTATCGGATTTAAATGCTCTACAGATTCAAAGTGTAAGAGAGTGGGAAAAGCAATTTAAAGAAAAATAGGACTATGTAGGTAGACTCCTAAAACCAGGGCAGGAGCCATCAGAATACACA
The DNA here is from genome assembly GCF_031877795.1 of Strix aluco. Lineage (NCBI taxonomy): Eukaryota > Metazoa > Chordata > Aves > Strigiformes > Strigidae > Strix > Strix aluco. Next base: position 1,142,208 of record NC_133963.1, read on the forward strand.
GATGAGGAAGCTTCCCCACCAAGCATCATGACGACCGACCACGCAGACTCAGCTGGACCCGGGGCCGTTAGGACGTCTTGAGTTCAGCTGTGGTAGCTATAACCTCTCTTCCTCCTCTGTCCAAACTTTAATATACTATTCCCCTTTCTTTCACCCATCTCTAACTCTCGCGTGGCGCTTCACGGGCAACACAGTAAAGATTTACTCTTTGATTACTGCTATCCCCTTTGGTGTTGGTCACCTTAATTTTGCACTTTCCAGATCGTAGCAAATGAACCATCACGAGTCTACTGAGCGGAACGTGACATTAAACAGACAGGCTGCCGCCCTGCCATGGATGAAGCCGAGGGATTTCTCCATGGATGAGCTAAGCGCGTTTGATCGGGCCCGCAAACCCCCGCATCCACCTGGCTGTCAACGGCAAAGTGTTCGATGTGACCAAAGGCAGCAAGTTCTACGGGCCCGAGGCTCCGTATGGAATATTTGCTGGCAGAGATGCCTCCAGGGGACTAGCAACTTTCTGCCTAGATGAAGATGCACTCAGAGATGAATACGATGACCTATCGGATTTAAATGCTCTACAGATTCAAAGTGTAAGAGAGTGGGAAAAGCAATTTAAAGAAAAATAGGACTGTGTAGGTATACTCCTAAAACCAGGGCAGGAGCCATCAGAACACACAGATGAGGAAGCTTCCCCAACAAGCATCATGACGACCGACCACGCAGACTCAGCTGGACCCGGGGCCGTTAGGACGTCTTGAGTTCAGCTGTGGTAGCTATAACCTCTCTTCCTCCTCTCTCTAAACTTCACTTTTCTCCTTTCTTTCACCCATCTCTAACTATCGCGTGCCGCTTCACGGGAAACACAGTAAAGATCTACTCTTTGATTACTGCTATCCCCTTTGGTGTTGGTCACCTTAATTTTGCACTTTCCAGATCGTAACAAATGAACCATCACGAGTCTACTGAGCGGACCGTGACATTAAACAGACAGGCCGCCGCCCTGCCATGGATGAAGCCGCGGAATTTCTCCATGGAGGAGCTTTGCGCGTTCAATCGGGCCCGCAAACCCCCACATCCTCCTGGCTGTCAACGGCAAAGTCATCGATGTGACCAAAGGCAGCAAGTTCTACGGGCCCGAGGCTCCGTATGGAATATTTGCTGGCAGAGACGCCTCCAGGGGACTAGCAACTTTCTGCCTAGATGAAGATGCACTCAGAGATGAATACGATGACCTATCGGATTTAAATGCTCTACAGATTCAAAGTGTAAGAGAGTGGGAAAAGCAATTTAGAGAAAAATAGGACTACGTAGGTAGACTCCTAAAACCAGGGCAGGAACCATCAGAATACACAGATGAGGAAGCTTCCCCACCAAGCATCATGACGATCGACCACGCAGCATCAGCTGGACCCGGGGCTGTTAGGACGTCTTGAGTTCAGCTGTGGTAGCTATAACCTCTCTTCCTCCTCTGTCTAAACTTCACTTTTCTCCTTTCTTTCACCCATCTCTAACTATTGCGTGCCGCTTCACGGGAAACACAGTAAAGATTTACTCTTTGATTGCTGCTATCCCCTTTGGTGTTGGTCACCTTAATTTTGCACTTTCCAGATCGTAGCAAATGAACCATCACGAGTCTACTGAGCGGACCGTGACATTAAACAGACAGGCCGCCGCCCTGCCATGGATGAAGCCGCGGGATTTCTCCATGGAGGAGCTAAGCGCGTTCGATTGGGCCCGCAAACCCCCGCATCCTCCTGGCTGTCAACGGCAAAGTCATCGATGTGACCAAAGGCAGCAAGTTCTACGGGCCCGAGGCTCCGTATGGAATATTTGCTGGCAGAGACGCCTCCAGGGGACTAGCAACTTTCTGCCTAGATGAAGATGCACTCAGAGATGAATACGATGACCTATCGTACTTAAATGCTCTACAGATTCAAAGTGTAAGAGAGTGGGAAAAGCAATTTAGAGAAAAATAGGACTACGTAGGTAGACTCCTAAAACCAGGGCAGGAACCATCAGAATACACAGATGAGGAAGCTTCCCCACCAAGCATCATGACGACCGACCACGCAGACTCAGCTGGACCCGGGGCTGTTAGGACGTCTTGAGTTCAGCTGTGGTAGCTATAACCTCTCTTCCTCCTCTGTCCAAACTTTAATATACTATTCCCCTTTCTTTCACCCATCTCTAACTCTCGCGTGGCGCTTCACGGGCAACACAGTAAAGATTTACTCTTTGATTACTGCTATCCCCTTTGGTGTTGGTCACCTTAATTTTGCACTTTCCAGATCGTAGCAAATGAACCATCACGAGTCTACTGAGCGGAATGTGACATTAAACAGACAGGCTGCCGCCCTGCCATGGATGAAGCCGAGGGATTTCTCCATGGATGAGCTAAGCGCGTTCGATCGGGCCCGCAAACCCCCGCATCCACCTGGCTGTCAACGGCAAAGTGTTCGACGTGACAAAGGCAGCAAGTTCTACGGGCCCGAGGCTCCGTATGGAATATTTGCTGGCAGAGATGCCTCCAGGGGACTAGCAACTTTCTGCCTAGATGAAGATGCACTCAGAGATGAATACGATGACCTATCGGATTTAAATGCTCTACAGATTCAAAGTGTAAGAGAGTGGGAAAAGCAATTTAGAGAAAAATAGGACTACGTAGGTAGACTCCTAAAACCAGGGCAGGAACCATCAGAATACACAGATGAGGAAGCTTCCCCACCAAGCATCATGACGATCGACCACGCAGCATCAGCTGGACCCGGGGCTGTTAGGACGTCTTGAGTTCAGCTGTGGTAGCTATAACCTCTCTTCCTCCTCTGTCTAAACTTCACTTTTCTCCTTTCTTTCACCCATCTCTAACTATTGCGTGCCGCTTCACGGGAAACACAGTAAAGATTTACTCTTTGATTGCTGCTATCCCCTTTGGTGTTGGTCACCTTAATTTTGCACTTTCCAGATCGTAGCAAATGAACCATCACGAGTCTACTGAGCGGACCGTGACATTACACAGACAGGCCGCCGCCCTGCCATGGATGAAGCCGCGGGATTTCTCCATGGAGGAGCTAAGCGCGTTCGATTGGGCCCGCAAACCCCCACATCCTCCTGGTTGTCAACGGCAAAGTCTTCGACGTGACCAAAGGCAGCAAGTTCTACGGGCCCGAGGCTCCGTATGGAATATTTGCTGGCAGAGATGCCTCCAGGGGACTAGCAACTTTCTGCCTAGATGAAGATGCACTCAGAGATGAATACGATGACCTATCGGATTTAAATGCTCTACAGATTCAAAGTGTAAGAGAGTGGGAAAAGCAATTTAAAGAAAAATAGGACTATGTAGGTAGACTCCTAAAACCAGGGCAGGAGCCATCAGAACACACAGATGAGGAAGCTTCCCCACCAAGCATCATGACGACCGACCACGCAGACTCAGCTGGACCCGGGGCCGTTAGGACGTCTTGAGTTCAGCTGTGGTAGCTATAACCTCTCTTCCTCCTCTGTCTAAACTTCACTTTTCTCCTTTCTTTCACCCATCTCTAACTATCGCGTGCCGCTTCACGGGAAACACAGTAAAGATCTACTCTTTGATTACTGCTATCCCCTTTGGTGTTGGTCACCTTAATTTTGCACTTTCCAGATCGTAGCAAATGAACCATCACGAGTCTACTGAGCGGACCGTGACATTAAACAGACAGGCCGCCGCCCTGCCATGGATGAAGCCGCGGGATTTCTCCATGGAGGAGCTTTGCGCGTTCAATCGGGCCCACAAACCCCCGCATCCTCCTGGCTGTCAACGGCAAAGTCATCGATGTGACCAAAGGCAGCAAGTTCTACGGGCCCGAGGCTCCGTATGGAATATTTGCTGGCAGAGACGCCTCCAGGGGACTAGCAACTTTCTGCCTAGATGAAGATGCACTCAGAGATGAATACGATGACCTATCGTACTTAAATGCTCTACAGATTCAAAGTGTAAGAGAGTGGGAAAAGCAATTTAGAGAAAAATAGGACTACGTAGGTAGACTCCTAAAACCAGGGCAGGAACCATCAGAATACACAGATGAGGAAGCTTCCCCACCAAGCATCATGACGACCGACCACGCAGACTCAGCTGGACCCGGGGCTGTTAGGACGTCTTGATTTCAGCTGTGGTAGCTATAACCTCTCTTCCTCCTCTGTCCAAACTTTAATATACTATTCCCCTTTCTTTCACCCATCTCTAACTCTCGCGTGGCGCTTCACGGGAAACACAGTAAAGATCTACTCTTTGATTACTGCTATCCCCTTTGGTGTTGGTCACCTTAATTTTGCACTTTCCAGATCGTAGCAAATGAACCATCACGAGTCTACTGAGCGGACCGTGACATTAAACAGACAGGCCGCCGCCCTGCCATGGATGAAGCCGCGGAATTTCTCCATGGAGGAGCTTTGCGCGTTCAATCGGGCCCACAAACCCCCGCATCCTCCTGGCTGTCAACGGCAAAGTCATCGATGTGACCAAAGGCAGCAAGTTCTACGGGCCCGAGGCTCCGTATGGAATATTTGCTGGCAGAGACGCCTCCAGGGGACTAGCAACTTTCTGCCTAGATGAAGATGCACTCAGAGATGAATACGATGACCTATCGGACTTAAATGCTCTACAGATTCAAAGTGTAAGAGAGTGGGAAAAGCAATTTAAAGAAAAATAGGACTACGTAGGTAGACTCCTAAAACCAGGGCAGGAACCATCAGAATACACAGATGAGGAAGCTTCCCCACCAAGCATCATGACGACCGACCACGCAGACTCAGCTGGACCCGGGGCTGTTAGGACGTCTTGAGTTCAGCTGTGGTAGCTATAACCTCTCTTCCTCCTCTCTCTAAACTTTAATTTACTTTTCTCCTTTCTTTCACCCATCTCTGACTATCGCGTGCCGCTTCACGGGCAACACAGTAAAGATTTACTCTTTGATTACTGCTATCCCCTTTGGTGTTGGTCACCTTAATTTTGCACTTTCCAGATCGTAGCAAATGAACCATCACGAGTCTACTGAGCGGACCGTGACATTACACAGACAGGCCGCCGCCCTGCCATGGATGAAGCCGCGGGATTTCTCCATGGAGGAGCTAAGCGCGTTCGATTGGGCCCGCAAACCCCCACATCCTCCTGGTTGTCAACGGCAAAGTCTTCGACGTGACCAAAGGCAGCAAGTTCTACGGGCCCGAGGCTCCGTATGGAATATTTGCTGGCAGAGATGCCTCCAGGGGACTAGCAACTTTCTGCCTAGATGAAGATGCACTCAGAGATGAATACGATGACCTATCGGATTTAAATGCTCTACAGATTCAAAGTGTAAGAGAGTGGGAAAAGCAATTTAAAGAAAAATAGGACTATGTAGGTAGACTCCTAAAACCAGGGCAGGAGCCATCAGAACACACAGATGAGGAAGCTTCCCCACCAAGCATCATGACGACCGACCACGCAGACTCAGCTGGACCCGGGGCCGTTAGGACGTCTTGAGTTCAGCTGTGGTAGCTATAACCTCTCTTCCTCCTCTGTCTAAACTTCACTTTTCTCCTTTCTTTCACCCATCTCTAACTATCGCGTGCCGCTTCACGGGAAACACAGTAAAGATCTACTCTTTGATTACTGCTATCCCCTTTGGTGTTGGTCACCTTAATTTTGCACTTTCCAGATCGTAGCAAATGAACCATCACGAGTCTACTGAGCGGACCGTGACATTAAACAGACAGGCCGCCGCCCTGCCATGGATGAAGCCGCGGAATTTCTCCATGGAGGAGCTTTGCGCGTTCAATCGGGCCCACAAACCCCCGCATCCTCCTGGCTGTCAACGGCAAAGTCATCGATGTGACCAAAGGCAGCAAGTTCTACGGGCCCGAGGCTCCGTATGGAATATTTGCTGGCAGAGACGCCTCCAGGGGACTAGCAACTTTCTGCCTAGATGAAGATGCACTCAGAGATGAATACGATGACCTATCGGACTTAAATGCTCTACAGATTCAAAGTGTAAGAGAGTGGGAAAAGCAATTTAGAGAAAAATAGGACTACGTAGGTAGACTCCTAAAACCAGGGCAGGAACCATCAGAATACACAGATGAGGAAGCTTCCCCACCAAGCATCATGACGACCGACCACGCAGACTCAGCTGGACCCGGGGCTGTTAGGACGTCTTGATTTCAGCTGTGGTAGCTATAACCTCTCTTCCTCCTCTGTCCAAACTTTAATATACTATTCCCCTTTCTTTCACCCATCTCTAACTCTCGCGTGGCGCTTCACGGGAAACACAGTAAAGATCTACTCTTTGATTACTGCTATCCCCTTTGGTGTTGGTCACCTTAATTTTGCACTTTCCAGATCGTAGCAAATGAACCATCACGAGTCTACTGAGCGGACCGTGACATTAAACAGACAGGCCGCCGCCCTGCCATGGATGAAGCCGCGGAATTTCTCCATGGAGGAGCTTTGCGCGTTCAATCGGGCCCACAAACCCCCGCATCCTCCTGGCTGTCAACGGCAAAGTCATCGATGTGACCAAAGGCAGCAAGTTCTACGGGCCCGAGGCTCCGTATGGAATATTTGCTGGCAGAGACGCCTCCAGGGGACTAGCAACTTTCTGCCTAGATGAAGATGCACTCAGAGATGAATACGATGACCTATCGGACTTAAATGCTCTACAGATTCAAAGTGTAAGAGAGTGGGAAAAGCAATTTAAAGAAAAATAGGACTACGTAGGTAGACTCCTAAAACCAGGGCAGGAACCATCAGAATACACAGATGAGGAAGCTTCCCCACCAAGCATCATGACGACCGACCACGCAGACTCAGCTGGACCCGGGGCTGTTAGGACGTCTTGAGTTCAGCTGTGGTAGCTATAACCTCTCTTCCTCCTCTCTCTAAACTTTAATTTACTTTTCTCCTTTCTTTCACCCATCTCTGACTATCGCGTGCCGCTTCACGGGCAACACAGTAAAGATTTACTCTTTGATTACTGCTATCCCCTTTGGTGTTGGTCACCTTAATTTTGCACTTTCCAGATCGTAGCAAATGAACCATCACGAGTCTACTGAGCGGACCGTGACATTAAACAGACAGGCCGCCGCCCTGCCATGGATGAAGCCGCGGGATTTCTCCATGGATGAGCTAAGCGCGTTCGATTGGGCCCGCAAACCCCCACATCCTCCTGGTTGTCAACGGCAAAGTCTTCGACGTGACCAAAGGCAGCAAGTTCTACGGGCCCGAGGCTCCGTATGGAATATTTGCTGGCAGAGATGCCTCCAGGGGACTAGCAACTTTCTGCCTAGATGAAGATGCACTCAGAGATGAATACGATGACCTATCGGATTTAAATGCTCTACAGATTCAAAGTGTAAGAGAGTGGGAAAAGCAATTTAAAGAAAAATAGGACTATGTAGGTAGACTCCTAAAACCAGGGCAGGAGCCATCAGAACACACAGATGAGGAAGCTTCCCCACCAAGCATCATGACGACCGACCACGCAGACTCAGCTGGACCCGGGGCCGTTAGGACGTCTTGAGTTCAGCTGTGGTAGCTATAACCTCTCTTCCTCCTCCGTCTAAACTTCACTTTTCTCCTTTCTTTCACCCATCTCTAACTATCGCGTGCCGCTTCACGGGCAACACAGTAAAGATCTACTCTTTGATTACTGCTATCCCCTTTGGTGTTGGTCACCTTAATTTTGCACTTTCCAGATCGTAGCAAATGAACCATCATGAGTCTACTGAGCGGACCGTGACATTAAACAGACAGGCCGCCGCCCTGCCATGGATGAAGCCGCGGGATTTCTCCATGGAGGAGCTTTGCGCGTTCAATCGGGCCCACAAACCCCCGCATCCTCCTGGCTGTCAACGGCAAAGTCATCGATGTGACCAAAGGCAGCAAGTTCTACGGGCCCGAGGCTCCGTATGGAATATTTGCTGGCAGAGACGCCTCCAGGGGACTAGCAACTTTCTGCCTAGATGAAGATGCACTCAGAGATGAATACGATGACCTATCGGACTTAAATGCTCTACAGATTCAAAGTGTAAGAGAGTGGGAAAAGCAATTTAGAGAAAAATAGGACTACGTAGGTAGACTCCTAAAACCAGGGCAGGAACCATCAGAATACACAGATGAGGAAGCTTCCCCACCAAGCATCATGACGACCGACCACGCAGACTCAGCTGGACCCGGGGCTGTTAGGACGTCTTGAGTTCAGCTGTGGTAGCTATAACCTCTCTTCCTCCTCTGTCCAAACTTTAATATACTATTCCCCTTTCTTTCACCCATCTCTAACTCTCGCGTGGCGCTTCACGGGAAACACAGTAAAGATCTACTCTTTGATTACTGCTATCCCCTTTGGTGTTGGTCACCTTAATTTTGCACTTTCCAGATCGTAGCAAATGAACCATCACGAGTCTACTGAGCGGACCGTGACATTAAACAGACAGGCCGCCGCCCTGCCATGGATGAAGCCGCGGAATTTCTCCATGGAGGAGCTTTGCGCGTTCAATCGGGCCCACAAAGCCCCGCATCCTCCTGGCTGTCAACGGCAAAGTCTTCGATGTGACCAAAGGCAGCAAGTTCTACGGGCCCGAGGCTCCGTATGGAATATTTGCTGGCAGAGATGCCTCCAGGGGACTAGCAACTTTCTGCCTAGATGAAGATGCACTCAGAGATGAATACGATGACCTATCGGACTTAAATGCTCTACAGATTCAAAGTGTAAGAGAGTGGGAAAAGCAATTTAAAGAAAAATAGGACTATGTAGGTAGACTTCTAAAACCAGGGCAGGAGCCATCAGAACACACAGATGAGGAAGCTTCCCCACCAAGCATCATGACGACCGACCACGCAGACTCAGCTGGACCCGGGGCCGTTAGGACGTCTTGAGTTCAGCTGTGGTAGCTATAACCTCTCTTCCTCCTCTCTCTAAACTTTAATTTACGTTTCTCCTTTCTTTCACCCATCTCTAACTATCGCGTGCCGCTTCACGGGAAACACAGTAAAGATCTACTCTTTGATTACTGCTATCCCCTTTGGTGTTGGTCACCTTAATTTTGCACTTTCCAGATCGTAGCAAATGAACCATCATGAGTCTACTGAGCGGACCGTGACATTAAACAGACAGGCCGCCGCCCTGCCATGGATGAAGCCGTGGAATTTCTCCATGGAGGAGCTTTGCGCGTTCAATCGGGCCCACAAACCCCCGCATCCTCCTGGCTGTCAACGGCAAAGTCATCGATGTGACCAAAGGCAGCAAGTTCTACGTGCCCGAGGATCCGTATGGAATATTTGCTGGCAGAGACGCCTCCAGGGGACTAGCAAATTTCTGCCTAGATGAAGATGCACTCAGAGATGAATACGATGACCTATCGGACTTAAATGCTCTACAGATTCAAAGTGTAAGAGAGTGGGAAAAGCAATTTAGAGAAAAATAGGACTACGTAGGTAGACTCCTAAAACCAGGGCAGGAACCATCAGAATACACAGATGAGGAAGCTTCCCCACCAAGGATCACAACGACCAACCACGCAGACTCAGCTGGACCCGGGGCTGTTAGGACGTCTTGAGTTCAGCTGTGGTAGCTATAACCTCTCTTCCTCCTCTCTCTAAACTTTAATTTACGTTTCTCCTTCCTTTCACCCATCTCTAACTATCGCGTGCCGCTTCACGGGCAACACAGTAAAGATTTACTCTTTGATTACTGCTATCCCCTTTGGTGGTTTTCACCTTAATTTTGCACTTTCCAGATCGTAGCAAATGAACCATCACGAGTCTACTGAGCGGACCGTGACATTAAACAGACAGGCCGCCGCCCTGCCATGGATGAAGCCGCGGGATTTCTCCATGGAGGAGCTTTGCGCGTTCAATCGGGCCCACAAACCCCCGCATCCTCCTGGCTCTCAACGGCAAAGTCATCGATGTGACCAAAGGCAGCAAGTTCTACGGGCCCGAGGCTCCGTATGGAATATTTGCTGGCAGAGACGCCTCCAGGGGACTAGCAACTTTCTGCCTAGATGAAGATGCACTCAGAGATGAATACGATGACCTATCGGACTTAAATGCTCTACAGATTCAAAGTGTAAGAGAGTGGGAAAAGCAATTTAGAGAAAAATAAGACTACGTAGGTAGACTCCTAAAACCAGGGCAGGAACCATCAGAATACACAGATGAGGAAGCTTCCCCACCAAGCATCATGACGACCGACCACGCAGCATCAGCTGGAGCCGGGGCTGTTAGGACGTCTTGAGTTCAGCTGTGGTAGCTATAACCTCTCTTTCTCCTCTGTCCAAACTTTAATATACTATTCCCCTTTCTTTCACCCATCTCTAACTCTCGCGTGGCGCTTCACGGGCAACACAGTAAAGATTTACTCTTTGATTACTGCTATCCCCTTTGGTGTTTTTCACCTTAATTTTGCACTTTCCAGATCGTAACAAATGAAGCATCACGAGTCTACTGAGCAGACCGTGACATTAAACAGACAGGCCGCCGCCCTGCCATGGATGAAGCCGCCGGATTTCTCCATGGATGAGCTAAGCGCGTTCGATTGGGCCCGCAAACCCCCGCATCCTCCTGGTTGTCAATGGCAAAATCTTCGACGTGACCAAAGGCAGCAAGTTCTACGGGCCCGAGGCTCCGTATGGAATATTTGCTGGCAGAGATGCCTCCAGGGGACTAGCAACTTTCTGCCTAGATGAAGATGCACTCAGAGATGAATACGATGACCTATCGGATTTAAATGCTCTACAGATTCAAAGTGTAAGAGTGGGAAAAGCAATTTAAAGAAAAATAGGACTATGTAGGTAGACTCCTAAAACCAGGGCAGGAGCCATCAGAACACACAGATGAGGAAGCTTCCCCACCAAGCATCATGACGACCGACCACGCAGACTCAGCTGGACCCGGGGCCGTTAGGACGTCTTGAGTTCAGCTGTGGTAGCTATAACCTCTCTTCCTCCTCTGTCTAAACTTCACTTTTCTCCTTTCTTTCACCCATCTCTAACTCTCGCGTGCCGCTTCACGGGCAACACAGTAAAGATTTACTCTTTGATTACTGCTATCCCCTTTGGTGTTGGTCACCTTAATTTTGCACTTTCCAGATCGTAGCAAATGAACCATCACGAGTCTACTGAGCGGACCGTGACATTAAACAGACAGGCCGCCGCCCTGCCATGGATGAAGCCGCGGGATTTCTCCATGGAGGAGCTAAGCGCGTTCGATTGGGCCGGCAAACCCCCGCATCCTCCTGGCTGTCAACGGCAAAGTCATCGATGTGACCAAAGGCAGCAAGTTCTACGGGCCCGAGGCTCCGTATGGAATATTTGCTGGCAGAGATGCCTCCAGGGGACTAGCAACTTTCTGCCTAGATGAAGATGCACTCAGAGATGAATACGATGACCTATCGGACTTAAATGCTCTACAGATTCAAAGTGTAAGAGAGTGGGAAAAGCAATTTAAAGAAAAATAGGACTATGTAGATAGACTCCTAAAACCAGGGCAGGAACCATCAGAATACACAGATGAGGAAGCTTCCCCACCAAGCATCATGACGACCGACCACGCAGCATCAGCTGGACCCGGGGCTGTTAGGACGTCTTGAGTTCAGCTGTGGTAGCTATAACCTCTCTTCCTCCTCTCTCTAAACTTTAATTTACGTTTCTCCTTTCTTTCACCCATCTCTAACTATCGCGTGCCGCTTCACGGGCAACACAGTAAAGATTTACTCTTTGATTACTGCTATCCCCTTTGGTGTTGGTCACCTTAATTTTGCACTTTCCAGATCGTAGCAAATGAACCATCACGAGTCTACTGAGCGGACCGTGACATTAAACAGACAGGCCGCCGCCCTGCCATGGATGAAGCCGCGGGATTTCTCCATGGAGGAGCTTTGCGCGTTCAATCGGGCCCACAAACCCCCGCATCCTCCTGGCTGTCAACGGCAAAGTCTTTGACGTGACCAAAGGCAGCAAGTTCTACGGGCCCGAGGCTCCGTATGGAATATTTGCTGGCAGAGATGCCTCCAGGGGACTAGCAACTTTCTACCTAGATGAAGATGCACTCAGAGATGAATACGATGACCTATCGGACTTAAATGCTCTACAGATTCAAAGTGTAAGAGAGTGGGAAAAGCAATTTAGAGAAAAATAGGACTACGTAGGTAGACTCCTAAAACCAGGGCAGGAACCATCAGAATACACAGATGAGGAAGCTTCCCCACCAAGCATCATGACGACCGACCACGCAGCATCAGCTGGAGCCGGGGCTGTTAGGACGTCTTGAGTTCAGCTGTGGTAGCTATAACCTCTCTTTCTCCTCTGTCCAAACTTTAATATACTATTCCCTTCTTTCACCCATCTCTAACTCTCGCGTGGCGCTTCACGGGCAACACAGTAAAGATTTACTCTTTGATTACTGCTATCCCCTTTGGTGTTTTTCACCTTAATTTTGCACTTTCCAGATCGTAACAAATGAAGCATCACGAGTCTACTGAGCGGACCGTGACATTAAACAGACAGGCCGCCGCCCTGCCATGGATGAAGCCGCGGGATTTCTCCATGGATGAGCTAAGCGCGTTCGATTGGGCCCGCAAACCCCCGCATCCTCCTGGTTGTCAATGGCAAAATCTTCGACGTGACCAAAGGCAGCAAGTTCTACGGGCCCGAGGCTCCGTATGGAATATTTGCTGGCAGAGATGCCTCCAGGGGACTAGCAACTTTCTGCCTAGATGAAGATGCACTCAGAGATGAATACGATGACCTATCGGATTTAAATGCTCTACAGATTCAAAGTGTAAGAGAGTGGGAAAAGCAATTTAAAGAAAAATAGGACTACGTAGGTAGACTCCTAAAACCAGGGCAGGAGCCATCAGAACACACAGATGAGGAAGCTTCCCCACCAAGCATCATGACGACCGACCACGCAGACTCAGCTGGACCCGGGGCCGTTAGGACGTCTTGAGTTCAGCTGTGGTAGCTATAACCTCTCTTCCTCCTCTGTCTAAACTTCACTTTTCTCCTTTCTTTCACCCATCTCTAACTATCGCGTGCCGCTTCACGGGAAACACAGTAAAGATCTACTCTTTGATTACTGCTATCCCCTTTGGTGTTGGTCACCTTAATTTTGCACTTTCCAGATCGTAGCAAATGAACCATCACGAGTCTACTGAGCGGACCGTGACATTAAACAGACAGGCCGCCGCCCTGCCATGGATGAAGCCGCGGGATTTCTCCATGGAGGAGCTAAGCGCGTTCGATTGGGCCCGCAAACCCCCGCATCCTCCTGGCTGTCAACGGCAAAGTCATCGATGTGACCAAAGGCAGCAAGTTCTACGGGCCCGAGGCTCCGTATGGAATATTTGCTGGCAGAGATGCCTCCAGGGGACTAGCAACTTTCTGCCTAGATGAAGATGCACTCAGAGATGAATACGATGACCTATCGGACTTAAATGCTCTACAGATTCAAAGTGTAAGAGAGTGGGAAAAGCAATTTAAAGAAAAATAGGACTATGTAGGTAGACTCCTAAAACCAGGGCAGGAACCATCAGAATACACAGATGAGGAAGCTTCCCCACCAAGCATCATGACGACCGACCACGCAGCATCAGCTGGACCCGGGGCTGTTAGGACGTCTTGAGTTCAGCTGTGGTAGCTATAACCTCTCTTCCTCCTCTGTCTAAACTTCACTTTTCTCCTTTCTTTCACCCATCTCTAACTATCGCGTGCCGCTTCACGGGAAACACAGTAAAGATCTACTCTTTGATTACTGCTATCCCCTTTGGTGTTGGTCACCTTAATTTTGCACTTTCCAGATCGTAGCAAATGAACCATCATGAGTCTACTGAGCGGACCGTGACATTAAACAGACAGGCCGCCGCCCTGCCATGGATGAAGCCGCGGGATTTCTCCATGGAGGAGCTAAGCGCGTTCGATTGGGCCCGCAAACCCCCGCATCCTCCTGGCTGTCAACGGCAAAGTCATCGATGTGACCAAAGGCAGCAAGTTCTACGGGCCCGAGGCTCCGTATGGAATATTTGCTGGCAGAGATGCCTCCAGGGGACTAGCAACTTTCTGCCTAGATGAAGATGCACTCAGAGATGAATACGATGACCTATCGGACTTAAATGCTCTACAGATTCAAAGTGTAAGAGAGTGGGAAAAGCAATTTAGAGAAAAATAGGACTACGTAGGTAGACTCCTAAAACCAGGGCAGGAACCATCAGAATACACAGATGAGGAAGCTTCCCCACCAAGCATCATGACGACCGACCACGCAGCATCAGCTGGAGCCGGGGCTGTTAGGACGTCTTGAGTTCAGCTGTGGTAGCTATAACCTCTCTTTCTCCTCTGTCCAAACTTTAATATACTATTCCCCTTTCTTTCACCCATCTCTAACTCTCGCGTGGCGCTTCACGGGCAACACAGTAAAGATTTACTCTTTGATTACTGCTATCCCCTTTGGTGTTTTTCACCTTAATTTTGCACTTTCCAGATCGTAACAAATGAACCATCACGAGTCTACTGAGCGGACCGTGACATTAAACAGACAGGCTGCCGCCCTGCCATGGATGAAGCCGCGGGATTTCTCCATGGATGAGCTAAGCGCGTTCGATTGGGCCCGCAAACCCCCGCATCCTCCTGGTTGTCAATGGCAAAATCTTCGATGTGACCAAAGGCAGCAAGTTCTACGGGCCCGAGGCTCCGTATGGAATATTTGCTGGCAGAGATGCCTCCAGGGGACTAGCAACTTTCTGCCTAGATGAAGATGCACTCAGAGATGAATACGATGACCTATCGGATTTAAATGCTCTACAGATTCAAAGTGTAAGAGAGTGGGAAAAGCAATTTAAAGAAAAATAGGACTACGTAGGTAGACTCCTAAAACCAGGGCAGGAGCCATCAGAACACACAGATGAGGAAGCTTCCCCACCAAGCATCATGACGACCGACCACGCAGACTCAGCTGGACCCGGGGCCGTTAGGACGTCTTGAGTTCAGCTGTGGTAGCTATAACCTCTCTTCCTCCTCTGTCTAAACTTCACTTTTCTCCTTTCTTTCACCCATCTCTAACTATCGCGTGCCGCTTCACGGGCAACACAGTAAAGATTTACTCTTTGATTACTGCTATCCCCTTTGGTGTTGGTCACCTTAATTTTGCACTTTCCAGATCGTAGCAAATGAACCATCACGAGTCTACTGAGCGGACCGTGACATTAAACAGACAGGCCGCCGCCCTGCCATGGATGAAGCCGCGGGATTTCTCCATGGAGGAGCTTTGCGCGTTCAATCGGGCCCACAAACCCCCGCATCCTCCTGGCTGTCAACGGCAAAGTCTTTGACGTGACCAAAGGCAGCAAGTTCTACGGGCCCGAGGCTCCGTATGGAATATTTGCTGGCAGAGATGCCTCCAGGGGACTAGCAACTTTCTACCTAGATGAAGATGCACTCAGAGATGAATACGATGACCTATCGGACTTAAATGCTCTACAGATTCAAAGTGTAAGAGAGTGGGAAAAGCAATTTAGAGAAAAATAGGACTACGTAGGTAGACTCCTAAAACCAGGGCAGGAACCATCAGAATACACAGATGAGGAAGCTTCCCCACCAAGCATCATGACGACCGACCACGCAGCATCAGCTGGAGCCGGGGCTGTTAGGACGTCTTGAGTTCAGCTGTGGTAGCTATAACCTCTCTTTCTCCTCTGTCCAAACTTTAATATACTATTCCCTTCTTTCACCCATCTCTAACTCTCGCGTGGCGCTTCACGGGCAACACAGTAAAGATTTACTCTTTGATTACTGCTATCCCCTTTGGTGTTTTTCACCTTAATTTTGCACTTTCCAGATCGTAACAAATGAAGCATCACGAGTCTACTGAGCGGACCGTGACATTAAACAGACAGGCCGCCGCCCTGCCATGGATGAAGCCGCGGGATTTCTCCATGGATGAGCTAAGCGCGTTCGATTGGGCCCGCAAACCCCCGCATCCTCCTGGTTGTCAATGGCAAAATCTTCGACGTGACCAAAGGCAGCAAGTTCTACGGGCCCGAGGCTCCGTATGGAATATTTGCTGGCAGAGATGCCTCCAGGGGACTAGCAACTTTCTGCCTAGATGAAGATGCACTCAGAGATGAATACGATGACCTATCGGATTTAAATGCTCTACAGATTCAAAGTGTAAGAGAGTGGGAAAAGCAATTTAAAGAAAAATAGGACTACGTAGGTAGACTCCTAAAACCAGGGCAGGAGCCATCAGAACACACAGATGAGGAAGCTTCCCCACCAAGCATCATGACGACCGACCACGCAGACTCAGCTGGACCCGGGGCCGTTAGGACGTCTTGAGTTCAGCTGTGGTAGCTATAACCTCTCTTCCTCCTCTGTCTAAACTTCACTTTTCTCCTTTCTTTCACCCATCTCTAACTATCGCGTGCCGCTTCACGGGAAACACAGTAAAGATCTACTCTTTGATTACTGCTATCCCCTTTGGTGTTGGTCACCTTAATTTTGCACTTTCCAGATCGTAGCAAATGAACCATCACGAGTCTACTGAGCGGACCGTGACATTAAACAGACAGGCCGCCGCCCTGCCATGGATGAAGCCGCGGGATTTCTCCATGGAGGAGCTAAGCGCGTTCGATTGGGCCCGCAAACCCCCGCATCCTCCTGGCTGTCAACGGCAAAGTCATCGATGTGACCAAAGGCAGCAAGTTCTACGGGCCCGAGGCTCCGTATGGAATATTTGCTGGCAGAGATGCCTCCAGGGGACTAGCAACTTTCTGCCTAGATGAAGATGCACTCAGAGATGAATACGATGACCTATCGGACTTAAATGCTCTACAGATTCAAAGTGTAAGAGAGTGGGAAAAGCAATTTAAAGAAAAATAGGACTATGTAGGTAGACTCCTAAAACCAGGGCAGGAACCATCAGAATACACAGATGAGGAAGCTTCCCCACCAAGCATCATGACGACCGACCACGCAGCATCAGCTGGACCCGGGGCTGTTAGGACGTCTTGAGTTCAGCTGTGGTAGCTATAACCTCTCTTCCTCCTCTGTCTAAACTTCACTTTTCTCCTTTCTTTCACCCATCTCTAACTATCGCGTGCCGCTTCACGGGAAACACAGTAAAGATCTACTCTTTGATTACTGCTATCCCCTTTGGTGTTGGTCACCTTAATTTTGCACTTTCCAGATCGTAGCAAATGAACCATCATGAGTCTACTGAGCGGACCGTGACATTAAACAGACAGGCCGCCGCCCTGCCATGGATGAAGCCGCGGGATTTCTCCATGGAGGAGCTAAGCGCGTTCGATTGGGCCCGCAAACCCCCGCATCCTCCTGGCTGTCAACGGCAAAGTCATCGATGTGACCAAAGGCAGCAAGTTCTACGGGCCCGAGGCTCCGTATGGAATATTTGCTGGCAGAGATGCCTCCAGGGGACTAGCAACTTTCTGCCTAGATGAAGATGCACTCAGAGATGAATACGATGACCTATCGGACTTAAATGCTCTACAGATTCAAAGTGTAAGAGAGTGGGAAAAGCAATTTAGAGAAAAATAGGACTACGTAGGTAGACTCCTAAAACCAGGGCAGGAACCATCAGAATACACAGATGAGGAAGCTTCCCCACCAAGCATCATGACGACCGACCACGCAGCATCAGCTGGAGCCGGGGCTGTTAGGACGTCTTGAGTTCAGCTGTGGTAGCTATAACCTCTCTTTCTCCTCTGTCCAAACTTTAATATACTATTCCCCTTTCTTTCACCCATCTCTAACTCTCGCGTGGCGCTTCACGGGCAACACAGTAAAGATTTACTCTTTGATTACTGCTATCCCCTTTGGTGTTTTTCACCTTAATTTTGCACTTTCCAGATCGTAACAAATGAACCATCACGAGTCTACTGAGCGGACCGTGACATTAAACAGACAGGCTGCCGCCCTGCCATGGATGAAGCCGCGGGATTTCTCCATGGATGAGCTAAGCGCGTTCGATTGGGCCCGCAAACCCCCGCATCCTCCTGGTTGTCAATGGCAAAATCTTCGATGTGACCAAAGGCAGCAAGTTCTACGGGCCCGAGGCTCCGTATGGAATATTTGCTGGCAGAGATGCCTCCAGGGGACTAGCAACTTTCTGCCTAGATGAAGATGCACTCAGAGATGAATACGATGACCTATCGGATTTAAATGCTCTACAGATTCAAAGTGTAAGAGAGTGGGAAAAGCAATTTAAAGAAAAATAGGACTACGTAGGTAGACTCCTAAAACCAGGGCAGGAGCCATCAGAACACACAGATGAGGAAGCTTCCCCACCAAGCATCATGACGACCGACCACGCAGACTCAGCTGGACCCGGGGCCGTTAGGACGTCTTGAGTTCAGCTGTGGTAGCTATAACCTCTCTTCCTCCTCTGTCTAAACTTCACTTTTCTCCTTTCTTTCACCCATCTCTAACTATCGCGTGCCGCTTCACGGGAAACACAGTAAAGATCTACTCTTTGATTACTGCTATCCCCTTTGGTGTTGGTCACCTTAATTTTGCACTTTCCAGATCGTAGCAAATGAACCATCACGAGTCTACTGAGCGGACCGTGACATTAAACAGACAGGCCGCCGCCCTGCCATGGATGAAGCCGCGGGATTTCTCCATGGAGGAGCTAAGCGCGTTCGATTGGGCCCGCAAACCCCCGCATCCTCCTGGCTGTCAACGGCAAAGTCATCGATGTGACCAAAGGCAGCAAGTTCTACGGGCCCGAGGCTCCGTATGGAATATTTGCTGGCAGAGATGCCTCCAGGGGACTAGCAACTTTCTGCCTAGATGAAGATGCACTCAGAGATGAATACGATGACCTATCGGACTTAAATGCTCTACAGATTCAAAGTGTAAGAGAGTGGGAAAAGCAATTTAAAGAAAAATAGGACTATGTAGGTAGACTCCTAAAACCAGGGCAGGAGCCATCAGAATACACAGATGAGGAAGCTTCCCCACCAAGCATCATGACGACCGACCACGCAGACTCAGCTGGACCCGGGGCTGTTAGGACGTCTTGAGTTCAGCTGTGGTAGCTATAACCTCTCTTCCTCCTCTGTCTAAACTTCACTTTTCTCCTTTCTTTCACCCATCTCTAACTATCGCGTGCCGCTTCACGGGAAACACAGTAAAGATCTACTCTTTGATTACTGCTATCCCCTTTGGTGTTGGTCACCTTAATTTTGCACTTTCCAGATCGTAGCAAATGAACCATCATGAGTCTACTGAGCGGACCGTGACATTAAACAGACAGGCCGCCGCCCTGCCATGGATGAAGCCGCGGGATTTCTCCATGGAGGAGCTAAGCGCGTTCGATTGGGCCCGCAAACCCCCGCATCCTCCTGGCTGTCAACGGCAAAGTCATCGATGTGACCAAAGGCAGCAAGTTCTACGGGCCCGAGGCTCCGTATGGAATATTTGCTGGCAGAGATGCCTCCAGGGGACTAGCAACTTTCTGCCTAGATGAAGATGCACTCAGAGATGAATACGATGACCTATCGGACTTAAATGCTCTACAGATTCAAAGTGTAAGAGAGTGGGAAAAGCAATTTAGAGAAAAATAGGACTACGTAGGTAGACTCCTAAAACCAGGGCAGGAACCATCAGAATACACAGATGAGGAAGCTTCCCCACCAAGCATCATGACGACCGA
The DNA here is from genome assembly GCF_031877795.1 of Strix aluco. Classification (NCBI taxonomy): domain Eukaryota; kingdom Metazoa; phylum Chordata; class Aves; order Strigiformes; family Strigidae; genus Strix; species Strix aluco. The sequence goes on from NC_133963.1 coordinate 1,161,889, forward strand.
CCACGCAGCATCAGCTGGAGCCGGGGCTGTTAGGACGTCTTGAGTTCAGCTGTGGTAGCTATAACCTCTCTTTCTCCTCTGTCCAAACTTTAATATACTATTCCCCTTTCTTTCACCCATCTCTAACTCTCGCGTGGCGCTTCACGGGCAACACAGTAAAGATTTACTCTTTGATTACTGCTATCCCCTTTGGTGTTTTTCACCTTAATTTTGCACTTTCCAGATCGTAACAAATGAACCATCACGAGTCTACTGAGCGGACCGTGACATTAAACAGACAGGCTGCCGCCCTGCCATGGATGAAGCCGCGGGATTTCTCCATGGATGAGCTAAGCGCGTTCGATTGGGCCCGCAAACCCCCGCATCCTCCTGGTTGTCAATGGCAAAATCTTCGATGTGACCAAAGGCAGCAAGTTCTACGGGCCCGAGGCTCCGTATGGAATATTTGCTGGCAGAGATGCCTCCAGGGGACTAGCAACTTTCTGCCTAGATGAAGATGCACTCAGAGATGAATACGATGACCTATCGGATTTAAATGCTCTACAGATTCAAAGTGTAAGAGAGTGGGAAAAGCAATTTAAAGAAAAATAGGACTATGTAGGTAGACTCCTAAAACCAGGGCAGGAGCCATCAGAACACACAGATGAGGAAGCTTCCCCACCAAGCATCATGACGACCGACCACGCAGACTCAGCTGGACCCGGGGCCGTTAGGACGTCTTGAGTTCAGCTGTGGTAGCTATAACCTCTCTTCCTCCTCTGTCTAAACTTCACTTTTCTCCTTTCTTTCACCCATCTCTAACTATCGCGTGCCGCTTCACGGGAAACACAGTAAAGATTTACTCTTTGATTACTGCTATCCCCTTTGGTGTTGGTCACCTTAATTTTGCACTTTCCAGATCGTAGCAAATGAACCATCACGAGTCTACTGAGCGGACCGTGACATTAAACAGACAGGCCGCCGCCCTGCCATGGATGAAGCCGCGGGATTTCTCCATGGAGGAGCTAAGCGCGTTCGATTGGGCCCGCAAACCCCCGCATCCTCCTGGCTGTCAACGGCAAAGTCATCGATGTGACCAAAGGCAGCAAGTTCTACGGGCCCGAGGCTCCGTATGGAATATTTGCTGGCAGAGATGCCTCCAGGGGACTAGCAACTTTCTGCCTAGATGAAGATGCACTCAGAGATGAATACGATGACCTATCGGACTTAAATGCTCTACAGATTCAAAGTGTAAGAGAGTGGGAAAAGCAATTTAAAGAAAAATAGGACTATGTAGGTAGACTCCTAAAACCAGGGCAGGAGCCATCAGAACACACAGATGAGGAAGCTTCCCCACCAAGCATCATGACGACCGACCACGCAGACTCAGCTGGACCCGGGGCCGTTAGGACGTCTTGAGTTCAGCTGTGGTAGCTATAGCCTCTCTTCCTCCTCTGTCTAAACTTCACTTTTCTCCTTTCTTTCACCCATCTCTAACTATCGCGTGCCGCTTCACGGGAAACACAGTAAAGATCTACTCTTTGATTACTGCTATCCCCTTTGGTGTTGGTCACCTTAATTTTGCACTTTCCAGATCGTAGCAAATGAACCATCACGAGTCTACTGAGCGGACCGTGACATTAAACAGACAGGCCGCCGCCCTGCCATGGATGAAGCCGCGGGATTTCTCCATGGAGGAGCTTTGCGCGTTCAATCGAGCCCACAAACCCCCGCATCCTCCTGGCTGTCAACGGCAAAGTCATCGATGTGACCAAAGGCAGCAAGTTCTACGGGCCCGAGGCTCCATATGGAATATTTGCTGGCAGAGACGCCTCCAGGGGACTAGCAACTTTCTGCCTAGATGAAGATGCACTCAGAGATGAATACGATGACCTATCGGATTTAAATGCTCTACAGATTCAAAGTGTAAGAGAGTGGGAAAAGCAATTTAAAGAAAAATAGGACTACGTAGGTAGACTCCTAAAACCAGGGCAGGAACCATCAGAATACACAGATGAGGAAGCTTCCCCACCAAGCATCATGACGACCGACCACGCAGACTCAGCTGGACCCGGGGCCGTTAGGAAGTCTTGAGTTCAGCTGTGGTAGCTATAACCTCTCTTCCTCCTCTCTCTAAACTTTACGTTTCTCCTTTCTTTCACCCATCTCTAACTATCGCGCGCCGCTTCACGGGAAACACAGTAAAGATTTACTCTTTGATTACTGCTATCCCCTTTGGTGTTGGTCACCTTAATTTTGCACTTTCCAGATCGTAGCAAATGAACCATCACGAGTCTACTGAGCGGAACGTGACATTAAACAGACAGGCCGCCGCCCTGCCATGGATGAAGCCGCGGGATTTCTCCATGGAGGAGCTTTGCGCGTTCAATCGGGCCCACAAACCCCCGCATCCTCCTGGCTGTCAACGGCAAAGTCTTCGACGTGACCAAAGGCAGCAAGTTCTACGGGCCCGAGGCTCCGTATGGAATATTTGCTGGCAGAGACGCCTCCAGGGGACTAGCAACTTTCTGCCTAGATGAAGATGCACTCAGAGATGAATACGATGACCTATCGGACTTAAATGCTCTACAGATTCAAAGTGTAAGAGAGTGGGAAAAGCAATTTAAAGAAAAATAGGACTATGTAGATAGACTCCTAAAACCAGGGCAGGAGCCATCAGAATACACAGATGAGGAAGCTTCCCCACCAAGCATCATGACGACCGACCACGCAGACTCAGCTGGACCCGGGGCCGTTAGGACGTCTTGAGTTCAGCTGTGGTAGCTATAACCTCTCTTCCTCCTCTGTCTAAACTTCACTTTTCTCCTTTCTTTCACCCATCTCTAACTATCGCGTGCCGCTTCACGGGAAACACAGTAAAGATCTACTCTTTGATTACTGCTATCCCCTTTGGTGTTGGTCACCTTAATTTTGCACTTTCCAGATCGTAGCAAATGAACCATCACGAGTCTACTGAGCGGACCGTGACATTAAACAGACAGGCCGCCGCCCTGCCATGGATGAAGCCGCGGGATTTCTCCATGGAGGAGCTTTGCGCGTTCAATCGGGCCCACAAACCCCCGCATCCTCCTGGCTGTCAACGGCAAAGTCATCGATGTGACCAAAGGCAGCAAGTTCTACGGGCCCGAGGCTCCGTATGGAATATTTGCTGGCAGAGACGCCTCCAGGGGACTAGCAACTTTCTGCCTAGATGAAGATGCACTCAGAGATGAATACGATGACCTATCGGACTTAAATGCTCTACAGATTCAAAGTGTAAGAGAGTGGGAAAAGCAATTTAGAGAAAAATAGGACTACGTAGGTAGACTCCTAAAACCAGGGCAGGAACCATCAGAATACACAGATGAGGAAGCTTCCCCACCAAGCATCATGACGACCGACCACGCAGCATCAGCTGGACCCGGGGCTGTTAGGACGTCTTGAGTTCAGCTGTGGTAGCTATAACCTCTCTTCCTCCTCTGTCCAAACTTTAATATACTATTCCCCTTTCTTTCACCCATCTCTAACTCTCGCGTGGCGCTTCACGGGCAACACAGTAAAGATTTACTCTTTGATTACTGCTATCCCCTTTGGTGTTGGTCACCTTAATTTTGCACTTTCCAGATCGTAACAAATGAACCATCACGAGTCTACTGAGCGGACCGTGACATTAAACAGACAGGCCGCCGCCCTGCCATGGATGAAGCCGCGGGATTTCTCCATGGAGGAGCTAAGCGCGTTCGATTGGGCCCGCAAACCCCCGCATCCTCCTGGCTGTCAACGGCAAAGTCATCGATGTGACCAAAGGCAGCAAGTTCTACGGGCCCGAGGCTCCGTATGGAATATTTGCTGGCAGAGATGCCTCCAGGGGACTAGCAACTTTCTGCCTAGATGAAGATGCACTCAGAGATGAATACGATGACCTATCGGACTTAAATGCTCTACAGATTCAAAGTGTAAGAGAGTGGGAAAAGCAATTTAAAGAAAAATAGGACTATGTAGATAGACTCCTAAAACCAGGGCAGGAACCATCAGAATACACAGATGAGGAAGCTTCCCCACCAAGCATCATGACGACCGACCACGCAGCATCAGCTGGACCCGGGGCTGTTAGGACGTCTTGAGTTCAGCTGTGGTAGCTATAACCTCTCTTCCTCCTCTCTCTAAACTTTAATTTACGTTTCTCCTTTCTTTCACCCATCTCTAACTATCGCGTGGCGCTTCACGGGCAACACAGTAAAGATTTACTCTTTGATTACTGCTATCCCCTTTGGTGTTGGTCACCTTAATTTTGCACTTTCCAGATCGTAGCAAATGAACCATCATGAGTCTACTGAGCGGACCGTGACATTAAACAGACAGGCCGCCGCCCTGCCATGGATGAAGCCGCGGGATTTCTCCATGGAGGAGCTAAGCGCGTTCGATTGGGCCCGCAAACCCCCGCATCCTCCTGGCTGTCAACGGCAAAGTCATCGATGTGACCAAAGGCAGCAAGTTCTACGGGCCCGAGGCTCCGTATGGAATATTTGCTGGCAGAGATGCCTCCAGGGGACTAGCAACTTTCTGCCTAGATGAAGATGCACTCAGAGATGAATACGATGACCTATCGGACTTAAATGCTCTACAGATTCAAAGTGTAAGAGAGTGGGAAAAGCAATTTAGAGAAAAATAGGACTACGTAGGTAGACTCCTAAAACCAGGGCAGGAACCATCAGAATACACAGATGAGGAAGCTTCCCCACCAAGCATCATGACGACCGACCACGCAGCATCAGCTGGAGCCGGGGCTGTTAGGACGTCTTGAGTTCAGCTGTGGTAGCTATAACCTCTCTTTCTCCTCTGTCCAAACTTTAATATACTATTCCCCTTTCTTTCACCCATCTCTAACTCTCGCGTGGCGCTTCACGGGCAACACAGTAAAGATTTACTCTTTGATTACTGCTATCCCCTTTGGTGTTTTTCACCTTAATTTTGCACTTTCCAGATCGTAACAAATGAACCATCACGAGTCTACTGAGCGGACCGTGACATTAAACAGACAGGCTGCCGCCCTGCCATGGATGAAGCCGCGGGATTTCTCCATGGATGAGCTAAGCGCGTTCGATTGGGCCCGCAAACCCCCGCATCCTCCTGGTTGTCAATGGCAAAATCTTCGATGTGACCAAAGGCAGCAAGTTCTACGGGCCCGAGGCTCCGTATGGAATATTTGCTGGCAGAGATGCCTCCAGGGGACTAGCAACTTTCTGCCTAGATGAAGATGCACTCAGAGATGAATACGATGACCTATCGGATTTAAATGCTCTACAGATTCAAAGTGTAAGAGAGTGGGAAAAGCAATTTAAAGAAAAATAGGACTATGTAGGTAGACTCCTAAAACCAGGGCAGGAGCCATCAGAACACACAGATGAGGAAGCTTCCCCACCAAGCATCATGACGACCGACCACGCAGACTCAGCTGGACCCGGGGCCGTTAGGACGTCTTGAGTTCAGCTGTGGTAGCTATAACCTCTCTTCCTCCTCTGTCTAAACTTCACTTTTCTCCTTTCTTTCACCCATCTCTAACTATCGCGTGCCGCTTCACGGGAAACACAGTAAAGATTTACTCTTTGATTACTGCTATCCCCTTTGGTGTTGGTCACCTTAATTTTGCACTTTCCAGATCGTAGCAAATGAACCATCACGAGTCTACTGAGCGGACCGTGACATTAAACAGACAGGCCGCCGCCCTGCCATGGATGAAGCCGCGGGATTTCTCCATGGAGGAGCTAAGCGCGTTCGATTGGGCCCGCAAACCCCCGCATCCTCCTGGCTGTCAACGGCAAAGTCATCGATGTGACCAAAGGCAGCAAGTTCTACGGGCCCGAGGCTCCGTATGGAATATTTGCTGGCAGAGATGCCTCCAGGGGACTAGCAACTTTCTGCCTAAATGAAGATGCACTCAGAGATGAATACGATGACCTATCGGACTTAAATGCTCTACAGATTCAAAGTGTAAGAGAGTGGGAAAAGCAATTTAGAGAAAAATAGGACTACGTAGGTAGACTCCTAAAACCAGGGCAGGAACCATCAGAATACACAGATGAGGAAGCTTCCCCACCAAGCATCATGACGACCGACCACGCAGCATCAGCTGGAGCCGGGGCTGTTAGGACGTCTTGAGTTCAGCTGTGGTAGCTATAACCTCTCTTTCTCCTCTGTCCAAACTTTAATATACTATTCCCCTTTCTTTCACCCATCTCTAACTCTCGCGTGGCGCTTCACGGGCAACACAGTAAAGATTTACTCTTTGATTACTGCTATCCCCTTTGGTGTTGGTCACCTTAATTTTGCACTTTCCAGATCGTAGCAAATGAACCATCACGAGTCTACTGAGCGGACCGTGACATTAAACAGACAGGCCGCCGCCCTGCCATGGATGAAGCCGCGGGATTTCTCCATGGAGGAGCTAAGCGCGTTCGATTGGGCCCACAAACCCCCGCATCCTCCTGGCTGTCAACGGCAAAGTCATCGATGTGACCAAAGGCAGCAAGTTCTACGGGCCCGAGGCTCCGTATGGAATATTTGCTGGCAGAGATGCCTCCAGGGGACTAGCAACTTTCTGCCTAAATGAAGATGCACTCAGAGATGAATACGATGACCTATCGGACTTAAATGCTCTACAGATTCAAAGTGTAAGAGAGTGGGAAAAGCAATTTAAAGAAAAATAGGACTATGTAGATAGACTCCTAAAACCAGGGCAGGAACCATCAGAATACACAGATGAGGAAGCTTCCCCACCAAGCATCATGACGACCGACCACGCAGACTCAGCTGGACCCGGGGCCGTTAGGACGTCTTGAGTTCAGCTGTGGTAGCTATAACCTCTCTTCCTCCTCTCTCTAAAATTTACGTTTCTCCTTTCTTTCACCCATCTCTAACTATCGCGTGCCGCTTCACGGGAAACACAGTAAAGATTTACTCTTTGATTACTGCTATCCCCTTTGGTGTTGGTCACCTTAATTTTGCACTTTCCAGATCGTAGCAAATGAACCATCACGAGTCTACTGAGCGGACCGTGACATTAAACAGACAGGCCGCCGCCCTGCCATGGATGAAGCCGCGGGATTTCTCCATGGAGGAGCTTTGCGCGTTCAATCGGGCCCACAAACCCCCGCATCCTCCTGGCTGTCAACGGCAAAGTCTTCGATGTGACCAAAGGCAGCAAGTTCTACGGGCCCGAGGCTCCGTATGGAATATTTGCTGGCAGAGATGCCTCCAGGGGACTAGCAACTTTCTGCCTAGGTGAAGATGCACTCAGAGATGAATACGATGACCTATCGGATTTAAATGCTCTACAGATTCAAAGTGTAAGAGAGTGGGAAAAGCAATTTAAAGAAAAATAGGACTATGTAGGTAGACTCCTAAAACCAGGGCAGGAGCCATCAGAACACACAGATGAGGAAGCTTCCCCACCAAGCATCATGACGACCGACCACGCAGACTCAGCTGGACCCGGGGCCGTTAGGACGTCTTGAGTTCAGCTGTGGTAGCTATAGCCTCTCTTCCTCCTCTGTCTAAACTTCACTTTTCTCCTTTCTTTCACCCATCTCTAACTATCGCGTGCCGCTTCACGGGAAACACAGTAAAGATTTACTCTTTGATTACTGCTATCCCCTTTGGTGTTGGTCACCTTAATTTTGCACTTTCCAGATCGTAGCAAATGAACCATCACGAGTCTACTGAGCGGACCGTGACATTAAACAGACAGGCCGCCGCCCTGCCATGGATGAAGCCGCGGGATTTCTCCATGGAGGAGCTTTGCGCGTTCAATCGAGCCCACAAACCCCCGCATCCTCCTGGCTGTCAACGGCAAAGTCATCGATGTGACCAAAGGCAGCAAGTTCTACGGGCCCGAGGCTCCATATGGAATATTTGCTGGCAGAGACGCCTCCAGGGGACTAGCAACTTTCTGCCTAGATGAAGATGCACTCAGAGATGAATACGATGACCTATCGGATTTAAATGCTCTACAGATTCAAAGTGTAAGAGAGTGGGAAAAGCAATTTAAAGAAAAATAGGACTACGTAGGTAGACTCCTAAAACCAGGGCAGGAACCATCAGAATACACAGATGAGGAAGCTTCCCCACCAAGCATCATGACGACCGACCACGCAGACTCAGCTGGACCCGGGGCCGTTAGGAAGTCTTGAGTTCAGCTGTGGTAGCTATAACCTCTCTTCCTCCTCTCTCTAAACTTTACGTTTCTCCTTTCTTTCACCCATCTCTAACTATCGCGCGCCGCTTCACGGGAAACACAGTAAAGATTTACTCTTTGATTACTGCTATCCCCTTTGGTGTTGGTCACCTTAATTTTGCACTTTCCAGATCGTAGCAAATGAACCATCACGAGTCTACTGAGCGGACCGTGACATTAAACAGACAGGCCGCCGCCCTGCCATGGATGAAGCCGCGGGATTTCTCCATGGAGGAGCTTTGCGCGTTCGATTGGGCCCGCAAACCCCCGCATCCTCCTGGTTGTCAACGGCAAAGTCTTCGACGTGACCAAAGGCAGCAAGTTCTACGGGCCCGAGGCTCCGTATGGAATATTTGCTGGCAGAGACGCCTCCAGGGGACTAGCAACTTTCTGCCTAGATGAAGATGCACTCAGAGATGAATACGATGACCTATCGGACTTAAATGCTCTACAGATTCAAAGTGTAAGAGAGTGGGAAAAGCAATTTAAAGAAAAATAGGACTACGTAGGTAGACTCCTAAAACCAGGGCAGGAACCATCAGAATACACAGATGAGGAAGCTTCCCCACCAAGCATCATGACGACCGACCACGCAGACTCAGCTGGACCCGGGGCCGTTAGGAAGTCTTGAGTTCAGCTGTGGTAGCTATAACCTCTCTTCCTCCTCTCTCTAAACTTTACGTTTCTCCTTTCTTTCACCCATCTCTAACTATCGCGCGCCGCTTCACGGGAAACACAGTAAAGATTTACTCTTTGATTACTGCTATCCCCTTTGGTGTTGGTCACCTTAATTTTGCACTTTCCAGATCGTAGCAAATGAACCATCACGAGTCTACTGAGCGGACCGTGACATTAAACAGACAGGCTGCCGCCCTGCCATGGATGAAGCCGCGGGATTTCTCCATGGAGGAGCTTTGCGCGTTCGATTGGGCCCGCAAACCCCCGCATCCTCCTGGTTGTCAATGGCAAAATCTTCGATGTGACCAAAGGCAGCAAGTTCTACGGGCCCGAGGCTCCGTATGGAATATTTGCTGGCAGAGATGCCTCCAGGGGACTAGCAACTTTCTGCCTAGATGAAGATGCACTCAGAGATGAATACGATGACCTATCGGATTTAAATGCTCTACAGATTCAAAGTGTAAGAGAGTGGGAAAAGCAATTTAAAGAAAAATAGGACTATGTAGGTAGACTCCTAAAACCAGGGCAGGAGCCATCAGAACACACAGATGAGGAAGCTTCCCCACCAAGCATCATGACGACCGACCACGCAGACTCAGCTGGACCCGGGGCCGTTAGGACGTCTTGAGTTCAGCTGTGGTAGCTATAACCTCTCTTCCTCCTCTGTCTAAACTTCACTTTTCTCCTTTCTTTCACCCATCTCTAACTATCGCGTGCCGCTTCACGGGAAACACAGTAAAGATTTACTCTTTGATTACTGCTATCCCCTTTGGTGTTGGTCACCTTAATTTTGCACTTTCCAGATCGTAGCAAATGAACCATCACGAGTCTACTGAGCGGACCGTGACATTAAACAGACAGGCCGCCGCCCTGCCATGGATGAAGCCGCGGGATTTCTCCATGGAGGAGCTTTGCGCGTTCAATCGGGCCCACAAACCCCCGCATCCTCCTGGCTGTCAACGGCAAAGTCTTCGATGTGACCAAAGGCAGCAAGTTCTACGGGCCCGAGGCTCCGTATGGAATATTTGCTGGCAGAGATGCCTCCAGGGGACTAGCAACTTTCTGCCTAGATGAAGATGCACTCAGAGATGAATACGATGACCTATCGGATTTAAATGCTCTACAGATTCAAAGTGTAAGAGAGTGGGAAAAGCAATTTAAAGAAAAATAGGACTATGTAGGTAGACTCCTAAAACCAGGGCAGGAGCCATCAGAACACACAGATGAGGAAGCTTCCCCACCAAGCATCATGACGACCGACCACGCAGACTCAGCTGGACCCGGGGCCGTTAGGACGTCTTGAGTTCAGCTGTGGTAGCTATAGCCTCTCTTCCTCCTCTGTCTAAACTTCACTTTTCTCCTTTCTTTCACCCATCTCTAACTATCGCGTGCCGCTTCACGGGAAACACAGTAAAGATCTACTCTTTGATTACTGCTATCCCCTTTGGTGTTGGTCACCTTAATTTTGCACTTTCCAGATCGTAGCAAATGAACCATCACGAGTCTACTGAGCGGACCGTGACATTAAACAGACAGGCCGCCGCCCTGCCATGGATGAAGCCGCGGGATTTCTCCATGGAGGAGCTTTGCGCGTTCAATCGAGCCCACAAACCCCCGCATCCTCCTGGCTGTCAACGGCAAAGTCATCGATGTGACCAAAGGCAGCAAGTTCTACGGGCCCGAGGCTCCATATGGAATATTTGCTGGCAGAGACGCCTCCAGGGGACTAGCAACTTTCTGCCTAGATGAAGATGCACTCAGAGATGAATACGATGACCTATCGGATTTAAATGCTCTACAGATTCAAAGTGTAAGAGAGTGGGAAAAGCAATTTAAAGAAAAATAGGACTACGTAGGTAGACTCCTAAAACCAGGGCAGGAACCATCAGAATACACAGATGAGGAAGCTTCCCCACCAAGCATCATGACGACCGACCACGCAGACTCAGCTGGACCCGGGGCCGTTAGGAAGTCTTGAGTTCAGCTGTGGTAGCTATAACCTCTCTTCCTCCTCTCTCTAAACTTTACGTTTCTCCTTTCTTTCACCCATCTCTAACTATCGCGCGCCGCTTCACGGGAAACACAGTAAAGATTTACTCTTTGATTACTGCTATCCCCTTTGGTGTTGGTCACCTTAATTTTGCACTTTCCAGATCGTAGCAAATGAACCATCACGAGTCTACTGAGCGGACCGTGACATTAAACAGACAGGCCGCCGCCCTGCCATGGATGAAGCCGCGGGATTTCTCCATGGAGGAGCTTTGCGCGTTCAATCGGGCCCACAAACCCCCGCATCCTCCTGGCTGTCAACGGCAAAGTCTTCGACGTGACCAAAGGCAGCAAGTTCTACGGGCCCGAGGCTCCGTATGGAATATTTGCTGGCAGAGACGCCTCCAGGGGACTAGCAACTTTCTGCCTAGATGAAGATGCACTCAGAGATGAATACGATGACCTATCGGACTTAAATGCTCTACAGATTCAAAGTGTAAGAGAGTGGGAAAAGCAATTTAAAGAAAAATAGGACTATGTAGATAGACTCCTAAAACCAGGGCAGGAGCCATCAGAATACACAGATGAGGAAGCTTCCCCACCAAGCATCATGACGACCGACCACGCAGACTCAGCTGGACCCGGGGCCGTTAGGACGTCTTGAGTTCAGCTGTGGTAGCTATAACCTCTCTTCCTCCTCTGTCTAAACTTCACTTTTCTCCTTTCTTTCACCCATCTCTAACTATCGCGTGCCGCTTCATGGGAAACACAGTAAAGATCTACTCTTTGATTACTGCTATCCCCTTTGGTGTTGGTCACCTTAATTTTGCACTTTCCAGATCGTAGCAAATGAACCATCACGAGTCTACTGAGCGGACCGTGACATTAAACAGACAGGCCGCCGCCCTGCCATGGATGAAGCCGCGGGATTTCTCCATGGAGGAGCTTTGCGCGTTCAATCGGGCCCACAAACCCCCGCATCCTCCTGGCTGTCAACGGCAAAGTCATCGATGTGACCAAAGGCAGCAAGTTCTACGGGCCCGAGGCTCCGTATGGAATATTTGCTGGCAGAGACGCCTCCAGGGGACTAGCAACTTTCTGCCTAGATGAAGATGCACTCAGAGATGAATACGATGACCTATCGGACTTAAATGCTCTACAGATTCAAAGTGTAAGAGAGTGGGAAAAGCAATTTAGAGAAAAATAGGACTACGTAGGTAGACTCCTAAAACCAGGGCAGGAACCATCAGAATACACAGATGAGGAAGCTTCCCCACCAAGCATCATGACGACCGACCACGCAGCATCAGCTGGACCCGGGGCTGTTAGGACGTCTTGAGTTCAGCTGTGGTAGCTATAACCTCTCTTCCTCCTCTGTCCAAACTTTAATATACTATTCCCCTTTCTTTCACCCATCTCTAACTCTCGCGTGGCGCTTCACGGGCAACACAGTAAAGATTTACTCTTTGATTACTGCTATCCCCTTTGGTGTTGGTCACCTTAATTTTGCACTTTCCAGATCGTAACAAATGAACCATCACGAGTCTACTGAGCGGACCGTGACATTAAACAGACAGGCCGCCGCCCTGCCATGGATGAAGCCGCGGGATTTCTCCATGGATGAGCTAAGCGCGTTCGATTGGGCCCGCAAACCCCCGCATCCTCCTGGTTTTCAATGGCAAAATCTTCGACGTGACCAAAGGCAGCAAGTTCTACGGGCCCGAGGCTCCGTATGGAATATTTGCTGGCAGAGATGCCTCCAGGGGACTAGCAACTTTCTGCCTAGATGAAGATGCACTCAGAGATGAATACGATGACCTATCGGATTTAAATGCTCTACAGATTCAAAGTGTAAGAGAGTGGGAAAAGCAATTTAAAGAAAAATAGGACTATGTAGATAGACTCCTAAAACCAGGGCAGGAACCATCAGAATACACAGATGAGGAAGCTTCCCCACCAAGCATCATGACGACCGACCACGCAGACTCAGCTGGACCCGGGGCCGTTAGGACGTCTTGAGTTCAGCTGTGGTAGCTATAGCCTCTCTTCCTCCTCTGTCTAAACTTCACTTTTCTCCTTTCTTTCACCCATCTCTAACTATCGCGTGCCGCTTCACGGGAAACACAGTAAAGATCTACTCTTTGATTACTGCTATCCCCTTTGGTGTTGGTCACCTTAATTTTGCACTTTCCAGATCGTAGCAAATGAACCATCACGAGTCTACTGAGCGGACCGTGACATTAAACAGACAGGCCGCCGCCCTGCCATGGATGAAGCCGCGGGATTTCTCCATGGAGGAGCTTTGCGCGTTCAATCGGGCCCACAAACCCCCGCATCCTCCTGGCTGTCAACGGCAAAGTCTTCGACGTGACCAAAGGCAGCAAGTTCTACGGGCCCGAGGCTCCGTATGGAATATTTGCTGGCAGAGATGCCTCCAGGGGACTAGCAACTTTCTGCCTAGATGAAGATGCACTCAGAGATGAATACGATGACCTATCGGACTTAAATGCTCTACAGATTCAAAGTGTAAGAGAGTGGGAAAAGCAATTTAAAGAAAAATAGGACTATGTAGATAGACTCCTAAAACCAGGGCAGGAGCCATCAGAACACACAGATGAGGAAGCTTCCCCACCAAGCATCATGACGACCGACCATGCAGCATCAGCTGGACCCGGGGCCGTTAGGACGTCTTGAGTTCAGCTGTGGTAGCTATAACCTCTCTTCCTCCTCTGTCCAAACTTTAATATACTATTCCCCTTTCTTTCACCCATCTCTAACTCTCACGTGGCGCTTCACGGGCAACACAGTAAAGATTTACTCTTTGATTACTGCTATCCCCTTTGGTGTTGGTCACCTTAATTTTGCACTTTCCAGATCGTAGCAAATGAACCATCACGAGTCTACTGAGCGGACCGTGACATTAAACAGACAGGCCGCCGCCCTGCCATGGATGAAGCCGCGGGATTTCTCCATGGAGGAGCTAAGCGCGTTCGATTGGGCCCGCAAACCCCCGCATCCTCCTGGCTGTCAACGGCAAAGTCATCGATGTGACCAAAGGCAGCAAGTTCTACGGGCCCGAGGCTCCGTATGGAATATTTGCTGGCAGAGATGCCTCCAGGGGACTAGCAACTTTCTGCCTAGATGAAGATGCACTCAGAGATGAATACGATGACCTATTGGACTTAAATGCTCTACAGATTCAAAGTGTAAGAGAGTGGGAAAAGCAATTTAGAGAAAAATAGGACTACGTAGGTAGACTCCTAAAACCAGGGCAGGAACCATCAGAATACACAGATGAGGAAGCTTCCCCACCAAGGATCACAACGACCAACCACGCAGCATCAGCTGGACCCGGGGCTGTTAGGACGTCTTGAGTTCAGCTGTGGTAGCTATAACCTCTCTTCCTCCTCTCTCTAAACTTTAATTTACGTTTCTCCTTTCTTTCACCCATCTCTAACTATCGCGTGGCGCTTCACGGGCAACACAGTAAAGATTTACTCTTTGATTACTGCTATCCCCTTTGGTGGTTTTCACCTTAATTTTGCACTTTCCAGATCGTAGCAAATGAACCATCACGAGTCTACTGAGCGGACCGTGACATTAAACAGACAGGCCGCCGCCCTGCCATGGATGAAGCCGCGGGATTTCTCCATGGAGGAGCTTTGCGCGTTCAATCGGGCCCACAAACCCCCGCATCCTCCTGGCTGTCAACGGCAAAGTCTTCGACGTGACCAAAGGCAGCAAGTTCTACGGGCCCGAGGCTCCGTATGGAATATTTGCTGGCAGAGATGCCTCCAGGGGACTAGCAACTTTCTGCCTAGATGAAGATGCACTCAGAGATGAATACGATGACCTATCGGACTTAAATGCTCTACAGATTCAAAGTGTAAGAGAGTGGGAAAAGCAATTTAAAGAAAAATAGGACTATGTAGATAGACTCCTAAAACCAGGGCAGGAGCCATCAGAACACACAGATGAGGAAGCTTCCCCACCAAGCATCATGACGACCGACCACGCAGACTCAGCTGGACCCGGGGCCGTTAGGACGTCCTGAGTTCAGCTGTGGTAGCTATAACCTCTCTTCCTCCTCTGTCTAAACTTCACTTTTCTCCTTTCTTTCACCCATCTCTAACTCTCGCGTGCCGCTTCACGGGAAACACAGTAAAGATTTACTCTTTGATTACTGCTATCCCCTTTGGTGTTGGTCACCTTAATTTTGCACTTTCCAGATCGTAACAAATGAACCATCATGAGTCTACTGAGCGGACCGTGACATTAAACAGACAGGCCGCCGCCCTGCCATGGATGAAGCCGCGGGATTTCTCCATGGAGGAGCTAAGCGCGTTCGATTGGGCCCGCAAAGCCCTGCATCCTCCTGGCTGTCAACGGCAAAGTCTTCGACGTGACCAAAGGCAGCAAGTTCTACAGGCCCGAGGCTCCGTATGGAATATTTGCTGGCAGAGATGCCTCCAGGGGACTAGCAACTTTCTGCCTATATGAAGATGCACTCAGAGATGAATACGATGACCTATCGGACTTAAATGCTCTACAGATTCAAAGTGTAAGAGAGTGGGAAAAGCAAATTAAAGAAAAATAGGACTATGTAGGTAGACTCCTAAAACCAGGGCAGGAACCATCAGAATACACAGATGAGGAAGCTTCCCCACCAAGCATCATGACGACCGACCACGCAGACTCAGCTGGACCCGGGGCCGTTAGGACGTCTTGAGTTCAGCTGTGGTAGCTATAACCTCTCTTCCTCCTCTCTGTTAACTTTAATTTACGTTTCTCCTTTCTTTCACCCATCTCTAACTATCGCGTGCCGCTTCACGGGTAACACAGTAAAGTTTTACTCTTTGATTACTGCTATCCCCTTTGGTGTTGGTCACCTTAATTTTGCACTTTCCAGATCGTAGCAAACGAAGCATCACGTGTCTACTGAGCGGACCGTGACATTAAACAGACAGGCCGCCGCCCTGCCATGGATGAAGCCGCGGGATTTCTCCATGGAGGAGCTTTGCGCGTTCAATCGGGCCCACAAACCCCCGCATCCTCCTGGCTGTCAACGGCAAAGTCTTCGACGTGACCAAAGGCAGCAAGTTCTACGGGCCCGAGGCTCCGTATGGAATATTTGCTGGCAGAGATGCCTCCAGGGGACTAGCAACTTTCTGCCTAGATGAAGATGCACTCAGAGATGAATACGATGACCTATCGGACTTAAAAGCTCTACAGATTCAAAGTGTAAGAGAGTGGGAAAAGCAATTTAAAGAAAAATAGGACTACGCAGGTAGACTCCTAAAACCAGGGCAGGAACCATCAGAATACACAGATGAGGAAGCTTCCCCACCAAGCATCATGACGACCGACCACGCAGCATCAGCTGGACCCGGGGCTGTTAGGACGTCTTGAGTTCAGCTGTGGTAGCTATAACCTCTCTTCCTCCTCTCTCTAAACTTTAATTTACTTTTCTCCTTTCTTTCACCCATCTCTAACTATCGCGTGCCGCTTCACGGGAAACACAGTAAAGTTTTACTCTTTGATTACTGCTATCCCCTTTGGTGTTGGTCACCTTAATTTTGCACTTTCCAGATCGTAACAAATGAACCATCACGAGTCTACTGAGCGGACCGTGACATTAAACAGACAGGCCGCCGCCCTGCCATGGATGAAGCCGCGGGATTTCTCCATGGAGGAGCTAAGCGCGTTCGATTGGGCCCGCAAACCCCCGCATCCTCCTGGCTGTCAACGGCAAAGTCTTCGACGTGACCAAAGGCAGCAAGTTCTACGGGCCCGAGGCTCCGTATGGAATATTTGCTGGCAGAGATGCCTCCAGGGGACTAGCAACTTTCTGCCTAGATGAAGATGCACTCAGAGATGAATACGATGACCTATCGGACTTAAATGCTCTACAGATTCAAAGTGTAAGAGAGTGGGAAAAGCAATTTAAAGAAAAATAGGACTACGTAGGTAGACTCCTAAAACCAGGGCAGGAACCATCAGAATACACAGATGAGGAAGATTCCCCACCAAGCATCACAACGAACTACCACGCAGCATCAGCTGGACCCGGGGCTGTTAGGACGTCTTGAGTTCAGCTGTGGTAGCTATAACCTCTCTTCCTCCTCTCTCTAAACTTTAATTTACTTTTCTCCTTTCTTTCACCCATCTCTAACTATCGCGTGCCGCTTCACGGGTAACACAGTAAAGTTTTACTCTTTGATTACTGCTATCCCCTTTGGTGTTGGTCACCTTAATTTTGCACTTTCCAGATCGTAGCAAACGAAGCATCACGAGTCTACTGAGCGGAACGTGACATTAAACAGACAGGCCGCCGCCCTGCCATGGATGAAGCCGCGGAATTTCTCCATGGAGGAGCTTTGCGCGTTCAATCGGGCCCACAAACCCCCGCATCCTCCTGGCTGTCAACGGCAAAGTCTTCGACGTGACCAAAGGCAGCAAGTTCTACGGGCCCGAGGCTCCGTATGGAATATTTGCTGACAGAGATGCCTCCAGGGGACTAGCAACTTTCTGCCTAGATGAAGATGCACTCAGAGATGAATACGATGACCTATCGGACTTAAAAGCTCGACAGATTCAAAGTGTAAGAGAGTGGGAAAAGCAATTTAGAGAAAAATAGGACTACGTAGGTAGACTCCTAAAACCAGGGCAGGAACCATCAGAATACACAGATGAGGAAGCTTCCCCACCAAGCATCATGACGACCGACCACGCAGACTCAGCTGGACCTGGGGCCGTTAGGACGTCTTGAGTTCAGCTGTGGTAGCTATAACCTCTCTTCCTCCCCTCTCTAAACTTTACTTTTCTCCTTTCTTTCACCCATCTCTAACTATCGCGTGCCGCTTCACGGGCAACACAGTAAAGATTTACTCTTTGATTACTGCTATCCCCTTTGGTGTTGGTCACCTTAATTTTGCACTTTCCAGATCGTAGCAAATGAACCATCACGAGTCTACTGAGCGGAACGTGACATTAAACAGACAGGCCGCCGCCCTGCCATGGATGAAGCCGCGGGATTTCTCCATGGAGGAGCTAAGCGCGTTCGATTGGGCCCGCAAACCCCCGCATCCTCCTGGCTGTCAACTGCAAAGTCTTCGACGTGACCAAAGGCAGCAAGTTCTACGGGCCCGAGGCTCCATATGGAATATTTGCTGACAGAGATGCCTCCAGGGGACTAGCAACTTTATGCCTAGATGAAGATGCACTCAGAGATGAATACGATGACCTATCGGACTTAAATGCTCTACGGATTCAAAGTGTAAGAGAGTGGGAAAAGCAATTTAAAGAAAAATAGGACTATGTAGGTAGACTCCTAAAACCAGGGCAGGAGCCATCAGAATACACAGATGAGGAAGCTTCCCCACCAAGCATCGTGACGACCGACCACGCAGACTCAGCTGGACACGGGGCCGTTAGGACGTCTTGAGTTCAGCTGTGGTAGCTATAACCTCTCTTCCTCCTCTCTGTTAACTTTAATTTACGTTTCTCCTTTCTTTCACCCATCTCTAACTATCGCGTGCCGATTCACGGGCAACACCGTAAAGATTTACTCTTTGATTACTGCTATCCCCTTTGGTGTTCGTCACCTTAATTTTGCACTTTCCAGATCGCAGCAAATGAACCATCACGAGTCTACTGAGCGGACCGTGACATTAAACAGACAGGCCGCCGCCCTGCCATGGATGAAGCCGCGGGATTTCTCCATGGATGAGCTAAGCGCCTTCGATTGGGCCCGCAAAGCCCCGCATCCTCCTGGCTGTCAACGGCAAAGTCTTCGACGTGACCAAAGGCAGCAAGTTCTACGGGCCCGAGGCTCCGTATGGAATATTTGCTGGCAGAGATGCCTCCAGGGGACTAGCAACTTTCTGCCTAGATGAAGATGCACTCAGAGATGAATACGATGACCTATCGGACTTAAAAGCTCTACAGATTCAAAGTGTAAGAGAGTGGGAAAAGCAATTTAAAGAAAAATAGGACTACGCAGGTAGACTCCTAAAACCAGGGCAGGAACCATCAGAATACACAGATGAGGAAGCTTCCCCACCAAGCATCATGACGACCGACCACGCAGCATCAGCTGGACCCGGGGCTGTTAGGACGTCTTGAGTTCAGCTGTGGTAGCTATAACCTCTCTTCCTCCTCTCTCTAAACTTTAATTTACTTTTCTCCTTTCTTTCACCCATCTCTAACTATCGCGTGCCGCTTCACGGGTAACACAGTAAAGTTTTACTCTTTGATTACTGCTATCCCCTTTGGTGTTGGTCACCTTAATTTTGCACTTTCCAGATCGTAGCAAACGAAGCATCACGAGTCTACTGAGCGGAACGTGACATTAAACAGACAAGCCATCGCCCTGCCATGGATGAAGCCACGGGATTTCTCCATGGAGGAGCTTTGCGCGTTCAATCGGGCCCACAAAGCCCCGCATCCTCCTGGCTGTCAACGGCAAAGTCTTCGACGTGACCAAAGGCAGCAAGTTCTACGGGCCCAAGGCTCCATATGGAATATTTGCTGGCAGAGATGCCTCCAGGGGACTAGCAACTTTCTGTCTAGATACAGATGCACTCAGAGATGAATACGATGACCTATCGGATTTAAATGCTCTACAGATTCAAAGTGTAAGAGAGTGGGAAAAGCAATTTAAAGAAAAATAGGACTACGTAGGTAGACTCCTAAAACCAGGGCAGGAACCATCAGAATACACAGATGAGGAAGCTTCCCCACCAAGCATCATGACGTCCGACCACGCAGACTCAGCTGGACTCGGGGCCGTTAGGACGTCTTGAGTTCAGCTGTGGTAGCTATAACCTCTCTTCCTCCTCTGTCTAAACTTCACTTTTCTCCTTTCTTTCACCCATCTCTAACTATCGCGTGCCGCTTCACGGGCAACACAGTAAAGATTTACTCTTTGATTACTGCTATCCCCTTTGGTGTTTTTCACCTTAATTTTGCACTTTCCAGATCGTAACAAATGAACCATCACGAGTCTACTGAGCGGACCGTGACATTAAACAGACAGGCCGCCGCCCTGCCATGGATGAAGCCGCGGGATTTCTCCATGGAGGAGCTAAGCGCGTTCGATTGGGCCCGCAAAACCCCGCATCCTCCTGGCTGTCAACGGCAAAGTCTTCGACGTGACCAAAGGCAGCAAGTTCTACAGGCCCGAGGCTCCGTATGGAATATTTGCTGGCAGAGATGCCTCCAGGGGACTAGCAACTTTCTGCCTAGATGAAGATGCACTCAGAGATGAATACGATGACCTATCGGATTTAAATGCTCTACAGATTCAAAGTGTAAGAGAGTGGGAAAAGCAATTTAAAGAAAAATAGGACTACGTAGGTAGACTCCTAAAACCAGGGCAGGAGCCATCAGAATACACAGATGAGGAAGCTTCCCCACCAAGCATCATGACGACCGACCACGCAGACTCAGCTGGACCCGGGGCCGTTAGGACGTCTTGAGTTCAGCTGTGGTAGCTATAACCTCTCTTCCTCCTCTCTGTTAACTTTAATTTACGTTTCTCCTTTCTTTCACCCATCTCTAACTATCGCGTGCCGCTTCACGGGTAACACAGTAAAGTTTTACTCTTTGATTACTGCTATCACCTTTGGTGTTGGTCACCTTAATTTTTGCACTTTCCAGATCGTAGCAAACGAAGCATCACGTGTCTACTGAGCGGAACGTGACATTAAACAGACAGGCCGCCGCCCTGCCATGGATGAAGCCGCGGGATTTCTCCATGGAGGAGCTAAGCGCGTTCGATTGGGCCCGCAAACCCCCGCATCCTCCTGGCTGTCAACGGCAAAGTCTTCGACGTGACCAAAGGCAGCAAGTTCTACGGGCCCGAGGCTCCGTATGGAATATTTGCTGGCAGAGATGCCTCCAGGGGACTAGCAACTTTCTGCCTAGATGAAGATGCACTCAGAGATGAATACGATGACCTATCGGACTTAAATGCTCTACAGATTCAAAGTGTAAGAGAGTGGGAAAAGCAATTTAAAGAAAAATAGGACTGTGTAGGTAGACTCCTAAAACCAGGGCAGGAGCCATCAGAATACACAGATGAGGAAGCTTCCCCACCAAGCATCATGACGACCGACCACGCAGACTCAGCTGGACCCGGGGCCGTTAGGACGTCTTGAGTTCAGCTGTGGTAGCTATAACCTCTCTTCCTCCTCTCTCTAAACTTTAATTTACTTTTCTCCTTCCTTTCACCCATCTCTAACTATCGCGTGCCGCTTCACGGGTAACACAGTAAAGTTTTACTCTTTGATTACTGCTATCCCCTTTGGTGTTGGTCACCTTAATTTTGCACTTTCCAGATCGTAGCAAACGAAGCATCACGAGTCTACTGAGCGGAACGTGACATTAAACAGACAGGCCGCCGCCCTGCCATGGATGAAGCCACGGGATTTCTCCATGGAGGAGCTTTGCGCGTTCAATCGGGCCCACAAACCCCCGCATCCTCCTGGCTGTCAACGGCAAAGTCTTCGACGTGACCAAAGGCAGCAAGTTCTACGGGCCCGAGGCTCCGTATGGAATATTTGCTGGCAGAGATGCCTCCAGGGGACTAGCAACTTTCTGTCTAGATACAGATGCACTCAGAGATGAATACGATGACCTATCGGATTTAAATGCTCTACAGATTCAAAGTGTAAGAGAGTGGGAAAAGCAATTTAAAGAAAAATAGGACTACGTAGGTAGACTCCTAAAACCAGGGCAGGAACCATCAGAATACACAGATGAGGAAGCTTCCCCACCAAGCATCATGACGTCCGACCACGCAGACTCAGCTGGACTCGGGGCCGTTAGGACGTCTTGAGTTCAGCTGTGGTAGCTATAACCTCTCTTCCTCCTCTGTCTAAACTTCACTTTTCTCCTTTCTTTCACCCATCTCTAACTATCGCGTGCCGCTTCACGGGCAACACAGTAAAGATTTACTCTTTGATTACTGCTATCCCCTTTGGTGTTTTTCACCTTAATTTTGCACTTTCCAGATCGTAACAAATGAACCATCACGAGTCTACTGAGCGGACCGTGACATTAAACAGACAGGCCGCCGCCCTGCCATGGATGAAGCCGCGGGATTTCTCCATGGAGGAGCTAAGCGCGTTCGATTGGGCCCGCAAAACCCCGCATCCTCCTGGCTGTCAACGGCAAAGTCTTCGACGTGACCAAAGGCAGCAAGTTCTACAGGCCCGAGGCTCCGTATGGAATATTTGCTGGCAGAGATGCCTCCAGGGGACTAGCAACTTTCTGCCTAGATGAAGATGCACTCAGAGATGAATACGATGACCTATCGGATTTAAATGCTCTACAGATTCAAAGTGTAAGAGAGTGGGAAAAGCAATTTAAAGAAAAATAGGACTACGTAGGTAGACTCCTAAAACCAGGGCAGGAGCCATCAGAATACACAGATGAGGAAGCTTCCCCACCAAGCATCATGACGACCGACCACGCAGACTCAGCTGGACCCGGGGCCGTTAGGACGTCTTGAGTTCAGCTGTGGTAGCTATAACCTCTCTTCCTCCTCTCTGTTAACTTTAATTTACGTTTCTCCTTTCTTTCACCCATCTCTAACTATCGCGTGCCGCTTCACGGGTAACACAGTAAAGTTTTACTCTTTGATTACTGCTATCACCTTTGGTGTTGGTCACCTTAATTTTTGCACTTTCCAGATCGTAGCAAACGAAGCATCACGTGTCTACTGAGCGGAACGTGACATTAAACAGACAGGCCGCCGCCCTGCCATGGATGAAGCCGCGGGATTTCTCCATGGAGGAGCTAAGCGCGTTCGATTGGGCCCGCAAACCCCCGCATCCTCCTGGCTGTCAACGGCAAAGTCTTCGACGTGACCAAAGGCAGCAAGTTCTACGGGCCCGAGGCTCCGTATGGAATATTTGCTGGCAGAGATGCCTCCAGGGGACTAGCAACTTTCTGCCTAGATGAAGATGCACTCAGAGATGAATACGATGACCTATCGGACTTAAATGCTCTACAGATTCAAAGTGTAAGAGAGTGGGAAAAGCAATTTAAAGAAAAATAGGACTGTGTAGGTAGACTCCTAAAACCAGGGCAGGAGCCATCAGAATACACAGATGAGGAAGCTTCCCCACCAAGCATCATGACGACCGACCACGCAGACTCAGCTGGACCCGGGGCCGTTAGGACGTCTTGAGTTCAGCTGTGGTAGCTATAACCTCTCTTCCTCCTCTCTCTAAACTTTAATTTACTTTTCTCCTTCCTTTCACCCATCTCTAACTATCGCGTGCCGCTTCACGGGTAACACAGTAAAGTTTTACTCTTTGATTACTGCTATCCCCTTTGGTGTTGGTCACCTTAATTTTGCACTTTCCAGATCGTAGCAAACGAAGCATCACGAGTCTACTGAGCGGAACGTGACATTAAACAGACAGGCCGCCGCCCTGCCATGGATGAAGCCACGGGATTTCTCCATGGAGGAGCTTTGCGCGTTCAATCGGGCCCACAAACCCCCGCATCCTCCTGGCTGTCAACGGCAAAGTCTTCGACGTGACCAAAGGCAGCAAGTTCTACGGGCCCGAGGCTCCGTATGGAATATTTGCTGGCAGAGATGCCTCCAGGGGACTAGCAACTTTCTGTCTAGATACAGATGCACTCAGAGATGAATACGATGACCTATCGGATTTAAATGCTCTACAGATTCAAAGTGTAAGAGAGTGGGAAAAGCAATTTAAAGAAAAATAGGACTACGTAGGTAGACTCCTAAAACCAGGGCAGGAACCATCAGAATACACAGATGAGGAAGCTTCCCCACCAAGCATCATGACGACCGACCACGCAGACTCAGCTGGACCCGGGGCCGTTAGGACGTCCTGAGTTCAGCTGTGGTAGCTATAACCTCTCTTCCTCCTCTGTCTAAACTTCACTTTTCTCCTTTCTTTCACCCATCTCTAACTCTCGCGTGCCGCTTCACGGGAAACACAGTAAAGATTTACTCTTTGATTACTGCTATCCCCTTTGGTGTTGGTCACCTTAATTTTGCACTTTCCAGATCGTAACAAATGAACCATCATGAGTCTACTGAGCGGACCGTGACATTAAACAGACAGGCCGCCGCCCTGCCATGGATGAAGCCGCGGGATTTCTCCATGGAGGAGCTAAGCGCGTTCGATTGGGCCCGCAAAGCCCTGCATCCTCCTGGCTGTCAACGGCAAAGTCTTCGACGTGACCAAAGGCAGCAAGTTCTACAGGCCCGAGGCTCCGTATGGAATATTTGCTGGCAGAGATGCCTCCAGGGGACTAGCAACTTTCTGCCTATATGAAGATGCACTCAGAGATGAATACGATGACCTATCGGACTTAAATGCTCTACAGATTCAAAGTGTAAGAGAGTGGGAAAAGCAAATTAAAGAAAAATAGGACTATGTAGGTAGACTCCTAAAACCAGGGCAGGAACCATCAGAATACACAGATGAGGAAGCTTCCCCACCAAGCATCATGACGACCGACCACGCAGACTCAGCTGGACCCGGGGCCGTTAGGACGTCTTGAGTTCAGCTGTGGTAGCTATAACCTCTCTTCCTCCTCTCTGTTAACTTTAATTTACGTTTCTCCTTTCTTTCACCCATCTCTAACTATCGCGTGCCGCTTCACGGGTAACACAGTAAAGTTTTACTCTTTGATTACTGCTATCCCCTTTGGTGTTGGTCACCTTAATTTTGCACTTTCCAGATCGTAACAAATGAACCATCACGAGTCTACTGAGCGGACCGTGACATTAAACAGACAGGCCGCCGCCCTGCCATGGATGAAGCCGCGGGATTTCTCCATGGAGGAGCTAAGCGCGTTCGATTGGGCCCGCAAACCCCCGCATCCTCCTGGCTGTCAACGGCAAAGTCTTCGACGTGACCAAAGGCAGCAAGTTCTACGGGCCCGAGGCTCCGTATGGAATATTTGCTGGCAGAGATGCCTCCAGGGGACTAGCAACTTTCTGCCTAGATGAAGATGCACTCAGAGATGAATACGATGACCTATCGGACTTAAATGCTCTACAGATTCAAAGTGTAAGAGAGTGGGAAAAGCAATTTAAAGAAAAATAGGACTACGTAGGTAGACTCCTAAAACCAGGGCAGGAACCATCAGAATACACAGATGAGGAAGATTCCCCACCAAGCATCACAACGAGCTACCACGCAGCATCAGCTGGACCCGGGGCTGTTAGGACGTCTTGAGTTCAGCTGTGGTAGCTATAACCTCTCTTCCTCCTCTCTCTAAACTTTAATTTACTTTTCTCCTTTCTTTCACCCATCTCTAACTATCGCGTGCCGCTTCACGGGTAACACAGTAAAGTTTTACTCTTTGATTACTGCTATCCCCTTTGGTGTTGGTCACCTTAATTTTGCACTTTCCAGATCGTAGCAAACGAAGCATCACGAGTCTACTGAGCGGAAC
Source organism: Strix aluco (assembly GCF_031877795.1). Lineage (NCBI taxonomy): Eukaryota > Metazoa > Chordata > Aves > Strigiformes > Strigidae > Strix > Strix aluco. The sequence goes on from NC_133963.1 coordinate 1,187,219, forward strand.
GTGACATTAAACAGACAGGCCGCCGCCCTGCCATGGATGAAGCCGCGGAATTTCTCCATGGAGGAGCTTTGCGCGTTCAATCGGGCCCACAAACCCCCGCATCCTCCTGGCTGTCAACGGCAAAGTCTTCGACGTGACCAAAGGCAGCAAGTTCTACGGGCCCGAGGCTCCATATGGAATATTTGCTGACAGAGATGCCTCCAGGGGACTAGCAACTTTCTGCCTAGATGAAGATGCACTCAGAGATGAATACGATGACCTATCGGACTTAAAAGCTCGACAGATTCAAAGTGTAAGAGAGTGGGAAAAGCAATTTAGAGAAAAATAGGACTACGTAGGTAGACTCCTAAAACCAGGGCAGGAACCATCAGAATACACAGATGAGGAAGCTTCCCCACCAAGCATCATGACGACCGACCACGCAGACTCAGCTGGACCTGGGGCCGTTAGGACGTCTTGAGTTCAGCTGTGGTAGCTATAACCTCTCTTCCTCCCCTCTCTAAACTTTACTTTTCTCCTTTCTTTCACCCATGTCTAACTATCGCGTGCCGCTTCACGGGCAACACAGTAAAGATTTACTCTTTGATTACTGCTATCCCCTTTGGTGTTTTTCACCTTAATTTTGCACTTTCCAGATCGTAGCAAACGAAGCATCACGAGTCTACTGAGCGGAACGTGACATTAAACAGACAGGCCGCCGCCCTGCCATGGATGAAGCCGCGGAATTTCTCCATGGAGGAGCTTTGCGCGTTCAATCGGGCCCACAAACCCCCGCATCCTCCTGGCTGTCAACGGCAAAGTCATCGACGTGACCAAAGGCAGCAAGTTCTACGGGCCCGAGGCTCCGTATGGAATATTTGCTGGCAGAGACGCCTCCAGGGGACTAGCAAGTTTCTGCCTAGATGAAGATGCACTCAGAGATGAATACGATGACCTATCGGACTTATATGCTCTACAGATGCAAAGTGTATGAGAGTGGGAAAAGCAATTTAGAGAAAAATAGGACTACGTAGGTAGACTCCTAAAACCAGGGCAGGAACCATCAGAATACACAGATGAGGAAGCTTCCCCACCAAGCATCATGACGACCGACCACGCAGACTCAGCTGGACCTGGGGCCGTTAGGACGTCTTGAGTTCAGCTGTGGTAGCTATAACCTCTCTTCCTCCTCTCTGTTAACTTTAATTTACGTTTCTCCTTTCTTTCACCCATCTCTAACTATCGCGCGCCGCTTCACGGGTAACACAGTAAAGTTTTACTCTTTGATTACTGCTATCCCCTTTGGTGTTGGTCACCTTAATTTTGCACTTTCCAGATCGTAGCAAACGAAGCATCACGAGTCTACTGAGCGGAACGTGACATTAAACACACAGGCCGCCGCCCTGCCATGGATGAAGCCGTGGGATTTCTCCATGGATGAGCTAAGCGCGTTCGATCGGGCCCACAAACCCCCGCATCCTCCTGGCTGTCAACGGCAAAGTCTTCGACGTGACCAAAGGCAGCAAGTTCTACGGGCCCGAGGCTCCGTATGGAATATTTGCTGGCAGAGATGCCTCCAGGGGACTAGCAACTTTCTGTCTAGATACAGATGCACTCAGAGATGAATACGATGACCTATCGGATTTAAATGCTCTACAGATTCAAAGTGTAAGAGAGTGGGAAAAGCAATTTAAAGAAAAATAGGACTACGTAGGTAGACTCCTAAAACCAGGGCAGGAACCATCAGAATACACAGATGAGGAAGCTTCCCCACCAAGCATCATGACGACCGACCACGCAGACTCAGCTGGACCTGTGGCCGTTAGGACGTCTTGAGTTCAGCTGTGGTAGCTATAACCTCTCTTCCTCCTCTCTCTAAACTTCACTTTTCTCCTTTCTTTCACCCATCTCTAACTATCGCGTGCCGCTTCACGGGCAACACAGAAAAGATTTACTCTTTGATTACTGCTATCCCCTTTGGTGTTGGTCACCTTAATTTTGCACTTTCCAGATCGTAGCAAATGAACCATCACGAGTCTACTGAGCGGACCGTGACATTAAACAGACAGGCCGCCGCCCTGCCATGGATGAAGTGGCGGAATTTCTCCATGGAGGAGCTTTGCGCGTCCAATCAGGCCCACAAAGAAATGTTACTGTTTTCTGCAGAAAAGCGATTCTGCGAAGCAATGTGAACACTTCTGCTTCCCAAGCACAGAGAAGGTGCTAGCAGGGAATTCTCTGCCTGCCTTTCCCCAGTGCTCTGCAAGCTCTCCAGGGCAACAGCAAATCTGAGGCTCTGTGCTTTCTTTCGTTCTGAACAAGTGTTACTGGTTTCTGCAGAAAAGCGATTCTGCGAAGCAATGTGAACACTTCTCCTTGCCAGGCACTGAGAAGGTGCTAGCAGGGAATTCTCTGCCTGCCTTTCCCCAGTGCTCTGAAATCTCTCCAGGGCAACAGCAAATCTGGGGCTCCGTGCTTTCTGTTGCCCTGAACAAGTGTTAGTGTTTTCTGCAGAAAAGCGATACTGCGAAGCAAAGTGAACACTTGTGCTTCCCAGGCACAGAGAAGGTGCTAGCAGGGAATTCTCTGCCTGCCTTTCCCCAGTGCTCTGCAAGCTCTCCAGGGCAACAGCAAATCTGGGGCTCTGTGCTTTCTTTCGTTCTGAACAAGTGTTAGTGTTTTCTGCTTAAAAGCGATTCTGCGAAGCAATGTGAACACTTGTGCTTCCCAGGCACAGAGAAGGTGCTAGCAGGGAATTCTCTGCCTGCCTTTCCCCAGTGCTCTGCAAGCTCTCCAGGACAACATAGAATCTGGGGCTCTGTGCTTTCTTTCGTTCTGAACAACTGTTAGTGTTTTCTGCACAAAAGCGATTCTGCAAAGCAATGGGAACACTTGTGCTTCCCAGGCACAGAGAAGGTGCTAGCAGGGAATTCTCTGCCTGCCTTTCCCCAGTGCTCTGCAAGTTCTCCAGGGCAACATAAAATCTGATTCTCTGTGCTTTCTTTCGTTCTGAACAAGTGTTGGTGTTTTCTGCATAAAAGCGATTCTGCGAAGCAATGTGAACAGGCACAGAGAAGGTGCTGGCAGGGAATTCTCTGCCTGCCTTTCCCCAGTGCTCTGCAAGCTCTCCAGGGCAACCTAAAATCTGGGGCTCTGTGCATTCTTTCGTTCTGAACAAGTGTTAGTATTTTCTGCAGAAAAGCGATTCTGCGAAGCAATGTGAACACTTGTGCTTCCCAGGCACAGAGAAGGTGCTAGCAGGGAATTCTCTGCCTGCCTTTCCCCAGTGCTCTGCAAGCTCTCCAGGGCAGCCTAAAATCTGGGGCTCTGTGCATTCTTTCGTTCGAACAAGTGTTAGTATTTTCTGCAGAAAAGCGATTCTGCGAAGCAATGTGAACACTTGTGCTTCCCAGGCACAGAGAAGGTGCTAGCAGGGAATTCTCTGCCTGCCTTTCCCCAGTGCTCTGCAAGCTCTCCAGGGCAACAGCAAATCTGGGGCTCTGTGCTTTCTTTCGTTCTGAACAAGTGTTACTGTTTTCTGCACAAAAGGGATTCTGCGAAGCAATGTGAAAAATTACAAATATGGTGCTAGCAGGGAATTCTCTGCCTGCCTTTCCCCAGTGCTCTGCAAGCTCTGCAGGGCAACAGCAAATCTGGGGCTCTGTGCTTTCTTTCGTTCTGAACAAGTGTTAGTGTTGTCTGCACAAAAGCGTTTCTGCGAAGCAAAGTGAACACTTCTCCTTCCCAGGCACAGAGAAGGTGCTAGCAGGGAATTCTCTGCCTGCCTTTCCCCAGTGCTCTGCAAGTTCTCCAGGGCAACATAAAATCTGATTCTCTGTGCTTTCTTTCGTTCTGAACAAGTGTTGGTGTTTTCTGCATAAAAGCGATTCTGCGAAGCAATGTGAACAGGCACAGAGAAGGTGCTGGCAGGGAATTCTCTGCCTGCCTTTCCCCAGTGCTCTGCAAGCTCTCCAGGGCAACCTAAAATCTGGGGCTCTGTGCATTCTTTCGTTCTGAACAAGTGTTAGTATTTTCTGCAGAAAAGCGATTCTGCGAAGCAATGTGAACACTTGTGCTTCCCAGGCACAGAGAAGGTGCTAGCAGGGAATTCTCTGCCTGCCTTTCCCCAGTGCTCTGCAAGCTCTCCAGGGCAGCCTAAAATCTGGGGCTCTGTGCATTCTTTCGTTCCGAACAAGTGTTAGTATTTTCTGCAGAAAAGCGATTCTGCGAAGCAATGTGAACACTTGTGCTTCCCAGGCACAGAGAAGGTGCTAGCAGGGAATTCTCTGCCTGCCTTTCCCCAGTGCTCTGCAAGCTCTCCAGGGCAACAGCAAATCTGGGGCTCTGTGCTTTCTTTCGTTCTGAACAAGTGTTACTGTTTTCTGCACAAAAGGGATTCTGCGAAGCAATGTGAAAAATTACAAATATGGTGCTAGCAGGGAATTCTCTGCCTGCCTTTCCCCAGTGCTCTGCAAGCTCTGCAGGGCAACAGCAAATCTGGGGCTCTGTGCTTTCTTTCGTTCTGAACAAGTGTTAGTGTTGTCTGCACAAAAGCGATTCTGCGAAGCAAAGTGAACACTTCTCCTTCCCAGGCACAGAGAAGGTGCTAGCAGGGAATTCTCTGCCTGCCTTTCCCCAGTGCTCTGCAAGCTCTCCAGGGCAACAGCAAATCTGGGGCTCTGTGCTTTCTTTCGTTCTGAACAAGTGTTACTGGTTTCTGCACAAAAGCGATTCTGCAAAGCAAAGTGAACACTTGTGGTTCCCAGGCACAGAGAAGGTGCTAGCAGGGAATTCTCTGCCTGCCTTTCCCCAGTGCTCTGCAAGCTCTCCAGGGCAACAGAGAATCTGGGGCTCTGTGCTTTCTTTCGTTCTGAACAAGTGTTAGTGTTTTCTGCAGAAAATCGATTCTGCACCACAATGTGAACACTTGTGCTTCCCAGGCACAGAGAAGGTGCTAGCAGGGAATTCTCTGCCTGCCTTTCCCCAGTGCTCTGCAAGCTCTCCAGGGCAACAGCAAATCTGGGGCTCTGTGCTTTCTTTCGTTCTGAACAAGTGTTACTGTTTTCTGCACAAAAGCGATTCTGCGAAGGAATGGGAACACTTGTGCTTCCCAGGCACAGAGAAGGTGCTAGCAGGGAATTCTCTGCCTGCCTTTCCTCAGTGCTCTGGAAGCTCTCCAGGGCAACAGCAAATCTGGGGCTCTGTGCTTTCTTTCCTTCTGAACAAGTGTTAGTGTTTTCTGCACAAAAGCGATTCTGTGAAGCAATGTGAACAGGCACAGAGAAGGTGCTGGCAGGGAATTCTCTGCCTGCCTTTCCCCAGTGCTCTGCAAGCTCTCCAGGGCAACCTAAAATCTGGGGCTCTGTGCATTCTTTCGTTCCGAACAAGTGTTAGTATTTTCTGCAGAAAAGCGATTCTGCGAAGCGATGTGAACACTTGTGCTTCCCAGGCACAGAGAAGGTGCTAGCAGGGAATTCTCTGCCTGCCTTTCCCCAGTGCTCTGCAAGCTCTCCCGGGAACAGCAAATCTGGGGCTCTGTGCTTTCTTTCGTTCTGAACAAGTGTTACTGTTTTCTGCACAAAAGCGATTCTGCAAAGCAATGTGAACACTTCTGCTTCCCAGGCACAGAGAAGGTGCTAGCAGGGAATACTCTGCCTGCCTTTCCCCAGTGCTCTGCAAGCTCTCCAGGGCAACAGCAAATCTGGGGCTCCATGCTTTCTGTTGCCCTGAACAAGTGTTACTGTTTTCTGCAGGAAAGCGATTCTGCGCAACAACGGGAACACTTCTCCTTGCCAGGCACAGAGAAGGTGCTAGCAGGGAATTCTCAGCCTGCCTTTCCCCAGTGCTCTGCAAGCTCTCCAGGGCAACAGCAAATCTGGGGCTCTGTGCTTTCTTTCGTTCTGAACAAGTGTTAGTGTTTTCTGCACAAAAGTGATTCTGCGCCACAATGTGAACACTTCTGCTTCCCAGGCACATAGAAGTTGCTACCAGGGAATTCTCTGCCTGCCTTTCCCCAGTGCTCTGCAAGCTCTCCAGGGCAACAGCAAATCTGGGGCTCCGTGCTTTCTGTTGCCCTGAACAAGTGTTAGTGTTTTCTGCACAAAAGCGATTCTGTGAAGCAATGTGAACACTTCTTGCCAGGCACATAGAATGTGCTAGCAGGGAATTCTCTGCCTGCCTTTCCCCAGTGCTCTGCAAGATCTCCAGGGCAACAGCAAATCTGGGGCTCCGTGCTTTCTTTCGTTCTGAATATGTGTTACTATTTTCTGCAAAAAAGCAATTCTGCGAAGCAATGTGAACACTTGTGCTTCCCAGGCACAGAGAAGGTGCTAGCAGGGAATTCTCTGCCTGCCTTTCCCCAGTGCTCTGCAACCTCTCCAGGGCAACATAGAATCTGGGGCTCTGTGCTTTCTTTCGTTCTGAACAAGTGTTAGTGTTTTCTGCACAAAAGTGATTCTGCTCCACAATGTGAACACTTCTGTTTCCCAGGCACAGAGAAGGTGCTAGCAGGGAATTCTCTGCCTGCCTTTCCCCAGTGCTCTGCAAGCTCTCCAGGGCAACAGCAAATCTGGGGCTCCGTGCTTTCTGTTGCCCTGAACAAGTGTTAGTGTTTTCTGCAGAAAAGCGATTCTGCGCAACAATGTGAATACTTCTTGCCAGGCACATAGAAGGTGCTAGCAGGAATTCTCTCCCTGCCTTTCCCCAGTGCTCTGCAAGCTCTCCAGGGCAACAGCAAATCTGAGGCTCTGTGCATTCTTTCGTTCTGAACAAGTGTTAGCATTTTCTGCAGAAAAGCGATTCTGCGAAGCAATGTGAACACTTGTGCTTCCCAGGCACAGAGAAGGTGCTAGCAGGGAATTCTCTGCCTGCCTTTCCCGAGTGATCTGCAAGCTCTCCAGGGCAACAGCAAATCTGGGGCTCTGTGCTTTCTGTTGCCCTGAACAAGTGTTACTCGTTTCTGCAGAAAAGCGATTCTGCGAAACGATGTGAACACTTGTACTTCCCATGCACAGAGAAGGTGCTAGCAGGGAATTCTCTGCCTGCCTTTCCCCAGTGCTCTGCAAGCTCTCCCGGGCAACAGCAAATATGAGGCTCTGTGCTTTCTTTCGTTCTGAACAAGTGTTATTGTTTTCTGCACAAAAGCGATTCTGCGCAACAATGGGAACACTTCTCCTTGCCAGGCACAGAGAAGGTGCTAGCAGGGAATTCTCTGCCTGCCTTTCCCCAGTGCTCTGCAAGCTCTCCAGGGCAACAGCAAATCTGTGTCTCTGTGCTTTCTGTTGCCCTGAACAAGTGTTACTCGTTTCTGCAGAAAAGCGATTCTGCGAAGCAATGTGAACACTTGTGCTTCCCAGGCACAGAGAAGGTGCTAGCAGGGAATTCTCTGCCTGCCTTTCTCCAGTGCTCTGCAAGCTCTCCAGGGCAACCTAAAATCTGGGGCTCCGTGCTTTCTTTCGTTCTGAATATGTGTTAGTATTTTCTGCAAAAAAGCAATTCTGCGAAGCAATGTGAACACTTGTGCTTCCCAGGCACAGAGAAGGTGCTAGCAGGGAATTCTCTGCCTGCCTTTCCCCAGTGATCTGCAAGATCTCCAGGACAACAGCAAATCTGGGGCTCTGTGCTTTCTTTCGTTCTGAACAAGTGTTACTGTTTTCTGCAGAAAAGCGATTCTGCGAAGCGATGTGAACACTTGTGCTTCCCAGGCGCAGAGAAGGTGCTAGCAGGGAATTCTCTGCCTGCCTTTCCCCAGTGCTCTGCAAGCTCTCCCGGGCAACAGCAAATCTGGGGCTCTGTGCTTTCTTTCGTTCTGAACAAGTGTTATTGTTTTCTGCACAAAAGCGATTCTGCTCAACAATGGGAACACTTCTCCTTGCCAGGCACAGAGAAGGTGCTAGCAGGGAATACTCTGCCTGCCTTTCCCCAGTGCTCTGCAAGCTCTCCAGGGCAACAGCAAATCCGGGGCTCTGTGCTTTCTTTCGTTCTGAACAAGTGTTAATCATTTCTGCAGAAAAGCGATTCTGCGAAGCGATGTGAACACTTGTGCTTCCCAGGCACAGAGAAGGTGCTAGCAGGGAATTCTCTGCCTGCCTTTCCCCAGTGCTCTGCAAGCTCTCCAGGGCAACAGCAAATCTGGGGCTCTGTGCTTTCTTTCGTTCTGAACAAGTGTTACTGTTTTCTGCAGAAAAGCGATTCTGCGAAGCAATGTGAACACTTGTGCTCCCAGGCACAGAGAAGGTGCTAGCAGGGAATTCTCTGCCTGCCTTTCCCCAGTGCTCTGCAAGCTCTCCAGGGCAACATAAAATCTGGGGCTCTGTGCTTTCTTTCGTTCTGAACAAGTGTTAATGTTTTCTGCACAAAAGGGATTCTGCGAAGCAATGTGAACAGGCACAGAGAAGGTGCTGGCAGGGAATTCTCTGCCTGCCTTTCCCCAGTGCTCTGCAAGCTCTCCAGGAAAACATAGTATCTGGGGCTCTGTGCTTTCTATTGTTCTGAACAAGCGTTAGTGTTTTCTGCAGAAAAGCGATTCTGCGCAACAATGTCAACACTTGTGCTTCCCAGGCACAGAGAAGGTGCTAGCAGGGAATTCTCTGCCTGCCTTTCCCCAGTGCTCTGGAAGCTCTCCAGGGCAACAGCAAATCTGGGGCTCTGTGCTTTCTTTCGTTCTGAACAAGTGTTACTGATTTCTGCACAAAAGGGATTGTGCGAAGCAATGTGAAAAAGTACAAAGATAGTGCTAGCAGGGAATTCTCTGCCTGCCTTTCCCCAGTGCTTTGCCAGCTCTCCAGGGCAACATAGAATTTGGGGCTCTGTGCTTTCTTTCGTTCTGAACAAGTGTTAGTGTTTTCTGCAGAAAAGCGATTCTGCGAAGCAATGTGAACACTTCTCATTCCAAGGCACAGAGACGGTGCTAGCAGGGAATTCTCAGCCTGCCTTTCCCCAGTGCTCTGGAAGCTCTCCAGGGCAACAGCAAATCTGGGGCTCTGTGCTTTCTTTCGTTCTGAACAAGTGTTAGTGTTTTCTGCACAAAAGTGATTCTGCGCCACATTGTGAACACTTCTCCTTGCCAGGCACAGAGAAGGTGCTAGCAGGGAATACTCTGCCTGCGTTTCCCCAGTGCTCTGCAAGCTCTCCAGGGCAACAGCAAATCTGGGGCTCCATGCTTTCTGTTGCCCTGAACAAGTGTTACTATTTTCTGCAGGAAAGCGATTCTGCGCAACAACGGGAACACTTCTCCTTGCCAGGCACAGAGAAGGTGCTAGCAGGGAATTCTCTGCCTGCCTTTCCCCAGTGCTCTGAAAGCTCTCAAGGGCAACATAAAATCTGGGGCTCTGTGCATTCTTTCACATTGAACAAGTGTTAGTGTTTTCAGCATAAAAGCGATTCTGCGCAACAATGGGTACACTTCTCCTTGCCAGGCACAGAGAAGGTGCTAGCAGGGAATTCTCAGCCTGCCTTTCCCCAGTGCTCTGCAAGCTCTCCAGGGCAACAGCAAATCTGGGGCTCTGTGCTTTCTTTCGTTCTGAACAAGTGTTACTGTTTTCTGCACAAAAGTGATTCTGCGCCACAATGTGAACACTTGTGCTTCCCAGGCACAGAGAAGTTGCTACCAGGGAATTCTCTGCCTGCCTTTCCCCAGTGCTCTGCAAGCTCTCCAGGGCAACAGCAAATCTGGGGCTCCGTGCTTTCTGTTGCCCTGAACAAGTGTTAGTGTTTTCTGCACAAAAGCGATTCTGCGAAGCAATGTGAACACTTCTTGCCAGGCACATAGAATGTGCTAGCAGGGAATTCTCTGCCTGCCTTTCCCCAGTGCTCTGCAAGCTCTCCAGGACAACATAGAATCTGGGGCTCTGTGCTTTCTTTCGTTCTGAACAAGTGTTAGTGTTTTCTGCAGAAAAGCGATTCTGCACCACAATGTGAACACTTCTGCTTCCCAGGCACAGAGAAGGTGCTAGCACGGAATTCTCTGCCTGCCTTTCCCCAGTGCTCTGCAAGCTCTCCAGGGCAACAGCAAATCTGGGGCTCTGTGCTTTCTTTCGTTCTGAACAAGTGTTATTGTTTTCTGCACAAAAGCGATTCTGCGCAACAACGGGAACACTTCTCCTTGCCAGGCACAGAGAAGGTGCTAGCAGGGAATTCTCTGCCTGCCTTTCCCCAGTGCTCTGCAAGCTCTCCAGGGCAACAGCAAATCTGGGGCTCCGTGCTTTCTGTTGCCCTGAACAAGTGTTACTGGTTTCTACAGAAAAGCGATTCTGCGAAGCGATGTGAACACTTGTGCTTCCCAGGCACAGAGAAGGTGCTAGCAGGGAATTCTCTGCCTGCCTTTCCCCAGTGCTCTGCAAGCTCTCCAGGGCAACAGCAAATCTGGGGCTCCGTGCTTTCTTTCGTTCTGAATATGTGTTAGTATTTTCTGCAGAAAAGCGATTCTGCGAAGGAATGGGAACACTTGTGCTTCCCAGGCACAGAGAAGGTGCTAGCAGGGAATTCTCTGCCTGCCTTTCCCCAGTGCTCTGCAAGTTCTCCAGGGCAACATAAAATCTGATTCTCTGTGCTTTCTTTCGTTCTGAACAAGTGTTGGTGTTTTCTGCATAAAAGCGATTCTGCGAAGCAATGTGAACAGGCACAGAGAAGGTGCTAGCAGGGAATTCTCTGCCTGCCTTTCCCCAGTGCTCTGCAAGCTCTCCAGGGCAACATAGAATCTGGGGCTCTGTGCTTTCTATTGTTCTGAACAAGCGTTAGTGTTTTCTGCAGAAAAGCGATTCTGCGCACCAATGTGAACACTTGTGCTTCCCAGGCACAGAGAAGGTGCTTGCAGGGAATTCTCTGCCTGCCTTTCCTCAGTGCTCTGGAAGCTCTCCAGGGCAACAGCAAATCTGGGGCTCTGTGCTTTCTTTCCTTCTGAACAAGTGTTAGTGTTTTCTGCACAAAAGCGATTCTGTGAAGCAATGTGAACAGGCACAGAGAAGGTGCTGGCAGGGAATTCTCTGCCTGCCTTTCCCCAGTGCTCTGCAAGCTCTCCAGGGCAACCTAAAATCTGGGGCTCTGTGCATTCTTTCGTTCCGAACAAGTGTTAGTATTTTCTGCAGAAAAGCCATTCTGCGAAGCGATGTGAACACTTGTGCTTCCCAGGCACAGAGAAGGTGCTAGCAGGGAATTCTCTGCCTGCCTTTCCCCAGTGCTCTGCAAGCTCTCCCGGGAACAGCAAATCTGGGGCTCTGTGCTTTCTTTCGTTCTGAACAAGTGTTAGTGTTTTCTGCACAAAAGCGATTCTGCAAAGCAATGTGAACACTTCTGCTTTCCAGGCACAGAGAAGGTGCTAGGAGGGAATACGCTGCCTGCCTTTCCCCAGTGCTCTGCAAGCTCTCCAGGGCAACAGCAAATCTGGGGCTCCATGCTTTCTGTTGCCCTGAACAAGTGTTACTGTTTTCTGCAGGAAAGCGATTCTGCGCAACAACGGGAACACTTCTCCTTGCCAGGCACAGAGAAGGTGCTAGCAGGGAATTCTCAGCCTGCCTTTCCCCAGTGCTCTGCAAGCTCTCCAGGGCAACAGCAAATCTGGGGCTCTGTGCTTTCTTTCGTTCTGAACAAGTGTTACTGTTTTCTGCACAAAAGTGATTCTGCGCCACAATGTGAACACTTGTGCTTCCCAGGCACAGAGAAGTTGCTACCAGGGAATTCTCTGCCTGCCTTTCCCCAGTGCTCTGCAAGCTCTCCAGGGCAACAGCAAATCTGGGGCTCCGTGCTTTCTGTTGCCCTGAACAAGTGTTAGTGTTTTCTGCACAAAAGCGATTCTGCGAAGCAATGTGAACACTTCTTGCCAGGCACATAGAATGTGCTAGCAGGGAATTCTCTGCCTGCCTTTCCCCAGTGCTCTGCAAGCTCTCCAGGACAACATAGAATCTGGGGCTCTGTGCTTTCTTTCGTTCTGAACAAGTGTTAGTGTTTTCTGCAGAAAAGCGATTCTGCACCACAATGTGAACACTTCTGCTTCCCAGGCACAGAGAAGGTGCTAGCACGGAATTCTCTGCCTGCCTTTCCCCAGTGCTCTGCAAGCTCTCCAGGGCAACAGCAAATCTGGGGCTCTGTGCTTTCTTTCGTTCTGAACAAGTGTTATTGTTTTCTGCACAAAAGCGATTCTGCGCAACAACGGGAACACTTCTCCTTGCCAGGCACAGAGAAGGTGCTAGCAGGGAATTCTCTGCCTGCCTTTCCCCAGTGCTCTGCAAGCTCTCCAGGGCAACAGCAAATCTGGGGCTCCGTGCTTTCTGTTGCCCTGAACAAGTGTTACTGGTTTCTACAGAAAAGCGATTCTGCGAAGCGATGTGAACACTTGTGCTTCCCAGGCACAGAGAAGGTGCTAGCAGGGAATTCTCTGCCTGCCTTTCCCCAGTGCTCTGCAAGCTCTCCAGGGCAACAGCAAATCTGGGGCTCCGTGCTTTCTTTCGTTCTGAATATGTGTTAGTATTTTCTGCAGAAAAGCGATTCTGCGAAGGAATGGGAACACTTGTGCTTCCCAGGCACAGAGAAGGTGCTAGCAGGGAATTCTCTGCCTGCCTTTCCCCAGTGCTCTGCAAGTTCTCCAGGGCAACATAAAATCTGATTCTCTGTGCTTTCTTTCGTTCTGAACAAGTGTTGGTGTTTTCTGCATAAAAGCGATTCTGCGAAGCAATGTGAACAGGCACAGAGAAGGTGCTAGCAGGGAATTCTCTGCCTGCCTTTCCCCAGTGCTCTGCAAGCTCTCCAGGGCAACATAGAATCTGGGGCTCTGTGCTTTCTATTGTTCTGAACAAGCGTTAGTGTTTTCTGCAGAAAAGCGATTCTGCGCACCAATGTGAACACTTGTGCTTCCCAGGCACAGAGAAGGTGCTTGCAGGGAATTCTCTGCCTGCCTTTCCTCAGTGCTCTGGAAGCTCTCCAGGGCAACAGCAAATCTGGGGCTCTGTGCTTTCTTTCCTTCTGAACAAGTGTTAGTGTTTTCTGCACAAAAGCGATTCTGTGAAGCAATGTGAACAGGCACAGAGAAGGTGCTGGCAGGGAATTCTCTGCCTGCCTTTCCCCAGTGCTCTGCAAGCTCTCCAGGACAACATAGAATCTGGGGCTCTGTGCTTTCTTTCGTTCCGAACAAGTGTTAGTATTTTCTGCAGAAAAGCCATTCTGCGAAGCGATGTGAACACTTGTGCTTCCCAGGCACAGAGAAGGTGCTAGCAGGGAATTCTCTGCCTGCCTTTCCCCAGTGCTCTGCAAGCTCTCCCGGGAACAGCAAATCTGGGGCTCTGTGCTTTCTTTCGTTCTGAACAAGTGTTAGTGTTTTCTGCACAAAAGCGATTCTGCAAAGCAATGTGAACACTTCTGCTTCCCAGGCACAGAGAAGGTGCTAGGAGGGAATACTCTGCCTGCCTTTCCCCAGTGCTCTGCAAGCTCTCCAGGGCAACAGCAAATCTGGGGCTCCATGCTTTCTGTTGCCCTGAACAAGTGTTACTGTTTTCTGCAGGAAAGCGATTCTGCGCAACAACGGGAACACTTCTCCTTGCCAGGCACAGAGAAGGTGCTAGCAGGGAATTCTCAGCCTGCCTTTCCCCAGTGCTCTGCAAGCTCTCCAGGGCAACAGCAAATCTGGGGCTCTGTGCTTTCTTTCGTTCTGAACAAGTGTTAGTGTTTTCTGCACAAAAGTGATTCTGCGCCACAATGTGAACACTTCTGCTTCCCAGGCACAGAGAAGTTGCTACCAGGGAATTCTCTGCCTGCCTTTCCCCAGTGCTCTGCAAGCTCTCCAGGGCAACAGCAAATCTGGGGCTCCGTGCTTTCTGTTGCCCTGAACAAGTGTTAGTGTTTTCTGCACAAAAGCGATTCTGTGAAGCAATGTGAACACTTCTTGCCAGGCACATAGAATGTGCTAGCAGGGAATTCTCTGCCTGCCTTTCCCCAGTGCTCTGTAAGCTCTCCAGGGCAACAGCAAATCTGGGGCTCCGTGCTTTCTTTCGTTCTGAATATGTGTTAGTATTTTCTGCAAAAAAGCAATTCTGCGAAGCAATGTGAACACTTGTGCTTCCCAGGCACAGAGAAGGTGCTAGCAGGGAATTCTCTGCCTGCCTTTCCCCAGTGCTCTGCAACCTCTCCAGGGCAACATAGAATCTGGGGCTCTGTGCTTTCTTTCGTTCTGAACAAGTGTTAGTGTTTTCTGCACAAAAGTGATTCTGCTCCACAATGTGAACACTTCTGTTTCCCAGGCACAGAGAAGGTGCTAGCAGGGAATTCTCTGCCTGCCTTTCCCCAGTGCTCTGCAAGCTCTCCAGGGCAACAGCAAATCTGGGGCTCCGTGCTTTCTGTTGCCCTGAACAAGTGTTAGTGTTTTCTGCAGAAAAGCGATTCTGCGCAACAATGTGAATACTTCTTGCCAGGCACATAGAAGGTGCTAGCAGGAATTCTCTCCCTGCCTTTCCCCAGTGCTCTGCAAGCTCTCCAGGGCAACAGCAAATCTGAGGCTCTGTGCTTTCTTTCGTTCTGAACAAGTGTTAGTGTTTTCTGCAGAAAAGCGATTCTGCACCACAATGTGAACACTTGTGCTTCCCAGGCACAGAGAAGGTGCTAGCAGGGAATTCTCTGCCTGCCTTTCCCCAGTGCTCTGCAAGCTCTCCAGGGCAACAGCAAATCTGGGGCTCTGTGCTTTCTTTCGTTCTGAACAAGTGTTATTGTTTTCTGCACAAAAGCGATTCTGCGCAACAATGGGAACACTTCTCCTTGCCAGGCACAGAGAAGGTGCTAGCAGGGAATTCTCTGCCTGCCTTTCCCCAGTGCTCTGCAAGCTCTCCAGGGCAACAGCAAATCTATGGCTCTGTGCTTTCTGTTGCCCTGAACAAGTGTTACTCGTTTCTGCAGAAAAGCGATTCTGCGAAGCGATGTGAACACTTCTGCTTCCCAGGCACAGAGAAGGTGCTAGCAGGGAATTCTCTGCCTGCCTTTCCCCAGTGCTCTGCAAGCTCTCCCGGGCAACAGCAAATATGAGGCTCTGTGCTTTCTTTCGTTCTGAACAAGTGTTATTGTTTTCTGCACAAAAGCGATTCTGCGCAACAATGGGAACACTTCTCCTTGCCAGGCACAGAGAAGGTGCTAGCAGGGAATTCTCTGCCTGCCTTTCCCCAGTGCTCTGCAAGCTCTCCAGGGCAACAGCAAATCTGTGTCTCTGTGCTTTCTGTTGCCCTGAACAAGTGTTACTCGTTTCTGCAGAAAAGCGATTCTGCGAAGCGATGTGAACACTTGTGCTTCCCAGGCACAGAGAAGGTGCTAGCAGGGAATTCTCTGCCTGCCTTTCTCCAGTGCTCTGCAAGCTCTCCAGGGCAACCTAAAATCTGGGGCTCCGTGCTTTCTTTCGTTCTGAATATGTGTTAGTATTTTCTGCAAAAAAGCAATTCTGCGAAGCAATGTGAACACTTGTGCTTCCCAGGCACAGAGAAGGTGCTAGCAGGGAATTCTCTGCCTGCCTTTCCCCAGTGATCTGCAAGCTCTCCAGGACAACAGCAAATCTGGGGCTCTGTGCTTTCTTTCGTTCTGAACAAGTGTTACTGTTTTCTGCAGAAAAGCGATTCTGCGAAGCGATGTGAACACTTGTGCTTCCCAGGCACAGAGAAGGTGCTAGCAGGGAATTCTCTGCCTGCCTTTCCCCAGTGCTCTGCAAGCTCTCCCGGGCAACAGCAAATCTGGGGCTCTGTGCTTTCTTTCGTTCTGAACAAGTGTTATTGTTTTCTGCACAAAAGCGATTCTGCGCAACAATGGGAACACTTCTCCTTGCCAGGCACAGAGAAGGTGCTAGCAGGGAATACTCTGCCTGCCTTTCCCCAGTGCTCTGCAAGCTCTCCAGGGCAACAGCAAATCCGGGGCTCTGTGCTTTCTTTCGTTCTGAACAAGTGTTAATCATTTCTGCAGAAAAGCGATTCTGCGAAGCGATGTGAACACTTGTGCTTCCCAGGCACAGAGAAGGTGCTAGCAGGGAATTCTCTGCCTGCCTTTCCCCAGTGCTCTGCAAGCTCTCCAGGGCAACAGCAAATCTGGGGCTCTGTGCTTTCTTTCGTTCTGAACAAGTGTTACTGTTTTCTGCAGAAAAGCGATTCTGCGAAGCAATGTGAACACTTGTGCTCCCAGGCACAGAGAAGGTGCTAGCACGGAATTCTCTGCCTGCCTTTCCCCAGTGCTCTGCAAGCTCTCCAGGGCAACATAAAATCTGGGGCTCTGTGCTTTCTTTCGTTCTGAACAAGTGTTAATGTTTTCTGCACAAAAGGGATTCTGCGAAGCAATGTGAACAGGCACAGAGAAGGTGCTGGCAGGGAATTCTCTGCCTGCCTTTCCCCAGTGCTCTGCAAGCTCTCCAGGAAAACATAGTATCTGGGGTCTGTGCTTTCTATTGTTCTGAACAAGCGTTAGTGTTTTCTGCAGAAAAGCGATTCTGCGCAACAATGTCAACACTTGTGCTTCCCAGGCACAGAGAAGGTGCTAGCAGGGAATTCTCTGCCTGCCTTTCCCCAGTGCTCTGCAAGCTCTCCAGGGCAACAGCAAATCTGGGGCTCTGTGCTTTCTTTCGTTCTGAACAAGTGTTACTGTTTTCTGCACAAAAGGGATTCTGCGAAGCACTGTGAAAAAGTACAAAGATAGTGCTAGCAGGGAATTCTCTGCCTGCCTTTCCCCAGTGCTTTGCCAGCTCTCCAGGGCAACATAGAATTTGGGGCTCTGTGCTTTCTTTCGTTCTGAACAAGTGTTAGTCTTTTCTGCAGAAAAGCGATTCTGCGAAGCAATGTGAACACTTCTCATTCCAAGGCACAGAGACGGTGCTAGCAGGGAATTCTCAGCCTGCCTTTCCCCAGTGCTCTGGAAGCTCTCCAGGGCAACAGCAAATCTGGGGCTCTGTGCTTTCTTTCGTTCTGAACAAGTGTTAGTGTTTTCTGCACAAAAGTGATTCTGCGCCACATTGTGAACACTTCTCCTTGCCAGGCACAGAGAAGGTGCTAGCAGGGAATACTCTGCCTGCCTTTCCCCAGTGCTCTGCAAGCTCTCCAGGGCAACAGCAAATCTGGGGCTCCATGCTTTCTGTTGCCCTGAACAAGTGTTACTGTTTTCTGCAGGAAAGCGATTCTGCGCAACAACGGGAACACTTCTCCTTGCCAGGCACAGAGAAGGTGCTAGCAGGGAATTCTCTGCCTGCCTTTCCCCAGTGCTCTGAAAGCTCTCAAGGGCAACATAAAATCTGGGGCTCTGTGCATTCTTTCACATTGAACAAGTGTTAGTGTTTTCAGCATAAAAGCGATTCTGCGCAACAATGGGTACACTTCTCCTTGCCAGGCACAGAGAAGGTGCTAGCAGGGAATTCTCTGCCTGCCTTTCCCCAGTGCTCTGCAAGCTCTCCAGGGCAACAGCAAATCTGGGGCTCTGTGCTTTCTTTCGTTCTGAACAAGTGTTACTGTTTTCTGCACAAAAGTGATTCTGCGCCACAATGTGAAAACTTCTGCTTCCCAGGCACAGAGAAGGTGCTAGCACGGAATTCTCTGCCTGCCTTTCCCCAGTGCTCTGCAAGCTCTCCAGGGCAACAGCAAATCTGGGGCTCCGTGCTTTCTGTTGCCCTGAACAAGTGTTAGTGTTTTCTGCAGAAAAGCGATTCTGCGAAGCAATGTGAACACTTCTTGCCAGGCACATAGAATGTGCTAGCAGGGAATTCTCTGCCTGCCTTTCCCCAGTGCTCTGCAAGCTCTCCAGGACAACATAGAATCTGGGGCTCTGTGCTTTCTTTCGTTCTGAACAAGTGTTAGTGTTTTCTGCAGAAAAGCGATTCTGCACCACAATGTGAATACTTGTGCTTCCCAGGCACAGAGAAGGTGTTAGCAGGGAATTCTCTGCCTGCCTTTCCCCAGTGCTCTGCAAGCTCTCCAGGGCAACAGCAAATCTGGGGCTCTGTGCTTTCTTTCGTTCTGAACAAGTGTTACTGTTTTCTGCAGAAAAGCGATTCTGCGAAGCGATGTGAACACTTGTGCTTCCCAGGCACAGAGAAGGTGCTAGCAGGGAATTCTCTGCCTGCCTTTCCCCAGTGCTCTGCAAGCTCTCCCGGGCAAC
Source organism: Strix aluco (assembly GCF_031877795.1). Taxonomy (NCBI): domain Eukaryota; kingdom Metazoa; phylum Chordata; class Aves; order Strigiformes; family Strigidae; genus Strix; species Strix aluco. The sequence goes on from NC_133963.1 coordinate 1,205,288, forward strand.
AGCAAATCTGGGGCTCTGTGCTTTCTTTCGTTCTGAACAAGTGTTATTGTTTTCTGCACAAAAGCGATTCTGCGCAACAATGGGAACACTTCTCCTTGCCAGGCACAGAGAAGGTGCTAGCAGGGAATACTCTGCCTGCCTTTCCCCAGTGCTCTGCAAGCTCTCCAGGGCAACAGCAAATCCGGGGCTCTGTGCTTTCTTTCGTTCTGAACAAGTGTTACTGTTTTCTGCAGAAAAGCGATTCTGCGAAGCGATGTGAACACTTGTGCTTCCCAGGCACAGAGAAGGTGCTAGCAGGGAATTCTCTGCCTGCCTTTCCCCAGTGCTCTGCAAGCTCTCCCGGGCAACAGCAAATCTGGGGCTCTGTGCTTTCTTTCGTTCTGAACAAGTGTTATTGTTTTCTGCACAAAAGCGATTCTGCGCAACAATGGGAACACTTCTCCTTGCCAGGCACAGAGAAGGTGCTAGCAGGGAATACTCTGCCTGCCTTTCCCCAGTGCTCTGCAAGCTCTCCAGGGCAACAGCAAATCCGGGGCTCTGTGCTTTCTTTCGTTCTGAACAAGTGTTAATCATTTCTGCAGAAAAGCGATTCTGCGAAGCGATGTGAACACTTGTGCTTCCCAGGCACAGAGAAGGTGCTAGCAGGGAATTCTCTGCCTGCCTTTCCCCAGTGCTCTGCAAGCTCTCCAGGGCAACAGCAAATCTGGGGCTCTGTGCTTTCTTTCGTTCTGAACAAGTGTTACTGTTTTCTGCAGAAAAGCGATTCTGCGAAGCAATGTGAACACTTGTGCTCCCAGGCACAGAGAAGGTGCTAGCACGGAATTCTCTGCCTGCCTTTCCCCAGTGCTCTGCAAGCTCTCCAGGGCAACATAAAATCTGGGGCTCTGTGCTTTCTTTCGTTCTGAACAAGTGTTAATGTTTTCTGCACAAAAGGGATTCTGCGAAGCAATGTGAACAGGCACAGAGAAGGTGCTGGCAGGGAATTCTCTGCCTGCCTTTCCCCAGTGCTCTGCAAGCTCTCCAGGAAAACATAGTATCTGGGGTCTGTGCTTTCTATTGTTCTGAACAAGCGTTAGTGTTTTCTGCAGAAAAGCGATTCTGCGCAACAATGTCAACACTTGTGCTTCCCAGGCACAGAGAAGGTGCTAGCAGGGAATTCTCTGCCTGCCTTTCCCCAGTGCTCTGCAAGCTCTCCAGGGCAACAGCAAATCTGGGGCTCTGTGCTTTCTTTCGTTCTGAACAAGTGTTACTGTTTTCTGCACAAAAGGGATTCTGCGAAGCACTGTGAAAAAGTACAAAGATAGTGCTAGCAGGGAATTCTCTGCCTGCCTTTCCCCAGTGCTTTGCCAGCTCTCCAGGGCAACATAGAATTTGGGGCTCTGTGCTTTCTTTCGTTCTGAACAAGTGTTAGTCTTTTCTGCAGAAAAGCGATTCTGCGAAGCAATGTGAACACTTCTCATTCCAAGGCACAGAGACGGTGCTAGCAGGGAATTCTCAGCCTGCCTTTCCCCAGTGCTCTGGAAGCTCTCCAGGGCAACAGCAAATCTGGGGCTCTGTGCTTTCTTTCGTTCTGAACAAGTGTTAGTGTTTTCTGCACAAAAGTGATTCTGCGCCACATTGTGAACACTTCTCCTTGCCAGGCACAGAGAAGGTGCTAGCAGGGAATACTCTGCCTGCCTTTCCCCAGTGCTCTGCAAGCTCTCCAGGGCAACAGCAAATCTGGGGCTCCATGCTTTCTGTTGCCCTGAACAAGTGTTACTGTTTTCTGCAGGAAAGCGATTCTGCGCAACAACGGGAACACTTCTCCTTGCCAGGCACAGAGAAGGTGCTAGCAGGGAATTCTCTGCCTGCCTTTCCCCAGTGATCTGAAAGCTCTCAAGGGCAACATAAAATCTGGGGCTCTGTGCATTCTTTCACATTGAACAAGTGTTAGTGTTTTCAGCATAAAAGCGATTCTGCGCAACAATGGGTACACTTCTCCTTGCCAGGCACAGAGAAGGTGCTAGCAGGGAATTCTCTGCCTGCCTTTCCCCAGTGCTCTGCAAGCTCTCCAGGGCAACAGCAAATCTGGGGCTCTGTGCTTTCTTTCGTTCTGAACAAGTGTTACTGTTTTCTGCACAAAAGTGATTCTGCGCCACAATGTGAAAACTTCTGCTTCCCAGGCACAGAGAAGGTGCTAGCACGGAATTCTCTGCCTGCCTTTCCCCAGTGCTCTGCAAGCTCTCCAGGGCAACAGCAAATCTGGGGCTCCGTGCTTTCTGTTGCCCTGAACAAGTGTTAGTGTTTTCTGCAGAAAAGCGATTCTGCGAAGCAATGTGAACACTTCTTGCCAGGCACATAGAATGTGCTAGCAGGGAATTCTCTGCCTGCCTTTCCCCAGTGCTCTGCAAGCTCTCCAGGACAACATAGAATCTGGGGCTCTGTGCTTTCTTTCGTTCTGAACAAGTGTTAGTGTTTTCTGCAGAAAAGCGATTCTGCACCACAATGTGAATACTTGTGCTTCCCAGGCACAGAGAAGGTGTTAGCAGGGAATTCTCTGCCTGCCTTTCCCCAGTGCTCTGCAAGCTCTCCAGGGCAACAGCAAATCTGGGGCTCCGTGCTTTCTGTTGCCCTGAACAAGTGTTACTGGTTTCTACAGAAAAGCGATTCTGCGAAGCGATGTGAACACTTGTGCTTCCCAGGCACAGAGAAGGTGCTAGCAGGGAATTCTCTGCCTGCCTTTCCCCAGTGCTCTGCAAGCTCTCCAGGGCAACAGCAAATCTGGGGCTCCGTGCTTTCTTTCGTTCTGAATATGTGTTAGTATTTTCTGCAAAAAAGCAATTCTGCGAAGCAATGTGAACACTTGTGCTTCCCAGGCACAGAGAAGGTGCTAGCAGGGAATTCTCTGCCTGCCTTTCCCCAGTGCTCTGCAAGCTCTCCAGGGCAACAGCAAATCTGGGGCTCTGTGCTTTCTGTTGCCCTGAACAAGTCTTACCCGTTTCTGCAGAAAAGCGATTCTGCGAAGCGATGTGAACACTTGTGCTTCCCAGGCACAGAGAAGGTGCTAGCAGGGAATTCTCTGCCTGCCTTTCCCCAGTGCTCTGCAAGCTCTCCAGGGCAACAGCAAATCTGGGGCTCTGTGCTTTCTTTCCTTCTGAACAAGTGTTAGTGTTTTCTGCACAAAAGCGATTCTGCGCAACAATGGGAACACTTCTCCTTGCCAGGCACAGAGAAGGTGCTAGCAGGGAATTCTCTGCCTGCCTTTCCCCAGTGCTCTGCAAGCTCTCCCGGGAACAGCAAATCTGGGGCTCTGTGCTTTCTTTCGTTCTGAACAAGTGTTAGTGTTTTCTGCACAAAAGCGATTCTGCAAAGCAATGTGAACACTTCTGCTTCCCAGGCACAGAGAAGGTGCTAGGAGGGAATACTCTGCCTGCCTTTCCCCAGTGCTCTGCAAGCTCTCCAGGGCAACAGCAAATCTGGGGCTCCATGCTTTCTGTTGCCCTGAACAAGTGTTACTGTTTTCTGCAGGAAAGCGATTCTGCGCAACAACGGGAACACTTCTCCTTGCCAGGCACAGAGAAGGTGCTAGCAGGGAATTCTCAGCCTGCCTTTCCCCAGTGCTCTGCAAGCTCTCCAGGGCAACAGCAAATCTGGGGCTCTGTGCTTTCTTTCGTTCTGAACAAGTGTTAGTGTTTTCTGCACAAAAGTGATTCTGCGCCACAATGTGAACACTTCTGCTTCCCAGGCACAGAGAAGTTGCTACCAGGGAATTCTCTGCCTGCCTTTCCCCAGTGCTCTGCAAGCTCTCCAGGGCAACAGCAAATCTGGGGCTCCGTGCTTTCTGTTGCCCTGAACAAGTGTTAGTGTTTTCTGCACAAAAGCGATTCTGTGAAGCAATGTGAACACTTCTTGCCAGGCACATAGAATGTGCTAGCAGGGAATTCTCTGCCTGCCTTTCCCCAGTGCTCTGTAAGCTCTCCAGGGCAACAGCAAATCTGGGGCTCCGTGCTTTCTTTCGTTCTGAATATGTGTTAGTATTTTCTGCAAAAAAGCAATTCTGCGAAGCAATGTGAACACTTGTGCTTCCCAGGCACAGAGAAGGTGCTAGCAGGGAATTCTCTGCCTGCCTTTCCCCAGTGCTCTGCAACCTCTCCAGGGCAACATAGAATCTGGGGCTCTGTGCTTTCTTTCGTTCTGAACAAGTGTTAGTGTTTTCTGCACAAAAGTGATTCTGCTCCACAATGTGAACACTTCTGTTTCCCAGGCACAGAGAAGGTGCTAGCAGGGAATTCTCTGCCTGCCTTTCCCCAGTGCTCTGCAAGCTCTCCAGGGCAACAGCAAATCTGGGGCTCCGTGCTTTCTGTTGCCCTGAACAAGTGTTAGTGTTTTCTGCAGAAAAGCGATTCTGCGCAACAATGTGAATACTTCTTGCCAGGCACATAGAAGGTGCTAGCAGGAATTCTCTCCCTGCCTTTCCCCAGTGCTCTGCAAGCTCTCCAGGGCAACAGCAAATCTGAGGCTCTGTGCTTTCTTTCGTTCTGAACAAGTGTTAGTGTTTTCTGCAGAAAAGCGATTCTGCACCACAATGTGAACACTTGTGCTTCCCAGGCACAGAGAAGGTGCTAGCAGGGAATTCTCTGCCTGCCTTTCCCCAGTGCTCTGCAAGCTCTCCAGGGCAACAGCAAATCTGGGGCTCTGTGCTTTCTTTCGTTCTGAACAAGTGTTATTGTTTTCTGCACAAAAGCGATTCTGCGCAACAATGGGAACACTTCTCCTTGCCAGGCACAGAGAAGGTGCTAGCAGGGAATTCTCTGCCTGCCTTTCCCCAGTGCTCTGCAAGCTCTCCAGGGCAACAGCAAATCTATGGCTCTGTGCTTTCTGTTGCCCTGAACAAGTGTTACTCGTTTCTGCAGAAAAGCGATTCTGCGAAGCGATGTGAACACTTCTGCTTCCCAGGCACAGAGAAGGTGCTAGCAGGGAATTCTCTGCCTGCCTTTCCCCAGTGCTCTGCAAGCTCTCCCGGGCAACAGCAAATATGAGGCTCTGTGCTTTCTTTCGTTCTGAACAAGTGTTATTGTTTTCTGCACAAAAGCGATTCTGCGCAACAATGGGAACACTTCTCCTTGCCAGGCACAGAGAAGGTGCTAGCAGGGAATTCTCTGCCTGCCTTTCCCCAGTGCTCTGCAAGCTCTCCAGGGCAACAGCAAATCTGTGTCTCTGTGCTTTCTGTTGCCCTGAACAAGTGTTACTCGTTTCTGCAGAAAAGCGATTCTGCGAAGCGATGTGAACACTTGTGCTTCCCAGGCACAGAGAAGGTGCTAGCAGGGAATTCTCTGCCTGCCTTTCTCCAGTGCTCTGCAAGCTCTCCAGGGCAACCTAAAATCTGGGGCTCCGTGCTTTCTTTCGTTCTGAATATGTGTTAGTATTTTCTGCAAAAAAGCAATTCTGCGAAGCAATGTGAACACTTGTGCTTCCCAGGCACAGAGAAGGTGCTAGCAGGGAATTCTCTGCCTGCCTTTCCCCAGTGATCTGCAAGCTCTCCAGGACAACAGCAAATCTGGGGCTCTGTGCTTTCTTTCGTTCTGAACAAGTGTTACTGTTTTCTGCAGAAAAGCGATTCTGCGAAGCGATGTGAACACTTGTGCTTCCCAGGCACAGAGAAGGTGCTAGCAGGGAATTCTCTGCCTGCCTTTCCCCAGTGCTCTGCAAGCTCTCCAGGGCAACAGCAAATCCGGGGCTCTGTGCTTTCTTTCGTTCTGAACAAGTGTTAATCATTTCTGCAGAAAAGCGATTCTGCGAAGCGATGTGAACACTTGTGCTTCCCAGGCACAGAGAAGGTGCTAGCAGGGAATTCTCTGCCTGCCTTTCCCCAGTGCTCTGCAAGCTCTCCAGGGCAACATAGAATCTGGGGCTCTGTGCTTTCTTTCGTTCTGAACAAGTGTTACTGTTTTCTGCAGAAAAGCGATTCTGCGAAGCAATGTGAACACTTGTGCTCCCAGGCACAGAGAAGGTGCTAGCAGGGAATTCTCTGCCTGCCTTTCCCCAGTGCTCTGCAAGCTCTCCAGGGCAACATAAAATCTGGGGCTCTGTGCTTCCTTTCGTTCTGAACAAGTGTTAATGTTTTCTGCACAAAAGGGATTCTGCGAAGCAATGTGAACAGGCACAGAGAAGGTGCTGGCAGGGAATTCTCTGCCTGCCTTTCCCCAGTGCTCTGCAAGCTCTCCAGGAAAACATAGTATCTGGGGTCTGTGCTTTCTATTGTTCTGAACAAGCGTTAGTGTTTTCTGCAGAAAAGCGATTCTGCGCAACAATGTGAACACTTGTGCTTCCCAGGCACAGAGAAGGTGCTAGCAGGGAATTCTCTGCCTGCCTTTCCCCAGTGCTCTGGAAGCTCTCCAGGGCAACAGCAAATCTGGGGCTCTGTGCTTTCTTTCGTTCTGAACAAGTGTTACTGTTTTCTGCACAAAAGGGATTCTGCGAAGCACTGTGAAAAAGTACAAAGATAGTGCTAGCAGGGAATTCTCTGCCTGCCTTTCCCCAGTGCTTTGCCAGCTCTCCAGGGCAACATAGAATTTGGGGCTCTGTGCTTTCTTTCGTTCTGAACAAGTGTTAGTCTTTTCTGCAGAAAAGCGATTCTGCGAAGCAATGTGAACACTTCTCATTCCAAGGCACAGAGACGGTGCTAGCAGGGAATTCTCAGCCTGCCTTTCCCCAGTGCTCTGGAAGCTCTCCAGGGCAACAGCAAATCTGGGGCTCTGTGCTTTCTTTCGTTCTGAACAAGTGTTAGTGTTTTCTGCACAAAAGTGATTCTGCGCCACATTGTGAACACTTCTCCTTGCCAGGCACAGAGAAGGTGCTAGCAGGGAATACTCTGCCTGCCTTTCCCCAGTGCTCTGCAAGCTCTCCAGGGCAACAGCAAATCTGGGGCTCCATGCTTTCTGTTGCCCTGAACAAGTGTTACTGTTTTCTGCAGGAAAGCGATTCTGCGCAACAACGGGAACACTTCTCCTTGCCAGGCACAGAGAAGGTGCTAGCAGGGAATTCTCTGCCTGCCTTTCCCCAGTGCTCTGAAAGCTCTCAAGGGCAACATAAAATCTGGGGCTCTGTGCATTCTTTCACATTGAACAAGTGTTAGTGTTTTCAGCATAAAAGCGATTCTGCGCAACAATGGGTACACTTCTCCTTGCCAGGCACAGAGAAGGTGCTAGCAGGGAATTCTCTGCCTGCCTTTCCCCAGTGCTCTGCAAGCTCTCCAGGGCAACAGCAAATCTGGGGCTCTGTGCTTTCTTTCGTTCTGAACAAGTGTTACTGTTTTCTGCACAAAAGTGATTCTGCGCCACAATGTGAACACTTCTGCTTCCCAGGCACAGAGAAGGTGCTAGCACGGAATTCTCTGCCTGCCTTTCCCCAGTGCTCTGCAAGCTCTCCAGGGCAACAGCAAATCTGGGGCTCCGTGCTTTCTGTTGCCCTGAACAAGTGTTAGTGTTTTCTGCACAAAAGCGATTCTGCGAAGCAATGTGAACACTTCTTGCCAGGCACATAGAATGTGCTAGCAGGGAATTCTCTGCCTGCCTTTCCCCAGTGCTCTGCAAGCTCTCCAGGACAACATAGAATCTGGGGCTCTGTGCTTTCTTTCGTTCTGAACAAGTGTTAGTGTTTTCTGCAGAAAAGCGATTCTGCACCACAATGTGAATACTTGTGCTTCCCAGGCACAGAGAAGGTGCTAGCAGGGAATTCTCTGCCTGCCTTTCCCCAGTGCTCTGCAAGCTCTCCAGGGCAACAGCAAATCTGGGGCTCCGTGCTTTCTGTTGCCCTGAACAAGTGTTACTGGTTTCTACAGAAAAGCGATTCTGCGAAGCGATGTGAACACTTGTGCTTCCCAGGCACAGAGAAGGTGCTAGCAGGGAATTCTCTGCCTGCCTTTCCCCAGTGCTCTGCAAGCTCTCCAGGACAACAGCAAATCTGGGGCTCTGTGCTTTCTTTCGTTCTGAACAAGTGTTACTGTTTTCTGCACAAAAGCGATTCTGCGAAGCAATGTGAACACTTGTGGTTCCCAGGCACAGAGAAGGTGCTAGCAGGGAATTCTCTGCCTGCCTTTCCCCAGTGCTCTGCAAGCTCTCCAGGACAACATAAAATCTGGGGCTCTGTGCTTTCTTTCGTTCTGAACAAGTGTTACTGTTTTCTGCAGAAAAGCGATTCTGCGAAGCAATGTGAACAGGCACAGAGAAGGTGCTAGCAGGGAATTCTCTGCCTGCCTTTCCCCAGTGCTCTGCAAGCTCTCCAGGGCAACATAGAATCTGGGGCTCTGTGCTTTCTTTCCTTCTGAACAAGTGTTACTGTTTTCTGCACAAAAGCGATTCTGCGAAGCAATGTGAACACTTGTGGTTCCCAGGCACAGAGAAGGTGCTAGCAGGGAATTCTCTGCCTGCCTTTCCCCAGTGCTCTGCAAGCTCTCCAGGGCAACATAGAATCTGGGGCTCTGTGCTTTCTTTCGTTCTGAACAAGTGTTAGTGTTTTCTGCACAAAAGCGATTCTGCGAAGCAATGTGAACACTTGTGGTTCCCAGGCACAGAGAAGGTGCTAGCAGGGAATTCTCTGCCTGCCTTTCCCCAGTGCTCTGCAAGCTCTCCAGGACAACATAGTATCTGGGGCTCTGTGCTTTCTTTCGTTCTGAACAACTGTTAGTGTTTTCTGCTTAAAAGCGATTCTGCGAAGCAAAGTGAACACTTCTCCTTCCCAGGCACAGAGAAGGTGCTATCAGGGAATTCTCTGCCTGCCTTTCCCCAGTGCTCTGCAAGCTCTCCAGGACAACAGCAAATCTGGGGCTCTGTGCTTTCTTTCTTTCTGAACAAATGTTAGTGTTTTCTGCTTAAAAGCGATTCTGCGAAGCAATGTGAACACTTGTGCTTCCCAGGCACAGAGAAGGTGCTAGCAGGGAATTCTCTGCCTGCCTTTCCCCAGTGCTCTGCAAGCTCTCCAGGACAACATAGAATCTGGGGCTCTGTGCTTTCTTTCGTTCTGAACAAGTGTTACTGTTTTCTGCACAAAAGCGATTCTGCGAAGCAATGTGAAGACTTGTGGTTCCCAGACACAGAGAAGGTGCTAGCAGGGAATTCTCTGCCTGCCTTTCCCCAGTGCTCTGCAAGGTCTCCAGGGCAACATAGAATCTGGGGCTCTGCGCTTTCTTTCGTTCTGAACAAGTGTTACTGTTTTCTGCACAAAAGCGATTCTGCGAAGCAGTGTGAACACTTGTGGTTCCCAGACACAGAGAAGGTGCTAGCAGGGAATTCTCTGCCTGCCTTTCCCCAGTGCTCTGCAAGCTCTCCAGGACAACAGCAAATCTGGGCCTCTGTGCTTTCTTTCGTTCTGAACAAGTGTTACTGTTTTCTGCACAAAAGCGATTCTGCGAAGCAATGTGAACACTTGTGGTTCCCAGGCACAGAGAAGGTGCTAGCAGGGAATTCTCTGCCTGCCTTTCCCCAGTGCTCTGCAAGCTCTCCAGGGCAACATAGAATCTGGGGCTCTGTGCTTTCTTTCCTTCTGAACAAGTGTTACTGTTTTCTGCACAAAAGCGATTCTGCGAAGCAATGTGAACACTTGTGGTTCCCAGGCACAGAGAAGGTGCTAGCAGGGAATTCTCTGCCTGCCTTTCCCCAGTGCTCTGCAAGCTCTCCAGGGCAACATAGAATCTGGGGCTCTGTGCTTTCTTTCGTTCTGAACAAGTGTTACTGTTTTCTGCACAAAAGCGATTCTGCGAAGCAATGTGAACACTTGTGGTTCCCAGGCACAGAGAAGGTGCTAGCAGGGAATTCTCTGCCTGCCTTTCCCCAGTGCTCTGCAAGCTCTCCAGGGCAACATAGAATCTGGGGCTCTGTGCTTTCTTTCGTTCTGAACAAGTGTTACTGTTTTCTGCACAAAAGCGATTCTGCGAAGCAATGTGAACACTTGTGGTTCCCAGGCACAGAGAAGGTGCTAGCAGGGAATTCTCTGCCTGCCTTTCCCCAGTGCTGTGCAAGCTCTCCAGGACAACATAGTATCTGGGGCTCTGTGCTTTCTTTCGTTCTGAACAACTGTTAGTGTTTTCTGCTTAAAAGCGATTCTGCGAAGCAAAGTGAACACTTCTCCTTCCCAGGCACAGAGAAGGTGCTAGCAGGGAATTCTCTGCCTGCCTTTCCCCAGTGCTCTGCAAGCTCTCCAGGACAACATAAAATCTGGGGCTCTGTGCTTTCTTTCCTTCTGAACAAGTGTTACTGTTTTCTGCACAAAAGCGATTCTGCGAAGCAATGTGAACACTTGTGGTTCCCAGGCACAGAGAAGGTGCTAGCAGGGAATTCTCTGCCTGCCTTTCCCCAGTGCTCTGCAAGCTCTCCAGGACAACAGCAATTCTGGGGCTCTGTGCTTTCTTTCTCTCTGAACAAATGTTAGTGTTTTCTGCTTAAAAGCGATTCTGCGAAGCAATGTGAATACTTGTGCTTCCCAGGCACAGAGAAGGTGCTAGCAGGGAATTCTCTGCCTGCCTTTCCCCAGTGCTCTGCAAGCTCTCCAGGACAACATAGAATCTGGGGCTCTGTGCTTTCTTTCGTTCTGAACAAGTGTTACTGTTTTCTGCACAAAAGCGATTCTGCGAAGCAATGTGAACACTTGTGGTTCCCAGACACAGAGAAGGTGCTAGCAGGGAATTCTCTGCCTGCCTTTCCCCAGTGCTCTGCAAGCTCTCCAGGGCAACATAGAATCTGGGGCTCTGTGCTTTCTTTCGTTCTGAACAAGTGTTACTGCTTTCTGCACAAAAGCGATTCTGCGAAGCAATGTGAAAACTTGTGGTTCCCAGACACAGAGAAGGTGCTAGCAGGGAATTCTCTGCCTGCCTTTCCCCAGTGCTCTGCAAGCTCTCCAGGACAACAGCAAATCTGGGGCTCTGTGCTTTCTTTCGTTCTGAACAAGTGTTACTGTTTTCTGCACAAAAGCGATTCTGCGAAGCAATGTGAACACTTCTGCTTCCCAGGAACAGAGAAGGTGCTAGCAGGGAATTCTCTGCCTGCCTTTCCCCAGTGCTCTGCAAGCTCTCCAGGACAACATAGTATCTGGGGCTCTGTGCTTCCTTTCGTTCTGAACAAGTGTTACTGTTTTCTGCACAAAAGCGATTCTGCGAAGCACTGTGAACAGGCACAGAGAAGGTGCTAGCAGGGAATTCTCTGCCTGCCTTTCCCCAGTGCTCTGCAAGCTCTCCAGGACAACATAAAATCTGGGGCTCTGTGCTTTCTTTCCTTCTGAACAAGTGTTACTGTTTTCTGCACAAAAGCGATTCTGCGAAGCAATGTGAACAGGCAGAGAGAAGGTGCTAGCAGGGAATTCTCTGCCTGCCTTTCCCCAGTGCTCTGCAAGCTCTCCAGGACAACAGCAAATCTGGGGCTCTGTGCTTTCTTTCCTTCTGAACAAGTGTTACTGTTTTCTGCACAAAAGCGATTCTGCGAAGCAATGTGAACACTTGTGGTTCCCAGGCACAGAGAAGGTGCTAGCAGGGAATTCTCTGCCTGCCTTTCCCCAGTGCTCTGCAAGCTCTCCAGGGCAACATAGAATCTGGGGCTCTGTGCTTTCTTTCGTTCTGAACAAGTGTTACTGTTTTCTGCACAAAAGCGATTCTGCGAAGCAATGTGAACAGGCAGAGAGAAGGTGCTAGCAGGGAATTCTCTGCCTGCCTTTCCCCAGTGCTCTGCAAGCTCTCCAGGACAACAGCAAATCTGGGGCTCTGTGCTTTCTTTCCTTCTGAACAAGTGTTACTGTTTTCTGCACAAAAGCGATTCTGCGAAGCAATGTGAACACTTGTGGTTCCCAGGCACAGAGAAGGTGCTAGCAGGGAATTCTCTGCCTGCCTTTCCCCAGTGCTGTGCAAGCTCTCCAGGACAACATAGTATCTGGGGCTCTGTGCTTTCTTTCGTTCTGAACAACTGTTAGTGTTTTCTGCTTAAAAGCGATTCTGCGAAGCAAAGTGAACACTTCTCCTTCCCAGGCACAGAGAAGGTGCTAGCAGGGAATTCTCTGCCTGCCTTTCCCCAGTGCTCTGCAAGCTCTCCAGGGCAACATAGAATCTGGGGCTCTGTGCTTTCTTTCGTTCTGAACAAGTGTTACTGTTTTCTGCACAAAAGCGATTCTGCGAAGCAATGTGAAAACTTGTGGTTCCCAGACACAGAGAAGGTGCTAGCAGGGAATTCTCTGCCTGCCTTTCCCCAGTGCTCTGCAAGCTCTCCAGGACAACATAAAATCTGGGGCTCTGTGCTTTCTTTCGTTCTGAACAAGTGTTACTGTTTTCTGCACAAAAGCGATTCTGCGAAGCAATGTGAACACTTGTGGTTCCCAGGCACAGAGAAGGTGCTAGCAGGGAATTCTCTGCCTGCCTTTCCCCAGTGCTCTGCAAGCTCTCCAGGGCAACATAGAATCTGGGGCTCTGTGCTTTCTTTCGTTCTGAACAAGTGTTACTGTTTTCTGCACAAAAGCGGTTCTGCGAAGCAATGTGAACACTTGTGGTTCCCAGGCACAGAGAAGGTGCTAGCAGGGAATTCTCTGCCTGCCTTTCCCCAGTGCTCTGCAAGCTCTCCAGGGCAACATAGAATCTGGGGCTCTGTGCTTTCTTTCGTTCTGAACAACTGTTAGTGTTTTCTGCTTAAAAGCGATTCTGCGAAGCAAAGTGAACACTTCTCCTTCCCAGGCACAGAGAAGGTGCTATCAGGGAATTCTCTGCCTGCCTTTCCCCAGTGCTCTGCAAGCTCTCCAGGACAACAGCAAATCTGGGGCTCTGTGCTTTCTTTCTTTCTGAACAAGTGTTACTGTTTTCTGCACAAAAGCGATTCTGCGAAGCAATGTGAACACTTGTGGTTCCCAGGCACAGAGAAGGTGCTAGCAGGGAATTCTCTGCCTGCCTTTCCCCAGTGCTCTGCAAGCTCTCCAGGGCAACATAGAATCTGGGGCTCTGTGCTTTCTTTCGTTCTGAACAAGTGTTACTGTTTTCTGCACAAAAGCGATTCTGCGAAGCAATGTGAACACTTGTGCTTCCCAGGCACAGAGAAGGTGCTAGCAGGGAATTCTCTGCCTGCCTTTCCCCAGTGCTCTGCAAGCTCTCCAGGACAACATAGTATCTGGGGCTCTGTGCTTCCTTTCGTTCTGAACAAGTGTTACTGTTTTCTGCACAAAAGCGATTCTGCAAAGCACTGTGAACAGGCACAGAGAAGGTGCTAGCAGGGAATACTCTGCCTGCCTTTCCCCAGTGCTCTGCAAGCTCTCCAGGACAACATAGAATCTGGGGCTCTGTGCTTTCTTTCGTTCTGAACAAGTGTTACTGTTTTCTGCAGAAAAGCGATTCTGCGAAGCAATGTGAGTACTTGTGGTTCCCAGGCACAGAGAAGGTGCTAGCAGGGAATTCTCTGCCTGCCTTTCCCCAGTGCTCTGCAAGCTCTCCAGGGCAACATAGAATCTGGGGCTCTGTGCTTTCTTTCGTTCTGAACAAGTGTTAGTGTTTTCTGCAGAAAAGCGATTCTGCGAAGCAATGTGAACAGGCAGAGAGAAGGTGCTAGCAGGGAATTCTCTGCCTGCCTTTCCCCAGTGCTCTGCAAGCTCTCCAGGGCAACATAGTATCTGGGGCTCTGTGCTTTCTTTCGTTCTGAACAACTGTTAGTGTTTTCTGCTTAAAAGCGATTCTGCGAAGCAAAGTGAACACTTCTCCTTCCCAGGTACAGAGAATGTGCTAGCAGGGAATTCTCTGCCTGCCTTTCCCCAGTGCTCTGCAAGCTCTCCAGGACAACATAGTATCTGGGGCTCTGTGCTTTCTTTCTTTCTGCACAAGTGTTAGTGTTTTCTGCTTAAAAGCGATTCTGCGAAGCAATGTGAACACTTGTGGTTCCCAGGCACAGAGAAGGTGCTAGCAGGGAATTCTCTGCCTGCCTTTCCCCAGTGCTCTGCAAGCTCTCCAGGACAACATAGAATCTGGGGCTCTGTGCTTTCTTTCGTTCTGAACAAGTGTTACTGTTTTCTGCACAAAAGCGATTCTGCGAAGCAATGTGAACACTTGTGGTTCCCAGGCACAGAGAAGGTGCTAGCAGGGAATTCTCTGCCTGCCTTTCCCCAGTGCTGTGCAAGCTCTCCAGGACAACATAGTATCTGGGGCTCTGTGCTTTCTTTCGTTCTGAACAACTGTTAGTGTTTTCTGCTTAAAAGCGATTCTGCGAAGCAAAGTGAACACTTCTCCTTCCCAGGCACAGAGAAGGTGCTAGCAGGGAATTCTCTGCCTGCCTTTCCCCAGTGCTCTGCAAGCTCTCCAGGGCAACATAGAATCTGGGGCTCTGTGCTTTCTTTCGTTCTGAACAAGTGTTACTGTTTTCTGCACAAAAGCGATTCTGCGAAGCAATGTGAAAACTTGTGGTTCCCAGACACAGAGAAGGTGCTAGCAGGGAATTCTCTGCCTGCCTTTCCCCAGTGCTCTGCAAGCTCTCCAGGACAACAGCAAATCTGGGGCTCTGTGCTTTCTTTCGTTCTGAACAAGTGTTACTGTTTTCTGCACAAAAGCGATTCTGCGAAGCAATGTGAACACTTGTGGTTCCCAGGCACAGAGAAGGTGCTAGCAGGGAATTCTCTGCCTGCCTTTCCCCAGTGCTCTGCAAGCTCTCCAGGGCAACATAGAATCTGGGGCTCTGTGCTTTCTTTCGTTCTGAACAAGTGTTACTGTTTTCTGCACAAAAGCGGTTCTGCGAAGCAATGTGAACACTTGTGGTTCCCAGGCACAGAGAAGGTGCTAGCAGGGAATTCTCTGCCTGCCTTTCCCCAGTGCTCTGCAAGCTCTCCAGGGCAACATAGAATCTGGGGCTCTGTGCTTTCTTTCGTTCTGAACAACTGTTAGTGTTTTCTGCTTAAAAGCGATTCTGCGAAGCAAAGTGAACACTTCTCCTTCCCAGGCACAGAGAAGGTGCTATCAGGGAATTCTCTGCCTGCCTTTCCCCAGTGCTCTGCAAGCTCTCCAGGACAACAGCAAATCTGGGGCTCTGTGCTTTCTTTCTTTCTGAACAAGTGTTACTGTTTTCTGCACAAAAGCGATTCTGCGAAGCAATGTGAACACTTGTGGTTCCCAGGCACAGAGAAGGTGCTAGCAGGGAATTCTCTGCCTGCCTTTCCCCAGTGCTCTGCAAGCTCTCCAGGGCAACATAGAATCTGGGGCTCTGTGCTTTCTTTCGTTCTGAACAAGTGTTACTGTTTTCTGCACAAAAGCGATTCTGCGAAGCAATGTGAACACTTGTGCTTCCCAGGCACAGAGAAGGTGCTAGCAGGGAATTCTCTGCCTGCCTTTCCCCAGTGCTCTGCAAGCTCTCCAGGACAACATAGTATCTGGGGCTCTGTGCTTCCTTTCGTTCTGAACAAGTGTTACTGTTTTCTGCACAAAAGCGATTCTGCAAAGCACTGTGAACAGGCACAGAGAAGGTGCTAGCAGGGAATACTCTGCCTGCCTTTCCCCAGTGCTCTGCAAGCTCTCCAGGACAACATAGAATCTGGGGCTCTGTGCTTTCTTTCGTTCTGAACAAGTGTTACTGTTTTCTGCAGAAAAGCGATTCTGCGAAGCAATGTGAGTACTTGTGGTTCCCAGGCACAGAGAAGGTGCTAGCAGGGAATTCTCTGCCTGCCTTTCCCCAGTGCTCTGCAAGCTCTCCAGGGCAACATAGAATCTGGGGCTCTGTGCTTTCTTTCGTTCTGAACAAGTGTTAGTGTTTTCTGCAGAAAAGCGATTCTGCGAAGCAATGTGAACAGGCAGAGAGAAGGTGCTAGCAGGGAATTCTCTGCCTGCCTTTCCCCAGTGCTCTGCAAGCTCTCCAGGGCAACATAGTATCTGGGGCTCTGTGCTTTCTTTCGTTCTGAACAACTGTTAGTGTTTTCTGCTTAAAAGCGATTCTGCGAAGCAAAGTGAACACTTCTCCTTCCCAGGTACAGAGAATGTGCTAGCAGGGAATTCTCTGCCTGCCTTTCCCCAGTGCTCTGCAAGCTCTCCAGGACAACATAGTATCTGGGGCTCTGTGCTTTCTTTCTTTCTGAACAAGTGTTAGTGTTTTCTGCTTAAAAGCGATTCTGCGAAGCAATGTGAACACTTGTGGTTCCCAGGCACAGAGAAGGTGCTAGCAGGGAATTCTCTGCCTGCCTTTCCCCAGTGCTCTGCAAGCTCTCCAGGACAACATAGAATCTGGGGCTCTGTGCTTTCTTTCGTTCTGAACAACTGTTAGTGTTTTCTGCTTAAAAGCGATTCTGCGAAGCAAAGTGAACACTTCTCCTTCCCAGGCACAGAGAAGGTGCTATCAGGGAATTCTCTGCCTGCCTTTCCCCAGTGCTCTGCAAGCTCTCCAGGACAACAGCAAATCTGGGGCTCTGTGCTTTCTTTCTTTCTGAACAAGTGTTACTGTTTTCTGCAGAAAAGCGATTCTGCGAAGCAATGTGAACACTTGTGGTTCCCAGGCACAGAGAAGGTGCTAGCAGGGAATTCTCTGCCTGCCTTTCCCCAGTGCTCTGCAAGCTCTCCAGGGCAACATAGAATCTGGGGCTCTGTGCTTTCTTTCGTTCTGAACAAGTGTTACTGTTTTCTGCACAAAAGCGATTCTGCGAAGCAATGTGAACACTTCTCCTTCCCAGGCACAGAGAAGGTGCTAGCAGGGAATTCTCTGCCTGCCTTTCCCCAGTGCTCTGCAAGCTCTCCAGGGCAACATAGAATCTGGGGCTCTGTGCTTTCTTTCGTTCTGAACAAGTGTTACTGTTTTCTGCACAAAAGCGATTCTGCGAAGCAATGTGAACACTTGTGGTTCCCAGGCACAGAGAAGGTGCTAGCAGGGAATTCTCTGCCTGCCTTTCCCCAGTGCTCTGCAAGCTCTCCAGGACAACATAGTATCTCGGGCTCTGTGCTTCCTTTCGTTCTGAACAAGTGTTACAGTTTTCTGCACAAAAGCGATTCTGCAAAGCACTGTGAACAGGCACAGAGAAGGTGCTAGCAGGGAATACTCTGCCTGCCTTTCCCCAGTGCTCTGCAAGCTCTCCAGGACAACATAGAATCTGGGGCTCTGTGCTTTCTTTCGTTCTGAACAACTGTTAGTGTTTTCTGCTTAAAAGCGATTCTGCGAAGCAAAGTGAACACTTCTCCTTCCCAGGTACAGAGAATGTGCTAGCAGGGAATTCTCTGCCTGCCTTTCCCCAGTGCTCTGCAAGCTCTCCAGGACAACATAGTATCTGGGGCTCTGTGCTTTCTTTCTTTCTGAACAAGTGTTAGTGTTTTCTGCTTAAAAGCGATTCTGCGAAGCAATGTGAATACTTGTGCTTCCCAGGCACAGAGAAGGTGCTAGCAGGGAATTCTCTGCCTGCCTTTCCCAGTGCTCTGCAAGCTCTCCAGGACAACATAGAATCTGGGGCTCTGTGCTTTCTTTCGTTCTGAACAAGTGTTACTGTTTTCTGCACAAAAGCGATTCTGCGAAGCAATGTGAACACTTGTGGTTCCCAGACACAGAGAAGGTGCTAGCAGGGAATTCTCTGCCTGCCTTTCCCCAGTGCTCTGCAAGCTCTCCAGGACAACATAGAATCTGGGGCTCTGTGCTTTCTTTCCTTCTGAACAAGTGTTACTGTTTTCTGCACAAAAGCGATTCTGCGAAGCAATGTGAACAGGCACAGAGAAGGTGCTAGCAGGGAATTCTCTGCCTGCCTTTCCCCAGTGCTCTGCAAGCTCTCCAGGGCAACATAGAATCTGGGGCTCTGTGCTTTCTTTCGTTCTGAACAAGTGTTACTGTTTTCTGCACAAAAGCGATTCTGCGAAGCAATGTGAACACTTGTGGTTCCCAGGCAAAGAGAAGGTGCTAGCAGGGAATTCTCTGCCTGCCTTTCCCCAGTGCTGTGCAAGCTCTCCAGGACAACATAGAATCTGGGCCTCTGTGCTTTCTTTCGTTCTGAACAAGTGTTACTGTTTTATGCACAAAAGCGATTCTGCGAAGCAAAGTGAACACTTGTCCTTCCCAGGCACAGAGAAGGTGCTAGCAGGGAATTCTCTGCCTGCCTTTCCCCAGTGCTCTGCAAGCTCTCCAGGACAACAGCAAATCTGGGGCTCTGTGCTTTCTTTCTTTCTGAACAAATGTTAGTGTTTTCTGCTTAAAAGCGATTCTGCGAAGCAATGTGAATACTTGTGCTTCCCAGGCACAGAGAAGGTGCTAGCAGGGAATTCTCTGCCTGCCTTTCCCCAGTGCTCTGCAAGCTCTCCAGGACAACATAGAATCTGGGGCTCTGTGCTTTCTTTCGTTCTGAACAAGTGTTACTGTTTTCTGCACAAAAGCGATTCTGCGAAGCAATGTGAACACTTGTGGTTCCCAGACACAGAGAAGGTGCTAGCAGGGAATTCTCTGCCTGCCTTTCCCCAGTGCTCTGCAAGCTCTCCAGGACAACATAGTATCTGGGGCTCTGTGCTTTCTTTCGTTCTGAACAAGTGTTACTGTTTTCTGCACAAAAGCGATTCTGCGAAGCAATGTGAACACTTGTGGTTCCCAGGCACAGAGAAGGTGCTAGCAGGGAATTCTCTGCCTGCCTTTCCCCAGTGCTCTGCAAGCTCTCCAGGGCAACATAGAATCTGGGGCTCTGTGCTTTCTTTCGTTCTGAACAAGTGTTACTGTTTTCTGCACAAAAGCGATTCTGCGAAGCAATGTGAACACTTGTGGTTCCCAGGCACAGAGAAGGTGCTAGCAGGGAATTCTCTGCCTGCCTTTCCCCAGTGCTCTGCAAGCTCTCCAGGGCAACATAGAATCTGGGGCTCTGTGCTTTCTTTCCTTCTGAACAAGTGTTACTGTTTTCTGCACAAAAGCGATTCTGCGAAGCAATGTGAACAGGCACAGAGAAGGTGCTAGCAGGGAATTCTCTGCCTGCCTTTCCCCAGTGCTCTGCAAGCTCTCCAGGGCAACATAGAATCTGGGGCTCTGTGCTTTCTTTCGTTCTGAACAAGTGTTACTGTTTTCTGCACAAAAGCGATTCTGCGAAGCAATGTGAACACTTGTGGTTCCCAGGCAAAGAGAAGGTGCTAGCAGGGAATTCTCTGCCTGCCTTTCCCCAGTGCTGTGCAAGCTCTCCAGGACAACATAGAATCTGGGCCTCTGTGCTTTCTTTCGTTCTGAACAAGTGTTACTGTTTTATGCACAAAAGCGATTCTGCGAAGCAAAGTGAACACTTGTCCTTCCCAGGCACAGAGAAGGTGCTAGCAGGGAATTCTCTGCCTGCCTTTCCCCAGTGCTCTGCAAGCTCTCCAGGACAACAGCAAATCTGGGGCTCTGTGCTTTCTTTCTTTCTGAACAAATGTTAGTGTTTTCTGCACAAAAGCGATTCTGCGAAGCAATGTGAATACTTGTGCTTCCCAGGCACAGAGAAGGTGCTAGCAAGGAATTATCTGCCTGCCTTTCCCCAGTGCTCTGCAAGCTCTCCAGGGCAACATAGAATCTGGGGCTCTGTGCTTTCTTTCGTTCTGAACAAGTGTTACTGTTTTCTGCACAAAAGCGATTCTGCGAAGCAATGTGAACACTTGTGGTTCCCAGACACAGAGAAGGTGCTAGCAGGGAATTCTCTGCCTGCCTTTCCCCAGTGCTCTGCAAGCTCTCCAGGGCAACATAGAATCTGGGGCTCTGTGCTTTCTTTCGTTCTGAACAAGTGTTACTGTTTTCTGCACAAAAGCGATTCTGCGAAGCAATGTGAACACTTGTGGTTCCCAGACACAGAGAAGGTGCTAGCAGGGAATTCTCTGCCTGCCTTTCCCCAGTGCTCTGCAAGCTCTCCAGGACAACAGCAAATCTGGGGCTCTGTGCTTTCTTTCGTTCTGAACAAGTGTTACTGTTTTCTGCACAAAAGCGATTCTGCGAAGCAATGTGAACACTTGTGGTTCCCAGGCACAGAGAAGGTGCTATCAGGGAATTCTCTGCCTGCCTTTCCCCAGTGCTCTGCAAGCTCTCCAGGGCAACATAGAATCTGGGGCTCTGTGCTTTCTTTCGTTCTGAACAAGTGTTACTGTTTTCTGCACAAAAGCGATTCTGCGAAGCAATGTGAACACTTGTGGTTCCCAGGCACAGAGAAGGTGCTAGCAGGGAATTCTCTGCCTGCCTTTCCCCAGTGCTCTGCAAGCTCTCCAGGGCAACATAGTATCTGGGGCTCTGTGCTTTCTTTCGTTCTGAACAACTGTTAGTGTTTTCTGCTTAAAAGCGATTCTGCGAAGCAAAGTGAACCCTTCTCCTTCCCAGGCACAGAGAAGGTGCTATCAGGGAATTATCTGCCTGCCTTTCCCCAGTGCTCTGCAAGCTCTCCAGGACAACAGCAAATCTGGGGCTCTGTGCTTTCTTTCGTTCTGAACAAGTGTTAGTGTTTTCTGCACAAAAGCGATTCTGCGAAGCAATGTGAACACTTGTCCTTCCCAGGCACAGAGAGGGTGCTAGCAGGGAATTCTCTGCCTGCCTTTCCCCAGTGCTCTGCAAGCTCTCCAGGAAAACATAGAATCTGGGGCTCTGTGCTTTCTTTCGTTCTGAACAAGTGTTACTGTTTTCTGCACAAAAGCGATTCTGCGAAGCAATGTGAACAGGCACAGAGAAGGTGCTAGCAGGGAATTCTCTGCCTGCCTTTCCCCAGTGCTCTGCAAGCTCTCCAGGGCAACATAGAATCTGGGGCTCTGTGCTTTCTTTCGTTCTGAACAGGTGTTACTGTTTTCTGCACAAAAGCGATTCTGCAAAGCACTGTGAACAGGCACAGAGAAGGTGCTAGCAGGAATACTCTGCCTGCCTTTCCCCAGTGCTCTGCAAGCTCTCCAGGACAACATAGAATCTGGGGCTCTGTGCTTTCTTTCGTTCTGAACAAGTGTTACTGTTTTCTGCAGAAAAGCGATTCTGCGAAGCAATGTGAATACTTGTGGTTCCCAGGCACAGAGAAGGTGCTAGCAGGGAATTCTCTGCCTGCCTTTCCCCAGTGCTCTGCAAGCTCTCCAGGGCAACATAGAATCTGGGGCTCTGTGCTTTCTTTCGTTCTGAACAAGTGTTAGTGTTTTCTGCAGAAAAGCGATTCTGCGAAGCAATGTGAACAGGCAGAGAGAAGGTGCTAGCAGGGAATTCTCTGCCTGCCTTTCCCCAGTGCTCTGCAAGCTCTCCAGGGCAACATAGTATCTGGGGCTCTGTGCTTTCTTTCGTTCTGAACAACTGTTAGTGTTTTCTTCTTAAAAGCGATTCTGCGAAGCAAAGTGAACACTTCTCATTCCCAGGTACAGAGAATGTGCTAGCAGGGAATTCTCTGCCTGCCTTTCCCCAGTGCTCTGCAAGCTCTCCAGGACAACATAGAATCTGGGGCTCTGTGCTTTCTTTCGTTCTGAACAACTGTTAGTGTTTTCTGCTTAAAAGCGATTCTGCGAAGCAAAGTGAACACTTCTCCTTCCCAGGTACAGAGAATGTGCTAGCAGGGAATTCTCTGCCTGCCTTTCCCCAGTGCTCTGCAAGCTCTCCAGGACAACATAGTATCTGGGGCTCTGTGCTTTCTTTCTTTCTGAACAAGTGTTAGTGTTTTCTGCTTAAAAGCGATTCTGCGAAACAATGTGAATACTTGTGCTTCCCAGGCACAGAGAAGGTGCTAGCAGGGAATTCTCTGCCTGCCTTTCCCAGTGCTCTGCAAGCTCTCCAGGACAACATAGAATCTGGGGCTCTGTGCTTTCTTTCGTTCTGAACAAGTGTTACTGTTTTCTGCACAAAAGCGATTCTGCGAAGCAATGTGAACACTTGTGGTTCCCAGACACAGAGAAGGTGCTAGCAGGGAATTCTCTGCCTGCCTTTCCCCAGTGCTCTGCAAGCTCTCCAGGACAACATAGAATCTGGGGCTCTGTGCTTTCTTTCCTTCTGAACAAGTGTTACTGTTTTCTGCACAAAAGCGATTCTGCGAAGCAATGTGAACAGGCACAGAGAAGGTGCTAGCAGGGAATTCTCTGCCTGCCTTTCCCCAGTGCTCTGCAAGCTCTCCAGGGCAACATAGAATCTGGGGCTCTGTGCTTTCTTTCGTTCTGAACAAGTGTTACTGTTTTCTGCACAAAAGCGATTCTGCGAAGCAATGTGAACACTTGTGGTTCCCAGGCAAAGAGAAGGTGCTAGCAGGGAATTCTCTGCCTGCCTTTCCCCAGTGCTGTGCAAGCTCTCCAGGACAACATAGAATCTGGGCCTCTGTGCTTTCTTTCGTTCTGAACAAGTGTTAGTGTTTTCTGCTTAAAAGCGATTCTGCGAAGCAAAGTGAACACTTGTCCTTCCCAGGCACAGAGAAGGTGCTAGCAGGGAATTCTCTGCCTGCCTTTCCCCAGTGCTCTGCAAGCTCTCCAGGACAACAGCAAATCTGGGGCTCTGTGCTTTCTTTCTTTCTGAACAAATGTTAGTGTTTTCTGCTTAAAAGCGATTCTGCGAAGCAATGTGAATACTTGTGCTTCCCAGGCACAGAGAAGGTGCTAGCAGGGAATTCTCTGCCTGCCTTTCCCCAGTGCTCTGCAAGCTCTCCAGGACAACATAGAATCTGGGGCTCTGTGCTTTCTTTCGTTCTGAACAAGTGTTACTGTTTTCTGCACAAATGCGATTCTGCGAAGCAATGTGAACACTTGTGGTTCCCAGACACAGAGAAGGTGCTAGCAGGGAATTCTCTGCCTGCCTTTCCCCAGTGCTCTGCAAGCTCTCCAGGGCAACATAGAATCTGGGGCTCTGTGCTTTCTTTCGTTCTGAACAAGTGTTACTGTTTTCTGCACAAAAGCGATTCTGCGAAGCAATGTGAACACTTGTGGTTCCCAGACACAGAGAAGGTGCTAGCAGGGAATTCTCTGCCTGCCTTTCCCCAGTGCTCTGCAAGCTCTCCAGGACAACAGCAAATCTGGGGCTCTGTGCTTTCTTTCGTTCTGAACAAGTGTTACTGTTTTCTGCACAAAAGCGATTCTGCGAAGCAATGTGAACACTTGTGGTTCCCAGGCACAGAGAAGGTGCTAGCAGGGAATTCTCTGCCTGCCTTTCCCCAGTGCTCTGCAAGCTCTGGAGGGCAACATAGAATCTGGGGCTCTGTGCTTTCTTTCCTTCTGAACAAGTGTTACTGTTTTCTGCACAAATGCGATTCTGCGAAGCAATGTGAACAGGCACAGAGAAGGTGCTAGCAGGGAATTCTCTGCCTGCCTTTCCCCAGTGCTCTGCAAGCTCTCCAGGGCAACATAGAATCTGGGGCTCTGTGCTTTCTTTCGTTCTGAACAAGTGTTACTGTTTTCTGCACAAAAGCGATTCTGCGAAGCAATGTGAATACTTGTGCTTCCCAGGCACAGAGAAGGTGCTATCAGGGAATTCTCTGCCTGCCTTTCCCCAGTGCTCTGCAAGCTCTCCAAGGCAACATAGAATCTGGGGCTCTGTGCTTTCTTTCGTTCTGAACAAGTGTTACTGTTTTCTGCACAAAAGCGATTCTGCGAAGCAATGTGAACACTTGTGGTTCCCAGGCACAGAGAAGGTGCTATCAGGGAATTCTCTGCCTGCCTTTCCCCAGTGCTCTGCAAGCTCTCCAGGACAACAGCAAATCTGGGGCTCTGTGCTTTCTTTCTTTCTGAACAAATGTTAGTGTTTTCTGCACAAAAGCGATTCTGCGAAGCAATGTGAAAACTTGTGGTTCCCAGATACAGAGAAGGTGCTAGCAGGGAATTCTCTGCCTGCCTTTCCCCAGTGCTCTGCAAGCTCTCCAGGGCAACAGCAAATCTGGGGCTCTGTGCTTTCTTTCGTTCTGAACAAGTGTTAGTGTTTTCTGCTTAAAAGCGATTCTGCGAAGCAAAGTGAACACTTCTCCTTCCCAGGCACAGAGAAGGTGCTATCAGGGAATTCTCTGCCTGCCTTTCCCCACTGCTCTGCAAGCTCTCCAGGACAACAGCAAATCTGGGGCTCTGTGCTTTCTTTCTTTCTGAACAAATGTTAGTGTTTACTGCTTAAAAGCGATTCTGAGAAGCAATGTGAACACTTGTGCTTCCCAGGCACAGAGAAGGTGCTAGCAGGGAATTCTCTGCCTGCCTTTCCCCAGTGCTCTGCAAGCTCTCCAGGGCAACATAGAATCTGGGGCTCTGTGCTTTCTTTCGTTCTGAACAAGTGTTACTGTTTTCTGCACAAAAGCGATTCTGCGAAGCAATGTGAACACTTGTGCTTCCCAGGCACAGAGAAGGTGCTAGCAGGGAATTCTCTGCCTGCCTTTCCCCAGTGCTCTGCAAGCTCTCCAGGGCAACATAGAATCTGGGGCTCTGTGCTTTCTTTCGTTCTGAACAAGTGTTACTGTTTTCTGCACAAAAGCGATTCTGCGAAGCAATGTGAACACTTGTGGTTCCCAGGCACAGAGAAGGTGCTAGCAGGGAATTCTCTGCCTGCCTTTCCCCAGTGCTCTGCAAGCTCTCCAGGACAACATAGTATCTGGGGCTCTGTGCTTCCTTTCGTTCTGAACAAGTGTTACTGTTTTCTGCACAAAAGCGATTCTGCAAAGCACTGTGAACAGGCACAGAGAAGGTGCTAGCAGGAATACTCTGCCTGCCTTTCCCCAGTGCTCTGCAAGCTCTCCAGGACAACATAGAATCTGGGGCTCTGTGCTTTCTTTCGTTCTGAACAAGTGTTACTGTTTTCTGCAGAAAAGCGATTCTGCGAAGCAATGTGATTACTTGTGGTTCCCAGGCACAGAGAAGGTGCTAGCAGGGAATTCTCTGCCTGCCTTTCCCCAGTGCTCTGCAAGCTCTCCAGGGCAACATAGAATCTGGGGCTCTGTGCTTTCTTTCGTTCTGAACAAGTGTTAGTGTTTTCTGCAGAAAAGCGATTCTGCGAAGCAATGTGAACAGGCAGAGAGAAGGTGCTAGCAGGGAATTCTCTGCCTGCCTTTCCCCAGTGCTCTGCAAGCTCTCCAGGGCAACATAGTATCTGGGGCTCTGTGCTTTCTTTCGTTCTGAACAACTGTTAGTGTTTTCTTCTTAAAAGCGATTCTGCGAAGCAAAGTGAACACTTCTCATTCCCAGGTACAGAGAATGTGCTAGCAGGGAATTCTCTGCCTGCCTTTCCCCAGTGCTCTGCAAGCTCTCCAGGACAACATAGAATCTGGGGCTCTGTGCTTTCTTTCGTTCTGAACAACTGTTAGTGTTTTCTGCTTAAAAGCGATTCTGCGAAGCAAAGTGAACACTTCTCCTTCCCAGGTACAGAGAATGTGCTAGCAGGGAATTCTCTGCCTGCCTTTCCCCAGTGCTCTGCAAGCTCTCCAGGACAACATAGTATCTGGGGCTCTGTGCTTTCTTTCTTTCTGAACAAGTGTTAGTGTTTTCTGCTTAAAAGCGATTCTGCGAAACAATGTGAATACTTGTGCTTCCCAGGCACAGAGAAGGTGCTAGCAGGGAATTCTCTGCCTGCCTTTCCCAGTGCTCTGCAAGCTCTCCAGGACAACATAGAATCTGGGGCTCTGTGCTTTCTTTCGTTCTGAACAAGTGTTACTGTTTTCTGCACAAAAGCGATTCTGCGAAGCAATGTGAACAATTGTGGTTCCCAGACACAGAGAAGGTGCTAGCAGGGAATTCTCTGCCTGCCTTTCCCCAGTGCTCTGCAAGCTCTCCAGGACAACATAGAATCTGGGGCTCTGTGCTTTCTTTCCTTCTGAACAAGTGTTACTGTTTTCTGCACAAAAGCGATTCTGCGAAGCAATGTGAACAGGCACAGAGAAGGTGCTATCAGGGAATTCTCTGCCTGCCTTTCCCCAGTGCTCTGCAAGCTCTCCAAGGCAACATAGAATCGGGGGCTCTGTGCTTTCTTTCGTTCTGAACAAGTGTTACTGTTTTCTGCACAAAAGCGATTCTGCGAAGCAATGTGAACACTTGTGGTTCCCAGGCACAGAGAAGGTGCTATCAGGGAATTCTCTGCCTGCCTTTCCCCAGTGCTCTGCAAGCTCTCCAGGACAACAGCAAATCTGGGGCTCTGTGCTTTCTTTCTTTCTGAACAAATGTTAGTGTTTTCTGCACAAAAGCGATTCTGCGAAGCAATGTGAAAACTTGTGGTTCCCAGACACAGAGAAGGTGCTAGCAGGGAATTCTCTGCCTGCCTTTCCCCAGTGCTCTGCAAGCTCTCCAGGGCAACATAGAATCTGGGGCTCTGTGCTTTCTTTCGTTCTGAACAAGTGTTACTGTTTTCTGCACAAAAGCGATTCTGCGAAGCAATGTGAACACTTGTGGTTCCCAGACACAGAGAAGGTGCTAGCAGGGAATTCTCTGCCTGCCTTTCCCCAGTGCTCTGCAAGCTCTCCAGGGCAACATAGAATCTGGGGCTCTGTGCTTTCTTTCGTTCTGAACAAGTGTTACTGTTTTCTGCACAAAAGCGGTTCTGCGAAGCAATGTGAACACTTGTGCTTCCCAGGCACAGAGAAGGTGCTAGCAGGGAATTCTCTGCCTGCCTTTCCCCAGTGCTCTGTAAGCTCTCCAGGACAACATAGTATCTGGGGCTCTGTGCTTTCTTTCGTTCTGAACAACTGTTAGTGTCTTCTGCTTAAAAGCGATTCTGCGAAGCAATGTGAACACTTGTGCTTCCCAGGCACAGAGAAGGTGCTAGCAGGGAATTCTCTGCCTGCCTTTCCCCAGTGCTCTGCAAGCTCTCCAGGGCAACATAGAATCTGGGGCTCTGTGCTTTCTTTCGTTCTGAACAAGTGTTACTGTTTTCTGCACAAAAGCGATTCTGCGAAGCAATGTGAACACTTGTGCTTCCCAGGCACAGAGAAGGTGCTAGCAGGGAATTCTCTGCCTGCCTTTCCCCAGTGCTCTGCAAGCTCTCCAGGGCAACATAGAATCTGGGGCTCTGTGCTTTCTTTCGTTCTGAACAAGTGTTACTGTTTTCTGCACAAAAGCGATTCTGCGAAGCAATGTGAACACTTGTGGTTCCCAGGCACAGAGAAGGTGCTAGCAGGGAATTCTCTGCCTGCCTTTCCCCAGTGCTCTGCAAGCTCTCCAGGACAACATAGTATCTGGGGCTCTGTGCTTCCTTTCGTTCTGAACAAGTGTTACTGTTTTCTGCACAAAAGCGATTCTGCAAAGCACTGTGAACAGGCACAGAGAAGGTGCTAGCAGGAATACTCTGCCTGCCTTTCCCCAGTGCTCTGCAAGCTCTCCAGGACAACATAGAATCTGGGGCTCTGTGCTTTCTTTCGTTCTGAACAAGTGTTACTGTTTTCTGCAGAAAAGCGATTCTGCGAAGCAATGTGAATACTTGTGGTTCCCAGGCACAGAGAAGGTGCTAGCAGGGAATTCTCTGCCTGCCTTTCCCCAGTGCTCTGCAAGCTCTCCAGGGCAACATAGAATCTGGGGCTCTGTGCTTTCTTTCGTTCTGAACAAGTGTTAGTGTTTTCTGCAGAAAAGCGATTCTGCGAAGCAATGTGAACAGGCACAGAGAAGGTGCTAGCAGGGAATTCTCTGCCTGCCTTTCCCCAGTGCTCTGCAAGCTCTCCAGGACAACATAGAATCTGGGGCTCTGTGCTTTCTTTCGTTCTGAACAACTGTTAGTGTTTTCTGCTTAAAAGCGATTCTGCGAAGCAAAGTGAACACTTCTCCTTCCCAGGTACAGAGAATGTGCTAGCAGGGAATTCTCTGCCTGCCTTTCCCCAGTGCTCTGCAAGCTCTCCAGGACAACATAGTATCTGGGGCTCTGTGCTTTCTTTCTTTCTGAACAAGTGTTAGTGTTTTCTGCTTAAAAGCGATTCTGCGAAACAATGTGAATACTTGTGCTTCCCAGGCACAGAGAAGGTGCTAGCAGGGAATTCTCTGCCTGCCTTTCCCAGTGCTCTGCAAGCTCTCCAGGACAACATAGAATCTGGGGCTCTGTGCTTTCTTTCGTTCTGAACAAGTGTTACTGTTTTCTGCACAAAAGCGATTCTGCGAAGCAATGTGAACACTTGTGGTTCCCAGACACAGAGAAGGTGCTAGCAGGGAATTCTCTGCCTGCCTTTCCCCAGTGCTCTGCAAGCTCTCCAGGACAACATAGAATCTGGGGCTCTGTGCTTTCTTTCCTTCTGAACAAGTGTTACTGTTTTCTGCACAAAAGCGATTCTGCGAAGCAATGTGAACAGGCACAGAGAAGGTGCTAGCAGGGAATTCTCTGCCTGCCTTTCCCCAGTGCTCTGCAAGCTCTCCAGGGCAACATAGAATCTGGGGCTCTGTGCTTTCTTTCGTTCTGAACAAGTGTTACTGTTTTCTGCACAAAAGCGATTCTGCGAAGCAATGTGAACACTTGTGGTTCCCAGGCAAAGAGAAGGTGCTAGCAGGGAATTCTCTGCCTGCCTTTCCCCAGTGCTGTGCAAGCTCTCCAGGACAACATAGAATCTGGGCCTCTGTGCTTTCTTTCGTTCTGAACAAGTGTTACTGTTTTCTGCTTAAAAGCGATTCTGCGAAGCAAAGTGAACACTTGTCCTTCCCAGGCACAGAGAAGGTGCTAGCAGGGAATTCTCTGCCTGCCTTTCCCCAGTGCTCTGCAAGCTCTCCAGGACAACAGCAAATCTGGGGCTCTGTGCTTTCTTTCTTTCTGAACAAATGTTAGTGTTTTCTGCTTAAAAGCGATTCTGCGAAGCAATGTGAATACTTGTGCTTCCCAGGCACAGAGAAGGTGCTAGCAGGGAATTCTCTGCCTGCCTTTCCCCAGTGCTCTGCAAGCTCTCCAGGGCAACATAGAATCTGGGGCTCTGTGCTTTCTTTCGTTCTGAACAAGTGTTACTGTTTTCTGCACAAAAGCGATTCTGCGAAGCAATGTGAACACTTGTGGTTCCCAGACACAGAGAAGGTGCTAGCAGGGAATTCTCTGCCTGCCTTTCCCCAGTGCTCTGCAAGCTCTCCAGGACAACAGCAAATCTGGGGCTCTGTGCTTTCTTTCGTTCTGAACAAGTGTTACTGTTTTCTGCACAAAAGCGATTCTGCGAAGCAATGTGAACACTTGTGGTTCCCAGGCACAGAGAAGGTGCTAGCAGGGAATTCTCTGCCTGCCTTTCCCCAGTGCTCTGCAAGCTCTCCAGGGCAACATAGAATCTGGGGCTCTGTGCTTTCTTTCGTTCTGAACAAGTGTTACTGTTTTCTGCACAAAAGCGATTCTGCGAAGCAATGTGAACACTTGTGGTTCCCAGGCACAGAGAAGGTGCTAGCAGGGAATTCTCTGCCTGCCTTTCCCCAGTGCTCTGCAAGCTCTGGAGGGCAACATAGAATCTGGGGCTCTGTGCTTTCTTTCCTTCTGAACAAGTGTTACTGTTTTCTGCACAAATGCGATTCTGCGAAGCAATGTGAACAGGCACAGAGAAGGTGCTAGCAGGGAATTCTCTGCCTGCCTTTCCCCAGTGCTCTGCAAGCTCTCCAGGGCAACATAGAATCTGGGGCTCTGTGCTTTCTTTCGTTCTGAACAAGTGTTACTGTTTTCTGCACAAAAGCGATTCTGCGAAGCAATGTGAACACTTGTCCTTCCCAGGCACAGAGAAGGTGCTAGCAGGGAATTCTCTGCCTGCCTTTCCCCAGTGCTCTGCAAGCTCTCCAGGACAACAGCAAATCTGGGGCTCTGTGCTTTCTTTCTTTCTGAACAAATGTTAGTGTTTTCTGCTTAAAAGCGATTCTGCGAAGCAATGTGAATACTTGTGCTTCCCAGGCACAGAGAAGGTGCTAGCAGGGAATTCTCTGCCTGCCTTTCCCCAGTGCTCTGCAAGCTCTCCAGCACAACATAGAATCTGGGGCTCTGTGCTTTCTTTCGTTCTGAACAAGTGTTACTGTTTTCTGCACAAAAGCGATTCTGCGAAGCAATGTGAACACTTGTGGTTCCCAGACACAGAGAAGGTGCTATCAGGGAATTCTCTGCCTGCCTTTCCCCAGTGCTCTGCAAGCTCTCCAGGGCAACATAGAATCTGGGGCTCTGTGCTTTCTTTCGTTCTGAACAAGTGTTACTGTTTTCTGCACAAAAGCGATTCTGCGAAGCAATGTGAACACTTGTGGTTCCCAGACACAGAGAAGGTGCTAGCAGGGAATTCTCTGCCTGCCTTTCCCCAGTGCTCTGCAAGCTCTCCAGGACAACAGCAAATCTGGGGCTCTGTGCTTTCTTTCATTCTGAACAAGTGTTACTGTTTTCTGCACAAAAGCGATTCTGCGAAGCAATGTGAACACTTGTGGTTCCCAGGCACAGAGAAGGTGCTATCAGGGAATTCTCTGCCTGCCTTTCCCCAGTGCTCTGCAAGCTCTCCAGGGCAACATAGAATCTGGGGCTCTGTGCTTTCTTTCGTTCTGAACAAGTGTTACTGTTTTCTGCACAAAAGCGATTCTGCGAAGCAATGTGAACACTTGTGGTTCCCAGGCACAGAGAAGGTGCTAGCAGGGAATTCTCTGCCTGCCTTTCCCCAGTGCTCTGCAAGCTCTCCAGGGCAACATAGAATCTGGGGCTCTGTGCTTTCTTTCGTTCTGAACAACTGTTAGTGTTTTCTGCTTAAAAGCGATTCTGCGAAGCAAAGTGAACACTTCTCCTTCCCAGGCACAGAGAAGGTGCTATCAGGGAATTATCTGCCTGCCTTTCCCCAGTGCTCTGCAAGCTCTCCAGGACAACAGCAAATCTGGGGCTCTGTGCTTTCTTTCGTTCTGAACAAGTGTTAGTGTTTTCTGCACAAAAGCGATTCTGCGAAGCAATGTGAACACTTGTCCTTCCCAGGCACAGAGAGGGTGCTAGCAGGGAATTCTCTGCCTGCCTTTCCCCAGTGCTCTGCAAGCTCTCCAGGAAAACATAGAATCTGGGGCTCTGTGCTTTCTTTCGTTCTGAACAAGTGTTACTGTTTTCTGCACAAAAGCGATTCTGCGAAGCAATGTGAACAGGCACAGAGAAGGTGCTAGCAGGGAATTCTCTGCCTGCCTTTCCCCAGTGCTCTGCAAGCTCTCCAGGGCAACATAGAATCTGGGGCTCTGTGCTTTCTTTCGTTCTGAACAAGTGTTACTGTTTTCTGCACAAAAGCGATTCTGCGAAGCAATGTGAATACTTGTGGTTCCCAGGCACAGAGAAGGTGCTAGCAGGGAATTCTCTGCCTGCCTTTCCCCAGTGCTCTGCAAGCTCTCCAGGGCAACATAGAATCTGGGGCTCTGTGCTTTCTTTCGTTCTGAACAAGTGTTACTGTTTTCTGCACAAAAGCGGTTCTGCGAAGCAATGTGAACACTACTCCTTCCCAGGCACACAGAAGGTGCTAGCAGGGAATTCTCTGCCTGCCTTTCCCCAGTGCTCTGCAAGCTCTCCAGGGCAACAGCAAATCTGGGGCTCTGTGCTTTCTTTCTTTCTGAACAAGTGTTAGTGTTTTCTGCAGAAAAGCGATTCTGCGAAGCAATGTGAACAGGCACAGAGAAGGTGCTAGCAGGGAATTCTCTGCCTGCCTTTCCCCAGTGCTCTGCAAGCTCTCCAGGGCAACATAGTATCTGGGGCTCTGTGCTTTCTTTCGTTCTGAACAACTGTTAGTGTTTTCTGCTTAAAAGCGATTCTGCGAAGCAAAGTGAACACTTCTCCTTCCCAGGTACAGAGAATGTGCTAGCAGGGAATTCTCTGCCTGCCTTTCCCCAGTGCTCTGCAAGCTCTCCAGGACAACAGCAAATCTGGGGCTCTGTGCTTTCTTTCTTTCTGAACAAGTGTTAGTGTTTTCTGCTTAAAAGCGATTCTGCGAAGCAATGTGAATACTTGTGCTTCCCAGGCACAGAGAAGGTGCTAGCAGGGAATTCTCTGCCTGCCTTTCCCCAGTGCTCTGCAAGCTCTCCAGGACAACATAGAATCTGGGGCTCTGTGCTTTCTTTCGTTCTGAACAAGTGTTACTGTTTTCTGCACAAAAGCGATTCTGCGAAGCAATGTGAACAGGCACAGAGAAGGTGCTAGCAGGGAATTCTCTGCCTGCCTTTCCCCAGTGCTCTGCAAGCTCTCCAGGGCAACATAGAATCTGGGGCTCTGTGCTTTCTTTCGTTCCGAACAAGTGTTACTGTTTTCTGCACAAAAGCGATTCTGCGAAGCAATGTGAACACTTGTGGTTCCCAGGCACAGAGAAGGTGCTAGCAGGGAATGCTCTGCCTGCCTTTCCCCAGTGCTCTGCAAGCTCTCCAGGACAACATAGAATCTGGGGCTCTGTGCTTTCTTTCGTTCTGAACAAGTGTTAGTGTTTTATGCACAAAAGCGATTCTGCGAAGCAATGTGAACACTTCTCCTTCCCAGGCACAGAGAAGGTGCTAGCAGGGAATTCTCTGCCTGCCTTTCCCCAGTGCTCTGCAAGCTCTCCAGGACAACATAGTATCTGGGGCTCTGTGCTTTCTTTCGTTCTGAACAACTGTTAGTGTTTTCTGCTTAAAAGCGATTCTGCGAAGCAAAGTGAACACTTCTCCTTCCCAGGCACAGAGAAGGTGCTAGCAGGGAATTATCTGCCTGCCTTTCCCCAGTGCTCTGCAAGCTCTCCAGGACAACAGCAAATCTGGGGCTCTGTGCTTTCTTTCTTTCTGAACAAATGTTAGTGTTTTCTGCACAAAAGCGATTCTGCGAAGCAATGTGAACACTTGTGGTTCCCAGACACAGAGAAGGTGCTAGCAGGGAACTCTCTGCCTGCCTTTCCCCAGTGCTCTGCAAGCTCTCCAGGACAACATAGAATCTGGGGCTCTGTGCTTTCTTTCGTTCTGAACAAGTGTTACTGTTTTCTGCACAAAAGCGATTCTGCGAAGCAATGTGAACACTTGTGGTTCCCAGGCACAGAGAAGGTGCTAGCAGGGAATTCTCTGCCTGCCTTTCCCCAGTGCTCTGCAAGCTCTCCAGGACAACAGCAAATCTGGGGCTCTGTGCTTTCTTTCGTTCTGAACAAGTGTTACTGTTTTCTGCACAAAAGCGATTCTGCGAAGCAATGTGAACACTTGTGGTTCCCAGGCACAGAGAAGGTGCTAGCAGGGAATGCTCTGCCTGCCTTTCCCCAGTGCTCTGCAAGCTCTCCAGGACAACATAGAATCTGGGGCTCTGTGCTTTCTTTCGTTCTGAACAAGTGTTAGTGTTTTATGCACAAAAGCGATTCTGCGAAGCAATGTGAACACTTCTCCTTCCCAGGCACAGAGAAGGTGCTAGCAGGGAATTCTCTGCCTGCCTTTCCCCAGTGCTCTGCAAGCTCTCCAGGACAACATAGTATCTGGGGCTCTGTGCTTTCTTTCGTTCTGAACAACTGTTAGTGTTTTCTGCTTAAAAGCGATTCTGCGAAGCAAAGTGAACACTTCTCCTTCCCAGGCACAGAGAAGGTGCTAGCAGGGAATTATCTGCCTGCCTTTCCCCAGTGCTCTGCAAGCTCTCCAGGACAACAGCAAATCTGGGGCTCTGTGCTTTCTTTCTTTCTGAACAAATGTTAGTGTTTTCTGCACAAAAGCGATTCTGCGAAGCAATGTGAACACTTGTGGTTCCCAGACACAGAGAAGGTGCTAGCAGGGAACTCTCTGCCTGCCTTTCCCCAGTGCTCTGCAAGCTCTCCAGGACAACATAGAATCTGGGGCTCTGTGCTTTCTTTCGTTCTGAACAAGTGTTACTGTTTTCTGCACAAAAGCGATTCTGCGAAGCAATGTGAACACTTGTGGTTCCCAGGCACAGAGAAGGTGCTAGCAGGGAATTCTCTGCCTGCCTTTCCCCAGTGCTCTGCAAGCTCTCCAGGGCAACATAGAATCTGGGGCTCTGTGCTTTCTTTCGTTCTGAACAAGTGTTACTGTTTTCTGCACAAAAGCGATTCTGCAAAGCCCTGTGAACAGGCACAGAGAAGGTGCTAGCAGGGAATACTCTGCCTGCCTTTCCCCAGTGCTCTGCAAGCTCTCCAGGACAACATAGAATCTGGGGCTCTGTGCTTTCTTTCGTTCTGAACAAGTGTTACTGTTTTCTGCACAAAAGCGATTCTGCGAAGCAATGTGAACAGGCAGAGAGAAGGTGCTAGCAGGGAATTCTCTGCCTGCCTTTCCCCAGTGCTCTGCAAGCTCTCCAGGGCAACATAGTATCTGGGGCTCTGTGCTTTCTTTCGTTCTGAACAACTGTTAGTGTTTTCTGCTTAAAAGCGATTCTGCGAAGCAAAGTGAACACTTCTCATTCCCAGGTACAGAGAATGTGCTAGCAGGGAATTCTCTGCCTGCCTTTCCCCAGTGCTCTGCAAGCTCTCCATGGCAACATAGAATCTGGGGCTCTGTGCTTTCTTTCGTTCTGAACAACTGTTAGTGTTTTCTGCTTAAAAGCGATTCTGCGAAGCAAAGTGAACACTTCTCCTTCCCAGGTACAGAGAATGTGCTAGCAGGGAATTCTCTGCCTGCCTTTCCCCAGTGCTCTGCAAGCTCTCCAGGACAACATAGTATCTGGGGCTCTGTGCTTTCTTTCTTTCTGAACAAGTGTTAGTGTTTTCTGCTTAAAAGCGATTCTGCGAAACAATGTGAATACTTGTGCTTCCCAGGCACAGAGAAGGTGCTAGCAGGGAATTCTCTGCCTGCCTTTCCCAGTGCTCTGCAAGCTCTCCAGGACAACATAGAATCTGGGGCTCTGTGCTTTCTTTCGTTCTGAACAAGTGTTACTGTTTTCTGCACAAAAGCGATTCTGCGAAGCAATGTGAACACTTGTGGTTCCCAGACACAGAGAAGGTGCTAGCAGGGAATTCTCTGCCTGCCTTTCCCCAGTGCTCTGCAAGCTCTCCAGGACAACATAGAATCTGGGGCTCTGTGCTTTCTTTCCTTCTGAACAAGTGTTACTGTTTTCTGCACAAAAGCGATTCTGCGAAGCAATGTGAACAGGCACAGAGAAGGTGCTAGCAGGGAATTCTCTGCCTGCCTTTCCCCAGTGCTCTGCAAGCTCTCCAGGGCAACATAGAATCTGGGGCTCTGTGCTTTCTTTCGTTCTGAACAAGTGTTACTGTTTTCTGCACAAAAGCGATTCTGCGAAGCAATGTGAACACTTGTGGTTCCCAGGCACAGAGAAGGTGCTAGCAGGGAATACTCTGCCTGCCTTTCCCCAGTGCTCTGCAAGCTCTCCAGGAAAACATAGAATCTGGGGCTCTGTGCTTTCTTTCGTTCTGAACAACTGTTAGTGTTGTCTGCACAAAAGCGATTCTGTGAAGCAAAGTGAACACTTCTCCTTCCCAGGCACAGAGAAGGTGCTAGCAGGGAATTCTCTGCCTGCCTTTCCCCAGTGCTCTGCAAGCTCTCCAGGGCAACATAGAATCTGGGGCTCTGTGCTTTCTTTCGTTCTGAACAAGTGTTACTGTTTTCTGCACAAAAGCGATTCTGCGAAGCAATGTGAACACTTGTGGTTCCCAGGCACAGAGAAGGTGCTAGCAGGGAATTCTCTGCCTGCCTTTCCCCAGTGCTCTGCAAGCTCTCCAGGGCAACATAGAATCTGGGGCTCTGTGCTTTCTTTCGTTCTGAACAAGTGTTACTGTTTTCTGCACAAAAGCGATTCTGCGAAGCAATGTGAACACTTGTGTTTCCCAGGCACAGAGAAGGTGCTAGCAGGGAATTCTCTGCCTGCCTTTCCCCAGTGCTCTGCAAGCTCTCCAGGGCAACATAGAATCTGGGGCTCTGTGCTTTCTTTCGTTCTGAACAAGTGTTACTGTTTTCTGCACAAAAGCGATTCTGCGAAGCAATGTGAACACTTGTGGTTCCCAGGCACAGAGAAGGTGCTAGCAGGGAATTCTCTGCCTGCCTTTCCCCAGTGCTCTGCAAGCTCTCCAGGGCAACATAGAATCTGGGGCTCTGTGCTTTCTTTCGTTCTGAACAAGTGTTACTGTTTTCTGCACAAAAGCGATTCTGCGAAGCAATGTGAACACTTGTGTTTCCCAGGCACAGAGAAGGTGCTAGCAGGGAATTCTCTGCCTGCCTTTCCCCAGTGCTCTGCAAGCTCTCCAGGGCAACATAGAATCTGGGGCTCTGTGCTTTCTTTCGTTCTGAACAAGTGTTACTGTTTTCTGCACAAAAGCGATTCTGCAAAGCACTGTGAACAGGCACAGAGAAGGTGCTAGCAGGGAATACTCTGCCTGCCTTTCCCCAGTGCTCTGCAAGCTCTCCAGGACAACATAGAATCTGGGGCTCTGTGCTTTCTTTCGTTCTGAACAAGTGTTACTGTTTTATGCACAAAAGCGATTCTGCGAAGCAATGTGAACAGGCAGAGAGAAGGTGCTAGCAGGGAATTCTCTGCCTGCCTTTCCCCAGTGCTCTGCAAGCTCTCCAGGGCAACATAGTATCTGGGGCTCTGTGCTTTCTTTCGTTCTGAACAACTGTTAGTGTTTTCTGCTTAAAAGCGATTCTGCGAAGCAAAGTGAACACTTCTCATTCCCAGGTACAGAGAATGTGCTAGCAGGGAATTCTCTGCCTGCCTTTCCCCAGTGCTCTGCAAGCTCTCCAGGGCAACATAGAATCTGGGGCTCTGTGCTTTCTTTCGTTCTGAACAACTGTTAGTGTTTTCTACTTAAAAGCGATTCTGCGAAGCAAAGTGAACACTTCTCCTTCCCAGGTACAGAGAATGTGCTAGCAGGGAATTCTCTGCCTGCCTTTCCCCAGTGCTCTGCAAGCTCTCCAGGACAACATAGTATCTGGGGCTCTGTGCTTTCTTTCTTTCTGAACAAGTGTTAGTGTTTTCTGCTTAAAAGCGATTCTGCGAAACAATGTGAATACTTGTGCTTCCCAGGCACAGAGAAGGTGCTAGCAGGGAATTCTCTGCCTGCCTTTCCCAGTGCTCTGCAAGCTCTCCAGGACAACATAGAATCTGGGGCTCTGTGCTTTCTTTCGTTCTGAACAAGTGTTACTGTTTTCTGCACAAAAGCGATTCTGCGAAGCAATGTGAACACTTGTGGTTCCCAGACACAGAGAAGGTGCTAGCAGGGAATTCTCTGCCTGCCTTTCCCCAGTGCTCTGCAAGCTCTCCAGGACAACATAGAATCTGGGGCTCTGTGCTTTCTTTCCTTCTGAACAAGTGTTACTGTTTTCTGCACAAAAGCGATTCTGCGAAGCAATGTGAACAGGCACAGAGAAGGTGCTAGCAGGGAATTCTCTGCCTGCCTTTCCCCAGTGCTCTGCAAGCTCTCCAGGGCAACATAGAATCTGGGGCTCTGTGCTTTCTTTCGTTCTGAACAAGTGTTACTGTTTTCTGCACAAAAGCGATTCTGCGAAGCAATGTGAACACTTGTGGTTCCCAGGCAAAGAGAAGGTGCTAGCAGGGAATTCTCTGCCTGCCTTTCCCCAGTGCTGTGCAAGCTCTCCAGGACAACATAGAATCTGGGCCTCTGTGCTTTCTTTCGTTCTGAACAAGTGTTACTGTTTTATGCACAAAAGCGATTCTGCGAAGCAAAGTGAACACTTGTCCTTCCCAGGCACAGAGAAGGTGCTAGCAGGGAATTCTCTGCCTGCCTTTCCCCAGTGCTCTGCAAGCTCTCCAGGACAACAGCAAATCTGGGGCTCTGTGCTTTCTTTCTTTCTGAACAAGTGTTAGTGTTTTCTGCTTAAAAGCGATTCTGCGAAGCAATGTGAATACTTGTGCTTCCCAGGCACAGAGAAGGTGCTAGCAGGGAATTCTCTGCCTGCCTTTCCCCAGTGCTCTGCAAGCTCTCCAGGACAACATAGAATCTGGGGCTCTGTGCTTTCTTTCGTTCTGAACAAGTGTTACTGTTTTCTGCACAAATGCGATTCTGCGAAGCAATGTGAACACTTGTGGTTCCCAGACACAGAGAAGGTGCTAGCAGGGAATTCTCTGCCTGCCTTTCCCCAGTGCTCTGCAAGCTCTCCAGGGCAACATAGAATCTGGGGCTCTGTGCTTTCTTTCGTTCTGAACAAGTGTTACTGTTTTCTGCACAAAAGCGATTCTGCGAAGCAATGTGAACACTTGTGGTTCCCAGACACAGAGAAGGTGCTAGCAGGGAATTCTCTGCCTGCCTTTCCCCAGTGCTCTGCAAGCTCTCCAGGACAACAGCAAATCTGGGGCTCTGTGCTTTCTTTCGTTCTGAACAAGTGTTACTGTTTTCTGCACAAAAGCGATTCTGCGAAGCAATGTGAACACTTGTGTTTCCCAGGCACAGAGAAGGTGCTAGCAGGGAATTCTCTGCCTGCCTTTCCCCAGTGCTCTGCAAGCTCTCCAGGGCAACATAGAATCTGGGGCTCTGTGCTTTCTTTCGTTCTGAACAAGTGTTACTGTTTTCTGCACAAAAGCGATTCTGCGAAGCAATGTGAACACTTGTGGTTCCCAGGCACAGAGAAGGTGCTAGCAGGGAATTCTCTGCCTGCCTTTCCCCAGTGCTCTGCAAGCTCTGGAGGGCAACATAGAATCTGGGGCTCTGTGCTTTCTTTCCTTCTGAACAAGTGTTACTGTTTTCTGCACAAATGCGATTCTGCGAAGCAATGTGAACAGGCACAGAGAAGGTGCTAGCAGGGAATTCTCTGCCTGCCTTTCCCCAGTGCTCTGCAAGCTCTCCAGGGCAACATAGAATCTGGGGCTCTGTGCTTTCTTTCGTTCTGAACAAGTGTTACTGTTTTCTGCACAAAAGCGATTCTGCGAAGCAATGTGAACACTTGTCCTTCCCAGGCACAGAGAAGGTGCTAGCAGGGAATTCTCTGCCTGCCTTTCCCCAGTGCTCTGCAAGCTCTCCAGGACAACATAGAATCTGGGGCTCTGTGCTTTCTTTCGTTCTGAACAAGTGTTACTGTTTTCTGCACAAAAGCGATTCTGCGAAGCAATGTGAACACTTGTGGTTCCCAGACACAGAGAAGGTGCTATCAGGGAATTCTCTGCCTGCCTTTCCCCAGTGCTCTGCAAGCTCTCCAGGGCAACATAGAATCTGGGGCTCTGTGCTTTCTTTCGTTCTGAACAAGTGTTACTGTTTTCTGCACAAAAGCGATTCTGCGAAGCAATGTGAACACTTGTGGTTCCCAGACACAGAGAAGGTGCTAGCAGGGAATTCTCTGCCTGCCTTTCCCCAGTGCTCTGCAAGCTCTCCAGGACAACAGAAAATCTGGGGCTCTGTGCTTTCTTTCATTCTGAACAAGTGTTACTGTTTTCTGCACAAAAGCGATTCTGCGAAGCAATGTGAACACTTGTGGTTCCCAGGCACAGAGAAGGTGCTATCAGGGAATTCTCTGCCTGCCTTTCCCCAGTGCTCTGCAAGCTCTCCAGGGCAACATAGAATCTGGGGCTCTGTGCTTTCTTTCGTTCTGAACAAGTGTTACTGTTTTCTGCACAAAAGCGATTCTGCGAAGCAATGTGAACACTTGTGGTTCCCAGGCACAGAGAAGGTGCTAGCAGGGAATTCTCTGCCTGCCTTTCCCCAGTGCTCTGCAAGCTCTCCAGGGCAACATAGAATCTGGGGCTCTGTGCTTTCTTTCGTTCTGAACAACTGTTAGTGTTTTCTGCTTAAAAGCGATTCTGCGAAGCAAAGTGAACACTTCTCCTTCCCAGGCACAGAGAAGGTGCTATCAGGGAATTCTCTGCCTGCCTTTCCCCAGTGCTCTGCAAGCTCTCCAGGACAACATAGAATCTGGGGCTCTGTGCTTTCTTTCGTTCTGAACAAGTGTGACTGTTTTCTGCACAAAAGCGATTCTGCGAAGCAATGTGAACACTTGTCCTTCCCAGGCACAGAGAGGGTGCTAGCAGGGAATTCTCTGCCTGCCTTTCCCCAGTGCTCTGCAAGCTCTCCAGGAAAACATAGAATCTGGGGCTCTGTGCTTTCTTTCGTTCTGAACAAGTGTTACTGTTTTCTGCACAAAAGCGATTCTGCGAAGCAATGTGAACAGGCACAGAGAAGGTGCTAGCAGGGAATTCTCTGCCTGCCTTTCCCCAGTGCTCTGCAAGCTCTCCAGGGCAACATAGAATCTGGGGCTCTGTGCTTTCTTTCGTTCTGAACAAGTGTTACTGTTTTCTGCACAAAAGCGATTCTGCGAAGCAATGTGAATACTTGTGGTTCCCAGGCACAGAGAAGGTGCTAGCAGGGAATTCTCTGCCTGCCTTTCCCCAGTGCTCTGCAAGCTCTCCAGGGCAACATAGAATCTGGGGCTCTGTGCTTTCTTTCGTTCTGAACAAGTGTGACTGTTTTCTGCACAAAAGCGATTCTGCGAAGCAATGTGAACACTACTCCTTCCCAGGCACACAGAAGGTGCTAGCAGGGAATTCTCTGCCTGCCTTTCCCCAGTGCTCTGCAAGCTCTCCAGGGCAACAGCAAATCTGGGGCTCTGTGCTTTCTTTCTTTCTGAACAAGTGTTAGTGTTTTCTGCAGAAAAGCGATTCTGCGAAGCAATGTGAACAGGCACAGAGAAGGTGCTAGCAGGGAATTCTCTGCCTGCCTTTCCCCAGTGCTCTGCAAGCTCTCCAGGGCAACATAGTATCTGGGGCTCTGTGCTTTCTTTCGTTCTGAACAACTGTTAGTGTTTTCTGCTTAAAAGCGATTCTGCGAAGCAAAGTGAACACTTCTCCTTCCCAGGTACAGAGAATGTGCTAGCAGGGAATTCTCTGCCTGCCTTTCCCCAGTGCTCTGCAAGCTCTCCAGGACAACAGCAAATCTGGGGCTCTGTGCTTTCTTTCTTTCTGAACAAGTGTTAGTGTTTTCTGCTTAAAAGCGATTCTGCGAAGCAATGTGAATACTTGTGGTTCCCAGGCACAGAGAAGGTGCTAGCAGGGAATTCTCTGCCTGCCTTTCCCCAGTGCTCTGCAAGCTCTCCAGGACAACATAGAATCTGGGGCTCTGTGCTTTCTTTCGTTCTGAACAAGTGTTACTGTTTTCTGCACAAAAGCGATTCTGCGAAGCAATGTGAACAGGCACAGAGAAGGTGCTAGCAGGGAATTCTCTGCCTGCCTTTCCCCAGTGCTCTGCAAGCTCTCCAGGGCAACATAGAATCTGGGGCTCTGTGCTTTCTTTCGTTCTGAACAAGTGTTACTGTTTTCTGCACAAAAGCGATTCTGCGAAGCAATGTGAACACTTGTGGTTCCCAGGCACAGAGAAGGTGCTAGCAGGGAATGCTCTGCCTGCCTTTCCCCAGTGCTCTGCAAGCTCTCCAGGACAACATAGAATCTGGGGCTCTGTGCTTTCTTTCGTTCTGAACAAGTGTTAGTGTTTTATGCACAAAAGCGATTCTGCGAAGCAATGTGAACACTTCTCCTTCCCAGGCACAGAGAAGGTGCTAGCAGGGAATTCTCTGCCTGCCTTTCCCCAGTGCTCTGCAAGCTCTCCAGGACAACATAGTATCTGGGGCTCTGTGCTTCCTTTCGTTCTGAACAACTGTTAGTGTTTTCTGCTTAAAAGCGATTCTGCGAAGCAAAGTGAACACTTCTCCTTCCCAGGCACAGAGAAGGTGCTAGCAGGGAATTCTCTGCCTGCCTTTCCCCAGTGCTCTGCAAGCTCTCCAGGACAACAGCAAATCTGGGGCTCTGTGCTTTCTTTCTTTCTGAACAAATGTTAGTGTTTTCTGCACAAAAGCGATTCTGCGAAGCAATGTGAACACTTGTGGTTCCCAGACACAGAGAAGGTGCTAGCAGGGAATTCTCTGCCTGCCTTTCCCCAGTGCTCTGCAAGCTCTCCAGGACAACATAGAATCTGGGGCTCTGTGCTTTCTTTCGTTCTGAACAAGTGTTACTGTTTTCTGCACAAAAGCGATTCTGCGAAGCAATGTGAACACTTGTGGTTCCCAGGCACAGAGAAGGTGCTAGCAGGGAATTCTCTGCCTGCCTTTCCCCAGTGCTCTGCAAGCTCTCCAGGACAACAGCAAATCTGGGGCTCTGTGCTTTCTTTCGTTCTGAACAAGTGTTACTGTTTTCTGCACAAAAGCGATTCTGCGAAGCAATGTGAACACTTGTGGTTCCCAGGCACAGAGAAGGTGCTAGCAGGGAATGCTCTGCCTGCCTTTCCCCAGTGCTCTGCAAGCTCTCCAGGACAACATAGAATCTGGGGCTCTGTGCTTTCTTTCGTTCTGAACAAGTGTTAGTGTTTTATGCACAAAAGCGATTCTGCGAAGCAATGTGAACACTTCTCCTTCCCAGGCACAGAGAAGGTGCTAGCAGGGAATTCTCTGCCTGCCTTTCCCCAGTGCTCTGCAAGCTCTCCAGGACAACATAGTATCTGGGGCTCTGTGCTTTCTTTCGTTCTGAACAACTGTTAGTGTTTTCTGCTTAAAAGCGATTCTGCGAAGCAATGTGAACACTTCTCCTTCCCAGGCACAGAGAAGGTGCTAGCAGGGAATTCTCTGCCTGCCTTTCCCCAGTGCTCTGCAAGCTCTCCAGGACAACATAGAATCTGGGGCTCTGTGCTTTCTTTCGTTCTGAACAAGTGTTACTGTTTTCTGCACAAAAGCGATTCTGCGAAGCAATGTGAACACTTGTGGTTCCCAGACACAGAGAAGGTGCTATCAGGGAATTCTCTGCCTGCCTTTCCCCAGTGCTCTGCAAGCTCTCCAGGGCAACATAGAATCTGGGGCTCTGTGCTTTCTTTCGTTCTGAACAAGTGTTACTGTTTTCTGCACAAAAGCGATTCTGCGAAGCAATGTGAACACTTGTGGTTCCCAGACACAGAGAAGGTGCTAGCAGGGAATTCTCTGCCTGCCTTTCCCCAGTGCTCTGCAAGCTCTCCAGGACAACAGCAAATCTGGGGCTCTGTGCTTTCTTTCATTCTGAACAAGTGTTACTGTTTTCTGCACAAAAGCGATTCTGCGAAGCAATGTGAACACTTGTGGTTCCCAGGCACAGAGAAGGTGCTATCAGGGAATTCTCTGCCTGCCTTTCCCCAGTGCTCTGCAAGCTCTCCAGGGCAACATAGAATCTGGGGCTCTGTGCTTTCTTTCGTTCTGAACAAGTGTTACTGTTTTCTGCACAAAAGCGATTCTGCGAAGCAATGTGAACACTTGTGGTTCCCAGGCACAGAGAAGGTGCTAGCAGGGAATTCTCTGCCTGCCTTTCCCCAGTGCTCTGCAAGCTCTCCAGGGCAACATAGAATCTGGGGCTCTGTGCTTTCTTTCGTTCTGAACAACTGTTAGTGTTTTCTGCTTAAAAGCGATTCTGCGAAGCAAAGTGAACACTTCTCCTTCCCAGGCACAGAGAAGGTGCTATCAGGGAATTCTCTGCCTGCCTTTCCCCAGTGCTCTGCAAGCTCTCCAGGACAACATAGAATCTGGGGCTCTGTGCTTTCTTTCGTTCTGAACAAGTGTGACTGTTTTCTGCACAAAAGCGATTCTGCGAAGCAATGTGAACACTTGTCCTTCCCAGGCACAGAGAGGGTGCTAGCAGGGAATTCTCTGCCTGCCTTTCCCCAGTGCTCTGCAAGCTCTCCAGGAAAACATAGAATCTGGGGCTCTGTGCTTTCTTTCGTTCTGAACAAGTGTTACTGTTTTCTGCACAAAAGCGATTCTGCGAAGCAATGTGAACAGGCACAGAGAAGGTGCTAGCAGGGAATTCTCTGCCTGCCTTTCCCCAGTGCTCTGCAAGCTCTCCAGGGCAACATAGAATCTGGGGCTCTGTGCTTTCTTTCGTTCTGAACAAGTGTTACTGTTTTCTGCACAAAAGCGATTCTGCGAAGCAATGTGAATACTTGTGGTTCCCAGGCACAGAGAAGGTGCTAGCAGGGAATTCTCTGCCTGCCTTTCCCCAGTGCTCTGCAAGCTCTCCAGGGCAACATAGAATCTGGGGCTCTGTGCTTTCTTTCGTTCTGAACAAGTGGTACTGTTTTCTGCACAAAAGCGATTCTGCGAAGCAATGTGAACACTACTCCTTCCCAGGCACACAGAAGGTGCTAGCAGGGAATTCTCTGCCTGCCTTTCCCCAGTGCTCTGCAAGCTCTCCAGGGCAACAGCAAATCTGGGGCTCTGTGCTTTCTTTCTTTCTGAACAAGTGTTAGTGTTTTCTGCAGAAAAGCGATTCTGCGAAGCAATGTGAACAGGCACAGAGAAGGTGCTAGCAGGGAATTCTCTGCCTGCCTTTCCCCAGTGCTCTGCAAGCTCTCCAGGGCAACATAGTATCTGGGGCTCTGTGCTTTCTTTCGTTCTGAACAACTGTTAGTGTTTTCTGCTTAAAAGCGATTCTGCGATGCAAAGTGAACACTTCTCCTTCCCAGGTACAGAGAATGTGCTAGCAGGGAATTCTCTGCCTGCCTTTCCCCAGTGCTCTGCAAGCTCTCCAGGACAACAGCAAATCTGGGGCTCTGTGCTTTCTTTCTTTCTGAACAAGTGTTAGTGTTTTCTGCTTAAAAGCGATTCTGCGAAGCAATGTGAATACTTGTGGTTCCCAGGCACAGAGAAGGTGCTAGCAGGGAATTCTCTGCCTGCCTTTCCCCAGTGCTCTGCAAGCTCTCCAGGACAACATAGAATCTGGGGCTCTGTGCTTTCTTTCGTTCTGAACAAGTGTTACTGTTTTCTGCACAAAAGCGATTCTGCGAAGCAATGTGAACAGGCACAGAGAAGGTGCTAGCAGGGAATTCTCTGCCTGCCTTTCCCCAGTGCTCTGCAAGCTCTCCAGGGCAACATAGAATCTGGGGCTCTGTGCTTTCTTTCGTTCTGAACAAGTGTTACTGTTTTCTGCACAAAAGCGATTCTGCGAAGCAATGTGAACACTTGTGGTTCCCAGGCACAGAGAAGGTGCTAGCAGGGAATGCTCTGCCTGCCTTTCCCCA
Source organism: Strix aluco (assembly GCF_031877795.1). Classification (NCBI taxonomy): domain Eukaryota; kingdom Metazoa; phylum Chordata; class Aves; order Strigiformes; family Strigidae; genus Strix; species Strix aluco. The sequence continues at coordinate 1,249,916 of NC_133963.1, forward strand.
GTGCTCTGCAAGCTCTCCAGGACAACATAGAATCTGGGGCTCTGTGCTTTCTTTCGTTCTGAACAAGTGTTAGTGTTTTATGCACAAAAGCGATTCTGCGAAGCAATGTGAACACTTCTCCTTCCCAGGCACAGAGAAGGTGCTAGCAGGGAATTCTCTGCCTGCCTTTCCCCAGTGCTCTGCAAGCTCTCCAGGACAACATAGTATCTGGGGCTCTGTGCTTTCTTTCGTTCTGAACAACTGTTAGTGTTTTCTGCTTAAAAGCGATTCTGCGAAGCAAAGTGAACACTTCTCCTTCCCAGGCACAGAGAAGGTGCTAGCAGGGAATTCTCTGCCTGCCTTTCCCCAGTGCTCTGCAAGCTCTCCAGGACAACAGCAAATCTGGGGCTCTGTGCTTTCTTTCTTTCTGAACAAATGTTAGTGTTTTCTGCACAAAAGCGATTCTGCGAAGCAATGTGAACACTTGTGGTTCCCAGACACAGAGAAGGTGCTAGCAGGGAATTCTCTGCCTGCCTTTCCCCAGTGCTCTGCAAGCTCTCCAGGACAACATAGAATCTGGGGCTCTGTGCTTTCTTTCGTTCTGAACAAGTGTTACTGTTTTCTGCACAAAAGCGATTCTGCGAAGCAATGTGAACACTTGTGGTTCCCAGGCACAGAGAAGGTGCTAGCAGGGAATTCTCTGCCTGCCTTTCCCCAGTGCTCTGCAAGCTCTCCAGGACAACAGCAAATCTGGGGCTCTGTGCTTTCTTTCGTTCTGAACAAGTGTTACTGTTTTCTGCACAAAAGCGATTCTGCGAAGCAATGTGAACACTTGTGGTTCCCAGGCACAGAGAAGGTGCTAGCAGGGAATGCTCTGCCTGCCTTTCCCCAGTGCTCTGCAAGCTCTCCAGGACAACATAGAATCTGGGGCTCTGTGCTTTCTTTCGTTCTGAACAAGTGTTAGTGTTTTATGCACAAAAGCGATTCTGCGAAGCAATGTGAACACTTCTCCTTCCCAGGCACAGAGAAGGTGCTAGCAGGGAATTCTCTGCCTGCCTTTCCCCAGTGCTCTGCAAGCTCTCCAGGACAACATAGTATCTGGGGCTCTGTGCTTTCTTTCGTTCTGAACAACTGTTAGTGTTTTCTGCTTAAAAGCGATTCTGCGAAGCAATGTGAACACTTCTCCTTCCCAGGCACAGAGAAGGTGCTAGCAGGGAATTATCTGCCTGCCTTTCCCCAGTGCTCTGCAAGCTCTCCAGGACAACAGCAAATCTGGGGCTCTGTGCTTTCTTTCTTTCTGAACAAATGTTAGTGTTTTCTGCACAAAAGCGATTCTGCGAAGCAATGTGAACACTTGTGGTTCCCAGACACAGAGAAGGTGCTAGCAGGGAACTCTCTGCCTGCCTTTCCCCAGTGCTCTGCAAGCTCTCCAGGACAACATAGAATCTGGGGCTCTGTGCTTTCTTTCGTTCTGAACAAGTGTTACTGTTTTCTGCACAAAAGCGATTCTGCGAAGCAATGTGAACACTTGTGGTTCCCAGGCACAGAGAAGGTGCTAGCAGGGAATACTCTGCCTGCCTTTCCCCAGTGCTCTGCAAGCTCTCCAGGACAACAGCAAATCTGGGGCTCTGTGCTTTCTTTCGTTCTGAACAAGTGTTACTGTTTTCTGCACAAAAGCGATTCTGCGAAGCAATGTGAACACTTGTGGTTCCCAGGCACAGAGAAGGTGCTAGCAGGGAATTCTCTGCCTGCCTTTCCCCAGTGCTCTGCAAGCTCTCCAGGGCAACATAGAATCTGGGGCTCTGTGCTTTCTTTCGTTCTGAACAAGTGTTAGTGTTTTCTGCACAAAAGCGATTCTGCCAAGCAATGTGATCACTTGTGGTTCCCAGACACAGAGAAGGTGCTAGCAGGGAACTCTCTGCCTGCCTTTCCCCAGTGCTCTGCAAGCTCTCCAGGACAACAGCAAATCTGGGGCTCTGTGCTTTCTTTCGTTCTGAACAAGTGTTACTGTTTTCTGCACAAAAGCGATTCTGCGAAGCAATGTGAACACTTGTGGTTCCCAGGCACAGAGAAGGTGCTAGCAGGGAATTCTCTGCCTGCCTTTCCCCAGTGCTCTGCAAGCTCTCCAGGAAAACATAGAATCTGGGGCTCTGTGCTTTCTTTCGTTCTGAACAACTGTTAGTGTTGTCTGCACAAAAGCGATTCTGTGAAGCAAAGTGAACACTTCTCCTTCCCAGGCACAGAGAAGGTGCTAGCAGGGAATTCTCTGCCTGCCTTTCCCCAGTGCTCTGCAAGCTCTCCAGGGCAACATAGAATCTGGGGCTCTGTGCTTTCTTTCGTTCTGAACAAGTGTTACTGTTTTCTGCACAAAAGCGATTCTGCGAAGCAATGTGAACACTTGTGGTTCCCAGGCACAGAGAAGGTGCTAGCAGGGAATTCTCTGCCTGCCTTTCCCCAGTGCTCTGCAAGCTCTCCAGGGCAACATAGAATCTGGGGCTCTGTGCTTTCTTTCGTTCTGAACAAGTGTTACTGTTTTCTGCACAAAAGCGATTCTGCGAAGCAATGTGAACACTTGTGTTTCCCAGGCACAGAGAAGGTGCTAGCAGGGAATTCTCTGCCTGCCTTTCCCCAGTGCTCTGCAAGCTCTCCAGGGCAACATAGAATCTGGGGCTCTGTGCTTTCTTTCGTTCTGAACAAGTGTTACTGTTTTCTGCACAAAAGCGATTCTGCGAAGCAATGTGAACACTTGTGCTTCCCAGGCACAGAGAAGGTGCTAGCAGGGAATTCTCTGCCTGCCTTTCCCCAGTGCTCTGCAAGCTCTCCAGGGCAACATAGAATCTGGGGCTCTGTGCTTTCTTTCGTTCTGAACAAGTGTTACTGTTTTCTGCACAAAAGCGATTCTGCGAAGCAATGTGAACACTTGTGGTTCCCAGGCACAGAGAAGGTGCTAGCAGGGAATACTCTGCCTGCCTTTCCCCAGTGTTCTGCAAGCTCTCCAGGACAACAGCAAATCTGGGGCTCTGTGCTTTCTTTCGTTCTGAACAAGTGTTACTGTTTTCTGCACATAAGCGATTCTGCGAAGCAATGTGAACACTTGTGGTTCCCAGGCACAGAGAAGGTGCTAGCAGGGAATTCTCTGCCTGCCTTTCCCCAGTGCTCTGCAAGCTCTCCAGGACAACATAGTTTCTGGGGCTCTGTGCTTCCTTTCGTTCTGAACAAGTGTTACTGTTTTCTGCACAAAAGCGATTGTGCGAAGCACTGTGAACAGGCACAGAGAAGGTGCTAGCAGGGAATTCTCTGCCTGCCTTTCCCCAGTGCTCTGCAAGCTCTCCAGGACAACATAGAATCTGGGGCTCTGTGCTTTCTTTCGTTCTGAACAAGTGTTACTGTTTTCTGCACAAAAGCGATTCTGCGAAGCACTGTGAACAGGCACAGAGAAGGTGCTAGCAGGGAATTCTCTGCCTGCCTTTCCCCAGTGCTCTGCAAGCTCTCCAGGACAACATAGAATCTGGGGCTCTGTGCTTTCTTTCGTTCTGAACAAGTGTTACTGTTTTCTGCACAAAAGCGATTCTGCGAAGCAATGTGAACACTTGTGGTTCCCAGGCACAGAGAAGGTGCTAGCAGGGAATTCTCTGCCTGCCTTTCCCCAGTGCTCTGCAAGCTCTCCAGGACAACAGCAAATCTGGGGCTCTGTGCTTTCTTTCGTTCTGAACAAGTGTTACTGTTTTCTGCACAAAAGCGATTCTGCGAAGCAATGTGAACACTTGTGGTTCCCAGGCACAGAGAAGGTGCTAGCAGGGAATGCTCTGCCTGCCTTTCCCCAGTGCTCTGCAAGCTCTCCAGGACAACATAGAATCTGGGGCTCTGTGCTTTCTTTCGTTCTGAACAAGTGTTAGTGTTTTATGCACAAAAGCGATTCTGCGAAGCAATGTGAACACTTGTGGTTCCCAGACACAGAGAAGGTGCTAGCAGGGAATTCTCTGCCTGCCTTTCCCCAGTGCTCTGCAAGCTCTCCAGGACAACATAGTATCTGGGGCTCTGTGCTTTCTTTCGTTCTGAACAACTGTTAGTGTTTTCTGCTTAAAAGCGATTCTGCGAAGTAATGTGAACACTTCTCCTTCCCAGGCACAGAGAAGGTGCTAGCAGGGAATTCTCTGCCTGCCTTTCCCCAGTGCTCTGCAAGCTCTCCAGGACAACATAGAATCTGGGGCTCTGTGCTTTCTTTCGTTCTGAACAAGTGTTACTGTTTTCTGCACAAAAGCGATTCTGCGAAGCAATGTGAACACTTGTGGTTCCCAGACACAGAGAAGGTGCTATCAGGGAATTCTCTGCCTGCCTTTCCCCAGTGCTCTGCAAGCTCTCCAGGGCAACATAGAATCTGGGGCTCTGTGCTTTCTTTCGTTCTGAACAAGTGTTACTGTTTTCTGCACAAAAGCGATTCTGCGAAGCAATGTGAACACTTGTGGTTCCCAGACACAGAGAAGGTGCTAGCAGGGAATTCTCTGCCTGCCTTTCCCCAGTGCTCTGCAAGCTCTCCAGGACAACAGCAAATCTGGGGCTCTGTGCTTTCTTTCATTCTGAACAAGTGTTACTGTTTTCTGCACAAAAGCGATTCTGCGAAGCAATGTGAACACTTGTGGTTCCCAGGCACAGAGAAGGTGCTATCAGGGAATTCTCTGCCTGCCTTTCCCCAGTGCTCTGCAAGCTCTCCAGGGCAACATAGAATCTGGGGCTCTGTGCTTTCTTTCGTTCTGAACAAGTGTTACTGTTTTCTGCACAAAAGCGATTCTGCGAAGCAATGTGAACACTTGTGGTTCCCAGGCACAGAGAAGGTGCTAGCAGGGAATTCTCTGCCTGCCTTTCCCCAGTGCTCTGCAAGCTCTCCAGGGCAACATAGAATCTGGGGCTCTGTGCTTTCTTTCGTTCTGAACAACTGTTAGTGTTTTCTGCTTAAAAGCGATTCTGCGAAGCAAAGTGAACACTTCTCCTTCCCAGGCACAGAGAAGGTGCTATCAGGGAATTCTCTGCCTGCCTTTCCCCAGTGCTCTGCAAGCTCTCCAGGACAACATAGAATCTGGGGCTCTGTGCTTTCTTTCGTTCTGAACAAGTGTGACTGTTTTCTGCACAAAAGCGATTCTGCGAAGCAATGTGAACACTTGTCCTTCCCAGGCACAGAGAGGGTGCTAGCAGGGAATTCTCTGCCTGCCTTTCCCCAGTGCTCTGCAAGCTCTCCAGGAAAACATAGAATCTGGGGCTCTGTGCTTTCTTTCGTTCTGAACAAGTGTTACTGTTTTCTGCACAAAAGCGATTCTGCGAAGCAATGTGAACAGGCACAGAGAAGGTGCTAGCAGGGAATTCTCTGCCTGCCTTTCCCCAGTGCTCTGCAAGCTCTCCAGGGCAACATAGAATCTGGGGCTCTGTGCTTTCTTTCGTTCTGAACAAGTGTTACTGTTTTCTGCACAAAAGCGATTCTGCGAAGCAATGTGAATACTTGTGGTTCCCAGGCACAGAGAAGGTGCTAGCAGGGAATTCTCTGCCTGCCTTTCCCCAGTGCTCTGCAAGCTCTCCAGGGCAACATAGAATCTGGGGCTCTGTGCTTTCTTTCGTTCTGAACAAGTGGTACTGTTTTCTGCACAAAAGCGATTCTGCGAAGCAATGTGAACACTACTCCTTCCCAGGCACACAGAAGGTGCTAGCAGGGAATTCTCTGCCTGCCTTTCCCCAGTGCTCTGCAAGCTCTCCAGGGCAACAGCAAATCTGGGGCTCTGTGCTTTCTTTCTTTCTGAACAAGTGTTAGTGTTTTCTGCAGAAAAGCGATTCTGCGAAGCAATGTGAACAGGCACAGAGAAGGTGCTAGCAGGGAATTCTCTGCCTGCCTTTCCCCAGTGCTCTGCAAGCTCTCCAGGGCAACATAGTATCTGGGGCTCTGTGCTTTCTTTCGTTCTGAACAACTGTTAGTGTTTTCTGCTTAAAAGCGATTCTGCGATGCAAAGTGAACACTTCTCCTTCCCAGGTACAGAGAATGTGCTAGCAGGGAATTCTCTGCCTGCCTTTCCCCAGTGCTCTGCAAGCTCTCCAGGACAACAGCAAATCTGGGGCTCTGTGCTTTCTTTCTTTCTGAACAAGTGTTAGTGTTTTCTGCTTAAAAGCGATTCTGCGAAGCAATGTGAATACTTGTGGTTCCCAGGCACAGAGAAGGTGCTAGCAGGGAATTCTCTGCCTGCCTTTCCCCAGTGCTCTGCAAGCTCTCCAGGACAACATAGAATCTGGGGCTCTGTGCTTTCTTTCGTTCTGAACAAGTGTTACTGTTTTCTGCACAAAAGCGATTCTGCGAAGCAATGTGAACAGGCACAGAGAAGGTGCTAGCAGGGAATTCTCTGCCTGCCTTTCCCCAGTGCTCTGCAAGCTCTCCAGGGCAACATAGAATCTGGGGCTCTGTGCTTTCTTTCGTTCTGAACAAGTGTTACTGTTTTCTGCACAAAAGCGATTCTGCGAAGCAATGTGAACACTTGTGGTTCCCAGGCACAGAGAAGGTGCTAGCAGGGAATGCTCTGCCTGCCTTTCCCCAGTGCTCTGCAAGCTCTCCAGGACAACATAGAATCTGGGGCTCTGTGCTTTCTTTCGTTCTGAACAAGTGTTAGTGTTTTATGCACAAAAGCGATTCTGCGAAGCAATGTGAACACTTCTCCTTCCCAGGCACAGAGAAGGTGCTAGCAGGGAATTCTCTGCCTGCCTTTCCCCAGTGCTCTGCAAGCTCTCCAGGACAACATAGTATCTGGGGCTCTGTGCTTTCTTTCGTTCTGAACAACTGTTAGTGTTTTCTGCTTAAAAGCGATTCTGCGAAGCAAAGTGAACACTTCTCCTTCCCAGGCACAGAGAAGGTGCTAGCAGGGAATTCTCTGCCTGCCTTTCCCCAGTGCTCTGCAAGCTCTCCAGGACAACAGCAAATCTGGGGCTCTGTGCTTTCTTTCTTTCTGAACAAATGTTAGTGTTTTCTGCACAAAAGCGATTCTGCGAAGCAATGTGAACACTTGTGGTTCCCAGACACAGAGAAGGTGCTAGCAGGGAATTCTCTGCCTGCCTTTCCCCAGTGCTCTGCAAGCTCTCCAGGACAACATAGAATCTGGGGCTCTGTGCTTTCTTTCGTTCTGAACAAGTGTTACTGTTTTCTGCACAAAAGCGATTCTGCGAAGCAATGTGAACACTTGTGGTTCCCAGGCACAGAGAAGGTGCTAGCAGGGAATTCTCTGCCTGCCTTTCCCCAGTGCTCTGCAAGCTCTCCAGGACAACAGCAAATCTGGGGCTCTGTGCTTTCTTTCGTTCTGAACAAGTGTTACTGTTTTCTGCACAAAAGCGATTCTGCGAAGCAATGTGAACACTTGTGGTTCCCAGGCACAGAGAAGGTGCTAGCAGGGAATGCTCTGCCTGCCTTTCCCCAGTGCTCTGCAAGCTCTCCAGGACAACATAGAATCTGGGGCTCTGTGCTTTCTTTCGTTCTGAACAAGTGTTAGTGTTTTATGCACAAAAGCGATTCTGCGAAGCAATGTGAACACTTCTCCTTCCCAGGCACAGAGAAGGTGCTAGCAGGGAATTCTCTGCCTGCCTTTCCCCAGTGCTCTGCAAGCTCTCCAGGACAACATAGTATCTGGGGCTCTGTGCTTTCTTTCGTTCTGAACAACTGTTAGTGTTTTCTGCTTAAAAGCGATTCTGCGAAGCAATGTGAACACTTCTCCTTCCCAGGCACAGAGAAGGTGCTAGCAGGGAATTATCTGCCTGCCTTTCCCCAGTGCTCTGCAAGCTCTCCAGGACAACAGCAAATCTGGGGCTCTGTGCTTTCTTTCTTTCTGAACAAATGTTAGTGTTTTCTGCACAAAAGCGATTCTGCGAAGCAATGTGAACACTTGTGGTTCCCAGACACAGAGAAGGTGCTAGCAGGGAACTCTCTGCCTGCCTTTCCCCAGTGCTCTGCAAGCTCTCCAGGACAACATAGAATCTGGGGCTCTGTGCTTTCTTTCGTTCTGAACAAGTGTTACTGTTTTCTGCACAAAAGCGATTCTGCGAAGCAATGTGAACACTTGTGGTTCCCAGGCACAGAGAAGGTGCTAGCAGGGAATACTCTGCCTGCCTTTCCCCAGTGCTCTGCAAGCTCTCCAGGACAACAGCAAATCTGGGGCTCTGTGCTTTCTTTCGTTCTGAACAAGTGTTACTGTTTTCTGCACAAAAGCGATTCTGCGAAGCAATGTGAACACTTGTGGTTCCCAGGCACAGAGAAGGTGCTAGCAGGGAATTCTCTGCCTGCCTTTCCCCAGTGCTCTGCAAGCTCTCCAGGGCAACATAGAATCTGGGGCTCTGTGCTTTCTTTCGTTCTGAACAAGTGTTAGTGTTTTCTGCACAAAAGCGATTCTGCCAAGCAATGTGATCACTTGTGGTTCCCAGACACAGAGAAGGTGCTAGCAGGGAACTCTCTGCCTGCCTTTCCCCAGTGCTCTGCAAGCTCTCCAGGACAACAGCAAATCTGGGGCTCTGTGCTTTCTTTCGTTCTGAACAAGTGTTACTGTTTTCTGCACAAAAGCGATTCTGCGAAGCAATGTGAACACTTGTGGTTCCCAGGCACAGAGAAGGTGCTAGCAGGGAATTCTCTGCCTGCCTTTCCCCAGTGCTCTGCAAGCTCTCCAGGAAAACATAGAATCTGGGGCTCTGTGCTTTCTTTCGTTCTGAACAACTGTTAGTGTTGTCTGCACAAAAGCGATTCTGTGAAGCAAAGTGAACACTTCTCCTTCCCAGGCACAGAGAAGGTGCTAGCAGGGAATTCTCTGCCTGCCTTTCCCCAGTGCTCTGCAAGCTCTCCAGGGCAACATAGAATCTGGGGCTCTGTGCTTTCTTTCGTTCTGAACAAGTGTTACTGTTTTCTGCACAAAAGCGATTCTGCGAAGCAATGTGAACACTTGTGGTTCCCAGGCACAGAGAAGGTGCTAGCAGGGAATTCTCTGCCTGCCTTTCCCCAGTGCTCTGCAAGCTCTCCAGGGCAACATAGAATCTGGGGCTCTGTGCTTTCTTTCGTTCTGAACAAGTGTTACTGTTTTCTGCACAAAAGCGATTCTGCGAAGCAATGTGAACACTTGTGTTTCCCAGGCACAGAGAAGGTGCTAGCAGGGAATTCTCTGCCTGCCTTTCCCCAGTGCTCTGCAAGCTCTCCAGGGCAACATAGAATCTGGGGCTCTGTGCTTTCTTTCGTTCTGAACAAGTGTTACTGTTTTCTGCACAAAAGCGATTCTGCGAAGCAATGTGAACACTTGTGCTTCCCAGGCACAGAGAAGGTGCTAGCAGGGAATTCTCTGCCTGCCTTTCCCCAGTGCTCTGCAAGCTCTCCAGGGCAACATAGAATCTGGGGCTCTGTGCTTTCTTTCGTTCTGAACAAGTGTTACTGTTTTCTGCACAAAAGCGATTCTGCGAAGCAATGTGAACACTTGTGGTTCCCAGGCACAGAGAAGGTGCTAGCAGGGAATACTCTGCCTGCCTTTCCCCAGTGTTCTGCAAGCTCTCCAGGACAACAGCAAATCTGGGGCTCTGTGCTTTCTTTCGTTCTGAACAAGTGTTACTGTTTTCTGCACATAAGCGATTCTGCGAAGCAATGTGAACACTTGTGGTTCCCAGGCACAGAGAAGGTGCTAGCAGGGAATTCTCTGCCTGCCTTTCCCCAGTGCTCTGCAAGCTCTCCAGGACAACATAGTTTCTGGGGCTCTGTGCTTCCTTTCGTTCTGAACAAGTGTTACTGTTTTCTGCACAAAAGCGATTGTGCGAAGCACTGTGAACAGGCACAGAGAAGGTGCTAGCAGGGAATTCTCTGCCTGCCTTTCCCCAGTGCTCTGCAAGCTCTCCAGGACAACATAGAATCTGGGGCTCTGTGCTTTCTTTCGTTCTGAACAAGTGTTACTGTTTTCTGCACAAAAGCGATTCTGCGAAGCACTGTGAACAGGCACAGAGAAGGTGCTAGCAGGGAATTCTCTGCCTGCCTTTCCCCAGTGCTCTGCAAGCTCTCCAGGACAACATAGAATCTGGGGCTCTGTGCTTTCTTTCGTTCTGAACAAGTGTTAGTGTTGTCTGCACAAAAGGGATTCTCCGAAGCAAAGTGAACACTTCTGCTTCCCAGGCACAGAGAAGGTGCTAGCAGGGAATTCTCTGCCTGCCTTTCCCCAGTGCTCTGCAAGCTCTCCAGGACAACATAGAATCTGGGCCTCTGTGCTTCCTTTCGTTCTGAACAAGTGTTAGTGGTTTCTGCACAAAAGCGATTCTGCGAAGCAATGTGAACACTTGTGGTTCCCAGGCACAGAGAAGGTGCTAGCAGGGAATTCTCTGCCTGCCTTTCCCCAGTGCTCTGCAAGCTCTCCAGGGCAACATAGAATCTGGGGCTCTGTGCTTTCTTTCGTTCTGAACAAGTGTTACTGTTTTCTGCACAAAAGCGATTCTGCGAAGCAATGTGAACACTACTCCTTCCCAGAAACAGAGAAGGTGCTAGCAGGGAATTCTCTGCCTGCCTTTCCCCAGGGCTCTGTAAGCTCTCCAGGGCAACAGCAAATCTGGGGCTCTGTGCTTTCTTTCGTTCTGAACAAGTGTTAGTGTTTTCTGCACAAAAGCGATTCTGCGAAGCAATGTGAACACTTGTGGTTCCCAGGCACAGAGAAGGTGCTAGCAGGGAATTCTCTGCCTGCCTTTCCCCAGTGCTGTGCAAGCTCTCCAGGGCAACAGCAAATCTGGGGCTCTGTGCTTTCTTTCGTTCCGAACAAGTGTTAGTGTTTTCTGCACAAAAGCGATTCTGCCAAGCAATGTGAACACTTGTGGTTCCCAGGCAAAGAGAAGGTGCTAGCAGGGAATTCTCTGCCTGCCTTTCCCCAGTGCTCTGCAAGCTCTCTAGGACAACAGCAAATCTGGGGCTCTGTGCTTTCTTTCTTTCTGAACAAGTGTTACTGTTTTCTGCTTAAAAGCGATTCAGCGAAGCAATGTGAATACTTGTGCTTCCCAGGCACAGAGAAGGTGCTAGCAGGGAATTCTCTGCCTGCCTTTCCCCAGTGCTCTGCAAGCTCTCTAGGACAACATAGTATCTGTGGCTCTGTGCTTTCTTTCGTTCTGAACAACTGTTAGTGTTTTCTGCTTAAAAGCGATTCTGCGAAGCAATGTGAACAGGCACAGAGAAGGTGCTAGCAGGGAATTCTCTGCCTGCCTTTCCCCAGTGCTCTGCAAGCTCTCCAGGACAACAGCAAATCTGGGGCTCTGTGCTTTCTTTCTTTCTGAACAAGTGTTAGTGTTTTCTGCTTAAAAGCGATTCTGCGAAGCAATGTGAACACTTGTGGTTCCCAGGCACAGAGAAGGTGCTAGCAGGGAATGCTCTGCCTGCCTTTCCCCAGTGCTCTGCAAGCTCTCCAGGACAACATAGAATCTGGGGCTCTGTGCTTTCTTTCGTTCTGAACAAGTGTTACTGTTTTCTGCACAAAAGCGATTCTGCGAAGCAATGTGAACACTTCTCCTTCCCAGGCACAGAGAAGGTGCTAGCAGGGAATTCTCTGCCTGCCTTTCCCCAGTGCTCTGCAAGCTCTCCAGGACAACATAGTATCTGGGGCTCTGTGCTTTCTTTCGTTCTGAACAACTGTTAGTGTTTTCTGCTTAAAAGCGATTCTGCGAAGCAAAGTGAACACTTCTCCTTCCCAGGCACAGAGAAGGTGCTAGCAGGGAATTCTCTGCCTGCCTTTCCCCAGTGCTCTGCAAGCTCTCCAGGACAACAGCAAATCTGGGGCTCTGTGCTTTCTTTCTTTCTGAACAAATGTTAGTGTTTTCTGCACAAAAGCGATTCTGCGAAGCAATGTGAACACTTGTGGTTCCCAGACACAGAGAAGGTGCTAGCAGGGAACTCTCTGCCTGCCTTTCCCCAGTGCTCTGCAAGCTCTCCAGGACAACAGCAAATCTGGGGCTCTGTGCTTTCTTTCGTTCTGAACAAGTGTTACTGTTTTCTGCACAAAAGCGATTCTGCGAAGCTATGTGAACACTTGTGGTTCCCAGGCACAGAGAAGGTGCTAGCAGGGAATACTCTGCCTGCCTTTCCCCAGTGCTCTGCAAGCTCTCCAGGAAAACATAGAATCTGGGGCTCTGTGCTTTCTTTCGTTCTGAACAACTGTTAGTGTTGTCTGCACAAAAGCGATTCTGTGAAGCAAAGTGAACACTTCTCCTTCCCAGGCACAGAGAAGGTGCTAGCAGGGAATTCTCTGCCTGCCTTTCCCCAGTGCTCTGCAAGCTCTCCAGGACAACATAGAATCTGGGGCTCTGTGCTTTCTTTCGTTCTGAACAAGTGTTACTGTTTTCTGCACAAAAGCGATTCTGCGAAGCACTGTGAACAGGCACAGAGAAGGTGCTAGCAGGGAATTCTCTGCCTGCCTTTCCCCAGTGCTCTGCAAGCTCTCCAGGAAAACATAGAATCTGGGGCTCTGTGCTTTCTTTCGTTCTGAACAAGTGTTAGTGTTTTCTGCACAAAAGGGATTCTCCGAAGCAAAGTGAACACTTGTGGTTCCCAGGCACAGAGAAGGTGCTAGCAGGGAATTCTCTGCCTGCCTTTCCCCAGTGCTCTGCAAGCTCTCCAGGGCAACACAAAATCTGGGGCTCTGTGCTTCCTTTCGTTCTGAACAAGTGTTAGTGTTTTCTGCACAAAAGCGATTCTGCGAAGCAATGTGAACACTTGTGTTTCCCAGGCACAGAGAAGGTGCTAGCAGGGAATTCTCTGCCTGCCTTTCCCCAGTGCTCTGCAAGCTCTCCAGGGCAACATAGAATCTGGGGCTCTGTGCTTTCTTTCGTTCTGAACAAGTGTTACTGTTTTCTGCACAAAAGCGATTCTGCCAAGCAATGTGAACACTTGTGGTTCCCAGGCAAAGAGAAGGTGCTAGCAGGGAATTCTCTGCCTGCCTTTCCCCAGTGCTCTGCAAGCTCTCCAGGACAACAGCAAATCTGGGGCTCTGTGCTTTCTTTCTTTCTGAACAAATGTTAGTGTTTTCTGCACAAAAGCGATTCTGCGAAGCAATGTGAACACTTGTGGTTCCCAGACACAGAGAAGGTGCTAGCAGGGAATTCTCTGCCTGCCTTTCCCCAGTGCTCTGCAAGCTCTCCAGGACAACATAGAATCTGGGGCTCTGTGCTTTCTTTCGTTCCGAACAAGTGTTACTGTTTTCTGCACAAAAGCGATTCTGCGAAGCAATGTGAACACTTGTGGTTCCCAGGCACAGAGAAGGTGCTAGCAGGGAATTCTCTGCCTGCCTTTCCCCAGTGCTCTGCAAGCTCTCCAGGACAACAGCAAATCTGGGGCTCTGTGCTTTCTTTCGTTCTGAACAAGTGTTACTGTTTTCTGCACAAAAGCGATTCTGCGAAGCAATGTGAACACTTGTGGTTCCCAGGCACAGAGAAGGTGCTAGCAGGGAATGCTCTGCCTGCCTTTCCCCAGTGCTCTGCAAGCTCTCCAGGACAACATAGAATCTGGGGCTCTGTGCTTTCTTTCGTTCTGAACAAGTGTTAGTGTTTTATGCACAAAAGCGATTCTGCGAAGCAATGTGAACACTTCTCCTTCCCAGGCACAGAGAAGGTGCTAGCAGGGAATTCTCTGCCTGCCTTTCCCCAGTGCTCTGCAAGCTCTCCAGGACAACATAGTATCTGGGGCTCTGTGCTTTCTTTCGTTCTGAACAACTGTTAGTGTTTTCTGCTTAAAAGCGATTCTGCGAAGCAATGTGAACACTTCTCCTTCCCAGGCACAGAGAAGGTGCTAGCAGGGAATTATCTGCCTGCCTTTCCCCAGTGCTCTGCAAGCTCTCCAGGACAACAGCAAATCTGGGGCTCTGTGCTTTCTTTCTTTCTGAACAAATGTTAGTGTTTTCTGCACAAAAGCGATTCTGCGAAGCAATGTGAACACTTGTGGTTCCCAGACACAGAGAAGGTGCTAGCAGGGAACTCTCTGCCTGCCTTTCCCCAGTGCTCTGCAAGCTCTCCAGGACAACATAGAATCTGGGGCTCTGTGCTTTCTTTCGTTCTGAACAAGTGTTACTGTTTTCTGCACAAAAGCGATTCTGCGAAGCAATGTGAACACTTGTGGTTCCCAGGCACAGAGAAGGTGCTAGCAGGGAATACTCTGCCTGCCTTTCCCCAGTGCTCTGCAAGCTCTCCAGGACAACAGCAAATCTGGGGCTCTGTGCTTTCTTTCGTTCTGAACAAGTGTTACTGTTTTCTGCACAAAAGCGATTCTGCGAAGCAATGTGAACACTTGTGGTTCCCAGGCACAGAGAAGGTGCTAGCAGGGAATTCTCTGCCTGCCTTTCCCCAGTGCTCTGCAAGCTCTCCAGGGCAACATAGAATCTGGGGCTCTGTGCTTTCTTTCGTTCTGAACAAGTGTTAGTGTTTTCTGCACAAAAGCGATTCTGCCAAGCAATGTGATCACTTGTGGTTCCCAGACACAGAGAAGGTGCTAGCAGGGAACTCTCTGCCTGCCTTTCCCCAGTGCTCTGCAAGCTCTCCAGGACAACAGCAAATCTGGGGCTCTGTGCTTTCTTTCGTTCTGAACAAGTGTTACTGTTTTCTGCACAAAAGCGATTCTGCGAAGCAATGTGAACACTTGTGGTTCCCAGGCACAGAGAAGGTGCTAGCAGGGAATGCTCTGCCTGCCTTTCCCCAGTGCTCTGCAAGCTCTCCAGGACAACAGCAAATCTGGGGCTCTGTGCTTTCTTTCTTTCTGAACAAATGTTAGTGTTTTCTGCACAAAAGCGATTCTGCGAAGCAATGTGAACACTTGTGGTTCCCAGACACAGAGAAGGTGCTAGCAGGGAATTCTCTGCCTGCCTTTCCCCAGTGCTCTGCAAGCTCTCCAGGACAACATAGAATCTGGGGCTCTGTGCTTTCTTTCGTTCTGAACAAGTGTTACTGTTTTCTGCACAAAAGCGATTCTGCGAAGCAATGTGAACACTTGTGGTTCCCAGGCACAGAGAAGGTGCTAGCAGGGAATTCTCTGCCTGCCTTTCCCCAGTGCTCTGCAAGCTCTCCAGGACAACAGCAAATCTGGGGCTCTGTGCTTTCTTTCGTTCTGAACAAGTGTTACTGTTTTCTGCACAAAAGCGATTCTGCGAAGCAATGTGAACACTTGTGGTTCCCAGGCACAGAGAAGGTGCTAGCAGGGAATGCTCTGCCTGCCTTTCCCCAGTGCTCTGCAAGCTCTCCAGGACAACATAGAATCTGGGGCTCTGTGCTTTCTTTCGTTCTGAACAAGTGTTAGTGTTTTATGCACAAAAGCGATTCTGCGAAGCAATGTGAACACTTCTCCTTCCCAGGCACAGAGAAGGTGCTAGCAGGGAATTCTCTGCCTGCCTTTCCCCAGTGCTCTGCAAGCTCTCCAGGACAACATAGTATCTGGGGCTCTGTGCTTTCTTTCGTTCTGAACAACTGTTAGTGTTTTCTGCTTAAAAGCGATTCTGCGAAGCAATGTGAACACTTCTCCTTCCCAGGCACAGAGAAGGTGCTAGCAGGGAATTATCTGCCTGCCTTTCCCCAGTGCTCTGCGAGCTCTCCAGGACAACAGCAAATCTGGGGCTCTGTGCTTTCTTTCTTTCTGAACAAATGTTAGTGTTTTCTGCACAAAAGCGATTCTGCGAAGCAATGTGAACACTTGTGGTTCCCAGACACAGAGAAGGTGCTAGCAGGGAACTCTCTGCCTGCCTTTCCCCAGTGCTCTGCAAGCTCTCCAGGACAACATAGAATCTGGGGCTCTGTGCTTTCTTTCGTTCTGAACAAGTGTTACTGTTTTCTGCACAAAAGCGATTCTGCGAAGCAATGTGAACACTTGTGGTTCCCAGGCACAGAGAAGGTGCTAGCAGGGAATACTCTGCCTGCCTTTCCCCAGTGCTCTGCAAGCTCTCCAGGACAACAGCAAATCTGGGGCTCTGTGCTTTCTTTCGTTCTGAACAAGTGTTACTGTTTTCTGCACAAAAGCGATTCTGCGAAGCAATGTGAACAGGCACAGAGAAGGTGCTAGCAGGGAATTCTCTGCCTGCCTTTCCCCAGTGCTCTGCAAGCTCTCCAGGGCAACATAGAATCTGGGGCTCTGTGCTTTCTTTCGTTCTGAACAAGTGTTACTGTTTTCTGCACAAAAGCGATTCTGCGAAGCAATGTGAACACTTGTGTTTCCCAGGCACAGAGAAGGTGCTAGCAGGGAATGCTCTGCCTGCCTTTCCCCAGTGCTCTGCAAGCTCTCCAGGACAACATAGAATCTGGGGCTCTGTGCTTTCTTTCGTTCTGAACAAGTGTTACTGTTTTCTGCACAAAAGCGATTCTGCGAAGCACTGTGAACTGGCACAGAGAAGGTGCTAGCAGGGAATTCTCTGCCTGCCTTTCCCCAGTGCTCTGCAAGCTCTCCAGGACAACATAGAATCTGGGGCTCTGTGCTTTCTTTCGTTCTGAACAAGTGTTAGTGTTGTCTGCACAAAAGGGATTCTCCGAAGCAAAGTGAACACTTCTGCTTCCCAGGCACAGAGAAGGTGCTAGCAGGGAATTCTCTGCCTGCCTTTCCCCAGTGCTCTGCAAGCTCTCCAGGACAACATAGAATCTGGGCCTCTGTGCTTCCTTTCGTTCTGAACAAGTGTTAGTGGTTTCTGCACAAAAGCGATTCTGCGAAGCAATGTGAACACTTGTGGTTCCCAGGCACAGAGAAGGTGCTAGCAGGGAATTCTCTGCCTGCCTTTCCCCAGTGCTCTGCAAGCTCTCCAGGGCAACATAGAATCTGGGGCTCTGTGCTTTCTTTCGTTCTGAACAAGTGTTACTGTTTTCTGCACAAAAGCGATTCTGCGAAGCAATGTGAACACTACTCCTTCCCAGAAACAGAGAAGGTGCTAGCAGGGAATTCTCTGCCTGCCTTTCCCCAGGGCTCTGTAAGCTCTCCAGGGCAACAGCAAATCTGGGGCTCTGTGCTTTCTTTCGTTCTGAACAAGTGTTAGTGTTTTCTGCACAAAAGCGATTCTGCGAAGCAATGTGAACACTTGTGGTTCCCAGGCACAGAGAAGGTGCTAGCAGGGAATTCTCTGCCTGCCTTTCCCCAGTGCTGTGCAAGCTCTCCAGGGCAACAGCAAATCTGGGGCTCTGTGCTTTCTTTCGTTCCGAACAAGTGTTAGTGTTTTCTGCACAAAAGCGATTCTGCCAAGCAATGTGAACACTTGTGGTTCCCAGGCAAAGAGAAGGTGCTAGCAGGGAATTCTCTGCCTGCCTTTCCCCAGTGCTCTGCAAGCTCTCTAGGACAACAGCAAATCTGGGGCTCTGTGCTTTCTTTCTTTCTGAACAAGTGTTAGTGTTTTCTGCTTAAAAGCGATTCAGCGAAGCAATGTGAATACTTGTGCTTCCCAGGCACAGAGAAGGTGCTAGCAGGGAATTCTCTGCCTGCCTTTCCCCAGTGCTCTGCAAGCTCTCTAGGACAACATAGTATCTGTGGCTCTGTGCTTTCTTTCGTTCTGAACAACTGTTAGTGTTTTCTGCTTAAAAGCGATTCTGCGAAGCAATGTGAACAGGCACAGAGAAGGTGCTAGCAGGGAATTCTCTGCCTGCCTTTCCCCAGTGCTCTGCAAGCTCTCCAGGACAACAGCAAATCTGGGGCTCTGTGCTTTCTTTCTTTCTGAACAAGTGTTAGTGTTTTCTGCTTAAAAGCGATTCTGCGAAGCAATGTGAACACTTGTGGTTCCCAGGCACAGAGAAGGTGCTAGCAGGGAATGCTCTGCCTGCCTTTCCCCAGTGCTCTGCAAGCTCTCCAGGACAACATAGAATCTGGGGCTCTGTGCTTTCTTTCGTTCTGAACAAGTGTTACTGTTTTCTGCACAAAAGCGATTCTGCGAAGCAATGTGAACACTTCTCCTTCCCAGGCACAGAGAAGGTGCTAGCAGGGAATTCTCTGCCTGCCTTTCCCCAGTGCTCTGCAAGCTCTCCAGGACAACATAGTATCTGGGGCTCTGTGCTTTCTTTCGTTCTGAACAACTGTTAGTGTTTTCTGCTTAAAAGCGATTCTGCGAAGCAAAGTGAACACTTCTCCTTCCCAGGCACAGAGAAGGTGCTAGCAGGGAATTCTCTGCCTGCCTTTCCCCAGTGCTCTGCAAGCTCTCCAGGACAACAGCAAATCTGGGGCTCTGTGCTTTCTTTCTTTCTGAACAAATGTTAGTGTTTTCTGCACAAAAGCGATTCTGCGAAGCAATGTGAACACTTGTGGTTCCCAGACACAGAGAAGGTGCTAGCAGGGAACTCTCTGCCTGCCTTTCCCCAGTGCTCTGCAAGCTCTCCAGGACAACAGCAAATCTGGGGCTCTGTGCTTTCTTTCGTTCTGAACAAGTGTTACTGTTTTCTGCACAAAAGCGATTCTGCGAAGCAATGTGAACACTTGTGGTTCCCAGGCACAGAGAAGGTGCTAGCAGGGAATACTCTGCCTGCCTTTCCCCAGTGCTCTGCAAGCTCTCCAGGAAAACATAGAATCTGGGGCTCTGTGCTTTCTTTCGTTCTGAACAACTGTTAGTGTTGTCTGCACAAAAGCGATTCTGTGAAGCAAAGTGAACACTTCTCCTTCCCAGGCACAGAGAAGGTGCTAGCAGGGAATTCTCTGCCTGCCTTTCCCCAGTGCTCTGCAAGCTCTCCAGGACAACATAGAATCTGGGGCTCTGTGCTTTCTTTCGTTCTGAACAAGTGTTACTGTTTTCTGCACAAAAGCGATTCTGCGAAGCACTGTGAACAGGCACAGAGAAGGTGCTAGCAGGGAATTCTCTGCCTGCCTTTCCCCAGTGCTCTGCAAGCTCTCCAGGAAAACATAGAATCTGGGGCTCTGTGCTTTCTTTCGTTCTGAACAAGTGTTAGTGTTGTCTGCACAAAAGGGATTCTCCGAAGCAAAGTGAACACTTGTGGTTCCCAGGCACAGAGAAGGTGCTAGCAGGGAATTCTCTGCCTGCCTTTCCCCAGTGCTCTGCAAGCTCTCCAGGGCAACACAAAATCTGGGGCTCTGTGCTTCCTTTCGTTCTGAACAAGTGTTAGTGTTTTCTGCACAAAAGCGATTCTGCGAAGCAATGTGAACACTTGTGTTTCCCAGGCACAGAGAAGGTGCTAGCAGGGAATTCTCTGCCTGCCTTTCCCCAGTGCTCTGCAAGCTCTCCAGGGCAACATAGAATCTGGGGCTCTGTGCTTTCTTTCGTTCTGAACAAGTGTTACTGTTTTCTGCACAAAAGCGATTCTGCCAAGCAATGTGAACACTTGTGGTTCCCAGGCAAAGAGAAGGTGCTAGCAGGGAATTCTCTGCCTGCCTTTCCCCAGTGCTCTGCAAGCTCTCCAGGACAACAGCAAATCTGGGGCTCTGTGCTTTCTTTCTTTCTGAACAAATGTTAGTGTTTTCTGCACAAAAGCGATTCTGCGAAGCAATGTGAACACTTGTGGTTCCCAGACACAGAGAAGGTGCTAGCAGGGAATTCTCTGCCTGCCTTTCCCCAGTGCTCTGCAAGCTCTCCAGGACAACATAGAATCTGGGGCTCTGTGCTTTCTTTCGTTCCGAACAAGTGTTACTGTTTTCTGCACAAAAGCGATTCTGCGAAGCAATGTGAACACTTGTGGTTCCCAGGCACAGAGAAGGTGCTAGCAGGGAATTCTCTGCCTGCCTTTCCCCAGTGCTCTGCAAGCTCTCCAGGACAACAGCAAATCTGGGGCTCTGTGCTTTCTTTCGTTCTGAACAAGTGTTACTGTTTTCTGCACAAAAGCGATTCTGCGAAGCAATGTGAACACTTGTGGTTCCCAGGCACAGAGAAGGTGCTAGCAGGGAATGCTCTGCCTGCCTTTCCCCAGTGCTCTGCAAGCTCTCCAGGACAACATAGAATCTGGGGCTCTGTGCTTTCTTTCGTTCTGAACAAGTGTTAGTGTTTTATGCACAAAAGCGATTCTGCGAAGCAATGTGAACACTTCTCCTTCCCAGGCACAGAGAAGGTGCTAGCAGGGAATTCTCTGCCTGCCTTTCCCCAGTGCTCTGCAAGCTCTCCAGGACAACATAGTATCTGGGGCTCTGTGCTTTCTTTCGTTCTGAACAACTGTTAGTGTTTTCTGCTTAAAAGCGATTCTGCGAAGCAATGTGAACACTTCTCCTTCCCAGGCACAGAGAAGGTGCTAGCAGGGAATTATCTGCCTGCCTTTCCCCAGTGCTCTGCAAGCTCTCCAGGACAACAGCAAATCTGGGGCTCTGTGCTTTCTTTCTTTCTGAACAAATGTTAGTGTTTTCTGCACAAAAGCGATTCTGCGAAGCAATGTGAACACTTGTGGTTCCCAGACACAGAGAAGGTGCTAGCAGGGAACTCTCTGCCTGCCTTTCCCCAGTGCTCTGCAAGCTCTCCAGGGCAACATAGAATCTGGGGCTCTGTGCTTTCTTTCGTTCTGAACAAGTGTTAGTGTTTTCTGCACAAAAGCGATTCTGCCAAGCAATGTGATCACTTGTGGTTCCCAGACACAGAGAAGGTGCTAGCAGGGAACTCTCTGCCTGCCTTTCCCCAGTGCTCTGCAAGCTCTCCAGGACAACAGCAAATCTGGGGCTCTGTGCTTTCTTTCGTTCTGAACAAGTGTTACTGTTTTCTGCACAAAAGCGATTCTGCGAAGCAATGTGAACACTTGTGGTTCCCAGGCACAGAGAAGGTGCTAGCAGGGAATGCTCTGCCTGCCTTTCCCCAGTGCTCTGCAAGCTCTCCAGGGCAACATAGAATCTGGGGCTCTGTGCTTTCTTTCCTTCTGAACAAGTGTTACTGTTTTCTGCACAAAAGCGATTCTGCGAAGCAATGTGAACACTTGTGGTTCCCAGGCACAGAGAAGGTGCTAGCAGGGAATTCTCTGCCTGCCTTTCCCCAGTGCTCTGCAAGCTCTCCAGGACAACATAGAATCTGGGGCTCTGTGCTTTCTTTCGTTCTGAACAAGTGTTACTGTTTTCTGCACAAAAGCGATTCTGCGAAGCAATGTGAACACTTGTGGTTCCCAGGCACAGAGAAGGTGCTAGCAGGGAATTCTCTGCCTGCCTTTCCCCAGTGCTCTGCAAGCTCTCCAGGACAACAGCAAATCTGGGGCTCTGTGCTTTCTTTCCTTCTGAACAAGTGTTACTGTTTTCTGCACAAAAGCGATTCTGCGAAGCAATGTGAACACTTGTGGTTCCCAGGCACAGAGAAGGTGCTAGCAGGGAATGCTCTGCCTGCCTTTCCCCAGTGCTCTGCAAGCTCTCCAGGACAACATAGAATCTGGGGCTCTGTGCTTTCTTTCGTTCTGAACAAGTGTTAGTGTTTTATGCACAAAAGCGATTCTGCGAAGCAATGTGAACACTTCTCCTTCCCAGGCACAGAGAAGGTGCTAGCAGGGAATTCTCTGCCTGCCTTTCCCCAGTGCTCTGCAAGCTCTCCAGGACAACATAGTATCTGGGGCTCTGTGCTTTCTTTCGTTCTGAACAACTGTTAGTGTTTTCTGCTTAAAAGCGATTCTGCGAAGCAATGTGAACACTTCTCCTTCCCAGGCACAGAGAAGGTGCTAGCAGGGAATTATCTGCCTGCCTTTCCCCAGTGCTCTGCGAGCTCTCCAGGACAACAGCAAATCTGGGGCTCTGTGCTTTCTTTCTTTCTGAACAAATGTTAGTGTTTTCTGCACAAAAGCGATTCTGCGAAGCAATGTGAACACTTGTGGTTCCCAGACACAGAGAAGGTGCTAGCAGGGAACTCTCTGCCTGCCTTTCCCCAGTGCTCTGCAAGCTCTCCAGGACAACATAGAATCTGGGGCTCTGTGCTTTCTTTCGTTCTGAACAAGTGTTACTGTTTTCTGCACAAAAGCGATTCTGCGAAGCAATGTGAACACTTGTGGTTCCCAGGCACAGAGAAGGTGCTAGCAGGGAATACTCTGCCTGCCTTTCCCCAGTGCTCTGCAAGCTCTCCAGGACAACAGCAAATCTGGGGCTCTGTGCTTTCTTTCGTTCTGAACAAGTGTTACTGTTTTCTGCACAAAAGCGATTCTGCGAAGCAATGTGAACAGGCACAGAGAAGGTGCTAGCAGGGAATTCTCTGCCTGCCTTTCCCCAGTGCTCTGCAAGCTCTCCAGGGCAACATAGAATCTGGGGCTCTGTGCTTTCTTTCGTTCTGAACAAGTGTTACTGTTTTCTGCACAAAAGCGATTCTGCGAAGCAATGTGAACACTTGTGGTTCCCAGGCACAGAGAAGGTGCTAGCAGGGAATGCTCTGCCTGCCTTTCCCCAGTGCTCTGCAAGCTCTCCAGGACAACATAGAATCTGGGGCTCTGTGCTTTCTTTCGTTCTGAACAAGTGTTAGTGTTTTATGCACAAAAGCGATTCTGCGAAGCAATGTGAACACTTCTCCTTCCCAGGCACAGAGAAGGTGCTAGCAGGGAATTCTCTGCCTGCCTTTCCCCAGTGCTCTGCAAGCTCTCCAGGACAACATAGTATCTGGGGCTCTGTGCTTTCTTTCGTTCTGAACAACTGTTAGTGTTTTCTGCTTAAAAGCGATTCTGCGAAGCAAAGTGAACACTTCTCCTTCCCAGGCACAGAGAAGGTGCTAGCAGGGAATTATCTGCCTGCCTTTCCCCAGTGCTCTGCAAGCTCTCCAGGACAACAGCAAATCTGGGGCTCTGTGCTTTCTTTCTTTCTGAACAAATGTTAGTGTTTTCTGCACAAAAGCGATTCTGCGAAGCAATGTGAACACTTGTGGTTCCCAGACACAGAGAAGGTGCTAGCAGGGAATTCTCTGCCTGCCTTTCCCCAGTGCTCTGCAAGCTCTCCAGGGCAACATAGAATCTGGGGCTCTGTGCTTTCTTTCGTTCTGAACAAGTGTTACTGTTTTCTGCACAAAAGCGATTCTGCGAAGCAATGTGAACACTTCTCCTTCCCAGGCACAGAGAAGGTGCTAGCAGGGAATTCTCTGCCTGCCTTTCCCCAGTGCTCTGCAAGCTCTCCAGGGCAACATAGAATCTGGGGCTCTGTGCTTTCTTTCGTTCTGAACAAGTGTTACTGTTTTCTGCACAAAAGCGATTCTGCGAAGCAATGTGAACACTTGTGCTTCCCAGGCACAGAGAAGGTGCTAGCAGGGAATTCTCTGCCTGCCTTTCCCCAGTGCTCTGCAAGCTCTCCAGGGCAACATAGAATCTGGGGCTCTGTGCTTTCTTTCGTTCTGAACAAGTGTTACTGTTTTCTGCACAAAAGCGATTCTGCGAAGCAATGTGAACACTTGTGGTTCCCAGGCACAGAGAAGGTGCTAGCAGGGAATTCTCTGCCTGCCTTTCCCCAGTGTTCTGCAAGCTCTCCAGGACAACAGCAAATCTGGGGCTCTGTGCTTTCTTTCGTTCTGAACAAGTGTTACTGTTTTCTGCACATAAGCGATTCTGCGAAGCAATGTGAACACTTGTGGTTCCCAGGCACAGAGAAGGTGCTAGCAGGGAATTCTCTGCCTGCCTTTCCCCAGTGCTCTGCAAGCTCTCCAGGACAACATAGTTTCTGGGGCTCTGTGCTTCCTTTCGTTCTGAACAAGTGTTACTGTTTTCTGCACAAAAGCGATTGTGCGAAGCACTGTGAACAGGCACAGAGAAGGTGCTAGCAGGGAATTCTCTGCCTGCCTTTCCCCAGTGCTCTGCAAGCTCTCCAGGACAACATAGAATCTGGGGCTCTGTGCTTTCTTTCGTTCTGAACAAGTGTTACTGTTTTCTGCACAAAAGCGATTCTGCGAAGCACTGTGAACAGGCACAGAGAAGGTGCTAGCAGGGAATTCTCTGCCTGCCTTTCCCCAGTGCTCTGCAAGCTCTCCAGGACAACATAGAATCTGGGGCTCTGTGCTTTCTTTCGTTCTGAACAAGTGTTAGTGTTGTCTGCACAAAAGGGATTCTCCGAAGCAAAGTGAACACTTCTGCTTCCCAGGCACAGAGAAGGTGCTAGCAGGGAATTCTCTGCCTGCCTTTCCCCAGTGCTCTGCAAGCTCTCCAGGACAACATAGAATCTGGGCCTCTGTGCTTCCTTTCGTTCTGAACAAGTGTTAGTGGTTTCTGCACAAAAGCGATTCTGCGAAGCAATGTGAACACTTGTGGTTCCCAGGCACAGAGAAGGTGCTAGCAGGGAATTCTCTGCCTGCCTTTCCCCAGTGCTCTGCAAGCTCTCCAGGGCAACATAGAATCTGGGGCTCTGTGCTTTCTTTCGTTCTGAACAAGTGTTACTGTTTTCTGCACAAAAGCGATTCTGCGAAGCAATGTGAACACTACTCCTTCCCAGAAACAGAGAAGGTGCTAGCAGGGAATTCTCTGCCTGCCTTTCCCCAGGGCTCTGTAAGCTCTCCAGGGCAACAGCAAATCTGGGGCTCTGTGCTTTCTTTCGTTCTGAACAAGTGTTAGTGTTTTCTGCACAAAAGCGATTCTGCGAAGCAATGTGAACACTTGTGGTTCCCAGGCACAGAGAAGGTGCTAGCAGGGAATTCTCTGCCTGCCTTTCCCCAGTGCTCTGCAAGCTCTCCAGGGCAACAGCAAATCTGGGGCTCTGTGCTTTCTTTCGTTCCGAACAAGTGTTAGTGTTTTCTGCACAAAAGCGATTCTGCCAAGCAATGTGAACACTTGTGGTTCCCAGGCAAAGAGAAGGTGCTAGCAGGGAATTCTCTGCCTGCCTTTCCCCAGTGCTCTGCAAGCTCTCTAGGACAACAGCAAATCTGGGGCTCTGTGCTTTCTTTCTTTCTGAACAAGTGTTAGTGTTTTCTGCTTAAAAGCGATTCAGCGAAGCAATGTGAATACTTGTGCTTCCCAGGCACAGAGAAGGTGCTAGCAGGGAATTCTCTGCCTGCCTTTCCCCAGTGCTCTGCAAGCTCTCTAGGACAACATAGTATCTGTGGCTCTGTGCTTTCTTTCGTTCTGAACAACTGTTAGTGTTTTCTGCTTAAAAGCGATTCTGCGAAGCAATGTGAACAGGCACAGAGAAGGTGCTAGCAGGGAATTCTCTGCCTGCCTTTCCCCAGTGCTCTGCAAGCTCTCCAGGACAACAGCAAATCTGGGGCTCTGTGCTTTCTTTCTTTCTGAACAAGTGTTAGTGTTTTCTGCTTAAAAGCGATTCTGCGAAGCAATGTGAACACTTGTGGTTCCCAGGCACAGAGAAGGTGCTAGCAGGGAATGCTCTGCCTGCCTTTCCCCAGTGCTCTGCAAGCTCTCCAGGACAACATAGAATCTGGGGCTCTGTGCTTTCTTTCGTTCTGAACAAGTGTTACTGTTTTCTGCACAAAAGCGATTCTGCGAAGCAATGTGAACACTTCTCCTTCCCAGGCACAGAGAAGGTGCTAGCAGGGAATACTCTGCCTGCCTTTCCCCAGTGCTCTGCAAGCTCTCCAGGACAACATAGTATCTGGGGCTCTGTGCTTTCTTTCGTTCTGAACAACTGTTAGTGTTTTCTGCTTAAAAGCGATTCTGCGAAGCAAAGTGAACACTTCTCCTTCCCAGGCACAGAGAAGGTGCTAGCAGGGAATTCTCTGCCTGCCTTTCCCCAGTGCTCTGCAAGCTCTCCAGGACAACAGCAAATCTGGGGCTCTGTGCTTTCTTTCGTTCTGAACAAGTGTTACTGTTTTCTGCACAAAAGCGATTCTGCGAAGCAATGTGAACACTTGTGGTTCCCAGGCACAGAGAAGGTGCTAGCAGGGAATACTCTGCCTGCCTTTCCCCAGTGCTCTGCAAGCTCTCCAGGAAAACATAGAATCTGGGGCTCTGTGCTTTCTTTCGTTCTGAACAACTGTTAGTGTTTTCTGCTTAAAAGCGATTCTGCGACAAAGTGAACACTTCTACTTCCCAGGCACAGAGAAGGTGCTAGCAGGGAATTCTCTGCCTGCCTTTCCCCAGTGCTCTGCAAGCTCTCCAGGGCAACATAGAATCTGGGGCTCTGTGCTTTCTTTCGTTCTGAACAAGTGTTAGTGTTTTCTGCACAAAAGCGATTCTGCGAAGCAATGTGAACACTTGTGGTTCGCAGACACAGAGAAGGTGCTAGCAGGGAATTCTCTGCCTGCCTTTCCCCAGTGCTCTGCAAGCTCTCCAGGGCAACATAGAATCTGGGGCTCTGTGCTTTCTTTCGTTCTGAACAAGTGTTACTGTTTTCTGCACAAAAGCGATTCTGCGAAGCAATGTGAACACTTGTGGTTCCCAGGCACAGAGAAGGTGCTAGCAGGGAATACTCTGCCTGCCTTTCCCCAGTGCTCTGCAAGCTCTCCAGGAAAACATAGAATCTGGGGCTCTGTGCTTTCTTTCGTTCTGAACAACTGTTAGTGTTGTCTGCACAAAAGCGATTCTGTGAAGCAAAGTGAACACTTCTCCTTCCCAGGCACAGAGAAGGTGCTAGCAGGGAATTCTCTGCCTGCCTTTCCCCAGTGCTCTGCAAGCTCTCCAGGACAACATAGAATCTGGGGCTCTGTGCTTTCTTTCGTTCTGAACAAGTGTTACTGTTTTCTGCACAAAAGCGATTCTGCGAAGCACTGTGAACAGGCACAGAGAAGGTGCTAGCAGGGAATTCTCTGCCTGCCTTTCCCCAGTGCTCTGCAAGCTCTCCAGGAAAACATAGAATCTGGGGCTCTGTGCTTTCTTTCGTTCTGAACAAGTGTTAGTGTTGTCTGCACAAAAGGGATTCTCCGAAGCAAAGTGAACACTTCTGCTTCCCAGGCACAGAGAAGGTGCTAGCAGGGAATTCTCTGCCTGCCTTTCCCCAGTGCTCTGCAAGCTCTCCAGGGCAACACAAAATCTGGGGCTCTGTGCTTCCTTTCGTTCTGAACAAGTGTTAGTGTTTTCTGCACAAAAGCGATTCTGCGAAGCAATGTGAACACTTGTGTTTCCCAGGCACAGAGAAGGTGCTAGCAGGGAATTCTCTGCCTGCCTTTCCCCAGTGCTCTGCAAGCTCTCCAGGGCAACATAGAATCTGGGGCTCTGTGCTTTCTTTCGTTCTGAACAAGTGTTACTGTGTTCTGCACAAAAGCGATTCTGCCAAGCAATGTGAACACTTGTGGTTCCCAGGCAAAGAGAAGGTGCTAGCAGGGAATTCTCTGCCTGCCTTTCCCCAGTGCTCTGCAAGCTCTCCAGGACAACAGCAAATCTGGGGCTCTGTGCTTTCTTTCTTTCTGAACAAATGTTAGTGTTTTCTGCACAAAAGCGATTCTGCGAAGCAATGTGAACACTTGTGGTTCCCAGACACAGAGAAGGTGCTAGCAGGGAACTCTCTGCCTGCCTTTCCCCAGTGCTCTGCAAGCTCTCCAGGACAACAGCAAATCTGGGGCTCTGTGCTTTCTTTCGTTCTGAACAAGTGTTACTGTTTTCTGCACAAAAGCGATTCTGCGAAGCAATGTGAACACTTGTGGTTCCCAGGCACAGAGAAGGTGCTAGCAGGGAATACTCTGCCTGCCTTTCCCCAGTGCTCTGCAAGCTCTCCAGGACAACAGCAAATCTGGGGCTCTGTGCTTTCTTTCGTTCTGAACAAGTGTTACTGTTTTCTGCACAAAAGCGATTCTGCGAAGCAATGTGAACACTTGTGGTTCCCAGGCACAGAGAAGGTGCTAGCAGGGAATACTCTGCCTGCCTTTCCCCAGTGCTCTGCAAGCTCTCCAGGAAAACATAGTATCTGGGGCTCTGTGCTTTCTTTCGTTCTGAACAACTGTTAGTGTTGTCTGCACAAAAGCGATTCTGTGAAGCAAAGTGAACACTTCTCCTTCCCAGGCACAGAGAAGGTGCTAGCAGGGAATTCTCTGCCTGCCTTTCCCCAGTGCTCTGCAAGCTCTCCAGGGCAACATAGAATCTGGGGCTCTGTGCTTTCTTTCGTTCTGAACAAGTGTTACTGTTTTCTGCACAAAAGCGATTCTGCGAAGCAATGTGAACACTTGTGGTTCCCAGACACAGAGAAGGTGCTAGCAGGGAATTCTCTGCCTGCCTTTCCCCAGTGCTCTGCAAGCTCTCCAGGGCAACATAGAATCTGGGGCTCTGTGCTTTCTTTCGTTCTGAACAAGTGTTACTGTTTTCTGCACAAAAGCGATTGTGCGAAGCACTGTGAACAGGCACAGAGAAGGTGCTAGCAGGGAATTCTCTGCCTGCCTTTCCCCAGTGCTCTGCAAGCTCTCCAGGACAACATAGAATCTGGGGCTCTGTGCTTTCTTTCGTTCTGAACAAGTGTTACTGTTTTCTGCACAAAAGCGATTCTGCGAAGCACTGTGAACAGGCACAGAGAAGGTGCTAGCAGGGAATTCTCTGCCTGCCTTTCCCCAGTGCTCTGCAAGCTCTCCAGGACAACAGCAAATCTGGGGCTCTGTGCTTTCTTTCGTTCTGAACAAGTGTTAGTGTTGTCTGCACAAAAGGGATTCTCCGAAGCAAAGTGAACACTTCTGCTTCCCAGGCACAGAGAAGGTGCTAGCAGGGAATTCTCTGCCTGCCTTTCCCCAGTGCTCTGCAAGCTCTCCAGGGCAACACAAAATCTGGGGCTCTGTGCTTCCTTTCGTTCTGAACAAGTGTTAGTGTTTTCTGCACAAAAGCGATTCTGCGAAGCAATGTGAACACTTGTGGTTCCCAGACACAGAGAAGGTGCTAGCAGGGAATTCTCTGCCTGCCTTTCCCCAGTGCTCTGCAAGCTCTCTAGGACAACAGCAAATCTGGGGCTCTGTGCTTTCTTTCTTTCTGAACAAGTGTTAGTGTTTTCTGCTTAAAAGCGATTCAGCGAAGCAATGTGAACACTTGTGCTTCCCAGGCACAGAGAAGGTGCTAGCAGGGAATTCTCTGCCTGCCTTTCCCCAGTGCTCTGCAAGCTCTCTAGGACAACATAGTATCTGTGGCTCTGTGCTTTCTTTCATTCTGAACAACTGTTAGTGTTTTCTGCTTAAAAGCGATTCTGCGAAGCAATGTGAATAGGCACAGAGAAGGTGCTAGCAGGGAATTCTCTGCCTGCCTTTCCCCAGTGGTCTGCAAGCTCTCCAGGGCAACATAGAATCTGGGGCTCTGTGCTTTCTTTCGTTCTGAACAAGTGTTACTGTTTTCTGCACAAAAGCGATTCTGCGAAGCAATGTGAACACTTGTGGTTCCCAGGCACAGAGAAGGTGCTAGCAGGGAATTCTCTGCCTGCCTTTCCCCAGTGCTCTGAAGCTCTCCAGGGCAACATAGAATCTGGGGCTCTGTGCTTTCTTTCGTTCTGAACAAGTGTTACTGTTTTCTGCACAAAAGCGATTCTGCGAAGCAATGTGAACACTTCTGCTTCCCAGGCACAGAGAAGGTGCTAGCAGGGAATTCTCTGCCTGCCTTTCCCCAGTGCTCTGCAAGCTCTCCAGGGCAACATAGAATCTGGGGCTCTGTGCTTTCTTTCGTTCTGAACAAGTGTTACTGTTTTCTGCACAAAAGCGATTCTGCGAAGCAATGTGAACACTTGTGGTTCCCAGACACAGAGAAGGTGCTAGCAGGGAATTCTCTGCCTGCCTTTCCCCAGTGCTCTGCAAGCTCTCCAGGACAACAGCAAATCTGGGGCTCTGTGCTTTCTTTCGTTCTGAACAAGTGTTACTGTTTTCTGCACATAAGCGATTCTGCGAAGCAATGTGAACACTTGTGGTTCCCAGGCACAGAGAAGGTGCTAGCAGGGAATTCTCTGCCTGCCTTTCCCCAGTGCTCTGCAAGCTCTCCAGGACAACATAGTTTCTGGGGCTCTGTGCTTCCTTTCGTTCTGAACAAGTGTTACTGTTTTCTGCACAAAAGCGATTGTGCGAAGCACTGTGAACAGGCACAGAGAAGGTGCTAGCAGGGAATTCTCTGCCTGCCTTTCCCCAGTGCTCTGCAAGCTCTCCAGGACAACATAGAATCTGGGGCTCTGTGCTTTCTTTCGTTCTGAACAAGTGTTACTGTTTTCTGCACAAAAGCGATTCTGCGAAGCACTGTGAACAGGCACAGAGAAGGTGCTAGCAGGGAATTCTCTGCCTGCCTTTCCCCAGTGCTCTGCAAGCTCTCCAGGACAACATAGAATCTGGGGCTCTGTGCTTTCTTTCGTTCTGAACAAGTGTTAGTGTTGTCTGCACAAAAGGGATTCTCCGAAGCAAAGTGAACACTTCTGCTTCCCAGGCACAGAGAAGGTGCTAGCAGGGAATTCTCTGCCTGCCTTTCCCCAGTGCTCTGCAAGCTCTCCAGGGCAACATAGAATCTGGGGCTCTGTGCTTCCTTTCGTTCTGAACAAGTGTTAGTGTTTTCTGCACAAAAGCGATTCTGCGAAGCAATGTGAACACTTGTGCTTCCCAGGCACAGAGAAGGTGCTAGCAGGGAATTCTCTGCCTGCCTTTCCCCAGTGCTCTGCAAGCTCTCCAGGGCAACATAGAATCTGGGGCTCTGTGCTTTCTTTCGTTCTGAACAAGTGTTACTGTTTTCTGCACAAAAGCGATTCTGCCAAGCAATGTGAACACTTGTGGTTCCCAGGCAAAGAGAAGGTGCTAGCAGGGAATTCTCTGCCTGCCTTTCCCCAGTGCTCTGCAAGCTCTCCAGGACAACAGCAAATCTGGGGCTCTGTGCTTTCTTTCTTTCTGAACAAATGTTAGTGTTTTCTGCACAAAAGCGATTCTGCGAAGCAATGTGAACACTTGTGGTTCCCAGACACAGAGAAGGTGCTAGCAGGGAACTCTCTGCCTGCCTTTCCCCAGTGCTCTGCAAGCTCTCCAGGACAACAGCAAATCTGGGGCTCTGTGCTTTCTTTCGTTCTGAACAAGTGTTACTGTTTTCTGCACAAAAGCGATTCTGCGAAGCAATGTGAACACTTGTGGTTCCCAGGCACAGAGAAGGTGCTAGCAGGGAATACTCTGCCTGCCTTTCCCCAGTGCTCTGCAAGCTCTCCAGGACAACAGCAAATCTGGGGCTCTGTGCTTTCTTTCGTTCTGAACAAGTGTTACTGTTTTCTGCACAAAAGCGATTCTGCGAAGCAATGTGAACACTTGTGGTTCCCAGGCACAGAGAAGGTGCTAGCAGGGAATACTCTGCCTGCCTTTCCCCAGTGCTCTGCAAGCTCTCCAGGAAAACATAGTATCTGGGGCTCTGTGCTTTCTTTCGTTCTGAACAACTGTTAGTGTTGTCTGCACAAAAGCGATTCTGTGAAGCAAAGTGAACACTTCTCCTTCCCAGGCACAGAGAAGGTGCTAGCAGGGAATTCTCTGCCTGCCTTTCCCCAGTGCTCTGCAAGCTCTCCAGGGCAACATAGAATCTGGGGCTCTGTGCTTTCTTTCGTTCTGAACAAGTGTTACTGTTTTCTGCACAAAAGCGATTCTGCGAAGCAATGTGAACACTTGTGGTTCCCAGACACAGAGAAGGTGCTAGCAGGGAATTCTCTGCCTGCCTTTCCCCAGTGCTCTGCAAGCTCTCCAGGGCAACATAGAATCTGGGGCTCTGTGCTTTCTTTCGTTCTGAACAAGTGTTACTGTTTTCTGCACAAAAGCGATTGTGCGAAGCACTGTGAACAGGCACAGAGAAGGTGCTAGCAGGGAATTCTCTGCCTGCCTTTCCCCAGTGCTCTGCAAGCTCTCCAGGACAACAGCAAATCTGGGGCTCTGTGCTTTCTTTCGTTCTGAACAAGTGTTAGTGTTTTCTGCACAAAAGCGATTCTGCGAAGCAAAGTGAACACTTCTGCTTCCCAGGCACAGAGAAGGTGCTAGCAGGGAATTCTCTGCCTGCCTTTCCCCAGTGCTCTGCAAGCTCTCCAGGGCAACACAAAATCTGGGGCTCTGTGCTTCCTTTCGTTCTGAACAAGTGTTACTGTTTTCTGCACAAAAGCGATTCTGCGAAGCAATGTGAACACTTGTGTTTCCCAGGCACAGAGAAGGTGCTAGCAGGGAATTCTCTGCCTGCCTTTCCCCAGTGCTCTGCAAGCTCTCCAGGGCAACATAGAATCTGGGGCTCTGTGCTTTCTTTCGTTCTGAACAAGTGTTACTGTTTTCTGCACAAAAGCGATTCTGCGAAGCAATGTGAACACTACTCCTTCCCAGGCACAGAGAAGGTGCTAGCAGGGAATTCTCTGCCTGCCTTTCCCCAGGGCTCTGTAAGCTCTCCAGGGCAACAGCAAATCTGGGGCTCTGTGCTTTCTTTCGTTCTGAACAAGTGTTAGTGTTTTCTGCAGAAAAGCGATTCTGCGAAGCAATGTGAACACTTGTGGTTCCCAGGCACAGAGAAGGTGCTAGCAGGGAATTCTCTGCCTGCCTTTCCCCAGTGCTCTGCAAGCTCTCCAGGACAACATAGTATCTGGGGCTCTGTGCTTCCTTTCGTTCTGAACAAGTGTTACTGTTTTCTGCACAAAAGCGATTGTGCGAAGCACTGTGAACAGGCACAGAGAAGGTGCTAGCAGGGAATTCTCTGCCTGCCTTTCCCCAGTGCTCTGCAAGCTCTCCAGGACAACATAGAATCTGGGGCTCTGTGCTTTCTTTCGTTCTGAACAAGTGTTACTGTTTTCTGCACAAAAGCGATTCTGCGAAGCACTGTGAACAGGCACAGAGAAGGTGCTAGCAGGGAATTCTCTGCCTGCCTTTCCCCAGTGCTCTGCAAGCTCTCCAGGACAACATAGAATCTGGGGCTCTGTGCTTTCTTTCGTTCTGAACAAGTGTTAGTGTTGTCTGCACAAAAGGGATTCTCCGAAGCAAAGTGAACACTTCTGCTTCCCAGGCACAGAGAAGGTGCTAGCAGGGAATTCTCTGCCTGCCTTTCCCCAGTGCTCTGCAAGCTCTCCAGGGCAACACAAAATCTGGGGCTCTGTGCTTCCTTTCGTTCTGAACAAGTGTTAGTGTTTTCTGCACAAAAGCGATTCTGCGAAGCAATGTGAACACTTGTGCTTCCCAGGCACAGAGAAGGTGCTAGCAGGGAATTCTCTGCCTGCCTTTCCCCAGTGCTCTGCAAGCTCTCCAGGGCAACATAGAATCTGGGGCTCTGTGCTTTCTTTCGTTCTGAACAAGTGTTACTGTTTTCTGCACAAAAGCGATTCTGCCAAGCAATGTGAACACTTGTGGTTCCCAGGCAAAGAGAAGGTGCTAGCAGGGAATTCTCTGCCTGCCTTTCCCCAGTGCTCTGCAAGCTCTCCAGGACAACAGCAAATCTGGGGCTCTGTGCTTTCTTTCTTTCTGAACAAATGTTAGTGTTTTCTGCACAAAAGCGATTCTGCGAAGCAATGTGAACACTTGTGGTTCCCAGACACAGAGAAGGTGCTAGCAGGGAACTCTCTGCCTGCCTTTCCCCAGTGCTCTGCAAGCTCTCCAGGACAACAGCAAATCTGGGGCTCTGTGCTTTCTTTCGTTCTGAACAAGTGTTACTGTTTTCTGCACAAAAGCGATTCTGCGAAGCAATGTGAACACTTGTGGTTCCCAGGCACAGAGAAGGTGCTAGCAGGGAATACTCTGCCTGCCTTTCCCCAGTGCTCTGCAAGCTCTCCAGGACAACAGCAAATCTGGGGCTCTGTGCTTTCTTTCGTTCTGAACAAGTGTTACTGTTTTCTGCACAAAAGCGATTCTGCGAAGCAATGTGAACACTTGTGGTTCCCAGGCACAGAGAAGGTGCTAGCAGGGAATTCTCTGCCTGCCTTTCCCCAGTGCTCTGCAAGCTCTCCAGGAAAACATAGTATCTGGGGCTCTGTGCTTTCTTTCGTTCTGAACAACTGTTAGTGTTGTCTGCACAAAAGCGATTCTGTGAAGCAAAGTGAACACTTCTCCTTCCCAGGCACAGAGAAGGTGCTAGCAGGGAATTCTCTGCCTGCCTTTCCCCAGTGCTCTGCAAGCTCTCCAGGGCAACATAGAATCTGGGGCTCTGTGCTTTCTTTCGTTCTGAACAAGTGTTACTGTTTTCTGCACAAAAGCGATTCTGCGAAGCAATGTGAACACTTGTGGTTCCCAGACACAGAGAAGGTGCTAGCAGGGAATTCTCTGCCTGCCTTTCCCCAGTGCTCTGCAAGCTCTCCAGGGCAACATAGAATCTGGGGCTCTGTGCTTTCTTTCGTTCTGAACAAGTGTTACTGTTTTCTGCACAAAAGCGATTGTGCGAAGCACTGTGAACAGGCACAGAGAAGGTGCTAGCAGGGAATTCTCTGCCTGCCTTTCCCCAGTGCTCTGCAAGCTCTCCAGGACAACAGCAAATCTGGGGCTCTGTGCTTTCTTTCGTTCTGAACAAGTGTTAGTGTTTTCTGCACAAAAGCGATTCTGCGAAGCAAAGTGAACACTTCTGCTTCCCAGGCACAGAGAAGGTGCTAGCAGGGAATTCTCTGCCTGCCTTTCCCCAGTGCTCTGCAAGCTCTCCAGGGCAACACAAAATCTGGGGCTCTGTGCTTCCTTTCGTTCTGAACAAGTGTTACTGTTTTCTGCACAAAAGCGATTCTGCGAAGCAATGTGAACACTTGTGGTTCCCAGGCACAGAGAAGGTGCTAGCAGGGAATTCTCTGCCTGCCTTTCCCCAGTGCTCTGCAAGCTCTCCAGGGCAACATAGAATCTGGGGCTCTGTGCTTTCTTTCGTTCTGAACAAGTGTTACTGTTTTCTGCACAAAAGCGATTCTGCGAAGCAATGTGAACACTACTCCTTCCCAGGCACAGAGAAGGTGCTAGCAGGGAATTCTCTGCCTGCCTTTCCCCAGGGCTCTGTAAGCTCTCCAGGGCAACAGCAAATCTGGGGCTCTGTGCTTTCTTTCGTTCTGAACAAGTGTTAGTGTTTTCTGCAGAAAAGCGATTCTGCGAAGCAATGTGAACACTTGTGGTTCCCAGGCACAGAGAAGGTGCTAGCAGGGAATTCTCTGCCTGCCTTTCCCCAGTGCTCTGCAAGCTCTCCAGGGCAACAGCAAATCTGGGGCTCTGTGCTTTCTTTCGTTCCGAACAAGTGTTAGTGTTTTCTGCACAAAAGCGATTCTGCCAAGCAATGTGAACACTTGTGGTTCCCAGGCAAAGAGAAGGTGCTAGCAGGGAATTCTCTGCCTGCCTTTCCCCAGTGCTCTGCAAGCTCTCTAGGACAACAGCAAATCTGGGGCTCTGTGCTTTCTTTCTTTCTGAACAAGTGTTAGTGTTTTCTGCTTAAAAGCGATTCAGCGAAGCAATGTGAACACTTGTGCTTCCCAGGCACAGAGAAGGTGCTAGCAGGGAATTCTCTGCCTGCCTTTCCCCAGTGCTCTGCAAGCTCTCTAGGACAACATAGTATCTGTGGCTCTGTGCTTTCTTTCGTTCTGAACAACTGTTAGTGTTTTCTGCTTAAAAGCGATTCTGCGAAGCAATGTGAATAGGCACAGAGAAGGTGCTAGCAGGGAATTCTCTGCCTGCCTTTCCCCAGTGCTCTGCAAGCTCTCCAGGGCAACATAGAATCTGGGGCTCTGTGCTTTCTTTCGTTCTGAACAAGTGTTACTGTTTTCTGCACAAAAGCGATTCTGCGAAGCAATGTGAACACTTGTGGTTCCCAGGCACAGAGAAGGTGCTAGCAGGGAATTCTCTGCCTGCCTTTCCCCAGTGCTCTGCAAGCTCTCCAGGGCAACATAGAATCTGGGGCTCTGTGCTTTCTTTCTTTCTGAACAAGTGTTAGTGTTTTCTGCTTAAAAGCGATTCTGCGAAGCAATGTGAACACTTGTGGTTCCCAGACACAGAGAAGGTGCTAGCAGGGAATTCTCTGCCTGCCTTTACCCAGTGCTCTGCAAGCTCTCCAGGACAACATAGTTTCTGGGGCTCTGTGCTTCCTTTCGTTCTGAACAAGTGTTACTGTTTTCTGCACAAAAGCGATTGTGCGAAGCACTGTGAACAGGCACAGAGAAGGTGCTAGCAGGGAATTCTCTGCCTGCCTTTCCCCAGTGCTCTGCAAGCTCTCCAGGACAACATAGAATCTGGGGCTCTGTGCTTTCTTTCGTTCTGAACAACTGTTAGTGTTTTCTGCTTAAAAGCGATTCTGCGAAGCACTGTGAACAGGCACAGAGAAGGTGCTAGCAGGGAATTCTCTGCCTGCCTTTCCCCAGTGCTCTGCAAGCTCTCCAGGACAACAGCAAATCTGGGGCTCTGTGCTTTCTTTCTTTCTGAACAAGTGTTAGTGTTTTCTGCTTAAAAGCGATTCTGCGAAGCAATGTGAATACTTGTGCTTCCCAGGCACAGAGAAGGTGCTAGCACGGAATTCTCTGCCTGCCTTTCCCCAGTGCTCTGCAAGCTCTCCAGGACAACATAGAATCTGGGGCTCTGTGCTTTCTTTCGTTCTGAACAAGTGTTAGTGTTTTCTGCACAAAAGCGATTCTGCGAAGCAATGTGAACACTTGTGGTTCCCAGACACAGAGAAGGTGCTAGCAGGGAATTCTCTGCCTGCCTTTCCCCAGTGCTCTGCAAGCTCTCCAGGACAACAGCAAATCTGGGGCTCTGTGCTTTCTTTCGTTCTGAACAAGTGTTACTGTTTTCTGCACAAAAGCGATTCTGCGAAGCAATGTGAACACTTGTGGTTCCCAGGCACAGAGAAGGTGCTAGCAGGGAATACTCTGCCTGCCTTTCCCCAGTGCTCTGCAAGCTCTCCAGGAAAACATAGAATCTGGGGCTCTGTGCTTTCTTTCGTTCTGAACAAGTGTTACTGTTTTATGCACAAAAGCGATTCTGCGAAGCAAAGTGAACACTTGTCCTTCCCAGGCACAGAGAAGGTGCTAGCAGGGAATTCTCTGCCTGCCTTTCCCCAGTGGTCTGCAAGCTCTCCAGGGCAACATAGAATCTGGGGCTCTGTGCTTTCTTTCGTTCTGAACAAGTGTTAGTGTTTTCTGCACAAAAGCGATTCTGCGAAGCAATGTGAACACTTGTGTTTCCCAGGCACAGAGAAGGTGCTAGCAGGGAATTCTCTGCCTGCCTTTCCCCAGTGCTCTGCAAGCTCTCCAGGACAACATAGAATCTGGGGCTCTGTGCTTTCTTTCTTTCTGAACAAATGTTAGTGTTTTCTGCTTAAAAGCGATTCTGCGAAGCAATGTGAATACTTGTGGTTCCCAGGCACAGAGAAGGTGCTAGCAGGGAATTCTCTGCCTGCCTTTCCCCAGTGCTCTGCAAGCTCTCCAGGACAACATAGAATCTGGGGCTCTGTGCTTTCTTTCGTTCTGAACAACTGTTAGTGTTTTCTGCACAAAAGCGATTCTGCGAAGCAATGTGAACACTTGTGGTTCCCAGACACAGAGAAGGTGCTAGCAGGGAATTCTCTGCCTGCCTTTCCCCAGTGCTCTGCAAGCTCTCCAGGACAACATAGAATCTGGGGCTCTGTGCTTTCTTTCGTTCTGAACAAGTGTTAGTGTTTTCTGCACAAAAGCGATTCTGCGAAGCAATGTGAACACTTGTGGTTCCCAGACACAGAGAAGGTGCTAGCAGGGAATTCTCTGCCTGCCTTTCCCCAGTGCTCTGCAAGCTCTCCAGGGCAACATAGAATCTGGTGCCCTGTGCTTTCTTTCGTTCTGAACAAGTGTTAGTGTTTTCTGCACAAAAGCGGTTCTGCGAAGCAATGTGAACACTTGTGGTTCCCAGACACAGAGAAGGTGCTAGCAGGGAATTCTCTGCCTGCCTTTCCCCAGTGCTCTGCAAGCTCTCCAGGACAACATAGAATCTGGGGCTCTGTGCTTTCTTTCGTTCTGAACAAGTGTTACTGTTTTCTGCACAAAAGCGATTCTGCGAAGCAAAGTGAACACTTGTCCTTCCCAGGCACAGAGAAGGTGCTAGCAGGGAATTCTCTGCCTGCCTTTCCCCAGTGCTCTGCAAGCTCTCCAGGAAAACATAGAATCTGGGGCTCTGTGCTTTCTTTCGTTCTGAACAAGTGTTAGTGTTTTCTGCAGAAAAGCGATTCTGCGAAGCAATGTGAACACTTGTGGTTCCCAGGCACAGAGAAGGTGCTAGCAAGGAATTCTCTGCCTGCCTTTCCCCAGTGCTCTGCAAGCTCTCCAGGACAACATAGAATCTGGGGCTCTGTGCTGCCTTTCGTTCTGAACAAGTGATACTGTTTTCTGCACAAAAGCGGTTCTGCGAAGCAATGTGAACACTTGTGGTTCCCAGGCACAGAGAAGGTGCTAGCAGGGAATTCTCTGCCTGCCTTTCCCCAGTGCTCTGCAAGCTCTCCAGGACAACATAGTATCTGGGGCTCTGTGCTTCCTTTCGTTCTGAACAAGTGTTACTGTTTTCTGCACAAAAGCGATTCTGCGAAGCACTGTGAACAGGCACAGAGAAGGTGCTAGCAGGGAATACTCTGCCTGCCTTTCCCCAGTGCTCTGCAAGCTCTCCAGGACAACATAGAATCTGGGGCTCTGTGCTTTCTTTCGTTCTGAACAAGTGTTAGTGTTGTCTGCAGAAAAGCGATTCTGCGAAGCAATGTGAACAGGCACAGAGAAGGTGCTAGCAGGGAATTCTCTGCCTGCCTTTCCCCAGTGCTCTGCAAGCTCTCCAGGGCAACACAGAATCTGGGGCTCTGTGCTTTCTTTCGTTCTGAACAAGTGTTAGTGTTTTCTGCACAAAAGCGATTCTGCGAAGCAATGTGAACACTTGTGGTTCCCAGGCACAGAGAAGGTGCTAGCAAGGAATTCTCTGCCTGCCTTTCCCCAGTGCTCTGCAAGCTCTCCAGGACAACATAGAATCTGGGGCTCTGTGCTTTCTTTCGTTCTGAACAAGTGTTACTGTTTTCTGCACAAAAGCGATTCTGCGAAGCAATGTGAACACTTGTGGTTCCCAGGCACAGAGAAGGTGCTAGCAGGGAATTCTCTGCCTGCCTTTCCCCAGTGCTCTGCAAGCTCTCCAGGACAACATAGTATCTGGGGCTCTGTGCTTCCTTTCGTTCTGAACAAGTGTTACTGTTTTCTGCACAAAAGCGATTCTGCGAAGCACTGTGAACAGGCACAGAGAAGGTGCTAGCAGGGAATACTCTGCCTGCCTTTCCCCAGTGCTCTGCAAGCTCTCCAGGACAACATAGAATCTGGGGCTCTGTGCTTTCTTTCGTTCTGAACAAGTGTTAGTGTTGTCTGCAGAAAAGCGATTCTGCGAAGCAATGTGAACAGGCACAGAGAAGGTGCTAGCAGGGAATTCTCTGCCTGCCTTTCCCCAGTGCTCTGCAAGCTCTCCAGGGCAACAGCAAATCTGGGGCTCTGTGCTTTCTTTCGTTCTGAACAAGTGTTAGTGTTGTCTGCAGAAAAGCGATTCTGCGAAGCAATGTGAACACTTGTGTTTCCCAGGCACAGAGAAGGTGCTAGCAGGGAATTCTCTGCCTGCCTTTCCCCAGTGCTCTGCAAGCTCTCCAGGGCAACATAGAATCTGGGGCTCTGTGCTTTCTTTCTTTCTGAACAAGTGTTAGTGTTTTCTGCAGAAAAGCGATTCTGCGAAGCAATGTGAACAGGCAGAGAGAAGGTGCTAGCAGGGAATACTCTGCCTGCCTTTCCCCAGTGCTCTGCAAGCTCTCCAGGGCAACACAAAATCTGGGGCTCTGTGCTTCCTTTCGTTCTGAACAAGTGTTAGTGTTTTCTGCACAAAAGCGATTCTGCGAAGCAATGTGAACACTTGTGGTTCCCAGACACAGAGAAGGTGCTAGCAGGGAATTCTCTGCCTGCCTTTCCCCAGTGCTCTGCAAGCTCTCCAGGGCAACATAGAATCTGGTGCCCTGTGCTTTCTTTCGTTCTGAACAAGTGTTACTGTTTTCTGCACAAAAGCGATTCTGCGAAGCAATGTGAACACTTGTGTTTCCCAGGCACAGAGAAGGTGCTAGCAGGGAATTCTCTGCCTGCCTTTCCCCAGTGCTCTGCAAGCTCTCCAGGACAACATAGAATCTGGGGCTCTGTGCTTTCTTTCGTTCTGAACAAGTGTTACTGTTTTCTGCACAAAAGCGATTCTGCGAAGCAAAGTGAACACTTGTGGTTCCCAGGCACAGAGAAGGTGCTAGCAGGGAATTCTCTGCCTGCCTTTCCCCAGTGCTCTGCAAGCTCTCCAGGAAAACATAGAATCTGGGGCTCTGTGCTTTCTTTCGTTCTGAACAAGTGTTAGTGTTTTCTGCAGAAAAGCGATTCTGCGAAGCAATGTGAACACTTGTGGTTCCCAGGCACAGAGAAGGTGCTAGCAAGGAATTCTCTGCCTGCCTTTCCCCAGTGCTCTGCAAGCTCTCCAGGACAACATAGAATCTGGGGCTCTGTGCTGCCTTTCGTTCTGAACAAGTGATACTGTTTTCTGCACAAAAGCGGTTCTGCGAAGCAATGTGAACACTTGTGTTTCCCAGGCACAGAGAAGGTGCTAGCAGGGAATTCTCTGCCTGCCTTTCCCCAGTGCTCTGCAAGCTCTCCAGGACAACATAGTATCTGGGGCTCTGTGCTTCCTTTCGTTCTGAACAAGTGTTACTGTTTTCTGCACAAAAGCGATTCTGCGAAGCACTGTGAACAGGCACAGAGAAGGTGCTAGCAGGGAATACTCTGCCTGCCTTTCCCCAGTGCTCTGCAAGCTCTCCAGGACAACATAGAATCTGGGGCTCTGTGCTTTCTTTCGTTCTGAACAAGTGTTAGTGTTGTCTGCAGAAAAGCGATTCTGCGAAGCAATGTGAACAGGCACAGAGAAGGTGCTAGCAGGGAATTCTCTGCCTGCCTTTCCCCAGTGCTCTGCAAGCTCTCCAGGGCAACATAGAATCTGGGGCTCTGTGCTTTCTTTCGTTCTGAACAAGTGTTAGTGTTTTCTGCACAAAAGCGATTCTGCGAAGCAATGTGAACACTTGTGTTTCCCAGGCACAGAGAAGATGCTATCAGGGAATTCTCTGCCTGCCTTTCCCCAGTGCTCTGCAAGCTCTCCAGGACAACATAGAATCTGGTGCTCTGTGCTTTCTTTCGTTCTGAACAAGTGTTACTGTTTTCTGCACAAAAGCGATTCTGCGAAGCAAAGTGAACACTTGTCCTTCCCAGGCACAGAGAAGGTGCTAGCAGGGAATTCTCTGCCTGCCTTTCCCCAGTGCTCTGCAAGCTCTCCAGGAAAAAATAGAATCTGGGGCTCTGTGCTTTCTTTCGTTCTGAACAAGTGTTACTGTTTTCTGCACAAAAGCGATTCTGCGAAGCAATGTGAACACTTGTGGTTCCCAGGCACAGAGAAGGTGCTAGCAAGGAATTCTCTGCCTGCCTTTCCCCAGTGCTCTGCAAGCTCTCCAGGACAACATAGAATCTGGGGCTCTGTGCTTTCTTTCGTTCTGAACAAGTGTTACTGTTTTCTGCACAAAAGCGATTCTGCGAAGCAATGTGAACACTTGTGGTTCCCAGGCACAGAGAAGGTGCTAGCAGGGAATTCTCTGCCTGCCTTTCCCCAGTGCTCTGCAAGCTCTCTAGGACAACATAGTATCTGGGGCTCTGTGCTTCCTTTCGTTCTGAACAAGTGTTACTGTTTTCTGCACAAAAGCGATTCTGCGAAGCACTGTGAACAGGCACAGAGAAGGTGCTAGCAGGGAATTCTCTGCCTGCCTTTCCCCAGTGCTCTGCAAGCTCTCCAGGACAACAGCAAATCTGGGGCTCTGTGCTTTCTTTCGTTCTGAACAAGTGTTAGTGTTGTCTGCACAAAAGGGATTCTCCGAAGCAAAGTGAACACTTCTGCTTCCCAGGCACAGAGAAGGTGCTAGCAGGGAATTCTCTGCCTGCCTTTCCCCAGTGCTCTGCAAGCTCTCCAGGACAACATAGAATCTGGGGCTCTGTGCTTTCTTTCGTTCTGAACAAGTGTTACTGTTTTCTGCACAAAAGCGATTCTGCGAAGCAAAGTGAACACTTGTCCTTCCCAGGCACAGAGAAGGTGCTAGCAGGGAATTCTCTGCCTGCCTTTCCCCAGTGCTCTGCAAGCTCTCCAGGAAAAAATAGAATCTGGGGCTCTGTGCTTTCTTTCGTTCTGAACAAGTGTTAGTGTTTTCTGCAGAAAAGCGATTCTGCGAAGCAATGTGAACACTTGTGGTTCCCAGGCACAGAGAAGGTGCTAGCAAGGAATTCTCTGCCTGCCTTTCCCCAGTGCTCTGCAAGCTCTCCAGGACAACATAGAATCTGGGGCTCTGTGCTTTCTTTCGTTCTGAACAAGTGTTACTGTTTTCTGCACAAAAGCGATTCTGCGAAGCAATGTGAACACTTGTGGTTCCCAGGCACAGAGAAGGTGCTAGCAGGGAATTCTCTGCCTGCCTTTCCCCAGTGCTCTGCAAGCTCTCCAGGACAACATAGTATCTGGGGCTCTGTGCTTCCTTTCGTTCTGAACAAGTGTTACTGTTTTCTGCACAAAAGCGATTCTGCGAAGCACTGTGAACAGGCACAGAGAAGGTGCTAGCAGGGAATACTCTGCCTGCCTTTCCCCAGTGCTCTGCAAGCTCTCCAGGACAACATAGAATCTGGGGCTCTGTGCTTTCTTTCCTTCTGAACAAGTGTTAGTGTTGTCTGCAGAAAAGCGATTCTGCGAAGCAATGTGAACAGGCACAGAGAAGGTGCTAGCAGGGAATTCTCTGCCTGCCTTTCCCCAGTGCTCTGCAAGCTCTCCAGGGCAACATAGAATCTGGGGCTCTGTGCTTTCTTTCGTTCTGAACAAGTGTTAGTGTTTTCTGCACAAAAGCGATTCTGCGAAGCAATGTGAACACTTGTGGTTCCCAGGCACAGAGAAGGTGCTAGCAAGGAATTCTCTGCCTGCCTTTCCCCAGTGCTCTGCAAGCTCTCCAGGACAACATAGAATCTGGGGCTCTGTGCTTTCTTTCGTTCTGAACAAGTGTTACTGTTTTCTGCACAAAAGCGATTCTGCGAAGCAATGTGAACACTTGTGGTTCCCAGGCACAGAGAAGGTGCTAGCAGGGAATTCTCTGCCTGCCTTTCCCCAGTGCTCTGCAAGCTCTCCAGGACAACATAGTATCTGGGGCTCTGTGCTTCCTTTCGTTCTGAACAAGTGTTACTGTTTTCTGCACAAAAGCGATTCTGCGAAGCACTGTGAACAGGCACAGAGAAGGTGCTAGCAGGGAATACTCTGCCTGCCTTTCCCCAGTGCTCTGCAAGCTCTCCAGGACAACATAGAATCTGGGGCTCTGTGCTTTCTTTCGTTCTGAACAAGTGTTAGTGTTGTCTGCAGAAAAGCGATTCTGCGAAGCAATGTGAACAGGCACAGAGAAGGTGCTAGCAGGGAATTCTCTGCCTGCCTTTCCCCAGTGCTCTGCAAGCTCTCCAGGGCAACAGCAAATCTGGGGCTCTGTGCTTTCTTTCGTTCTGAACAAGTGTTAGTGTTGTCTGCAGAAAAGCGATTCTGCGAAGCAATGTGAACACTTGTGTTTCCCAGGCACAGAGAAGGTGCTAGCAGGGAATTCTCTGCCTGCCTTTCCCCAGTGCTCTGCAAGCTCTCCAGGGCAACATAGAATCTGGGGCTCTGTGCTTTCTTTCTTTCTGAACAAGTGTTAGTGTTTTCTGCAGAAAAGCGATTCTGCGAAGCAATGTGAACAGGCAGAGAGAAGGTGCTAGCAGGGAATACTCTGCCTGCCTTTCCCCAGTGCTCTGCAAGCTCTCCAGGGCAACACAAAATCTGGGGCTCTGTGCTTCCTTTCGTTCTGAACAAGTGTTAGTGTTTTCTGCACAAAAGCGATTCTGCGAAGCAATGTGAACACTTGTGGTTCCCAGACACAGAGAAGGTGCTAGCAGGGAATTCTCTGCCTGCCTTTCCCCAGTGCTCTGCAAGCTCTCCAGGGCAACATAGAATCTGGTGCCCTGTGCTTTCTTTCGTTCTGAACAAGTGTTACTGTTTTCAGCACAAAAGCGATTCTGCGAAGCAATGTGAACACTTGTGTTTCCCAGGCACAGAGAAGGTGCTAGCAGGGAATTCTCTGCCTGCCTTTCCCCAGTGCTCTGCAAGCTCTCCAGGACAACATAGAATCTGGGGCTCTGTGCTTTCTTTCGTTCTGAACAAGTGTTACTGTTTTCTGCACAAAAGCGATTCTGCGAAGCAAAGTGAACACTTGTCCTTCCCAGGCACAGAGAAGGTGCTAGCAGGGAATTCTCTGCCTGCCTTTCCCCAGTGCTCTGCAAGCTCTCCAGGAAAACATAGAATCTGGGGCTCTGTGCTTTCTTTCGTTCTGAACAAGTGTTAGTGTTTTCTGCAGAAAAGCGATTCTGCGAAGCAATGTGAACACTTGTGGTTCCCAGGCACAGAGAAGGTGCTAGCAAGGAATTCTCTGCCTGCCTTTCCCCAGTGCTCTGCAAGCTCTCCAGGACAACATAGAATCTGGGGCTCTGTGCTGCCTTTCGTTCTGAACAAGTGATACTGTTTTCTGCACAAAAGCGGTTCTGCGAAGCAATGTGAACACTTGTGTTTCCCAGGCACAGAGAAGGTGCTAGCAGGGAATTCTC
This sequence comes from Strix aluco, assembly GCF_031877795.1. NCBI lineage: Eukaryota > Metazoa > Chordata > Aves > Strigiformes > Strigidae > Strix > Strix aluco. The sequence continues at coordinate 1,294,230 of NC_133963.1, forward strand.
TGCCTGCCTTTCCCCAGTGCTCTGCAAGCTCTCCAGGACAACATAGTATCTGGGGCTCTGTGCTTCCTTTCGTTCTGAACAAGTGTTACTGTTTTCTGCACAAAAGCGATTCTGCGAAGCACTGTGAACAGGCACAGAGAAGGTGCTAGCAGGGAATACTCTGCCTGCCTTTCCCCAGTGCTCTGCAAGCTCTCCAGGACAACATAGAATCTGGGGCTCTGTGCTTTCTTTCGTTCTGAACAAGTGTTAGTGTTGTCTGCAGAAAAGCGATTCTGCGAAGCAATGTGAACAGGCACAGAGAAGGTGCTAGCAGGGAATTCTCTGCCTGCCTTTCCCCAGTGCTCTGCAAGCTCTCCAGGGCAACATAGAATCTGGGGCTCTGTGCTTTCTTTCGTTCTGAACAAGTGTTAGTGTTTTCTGCACAAAAGCGATTCTGCGAAGCAATGTGAACACTTGTGTTTCCCAGGCACAGAGAAGATGCTATCAGGGAATTCTCTGCCTGCCTTTCCCCAGTGCTCTGCAAGCTCTCCAGGACAACATAGAATCTGGGGCTCTGTGCTTTCTTTCGTTCTGAACAAGTGTTACTGTTTTCTGCACAAAAGCGATTCTGCGAAGCAAAGTGAACACTTGTCCTTCCCAGGCACAGAGAAGGTGCTAGCAGGGAATTCTCTGCCTGCCTTTCCCCAGTGCTCTGCAAGCTCTCCAGGAAAAAATAGAATCTGGGGCTCTGTGCTTTCTTTCGTTCTGAACAAGTGTTAGTGTTTTCTGCAGAAAAGCGATTCTGCGAAGCAATGTGAACACTTGTGGTTCCCAGGCACAGAGAAGGTGCTAGCAAGGAATTCTCTGCCTGCCTTTCCCCAGTGCTCTGCAAGCTCTCCAGGACAACATAGAATCTGGGGCTCTGTGCTTTCTTTCGTTCTGAACAAGTGTTACTGTTTTCTGCACAAAAGCGATTCTGCGAAGCAATGTGAACACTTGTGGTTCCCAGGCACAGAGAAGGTGCTAGCAGGGAATTCTCTGCCTGCCTTTCCCCAGTGCTCTGCAAGCTCTCCAGGACAACATAGTATCTGGGGCTCTGTGCTTCCTTTCGTTCTGAACAAGTGTTACTGTTTTCTGCACAAAAGCGATTCTGCGAAGCACTGTGAACAGGCACAGAGAAGGTGCTAGCAGGGAATACTCTGCCTGCCTTTCCCCAGTGCTCTGCAAGCTCTCCAGGACAACATAGAATCTGGGGCTCTGTGCTTTCTTTCGTTCTGAACAAGTGTTAGTGTTTTCTGCACAAAAGCAATTCTGCGAAGCAATGTGAACAGGCACAGAGAAGGTGCTAGCAGGGAATTCTCTGCCTGCCTTTCCCCAGTGCTCTGCAAGCTCTCCAGGGCAACAGCAAATCTGGGGCTCTGTGCTTTCTTTCGTTCTGAACAAGTGTTAGTGTTGTCTGCAGAAAAGCGATTCTGCGAAGCAATGTGAACACTTGTGTTTCCCAGGCACAGAGAAGGTGCTAGCAGGGAATTCTCTGCCTGCCTTTCCCCAGTGCTCTGCAAGCTCTCCAGGGCAACATAGAATCTGGGGCTCTGTGCTTTCTTTCTTTCTGAACAAGTGTTAGTGTTTTCTGCAGAAAAGCGATTCTGCGAAGCAATGTGAACAGGCAGAGAGAAGGTGCTAGCAGGGAATACTCTGCCTGCCTTTCCCCAGTGCTCTGCAAGCTCTCCAGGACAACACAAAATCTGGGGCTCTGTGCTTCCTTTCGTTCTGAACAAGTGTTAGTGTTTTCTGCACAAAAGCGATTCTGCGAAGCAATGTGAACACTTGTGGTTCCCAGGCACAGAGAAGGTGCTAGCAGGGAATTCTCTGCCTGCCTTTCCCCAGTGCTCTGCAAGCTCTCCAGGGCAACATAGAATCTGGGGCTCTGTGCTTTCTTTCGTTCTGAACAAGTGTTACTGTTTTCTGCACAAAAGCGATTCTGCGAAGCAATGTGAACACTACTCCTTCCCAGAAACAGAGAAGGTGCTAGCAGGGAATTCTCTGCCTGCCTTTCCCCAGGGTTCTGTAAGCTCTCCAGGGCAACAGCAAATCTGGGGCTCTGTGCTTTCTTTCGTTCTGAACAAGTGTTAGTGTTTTCTGCACAAAAGCGATTCTGCGAAGCAATGTGAACACTTGTGGTTCCCAGGCACAGAGAAGGTGCTAGCAGGGAATACTCTGCCTGCCTTTCCCCAGTGCTCTGCAAGCTCTCCAGGGCAACAGCAAATCTGGGGCTCTGTGCTTTCTTTCGTTCCGAACAAGTGTTAGTGTTTTCTGCACAAAAGCGATTCTGCCAAGCAATGTGAACACTTGTGGTTCCCAGGCAAAGAGAAGGTGCTAGCAGGGAATTCTCTGCCTGCCTTTCCCCAGTGCTATGCAAGCTCTCTAGGACAACAGCAAATCTGGGGCTCTGTGCTTTCTTTCTTTCTGAACAAGTGTTAGTGTTTTCTGCTTAAAAGCGATTCAGCGAAGCAATGTGAATACTTGTGCTTCCCAGGCACAGAGAAGGTGCTAGCAGGGAATTCTCTGCCTGCCTTTCCCCAGTGCTCTGCAAGCTCTCTAGGACAACATAGTATCTGTGGCTCTGTGCTTTCTTTCGTTCTGAACAACTGTTAGTGTTTTCTGCTTAAAAGCGATTCTGCGAAGCAATGTGAACAGGCACAGAGAAGGTGCTAGCAGGGAATTCTCTGCCTGCCTTTCCCCAGTGCTCTGCAAGCTCTCCAGGACAACAGCAAATCTGGGGCTCTGTGCTTTCTTTCTTTCTGGACAAGTGTTAGTGTTTTCTGCTTAAAAGCGATTCTGCGAAGCAATGTGAACACTTGTGGTTCCCAGGCACAGAGAAGGTGCTAGCAGGGAATGCTCTGCCTGCCTTTCCCCAGTGCTCTGCAAGCTCTCCAGGACAACATAGAATCTGGGGCTCTGTGCTTTCTTTCGTTCTGAACAAGTGTTAGTGTTTTATGCACAAAAGCGATTCTGCGAAGCAATGTGAACACTTCTCCTTCCCAGGCACAGAGAAGGTGCTAGCAGGGAATTCTCTGCCTGCCTTTCCCCAGTGCTCTGCAAGCTCTCCAGGACAACATAGTATCTGGGGCTCTGTGCTTTCTTTCGTTCTGAACAACTGTTAGTGTTTTCTGCTTAAAAGCGATTCTGCGAAGCAAAGTGAACACTTCTCCTTCCCAGGCACAGAGAAGGTGCTAGCAGGGAATTCTCTGCCTGCCTTTCCCCAGTGCTCTGCAAGCTCTCCAGGACAACATAGAATCTGGGGCTCTGTGCTTTCTTTCTTTCTGAACAAATGTTAGTGTTTTCTGCACAAAAGCGATTCTGCGAAGCAATGTGAACATTTGTGGTTCCCAGACACAGAGAAGGTGCTAGCAGGGAACTCTCTGCCTGCCTTTCCCCAGTGCTCTGCAAGCTCTCCAGGACAACAGCAAATCTGGGGCTCTGTGCTTTCTTTCGTTCTGAACAAGTGTTACTGTTTTCTGCACAAAAGCGATTCTGCGAAGCAATGTGAACACTTGTGGTTCCCAGGCACAGAGAAGGTGCTAGCAGGGAATACTCTGCCTGCCTTTCCCCAGTGCTCTGCAAGCTCTCCAGGAAAACATAGAATCTGGGGCTCTGTGCTTTCTTTCGTTCTGAACAACTGTTAGTGTTGTCTGCACAAAAGCGATTCTGCGAAGCAAAGTGAACACTTCTCCTTCCCAGGCACAGAGAAGGTGCTAGCAGGGAATTCTCTGCCTGCCTTTCCCCAGTGGTCTGCAAGCTCTCCAGGGCAACATAGAATCTGGGGCTCTGTGCTTTCTTTCGTTCTGAACAAGTGTTAGTGTTTTCTGCACAAAAGCGATTCTGCGAAGCAATGTGAACACTTGTGTTTCCCAGGCACAGAGAAGGTGCTAGCAGGGAATTCTCTGCCTGCCTTTCCCCAGTGCTCTGCAAGCTCTCCAGGGCAACATAGAATCTGGGGCTCTGTGCTTTCTTTCGTTCTGAACAAGTGTTACTGTTTTCTGCACAAAAGCGATTCTGCGAAGCAATGTGAACACTTGTGGTTCCCAGGCACAGAGAAGGTGCTAGCAGGGAATACTCTGCCTGCCTTTCCCCAGTGCTCTGCAAGCTCTCCAGGGCAACAGCAAATCTGGGGCTCTGTGCTTTCTTTCGTTCCGAACAAGTGTTAGTGTTTTCTGCACAAAAGCGATTCTGCCAAGCAATGTGAACACTTGTGGTTCCCAGGCAAAGAGAAGGTGCTAGCAGGGAATTCTCTGCCTGCCTTTCCCCAGTGCTCTGCAAGCTCTCTAGGACAACAGCAAATCTGGGGCTCTGTGCTTTCTTTCTTTCTGAACAAGTGTTACTGTTTTCTGCTTAAAAGCGATTCAGCGAAGCAATGTGAATACTTGTGCTTCCCAGGCACAGAGAAGGTGCTAGCAGGGAATTCTCTGCCTGCCTTTCCCCAGTGCTCTGCAAGCTCTCTAGGACAACATAGTATCTGTGGCTCTGTGCTTTCTTTCGTTCTGAACAACTGTTAGTGTTTTCTGCTTAAAAGCGATTCTGCGAAGCAATGTGAACAGGCACAGAGAAGGTGCTAGCAGGGAATTCTCTGCCTGCCTTTCCCCAGTGCTCTGCAAGCTCTCCAGGACAACAGCAAATCTGGGGCTCTGTGCTTTCTTTCTTTCTGAACAAGTGTTAGTGTTTTCTGCTTAAAAGCGATTCTGCGAAGCAATGTGAACACTTGTGGTTCCCAGGCACAGAGAAGGTGCTAGCAGGGAATGCTCTGCCTGCCTTTCCCCAGTGCTCTGCAAGCTCTCCAGGACAACATAGAATCTGGGGCTCTGTGCTTTCTTTCGTTCTGAACAATTGTTAGTGTTTTATGCACAAAAGCGATTCTGCGAAGCAATGTGAACACTTCTCCTTCCCAGGCACAGAGAAGGTGCTAGCAGGGAATTCTCTGCCTGCCTTTCCCCAGTGCTCTGCAAGCTCTCCAGGACAACATAGTATCTGGGGCTCTGTGCTTTCTTTCGTTCTGAACAACTGTTAGTGTTTTCTGCTTAAAAGCGATTCTGCGAAGCAAAGTGAACACTTCTCCTTCCCAGGCACAGAGAAGGTGCTAGCAGGGAATTCTCTGCCTGCCTTTCCCCAGTGCTCTGCAAGCTCTCCAGGACAACATAGAATCTGGGGCTCTGTGCTTTCTTTCTTTCTGAACAAATGTTAGTGTTTTCTGCACAAAAGCGATTCTGCGAAGCAATGTGAACACTTGTGGTTCCCAGACACAGAGAAGGTGCTAGCAGGGAACTCTCTGCCTGCCTTTCCCCAGTGCTCTGCAAGCTCTCCAGGACAACAGCAAATCTGGGGCTCTGTGCTTTCTTTCGTTCTGAACAAGTGTTACTGTTTTCTGCACAAAAGCGATTCTGCGAAGCAATGTGAACACTTGTGGTTCCCAGACACAGAGAAGGTGCTAGCAGGGAATTCTCTGCCTGCCTTTCCCCAGTGCTCTGCAAGCTCTCCAGGGCAACATAGAATCTGGGGCTCTGTGCTTTCTTTCGTTCTGAACAAGTGTTACTGTTTTCTGCACAAAAGCGATTCTGCGAAGCAATGTGAACACTTGTGGTTCCCAGGCACAGAGAAGGTGCTAGCAGGGAATACTCTGCCTGCCTTTCCCCAGTGCTCTGCAAGCTCTCCAGGACAACATCAAATCTGGGGCTCTGTGTTTTCTTTCGTTCTGAACAACTGTTAGTGTTGTCTGCACAAAAGCGATTCTGTGAAGCAAAGTGAACACTTCTCCTTCCCAGGCACAGAGAAGGTGCTAGCAGGGAATTCTCTGCCTGCCTTTCCCCAGTGCTCTGCAAGCTCTCCAGGGCAACATAGAATCTGGGGCTCTGTGCTTTCTTTCGTTCTGAACAAGTGTTACTGTTTTCTGCACAAAAGCGATTCTGCGAAGCAATGTGAACACTTGTGGTTCCCAGGCACAGAGAAGGTGCTAGCAGGGAATTCTCTGCCTGCCTTTCCCCAGTGCTCTGCAAGCTCTCCAGGGCAACATAGAATCTGGGGCTCTGTGCTTTCTTTCGTTCTGAACAAGTGTTACTGTTTTCTGCACAAAAGCGATTCTGCGAAGCAATGTGAACACTTGTGGTTCCCAGGCACAGAGAAGGTGCTAGCAGGGAATTCTCTGCCTGCCTTTCCCCAGTGCTCTGCAAGCTCTCCAGGACAACAGCAAATCTGGGGCTCTGTGCTTCCTTTCGTTCTGAACAAGTGTTACTGTTTTCTGCACAAAAGCGATTGTGCGAAGCACTGTGAACAGGCACAGAGAAGGTGCTAGCAGGGAATTCTCTGCCTGCCTTTCCCCAGTGCTCTGCAAGCTCTCCAGGACAACATAGAATCTGGGGCTCTGTGCTTTCTTTCGTTCTGAACAAGTGTTACTGTTTTCTGCACAAAAGCGATTCTGCGAAGCACTGTGAACAGGCACAGAGAAGGTGCTAGCAGGGAATTCTCTGCCTGCCTTTCCCCAGTGCTCTGCAAGCTCTCCAGGACAACAGCAAATCTGGGGCTCTGTGCTTTCTTTCGTTCTGAACAAGTGTTAGTGTTGTCTGCACAAAAGGGATTCTCCGAAGCAAAGTGAACACTTCTGCTTCCCAGGCACAGAGAAGGTGCTAGCAGGGAATTCTCTGCCTGCCTTTCCCCAGTGCTCTGCAAGCTCTCCAGGACAACATAGAATCTGGGGCTCTGTGCTTTCTTTCGTTCTGAACAAGTGTTACTGTTTTCTGCACAAAAGCGATTCTGCGAAGCAAAGTGAACACTTGTCCTTCCCAGGCACAGAGAAGGTGCTAGCAGGGAATTCTCTGCCTGCCTTTCCCCAGTGCTCTGCAAGCTCTCCAGGAAAAAATAGAATCTGGGGCTCTGTGCTTTCTTTCGTTCTGAACAAGTGTTAGTGTTTTCTGCAGAAAAGCGATTCTGCGAAGCAATGTGAACACTTGTGGTTCCCAGGCACAGAGAAGGTGCTAGCAAGGAATTCTCTGCCTGCCTTTCCCCAGTGCTCTGCAAGCTCTCCAGGACAACATAGAATCTGGGGCTCTGTGCTTTCTTTCGTTCTGAACAAGTGTTAGTGTTTTCTGCACAAAAGCGATTCTGCGAAGCAAAGTGAACACTTCTGCTTCCCAGGCACAGAGAAGGTGCTAGCAGGGAATTCTCTGCCTGCCTTTCCCCAGTGCTCTGCAAGCTCTCCAGGACAACATAGTATCTGGGGCTCTGTGCTTCCTTTCGTTCTGAACAAGTGTTACTGTTTTCTGCACAAAAGCGATTCTGCGAAGCACTGTGAACAGGCACAGAGAAGGTGCTAGCAGGGAATACTCTGCCTGCCTTTCCCCAGTGCTCTGCAAGCTCTCCAGGACAACATAGAATCTGGGGCTCTGTGCTTTCTTTCGTTCTGAACAAGTGTTAGTGTTGTCTGCAGAAAAGCGATTCTGCGAAGCAATGTGAACAGGCACAGAGAAGGTGCTAGCAGGGAATTCTCTGCCTGCCTTTCCCCAGTGCTCTGCAAGCTCTCCAGGGCAACAGCAAATCTGGGGCTCTGTGCTTTCTTTCGTTCTGAACAAGTGTTAGTGTTGTCTGCAGAAAAGCGATTCTGCGAAGCAATGTGAACACTTGTGTTTCCCAGGCACAGAGAAGGTGCTAGCAGGGAATTCTCTGCCTGCCTTTCCCCAGTGCTCTGCAAGCTCTCCAGGGCAACATAGAATCTGGGGCTCTGTGCTTTCTTTCTTTCTGAACAAGTGTTAGTGTTTTCTGCAGAAAAGCGATTCTGCGAAGCAATGTGAACAGGCAGAGAGAAGGTGCTAGCAGGGAATACTCTGCCTGCCTTTCCCCAGTGCTCTGCAAGCTCTCCAGGACAACAGCAAATCTGGGGCTCTGTGCTTTCTTTCGTTCTGAACAAGTGTTAGTGTTGTCTGCACAAAAGGGATTCTCCGAAGCAAAGTGAACACTTCTGCTTCCCAGGCAAAGAGAAGGTGCTAGCAGGGAATTCTCTGCCTGCCTTTCCCCAGTGCTCTGCAAGCTCTCCAGGGCATCACAAAATCTGGGGCTCTGTGCTTCCTTTCGTTCTGAACAAGTGTTAGTGTTTTCTGCACAAAAGCGATTCTGCGAAGCAATGTGAACACTTGTGGTTCCCAGGCACAGAGAAGGTGCTAGCAGGGAATTCTCTGCCTGCCTTTCCCCAGTGCTCTGCAAGCTCTCCAGGGCAACATAGAATCTGGGGCTCTGTGCTTTCTTTCGTTCTGAACAAGTGTTACTGTTTTCTGCACAAAAGCGATTCTGCGAAGCAATGTGAACACTACTCCTTCCCAGAAACAGAGAAGGTGCTAGCAGGGAATTCTCTGCCTGCCTTTCCCCAGGGTTCTGTAAGCTCTCCAGGGCAACAGCAAATCTGGGGCTCTGTGCTTTCTTTCGTTCTGAACAAGTGTTAGTGTTTTCTGCACAAAAGCGATTCTGCGAAGCAATGTGAACACTTGTGGTTCCCAGGCACAGAGAAGGTGCTAGCAGGGAATACTCTGCCTGCCTTTCCCCAGTGCTCTGCAAGCTCTCCAGGGCAACAGCAAATCTGGGGCTCTGTGCTTTCTTTCGTTCCGAACAAGTGTTAGTGTTTTCTGCACAAAAGCGATTCTGCCAAGCAATGTGAACACTTGTGGTTCCCAGGCAAAGAGAAGGTGCTAGCAGGGAATTCTCTGCCTGCCTTTCCCCAGTGCTCTGCAAGCTCTCTAGGACAACAGCAAATCTGGGGCTCTGTGCTTTCTTTCTTTCTGAACAAGTGTTAGTGTTTTCTGCTTAAAAGCGATTCAGCGAAGCAATGTGAATACTTGTGCTTCCCAGGCACAGAGAAGGTGCTAGCAGGGAATTCTCTGCCTGCCTTTCCCCAGTGCTCTGCAAGCTCTCTAGGACAACATAGTATCTGTGGCTCTGTGCTTTCTTTCGTTCTGAACAACTGTTAGTGTTTTCTGCTTAAAAGCGATTCTGCGAAGCAATGTGAACAGGCACAGAGAAGGTGCTAGCAGGGAATTCTCTGCCTGCCTTTCCCCAGTGCTCTGCAAGCTCTCCAGGACAACAGCAAATCTGGGGCTCTGTGCTTTCTTTCTTTCTGAACAAGTGTTAGTGTTTTCTGCTTAAAAGCGATTCTGCGAAGCAATGTGAACACTTGTGGTTCCCAGGCACAGAGAAGGTGCTAGCAGGGAATGCTCTGCCTGCCTTTCCCCAGTGCTCTGCAAGCTCTCCAGGACAACATAGAATCTGGGGCTCTGTGCTTTCTTTCGTTCTGAACAAGTGTTAGTGTTTTATGCACAAAAGCGATTCTGCGAAGCAATGTGAACACTTCTCCTTCCCAGGCACAGAGAAGGTGCTAGCAGGGAATTCTCTGCCTGCCTTTCCCCAGTGCTCTGCAAGCTCTCCAGGACAACATAGTATCTGGGGCTCTGTGCTTTCTTTCGTTCTGAACAACTGTTAGTGTTTTCTGCTTAAAAGCGATTCTGCGAAGCAAAGTGAACACTTCTCCTTCCCAGGCACAGAGAAGGTGCTAGCAGGGAATTCTCTGCCTGCCTTTCCCCAGTGCTCTGCAAGCTCTCCAGGACAACATAGAATCTGGGGCTCTGTGCTTTCTTTCTTTCTGAACAAATGTTAGTGTTTTCTGCACAAAAGCGATTCTGCGAAGCAATGTGAACATTTGTGGTTCCCAGACACAGAGAAGGTGCTAGCAGGGAACTCTCTGCCTGCCTTTCCCCAGTGCTCTGCAAGCTCTCCAGGACAACAGCAAATCTGGGGCTCTGTGCTTTCTTTCGTTCTGAACAAGTGTTACTGTTTTCTGCACAAAAGCGATTCTGCGAAGCAATGTGAACACTTGTGGTTCCCAGGCACAGAGAAGGTGCTAGCAGGGAATACTCTGCCTGCCTTTCCCCAGTGCTCTGCAAGCTCTCCAGGAAAACATAGAATCTGGGGCTCTGTGCTTTCTTTCGTTCTGAACAACTGTTAGTGTTGTCTGCACAAAAGCGATTCTGCGAAGCAAAGTGAACACTTCTCCTTCCCAGGCACAGAGAAGGTGCTAGCAGGGAATTCTCTGCCTGCCTTTCCCCAGTGCTCTGCAAGCTCTCCAGGGCAACATAGAATCTGGGGCTCTGTGCTTTCTTTCGTTCTGAACAAGTGTTACTGTTTTCTGCACAAAAGCGATTCTGCGAAGCAATGTGAACACTTGTGGTTCCCAGACACAGAGAAGGTGCTAGCAGGGAATTCTCTGCCTGCCTTTCCCCAGTGCTCTGCAAGCTCTCCACGGCAACATAGAATCTGGGGCTCTGTGCTTTCTTTCGTTCTGAACAAGTGTTACTGTTTTCTGCACAAAAGCGATTCTGCGAAGCAAAGTGAACACTTGTCCTTCCCAGGCACAGAGAAGGTGCTAGCAGGGAATTCTCTGCCTGCCTTTCCCCAGTGCTCTGCAAGCTCTCCAGGAAAACATAGAATCTGGGGCTCTGTGCTTTCTTTCGTTCTGAACAACTGTTAGTGTTTTCTGCTTAAAAGCGATTCTGCGAAGCAATGTGAACACTTGTGGTTCCCAGGCACAGAGAAGGTGCTAGCAAGGAATTCTCTGCCTGCCTTTCCCCAGTGCTCTGCAAGCTCTCCAGGACAACATAGAATCTGGGGCTCTGTGCTTTCTTTCGTTCTGAACAAGTGTTACTGTTTTCTGCACAAAAGCGATTCTGCAAAGCAATGTGAACACTTGTGTTTCCCAGGCACAGAGAAGGTGCTAGCAGGGAATTCTCTGCCTGCCTTTCCCCAGTGCTCTGCAAGCTCTCCAGGACAACATAGTATCTGGGGCTCTGTGCTTCCTTTCGTTCTGAACAAGTGTTACTGTTTTCTGCACAAAAGCGATTCTGCGAAGCACTGTGAACAGGCACAGAGAACGTGCTAGCAGGGAATACTCTGCCTGCCTTTCCCCAGTGCTCTGCAAGCTCTCCAGGACAACATAGAATCTGGGGCTCTGTGCTTTCTTTCGTTCTGAACAAGTGTTAGTGTTGTCTGCAGAAAAGCGATTCTGCGAAGCAATGTGAACAGGCACAGAGAAGGTGCTAGCAGGGAATTCTCTGCCTGCCTTTCCCCAGTGCTCTGCAAGCTCTCCAGGGCAACATAGAATCTGGGGCTCTGTGCTTTCTTTCGTTCTGAACAAGTGTTAGTGTTTTCTGCACAAAAGCGATTCTGCGAAGCAATGTGAACACTTGTGTTTCCCAGGCACAGAGAAGATGCTATCAGGGAATTCTCTGCCTGCCTCTCCCCAGTGCTCTGCAAGCTCTCCAGGACAACATAGAATCTGGGGCTCTGTGCTTTCTTTCGTTCTGAACAAGTGTTACTGTTTTCTGCACAAAAGCGATTCTGCGAAGCAAAGTGAACACTTGTCCTTCCCAGGCACAGAGAAGGTGCTAGCAGGGAATTCTCTGCCTGCCTTTCCCCAGTGCTCTGCAAGCTCTCCAGGGCATCACAAAATCTGGGGCTCTGTGCTTCCTTTCGTTCTGAACAAGTGTTAGTGTTTTCTGCACAAAAGCGATTCTGCGAAGCAATGTGAACACTTGTGGTTCCCAGGCACAGAGAAGGTGCTAGCAGGGAATTCTCTGCCTGCCTTTCCCCAGTGCTCTGCAAGCTCTCCAGGGCAACATAGAATCTGGGGCTCTGTGCTTTCTTTCGTTCTGAACAAGTGTTAGTGTTTTCTGCACAAAAGCGATTCTGCGAAGCAATGTGAACACTTGTGTTTCCCAGGCACAGAGAAGATGCTATCAGGGAATTCTCTGCCTGCCTCTCCCCAGTGCTCTGCAAGCTCTCCAGGACAACATAGAATCTGGGGCTCTGTGCTTTCTTTCGTTCTGAACAAGTGTTACTGTTTTCTGCACAAAAGCGATTCTGCGAAGCAAAGTGAACACTTGTCCTTCCCAGGCACAGAGAAGGTGCTAGCAGGGAATTCTCTGCCTGCCTTTCCCCAGTGCTCTGCAAGCTCTCCAGGGCATCACAAAATCTGGGGCTCTGTGCTTCCTTTCGTTCTGAACAAGTGTTAGTGTTTTCTGCACAAAAGCGATTCTGCGAAGCAATGTGAACACTTGTGGTTCCCAGGCACAGAGAAGGTGCTAGCAGGGAATTCTCTGCCTGCCTTTCCCCAGTGCTCTGCAAGCTCTCCAGGGCAACATAGAATCTGGGGCTCTGTGCTTTCTTTCGTTCTGAACAAGTGTTACTGTTTTCTGCACAAAAGCGATTCTGCGAAGCAATGTGAACACTACTCCTTCCCAGAAACAGAGAAGGTGCAAGCAGGGAATTCTCTGCCTGCCTTTCCCCAGGGTTCTGTAAGCTCTCCAGGGCAACAGCAAATCTGGGGCTCTGTGCTTTCTTTCGTTCTGAACAAGTGTTAGTGTTTTCTGCACAAAAGCGATTCTGCGAAGCAATGTGAACACTTGTGGTTCCCAGGCACAGAGAAGGTGCTAGCAGGGAATACTCTGCCTGCCTTTCCCCAGTGCTCTGCAAGCTCTCCAGGGCAACAGCAAATCTGGGGCTCTGTGCTTTCTTTCGTTCCGAACAAGTGTTAGTGTTTTCTGCACAAAAGCGATTCTGCCAAGCAATGTGAACACTTGTGGTTCCCAGGCAAAGAGAAGGTGCTAGCAGGGAATTCTCTGCCTGCCTTTCCCCAGTGCTCTGCAAGCTCTCTAGGACAACAGCAAATCTGGGGCTCTGTGCTTTCTTTCTTTCTGAACAAGTGTTAGTGTTTTCTGCTTAAAAGCGATTCAGCGAAGCAATGTGAATACTTGTGCTTCCCAGGCACAGAGAAGGTGCTAGCAGGGAATTCTCTGCCTGCCTTTCCCCAGTGCTCTGCAAGCTCTCTAGGACAACATAGTATCTGTGGCTCTGTGCTTTCTTTCGTTCTGAACAACTGTTAGTGTTTTCTGCTTAAAAGCGATTCTGCGAAGCAATGTGAACAGGCACAGAGAAGGTGCTAGCAGGGAATTCTCTGCCTGCCTTTCCCCAGTGCTCTGCAAGCTCTCCAGGACAACAGCAAATCTGGGGCTCTGTGCTTTCTTTCTTTCTGAAAAAGTGTTAGTGTTTTCTGCTTAAAAGCGATTCTGCGAAGCAATGTGAACACTTGTGGTTCCCAGGCACAGAGAAGGTGCTAGCAGGGAATGCTCTGCCTGCCTTTCCCCAGTGCTCTGCAAGCTCTCCAGGACAACATAGAATCTGGGGCTCTGTGCTTTCTTTCGTTCTGAACAAGTGTTAGTGTTTTATGCACAAAAGCGATTCTGCGAAGCAATGTGAACACTTCTCCTTCCCAGGCACAGAGAAGGTGCTAGCAGGGAATTCTCTGCCTGCCTTTCCCCAGTGCTCTGCAAGCTCTCCAGGACAACATAGTATCTGGGGCTCTGTGCTTTCTTTCGTTCTGAACAACTGTTAGTGTTTTCTGCTTAAAAGCGATTCTGCGAAGCAAAGTGAACACTTCTCCTTCCCAGGCACAGAGAAGGTGCTAGCAGGGAATTCTCTGCCTGCCTTTCCCCAGTGCTCTGCAAGCTCTCCAGGACAACATAGAATCTGGGGCTCTGTGCTTTCTTTCTTTCTGAACAAATGTTAGTGTTTTCTGCACAAAAGCGATTCTGCGAAGCAATGTGAACATTTGTGGTTCCCAGACACAGAGAAGGTGCTAGCAGGGAACTCTCTGCCTGCCTTTCCCCAGTGCTCTGCAAGCTCTCCAGGACAACAGCAAATCTGGGGCTCTGTGCTTTCTTTCGTTCTGAACAAGTGTTACTGTTTTCTGCACAAAAGCGATTCTGCGAAGCAATGTGAACACTTGTGGTTCCCAGGCACAGAGAAGGTGCTAGCAGGGAATACTCTGCCTGCCTTTCCCCAGTGCTCTGCAAGCTCTCCAGGAAAACATAGAATCTGGGGCTCTGTGCTTTCTTTCGTTCTGAACAACTGTTAGTGTTGTCTGCACAAAAGCGATTCTGCGAAGCAAAGTGAACACTTCTCCTTCCCAGGCACAGAGAAGGTGCTAGCAGGGAATTCTCTGCCTGCCTTTCCCCAGTGCTCTGCAAGCTCTCCAGGGCAACATAGAATCTGGGGCTCTGTGCTTTCTTTCGTTCTGAACAAGTGTTACTGTTTTCTGCACAAAAGCGATTCTGCGAAGCAATGTGAACACTTGTGGTTCCCAGACACAGAGAAGGTGCTAGCAGGGAATTCTCTGCCTGCCTTTCCCCAGTGCTCTGCAAGCTCTCCAGGGCAACATAGAATCTGGGGCTCTGTGCTTTCTTTCGTTCTGAACAAGTGTTACTGTTTTCTGCACAAAAGCGATTCTGCGAAGCAATGTGAACACTTGTGGTTCCCAGGCACAGAGAAGGTGCTAGCAGGGAATACTCTGCCTGCCTTTCCCCAGTGCTCTGCAAGCTCTCCAGGGCAACAGCAAATCTGGGGCTCTGTGCTTTCTTTCGTTCCGAACAAGTGTTAGTGTTTTCTGCACAAAAGCGATTCTGCCAAGCAATGTGAACACTTGTGGTTCCCAGGCAAAGAGAAGGTGCTAGCAGGGAATTCTCTGCCTGCCTTTCCCCAGTGCTCTGCAAGCTCTCTAGGACAACAGCAAATCTGGGGCTCTGTGCTTTCTTTCTTTCTGAACAAGTGTTAGTGTTTTCTGCTTAAAAGCGATTCAGCGAAGCAATGTGAATACTTGTGCTTCCCAGGCACAGAGAAGGTGCTAGCAGGGAATTCTCTGCCTGCCTTTCCCCAGTGCTCTGCAAGCTCTCTAGGACAACATAGTATCTGTGGCTCTGTGCTTTCTTTCGTTCTGAACAACTGTTAGTGTTTTCTGCTTAAAAGCGATTCTGCGAAGCAATGTGAACAGGCACAGAGAAGGTGCTAGCAGGGAATTCTCTGCCTGCCTTTCCCCAGTGCTCTGCAAGCTCTCCAGGACAACAGCAAATCTGGGGCTCTGTGCTTTCTTTCTTTCTGAACAAGTGTTAGTGTTTTCTGCTTAAAAGCGATTCTGCGAAGCAATGTGAACACTTGTGGTTCCCAGGCACAGAGAAGGTGCTAGCAGGGAATGCTCTGCCTGCCTTTCCCCAGTGCTCTGCAAGCTCTCCAGGACAACATAGAATCTGGGGCTCTGTGCTTTCTTTCGTTCTGAACAAGTGTTAGTGTTTTATGCACAAAAGCGATTCTGCGAAGCAATGTGAACACTTCTCCTTCCCAGGCACAGAGAAGGTGCTAGCAGGGAATTCTCTGCCTGCCTTTCCCCAGTGCTCTGCAAGCTCTCCAGGACAACATAGTATCTGGGGCTCTGTGCTTTCTTTCGTTCTGAACAACTGTTAGTGTTTTCTGCTTAAAAGCGATTCTGCGAAGCAAAGTGAACACTTCTCCTTCCCAGGCACAGAGAAGGTGCTAGCAGGGAATTCTCTGCCTGCCTTTCCCCAGTGCTCTGCAAGCTCTCCAGGACAACATAGAATCTGGGGCTCTGTGCTTTCTTTCTTTCTGAACAAATGTTAGTGTTTTCTGCACAAAAGCGATTCTGCGAAGCAATGTGAACACTTGTGGTTCCCAGACACAGAGAAGGTGCTAGCAGGGAACTCTCTGCCTGCCTTTCCCCAGTGCTCTGCAAGCTCTCCAGGACAACAGCAAATCTGGGGCTCTGTGCTTTCTTTCGTTCTGAACAACTGTTAGTGTTGTCTGCACAAAAGCGATTCTGCGAAGCAAAGTGAACACTTCTCCTTCCCAGGCACAGAGAAGGTGCTAGCAGGGAATTCTCTGCCTGCCTTTCCCCAGTGCTCTGCAAGCTCTCCAGGGCAACATAGAATCTGGGGCTCTGTGCTTTCTTTCGTTCTGAACAAGTGTTACTGTTTTCTGCACAAAAGCGATTCTGCGAAGCAATGTGAACACTTGTGGTTCCCAGACACAGAGAAGGTGCTAGCAGGGAATTCTCTGCCTGCCTTTCCCCAGTGCTCTGCAAGCTCTCCAGGGCAACATAGAATCTGGGGCTCTGTGCTTTCTTTCGTTCTGAACAAGTGTTACTGTTTTCTGCACAAAAGCGATTCTGCGAAGCAATGTGAACACTTGTGGTTCCCAGGCACAGAGAAGGTGCTAGCAGGGAATACTCTGCCTGCCTTTCCCCAGTGCTCTGCAAGCTCTCCAGGACAACATCAAATCTGGGGCTCTGTGTTTTCTTTCGTTCTGAACAACTGTTAGTGTTGTCTGCACAAAAGCGATTCTGTGAAGCAAAGTGAACACTTCTCCTTCCCAGGCACAGAGAAGGTGCTAGCAGGGAATTCTCTGCCTGCCTTTCCCCAGTGCTCTGCAAGCTCTCCAGGGCAACATAGAATCTGGGGCTCTGTGCTTTCTTTCGTTCTGAACAAGTGTTACTGTTTTCTGCACAAAAGCGATTCTGCGAAGCAAAGTGAACACTTGTCCTTCCCAGGCACAGAGAAGGTGCTAGCAGGGAATTCTCTGCCTGCCTTTCCCCAGTGCTCTGCAAGCTCTCCAGGGCAACATAGAATCTGGGGCTCTGTGCTTTCTTTCGTTCTGAACAAGTGTTACTGTTTTCTGCAGAAAAGCGATTCTGCGAAGCAATGTGAACACTTGTGGTTCCCAGGCACAGAGAAGGTGCTAGCAGGGAATTCTCTGCCTGCCTTTCCCCAGTGCTCTGCAAGCTCTCCAGGACAACAGCAAATCTGGGGCTCTGTGCTTCCTTTCGTTCTGAACAAGTGTTACTGTTTTCTGCACAAAAGCGATTGTGCGAAGCACTGTGAACAGGCACAGAGAAGGTGCTAGCAGGGAATTCTCTGCCTGCCTTTCCCCAGTGCTCTGCAAGCTCTCCAGGACAACATAGAATCTGGGGCTCTGTGCTTTCTTTCGTTCTGAACAAGTGTTACTGTTTTCTGCACAAAAGCGATTCTGCGAAGCACTGTGAACAGGCACAGAGAAGGTGCTAGCAGGGAATTCTCTGCCTGCCTTTCCCCAGTGCTCTGCAAGCTCTCCAGGACAACAGCAAATCTGGGGCTCTGTGCTTTCTTTCGTTCTGAACAAGTGTTAGTGTTGTCTGCACAGAAGGGATTCTCCGAAGCAAAGTGAACACTTCTGCTTCCCAGGCACAGAGAAGGTGCTAGCAGGGAATTCTCTGCCTGCCTTTCCCCAGTGCTCTGCAAGCTCTCCAGGGCAACACAAAATCTGGGGCTCTGTGCTTCCTTTCGTTCTGAACAAGTGTTAGTGTTTTCTGCACAAAAGCGATTCTGCGAAGCAATGTGAACACTTGTGGTTCCCAGGCACAGAGAAGGTGCTAGCAGGGAATTCTCTGCCTGCCTTTCCCCAGTGCTCTGCAAGCTCTCCAGGGCAACATAGAATCTGGGGCTCTGTGCTTTCTTTCGTTCTGAACAAGTGTTACTGTTTTCTGCACAAAAGCGATTCTGCGAAGCAATGTGAACACTACTCCTTCCCAGGCACAGAGAAGGTGCTAGCAGGGAATTCTCTGCCTGCCTTTCCCCAGGGCTCTGTAAGCTCTCCAGGACAACAGCAAATCTGGGGCTCTGTGCTTTCTTTCGTTCTGAACAAGTGTTAGTGTTTTCTGCACAAAAGCGATTCTGCGAAGCAATGTGAACACTTGTGGTTCCCAGGCACAGAGAAGGTGCTAGCAGGGAATTCTCTGCCTGCCTTTCCCCAGTGCTCTGCAAGCTCTCCAGGGCAACAGCAAATCTGGGGCTCTGTGCTTTCTTTCGTTCCGAACAAGTGTTAGTGTTTTCTGCACAAAAGCGATTCTGCCAAGCAATGTGAACACTTGTTGTTCCCAGGCAAAGAGAAGGTGCTAGCAGGGAATTCTCTGCCTGCCTTTCCCCAGTGCTCTGCAAGCTCTCTAGGACAACAGCAAATCTGGGGCTCTGTGCTTTCTTTCTTTCTGAACAAGTGTTAGTGTTTTCTGCTTAAAAGCGATTCAGCGAAGCAATGTGAACACTTGTGCTTCCCAGGCACAGAGAAGGTGCTAGCAGGGAATTCTCTGCCTGCCTTTCCCCAGTGCTCTGCAAGCTCTCTAGGACAACATAGTATCTGTGGCTCTGTGCTTTCTTTCGTTCTGAACAACTGTTAGTGTTTTCTGCTTAAAAGCGATTCTGCGAAGCAATGTGAATAGACACAGAGAAGGTGCTAGCAGGGAATTCTCTGCCTGCCTTTCCCCAGTGCTCTGCAAGCTCTCCAGGACAACATAGTTTCTGGGGCTCTGTGCTTCCTTTCGTTCTGAACAAGTGTTACTGTTTTCTGCACAAAAGCGATTGTGCGAAGCACTGTGAACAGGCACAGAGAAGGTGCTAGCAGGGAATTCTCTGCCTGCCTTTCCCCAGTGCTCTGCAAGCTCTCCAGGGCAACACAAAATCTGGGGATCTGTGCTTCTTTTCGTTCTGAACAAGTGTTAGTGTTTTCTGCACAAAAGCGATTCTGCGAAGCAATGTGAACACTTGTGGTTCCCAGGCACAGAGAAGGTGCTAGCAGGGAATTCTCTGCCTGCCTTTCCCCAGTGCTCTGCAAGCTCTCCAGGGCAACATAGAATCTGGGGCTCTGTGCTTTCTTTCGTTCTGAACAAGTGTTACTGTTTTCTGCACAAAAGAGATTCTGCGAAGCAATGTGAACACTTGTGTTTCCCAGGCACAGAGAAGGTGCTAGCAGGGAATTCTCTGCCTGCCTTTCCCCAGTGCTCTGCAAGCTCTCCAGGACAACATAGAATCTGGGGCTCTGTGCTTTCTTTCGTTCTGAACAAGTGTTACTGTTTTCTGCACAAAAGCGATTCTGCGAAGCAAAGTGAACACTTGTCCTTCCCAGGCACAGAGAAGGTGCTAGCAGGGAATTCTCTGCCTGCCTTTCCCCAGTGCTCTGCAAGCTCTCCAGGAAAACATAGAATCTGGGGCTCTGTGCTTTCTTTCGTTCTGAACAAGTGTTAGTGTTTTCTGCAGAAAAGCGATTCTGCGAAGCAATGTGAACACTTGTGGTTCCCAGGCACAGAGAAGGTGCTAGCAAGGAATTCTCTGCCTGCCTTTCCCCAGTGCTCTGCAAGCTCTCCAGGACAACATAGAATCTGGGGCTCTGTGCTTTCTTTCGTTCTGAACAAGTGTTACTGTTTTCTGCACAAAAGCGATTCTGCAAAGCAATGTGAACACTTGTGTTTCCCAGGCACAGAGAAGGTGCTAGCAGGGAATTCTCTGCCTGCCTTTCCCCAGTGCTCTGCAAGCTCTCCAGGACAACATAGTATCTGGGGCTCTGTGCTTCCTTTCGTTCTGAACAAGTGTTACTGTTTTCTGCACAAAAGCGATTCTGCGAAGCACTGTGAACAGGCACAGAGAAGGTGCTAGCAGGGAATACTCTGCCTGCCTTTCCCCAGTGCTCTGCAAGCTCTCCAGGACAACATAGAATCTGGGGCTCTGTGCTTTCTTTCGTTCTGAACAAGTGTTAGTGTTGTCTGCAGAAAAGCGATTCTGCGAAGCAATGTGAACAGGCACAGAGAAGGTGCTAGCAGGGAACTCTCTGCCTGCCTTTCCCCAGTGCTCTGCAAGCTCTCCAGGGCAACAGCAAATCTGGGGCTCTGTGCTTTCTTTCGTTCTGAACAAGTGTTAGTGTTGTCTGCAGAAAAGCGATTCTGCGAAGCAATGTGAACACTTGTGTTTCCCAGGCACAGAGAAGGTGCTAGCAGGGAATTCTCTGCCTGCCTTTCCCCAGTGCTCTGCAAGCTCTCCAGGGCAACATAGAATCTGGGGCTCTGTGCTTTCTTTCTTTCTGAACAAGTGTTAGTGTTTTCTGCAGAAAAGCGATTCTGCGAAGCAATGTGAACAGGCAGAGAGAAGGTGCTAGCAGGGAATACTCTGCCTGCCTTTCCCCAGTGCTCTGCAAGCTCTCCAGGACAACAGCAAATCTGGGGCTCTGTGCTTTCTTTCGTTCTGAACAAGTGTTAGTGTTGTCTGCACAAAAGGGATTCTCCGAAGCAAAGTGAACACTTCTGCTTCCCAGGCAAAGAGAAGGTGCTAGCAGGGAATTCTCTGCCTGCCTTTCCCCAGTGCTCTGCAAGCTCTCCAGGGCATCACAAAATCTGGGGCTCTGTGCTTCCTTTCGTTCTGAACAAGTGTTAGTGTTTTCTGCACAAAAGCGATTCTGCGAAGCAATGTGAACACTTGTGGTTCCCAGGCACAGAGAAGGTGCTAGCAGGGAATTCTCTGCCTGCCTTTCCCCAGTGCTCTGCAAGCTCTCCAGGGCAACATAGAATCTGGGGCTCTGTGCTTTCTTTCGTTCTGAACAAGTGTTACTGTTTTCTGCACAAAAGCGATTCTGCGAAGCAATGTGAACACTACTCCTTCCCAGAAACAGAGAAGGTGCTAGCAGGGAATTCTCTGCCTGCCTTTCCCCAGGGTTCTGTAAGCTCTCCAGGGCAACAGCAAATCTGGGGCTCTGTGCTTTCTTTCGTTCTGAACAAGTGTTAGTGTTTTCTGCACAAAAGCGATTCTGCGAAGCAATGTGAACACTTGTGGTTCCCAGGCACAGAGAAGGTGCTAGCAGGGAATACTCTGCCTGCCTTTCCCCAGTGCTCTGCAAGCTCTCCAGGGCAACAGCAAATCTGGGGCTCTGTGCTTTCTTTCGTTCCGAACAAGTGTTAGTGTTTTCTGCACAAAAGCGATTCTGCCAAGCAATGTGAACACTTGTGGTTCCCAGGCAAAGAGAAGGTGCTAGCAGGGAATTCTCTGCCTGCCTTTCCCCAGTGCTCTGCAAGCTCTCTAGGACAACAGCAAATCTGGGGCTCTGTGCTTTCTTTCTTTCTGAACAAGTGTTAGTGTTTTCTGCTTAAAAGCGATTCAGCGAAGCAATGTGAATACTTGTGCTTCCCAGGCACAGAGAAGGTGCTAGCAGGGAATTCTCTGCCTGCCTTTCCCCAGTGCTCTGCAAGCTCTCTAGGACAACATAGTATCTGTGGCTCTGTGCTTTCTTTCGTTCTGAACAACTGTTAGTGTTTTCTGCTTAAAAGCGATTCTGCGAAGCAATGTGAACAGGCACAGAGAAGGTGCTAGCAGGGAATTCTCTGCCTGCCTTTCCCCAGTGCTCTGCAAGCTCTCCAGGACAACAGCAAATCTGGGGCTCTGTGCTTTCTTTCTTTCTGAACAAGTGTTAGTGTTTTCTGCTTAAAAGCGATTCTGCGAAGCAATGTGAACACTTGTGGTTCCCAGGCACAGAGAAGGTGCTAGCAGGGAATGCTCTGCCTGCCTTTCCCCAGTGCTCTGCAAGCTCTCCAGGACAACATAGAATCTGGGGCTCTGTGCTTTCTTTCGTTCTGAACAAGTGTTAGTGTTTTATGCACAAAAGCGATTCTGCGAAGCAATGTGAACACTTCTCCTTCCCAGGCACAGAGAAGGTGCTAGCAGGGAATTCTCTGCCTGCCTTTCCCCAGTGCTCTGCAAGCTCTCCAGGACAACATAGTATCTGGGGCTCTGTGCTTTCTTTCGTTCTGAACAACTGTTAGTGTTTTCTGCTTAAAAGCAATTCTGCGAAGCAAAGTGAACACTTCTCCTTCCCAGGCACAGAGAAGGTGCTAGCAGGGAATTCTCTGCCTGCCTTTCCCCAGTGCTCTGCAAGCTCTCCAGGATAACATAGAATCTGGGGCTCTGTGCTTTCTTTCTTTCTGAACAAATGTTAGTGTTTTCTGCACAAAAGCGATTCTGCGAAGCAATGTGAACATTTGTGGTTCCCAGACACAGAGAAGGTGCTAGCAGGGAACTCTCTGCCTGCCTTTCCCCAGTGCTCTGCAAGCTCTCCAGGACAACAGCAAATCTGGGGCTCTGTGCTTTCTTTCGTTCTGAACAAGTGTTACTGTTTTCTGCACAAAAGCGATTCTGCGAAGCAATGTGAACACTTGTGGTTCCCAGGCACAGAGAAGGTGCTAGCAGGGAATACTCTGCCTGCCTTTCCCCAGTGCTCTGCAAGCTCTCCAGGAAAACATAGAATCTGGGGCTCTGTGCTTTCTTTCGTTCTGAACAACTGTTAGTGTTGTCTGCACAAAAGCGATTCTGCGAAGCAAAGTGAACACTTCTCCTTCCCAGGCACAGAGAAGGTGCTAGCAGGGAATTCTCTGCCTGCCTTTCCCCAGTGCTCTGCAAGCTCTCCAGGGCAACATAGAATCTGGGGCTCTGTGCTTTCTTTCGTTCTGAACAAGTGTTACTGTTTTCTGCACAAAAGCGATTCTGCGAAGCAATGTGAACACTTGTGGTTCCCAGACACAGAGAAGGTGCTAGCAGGGAATTCTCTGCCTGCCTTTCCCCAGTGCTCTGCAAGCTCTCCAGGGCAACATAGAATCTGGGGCTCTGTGCTTTCTTTCGTTCTGAACAAGTGTTAGTGTTGTCTGCACAAAAGGGATTCTCCGAAGCAAAGTGAACACTTCTGCTTCCCAGGCACAGAGAAGGTGCTAGCAGGGAATTCTCTGCCTGCCTTTCCCCAGTGCTCTGCAAGCTCTCCAGGGCAACACAAAATCTGGGGCTCTGTGCTTCCTTTCGTTCTGAACAAGTGTTAGTGTTTTCTGCACAAAAGCGATTCTGCGAAGCAATGTGAACACTTGTGGTTCCCAGGCACAGAGAAGGTGCTAGCAGGGAATTCTCTGCCTGCCTTTCCCCAGTGCTCTGCAAGCTCTCCAGGGCAACATAGAATCTGGGGCTCTGTGCTTTCTTTCGTTCTGAACAAGTGTTACTGTTTTCTGCACAAAAGCGATTCTGCGAAGCAATGTGAACACTACTCCTTCCCAGGCACAGAGAAGGTGCTAGCAGGGAATTCTCTGCCTGCCTTTCCCCAGGGCTCTGTAAGCTCTCCAGGACAACAGCAAATCTGGGGCTCTGTGCTTTCTTTCGTTCTGAACAAGTGTTAGTGTTTTCTGCACAAAAGCGATTCTGCGAAGCAATGTGAACACTTGTGGTTCCCAGGCACAGAGAAGGTGCTAGCAGGGAATTCTCTGCCTGCCTTTCCCCAGTGCTCTGCAAGCTCTCCAGGGCAACAGCAAATCTGGGGCTCTGTGCTTTCTTTCGTTCCGAACAAGTGTTAGTGTTTTCTGCACAAAAGCGATTCTGCCAAGCAATGTGAACACTTGTGGTTCCCAGGCAAAGAGAAGGTGCTAGCAGGGAATTCTCTGCCTGCCTTTCCCCAGTGCTCTGCAAGCTCTCTAGGACAACAGCAAATCTGGGGCTCTGTGCTTTCTTTCTTTCTGAACAAGTGTTAGTGTTTTCTGCTTAAAAGCGATTCAGCGAAGCAATGTGAACACTTGTGCTTCCCAGGCACAGAGAAGGTGCTAGCAGGGAATTCTCTGCCTGCCTTTCCCCAGTGCTCTGCAAGCTCTCTAGGACAACATAGTATCTGTGGCTCTGTGCTTTCTTTCGTTCTGAACAACTGTTAGTGTTTTCTGCTTAAAAGCGATTCTGCGAAGCAATGTGAATAGACACAGAGAAGGTGCTAGCAGGGAATTCTCTGCCTGCCTTTCCCCAGTGCTCTGCAAGCTCTCCAGGACAACATAGTTTCTGGGGCTCTGTGCTTCCTTTCGTTCTGAACAAGTGTTACTGTTTTCTGCACAAAAGCGATTGTGCGAAGCACTGTGAACAGGCACAGAGAAGGTGCTAGCAGGGAATTCTCTGCCTGCCTTTCCCCAGTGCTCTGCAAGCTCTCCAGGGCAACACAAAATCTGGGGATCTGTGCTTCTTTTCGTTCTGAACAAGTGTTAGTGTTTTCTGCACAAAAGCGATTCTGCGAAGCAATGTGAACACTTGTGGTTCCCAGGCACAGAGAAGGTGCTAGCAGGGAATTCTCTGCCTGCCTTTCCCCAGTGCTCTGCAAGCTCTCCAGGGCAACATAGAATCTGGGGCTCTGTGCTTTCTTTCGTTCTGAACAAGTGTTACTGTTTTCTGCACAAAAGCGATTCTGCCAAGCAATGTGAACACTTGTGGTTCCCAGGCAAAGAGAAGGTGCTAGCAGGGAATTCTCTGCCTGCCTTTCCCCAGTGCTCTGCAAGCTCTCTAGGACAACAGCAAATCTGGGGCTCTGTGCTTTCTTTCTTTCTGAACAAGTGTTAGTGTTTTCTGCTTAAAAGCGATTCAGCGAAGCAATGTGAATACTTGTGCTTCCCAGGCACAGAGAAGGTGCTAGCAGGGAATTCTCTGCCTGCCTTTCCCCAGTGCTCTGCAAGCTCTCTAGGACAACATAGTATCTGTGGCTCTGTGCTTTCTTTCGTTCTGAACAACTGTTAGTGTTTTCTGCTTAAAAGCGATTCTGCGAAGCAATGTGAACAGGCACGGAGAAGGTGCTAGCAGGGAATTCTCTGCCTGCCTTTCCCCAGTGCTCTGCAAGCTCTCCAGGACAACAGCAAATCTGGGGCTCTGTGCTTTCTTTCTTTCTGAACAAGTGTTAGTGTTTTCTGCTTAAAAGCGATTCTGCGAAGCAATGTGAATACTTGTGCTTCCCAGGCACAGAGAAGGTGCTAGCAGGGAATACTCTGCCTGCCTTTCCCCAGTGCTCTGCAAGCTCTCCAGTGCAACATAGAATCTGGTGCTCTGTGCTTTCTTTCGTTCTGAACAAGTGTTACTGTTTTCTGCACAAAAGAGATTCTGCGAAGCAATGTGAACACTTGTGTTTCCCAGGCACAGAGAAGGTGCTAGCAGGGAATTCTCTGCCTGCCTTTCCCCAGTGCTCTGCAAGCTCTCCAGGACAACATAGAATCTGGGGCTCTGTGCTTTCTTTCGTTCTGAACAAGTGTTACTGTTTTCTGCACAAAAGCGATTCTGCGAAGCAAAGTGAACACTTGTCCTTCCCAGGCACAGAGAAGGTGCTAGCAGGGAATTCTCTGCCTGCCTTTCCCCAGTGCTCTGCAAGCTCTCCAGGAAAACATAGAATCTGGGGCTCTGTGCTTTCTTTCGTTCTGAACAAGTGTTAGTGTTTTCTGCAGAAAAGCGATTCTGCGAAGCAATGTGAACACTTGTGGTTCCCAGGCACAGAGAAGGTGCTAGCAAGGAATTCTCTGCCTGCCTTTCCCCAGTGCTCTGCAAGCTCTCCAGGACAACATAGAATCTGGGGCTCTGTGCTTTCTTTCGTTCTGAACAAGTGTTACTGTTTTCTGCACAAAAGCGATTCTGCAAAGCAATGTGAACACTTGTGTTTCCCAGGCACAGAGAAGGTGCTAGCAGGGAATTCTCTGCCTGCCTTTCCCCAGTGCTCTGCAAGCTCTCCAGGACAACATAGTATCTGGGGCTCTGTGCTTCCTTTCGTTCTGAACAAGTGTTACTGTTTTCTGCACAAAAGCGATTCTGCGAAGCACTGTGAACAGGCACAGAGAAGGTGCTAGCAGGGAATACTCTGCCTGCCTTTCCCCAGTGCTCTGCAAGCTCTCCAGGACAACATAGAATCTGGGGCTCTGTGCTTTCTTTCGTTCTGAACAAGTGTTAGTGTTGTCTGCAGAAAAGCGATTCTGCGAAGCAATGTGAACAGGCACAGAGAAGGTGCTAGCAGGGAATTCTCTGCCTGCCTTTCCCCAGTGCTCTGCAAGCTCTCCAGGGCAACAGCAAATCTGGGGCTCTGTGCTTTCTTTCGTTCTGAACAAGTGTTAGTGTTGTCTGCAGAAAAGCGATTCTGCGAAGCAATGTGAACACTTGTGTTTCCCAGGCACAGAGAAGGTGCTAGCAGGGAATTCTCTGCCTGCCTTTCCCCAGTGCTCTGCAAGCTCTCCAGGGCAACATAGAATCTGGGGCTCTGTGCTTTCTTTCTTTCTGAACAAGTGTTAGTGTTTTCTGCAGAAAAGCGATTCTGCGAAGCAATGTGAACAGGCAGAGAGAAGGTGCTAGCAGGGAATACTCTGCCTGCCTTTCCCCAGTGCTCTGCAAGCTCTCCAGGACAACAGCAAATCTGGGGCTCTGTGCTTTCTTTCGTTCTGAACAAGTGTTAGTGTTGTCTGCACAAAAGGGATTCTCCGAAGCAAAGTGAACACTTCTGCTTCCCAGGCAAAGAGAAGGTGCTAGCAGGGAATTCTCTGCCTGCCTTTCCCCAGTGCTCTGCAAGCTCTCCAGGGCATCACAAAATCTGGGGCTCTGTGCTTCCTTTCGTTCTGAACAAGTGTTAGTGTTTTCTGCACAAAAGCGATTCTGCGAAGCAATGTGAACACTTGTGGTTCCCAGGCACAGAGAAGGTGCTAGCAGGGAATTCTCTGCCTGCCTTTCCCCAGTGCTCTGCAAGCTCTCCAGGGCAACATAGAATCTGGGGCTCTGTGCTTTCTTTCGTTCTGAACAAGTGTTACTGTTTTCTGCACAAAAGCGATTCTGCGAAGCAATGTGAACACTACTCCTTCCCAGAAACAGAGAAGGTGCTAGCAGGGAATTCTCTGCCTGCCTTTCCCCAGGGTTCTGTAAGCTCTCCAGGGCAACAGCAAATCTGGGGCTCTGTGCTTTCTTTCGTTCTGAACAAGTGTTAGTGTTTTCTGCACAAAAGCGATTCTGCGAAGCAATGTGAACACTTGTGGTTCCCAGGCACAGAGAAGGTGCTAGCAGGGAATACTCTGCCTGCCTTTCCCCAGTGCTCTGCAAGCTCTCCAGGGCAACAGCAAATCTGGGGCTCTGTGCTTTCTTTCGTTCCGAACAAGTGTTAGTGTTTTCTGCACAAAAGCGATTCTGCCAAGCAATGTGAACACTTGTGGTTCCCAGGCAAAGAGAAGGTGCTAGCAGGGAATTCTCTGCCTGCCTTTCCCCAGTGCTCTGCAAGCTCTCTAGGACAACAGCAAATCTGGGGCTCTGTGCTTTCTTTCTTTCTGAACAAGTGTTAGTGTTTTCTGCTTAAAAGCGATTCAGCGAAGCAATGTGAATACTTGTGCTTCCCAGGCACAGAGAAGGTGCTAGCAGGGAATTCTCTGCCTGCCTTTCCCCAGTGCTCTGCAAGCTCTCTAGGACAACATAGTATCTGTGGCTCTGTGCTTTCTTTCGTTCTGAACAACTGTTAGTGTTTTCTGCTTAAAAGCGATTCTGCGAAGCAATGTGAACAGGCACAGAGAAGGTGCTAGCAGGGAATTCTCTGCCTGCCTTTCCCCAGTGCTCTGCAAGCTCTCCAGGACAACAGCAAATCTGGGGCTCTGTGCTTTCTTTCTTTCTGAACAAGTGTTAGTGTTTTCTGCTTAAAAGCGATTCTGCGAAGCAATGTGAACACTTGTGGTTCCCAGGCACAGAGAAGGTGCTAGCAGGGAATGCTCTGCCTGCCTTTCCCCAGTGCTCTGCAAGCTCTCCAGGACAACATAGAATCTGGGGCTCTGTGCTTTCTTTCGTTCTGAACAAGTGTTAGTGTTTTATGCACAAAAGCGATTCTGCGAAGCAATGTGAACACTTCTCCTTCCCAGGCACAGAGAAGGTGCTAGCAGGGAATTCTCTGCCTGCCTTTCCCCAGTGCTCTGCAAGCTCTCCAGGACAACATAGTATCTGGGGCTCTGTGCTTTCTTTCGTTCTGAACAACTGTTAGTGTTTTCTGCTTAAAAGCGATTCTGCGAAGCAAAGTGAACACTTCTCCTTCCCAGGCACAGAGAAGGTGCTAGCAGGGAATTCTCTGCCTGCCTTTTCCCAGTGCTCTGCAAGCTCTCCAGGACAACATAGAATCTGGGGCTCTGTGCTTTCTTTCTTTCTGAACAAATGTTAGTGTTTTCTGCACAAAAGCGATTCTGCGAAGCAATGTGAACATTTGTGGTTCCCAGACACAGAGAAGGTGCTAGCAGGGAACTCTCTGCCTGCCTTTCCCCAGTGCTCTGCAAGCTCTCCAGGACAACAGCAAATCTGGGGCTCTGTGCTTTCTTTCGTTCTGAACAAGTGTTACTGTTTTCTGCACAAAAGCGATTCTGCGAAGCAATGTGAACACTTGTGGTTCCCAGGCACAGAGAAGGTGCTAGCAGGGAATACTCTGCCTGCCTTTCCCCAGTGCTCTGCAAGCTCTCCAGGAAAACATAGAATCTGGGGCTCTGTGCTTTCTTTCGTTCTGAACAACTGTTAGTGTTGTCTGCACAAAAGCGATTCTGCGAAGCAAAGTGAACACTTCTCCTTCCCAGGCACAGAGAAGGTGCTAGCAGGGAATTCTCTGCCTGCCTTTCCCCAGTGCTCTGCAAGCTCTCCAGGGCAACATAGAATCTGGGGCTCTGTGCTTTCTTTCGTTCTGAACAAGTGTTACTGTTTTCTGCACAAAAGCGATTCTGCGAAGCAATGTGAACACTTGTGGTTCCCAGACACAGAGAAGGTGCTAGCAGGGAATTCTCTGCCTGCCTTTCCCCAGTGCTCTGCAAGCTCTCCAGGGCAACATAGAATCTGGGGCTCTGTGCTTTCTTTCGTTCTGAACAAGTGTTACTGTTTTCTGCACAAAAGCGATTCTGCGAAGCAATGTGAACACTTGTGGTTCCCAGGCACAGAGAAGGTGCTAGCAGGGAATACTCTGCCTGCCTTTCCCCAGTGCTCTGCAAGCTCTCCAGGGCAACAGCAAATCTGGGGCTCTGTGCTTTCTTTCGTTCCGAACAAGTGTTAGTGTTTTCTGCTTAAAAGCGATTCAGCGAAGCAATGTGAATACTTGTGCTTCCCAGGCACAGAGAAGGTGCTAGCAGGGAATTCTCTGCCTGCCTTTCCCCAGTGCTCTGCAAGCTCTCTAGGACAACATAGTATCTGTGGCTCTGTGCTTTCTTTCGTTCTGAACAACTGTTAGTGTTTTCTGCTTAAAAGCGATTCTGCGAAGCAATGTGAACAGGCACAGAGAAGGTGCTAGCAGGGAATTCTCTGCCTGCCTTTCCCCAGTGCTCTGCAAGCTCTCCAGGACAACAGCAAATCTGGGGCTCTGTGCTTTCTTTCGTTCTGAACAAGTGTTAGTGTTTTCTGCTTAAAAGCGATTCTGCGAAGCAATGTGAACACTTGTGGTTCCCAGGCACAGAGAAGGTGCTAGCAGGGAATGCTCTGCCTGCCTTTCCCCAGTGCTCTGCAAGCTCTCCAGGACAACATAGAATCTGGGGCTCTGTGCTTTCTTTCGTTCTGAACAAGTGTTAGTGTTTTATGCACAAAAGCGATTCTGCGAAGCAATGTGAACACTTCTCCTTCCCAGGCACAGAGAAGGTGCTAGCAGGGAATTCTCTGCCTGCCTTTCCCCAGTGCTCTGCAAGCTCTCCAGGGCAACATAGAATCTGGGGCTCTGTGCTTTCTTTCGTTCTGAAAAAGTGTTACTGTTTTCTGCACAAAAGCGATTCTGCGAAGCAATGTGAACACTTGTGGTTCCCAGACACAGAGAAGGTGCTAGCAGGGAACTCTCTGCCTGCCTTTCCCCAGTGCTCTGCAAGCTCTCCAGGACAACAGCAAATCTGGGGCTCTGTGCTTTCTTTCGTTCTGAACAAGTGTTACTGTTTTCTGCACAAAAGCGATTCTGCGAAGCAATGTGAACACTTGTGGTTCCCAGGCACAGAGAAGGTGCTAGCAGGGAATACTCTGCCTGCCTTTCCCCAGTGCTCTGCAAGCTCTCCAGGAAAACATAGAATCTGGGGCTCTGTGCTTTCTTTCGTTCTGAACAACTGTTAGTGTTGTCTGCACAAAAGCGATTCTGCGAAGCAAAGTGAACACTTCTCCTTCCCAGGCACAGAGAAGGTGCTAGCAGGGAATTCTCTGCCTGCCTTTCCCCAGTGCTCTGCAAGCTCTCCAGGGCAACATAGAATCTGGGGCTCTGTGCTTTCTTTCGTTCTGAACAAGTGTTACTGTTTTCTGCACAAAAGCGATTCTGCGAAGCAATGTGAACACTTGTGGTTCCCAGACACAGAGAAGGTGCTAGCAGGGAATTCTCTGCCTGCCTTTCCCCAGTGCTCTGCAAGCTCTCCAGGGCAACATAGAATCTGGGGCTCTGTGCTTTCTTTCGTTCTGAACAAGTGTTACTGTTTTCTGCTTAAAAGCGATTCTGCGAAGCAATGTGAATACTTGTGCTTCCCAGGCACAGAGAAGGTGCTAGCAGGGAATACTCTGCCTGCCTTTCCCCAGTGCTCTGCAAGCTCTCCAGTGCAACATAGAATCTGGTGCTCTGTGCTTTCTTTCGTTCTGAACAAGTGTTACTGTTTTCTGCACAAAAGAGATTCTGCGAAGCAATGTGAACACTTGTGTTTCCCAGGCACAGAGAAGGTGCTAGCAGGGAATTCTCTGCCTGCCTTTCCCCAGTGCTCTGCAAGCTCTCCAGGACAACATAGAATCTGGGGCTCTGTGCTTTCTTTCGTTCTGAACAAGTGTTACTGTTTTCTGCACAAAAGCGATTCTGCGAAGCAAAGTGAACACTTGTCCTTCCCAGGCACAGAGAAGGTGCTAGCAGGGAATTCTCTGCCTGCCTTTCCCCAGTGCTCTGCAAGCTCTCCAGGAAAACATAGAATCTGGGGCTCTGTGCTTTCTTTCGTTCTGAACAAGTGTTAGTGTTTTCTGCAGAAAAGCGATTCTGCGAAGCAATGTGAACACTTGTGGTTCCCAGGCACAGAGAAGGTGCTAGCAAGGAATTCTCTGCCTGCCTTTCCCCAGTGCTCTGCAAGCTCTCCAGGACAACATAGAATCTGGGGCTCTGTGCTTTCTTTCGTTCTGAACAAGTGTTACTGTTTTCTGCACAAAAGCGATTCTGCAAAGCAATGTGAACACTTGTGTTTCCCAGGCACAGAGAAGGTGCTAGCAGGGAATTCTCTGCCTGCCTTTCCCCAGTGCTCTGCAAGCTCTCCAGGACAACATAGTATCTGGGGCTCTGTGCTTCCTTTCGTTCTGAACAAGTGTTACTGTTTTCTGCACAAAAGCGATTCTGCGAAGCACTGTGAACAGGCACAGAGAAGGTGCTAGCAGGGAATACTCTGCCTGCCTTTCCCCAGTGCTCTGCAAGCTCTCCAGGACAACATAGAATCTGGGGCTCTGTGCTTTCTTTCGTTCTGAACAAGTGTTAGTGTTGTCTGCAGAAAAGCGATTCTGCGAAGCAATGTGAACAGGCACAGAGAAGGTGCTAGCAGGGAATTCTCTGCCTGCCTTTCCCCAGTGCTCTGCAAGCTCTCCAGGGCAACAGCAAATCTGGGGCTCTGTGCTTTCTTTCGTTCTGAACAAGTGTTAGTGTTGTCTGCAGAAAAGCGATTCTGCGAAGCAATGTGAACACTTGTGTTTCCCAGGCACAGAGAAGGTGCTAGCAGGGAATTCTCTGCCTGCCTTTCCCCAGTGCTCTGCAAGCTCTCCAGGGCAACATAGAATCTGGGGCTCTGTGCTTTCTTTCTTTCTGAACAAGTGTTAGTGTTTTCTGCAGAAAAGCGATTCTGCGAAGCAATGTGAACAGGCAGAGAGAAGGTGCTAGCAGGGAATACTCTGCCTGCCTTTCCCCAGTGCTCTGCAAGCTCTCCAGGACAACAGCAAATCTGGGGCTCTGTGCTTTCTTTCGTTCTGAACAAGTGTTAGTGTTGTCTGCACAAAAGGGATTCTCCGAAGCAAAGTGAACACTTCTGCTTCCCAGGCAAAGAGAAGGTGCTAGCAGGGAATTCTCTGCCTGCCTTTCCCCAGTGCTCTGCAAGCTCTCCAGGGCATCACAAAATCTGGGGCTCTGTGCTTCCTTTCGTTCTGAACAAGTGTTAGTGTTTTCTGCACAAAAGCGATTCTGCGAAGCAATGTGAACACTTGTGGTTCCCAGGCACAGAGAAGGTGCTAGCAGGGAATTCTCTGCCTGCCTTTCCCCAGTGCTCTGCAAGCTCTCCAGGGCAACATAGAATCTGGGGCTCTGTGCTTTCTTTCGTTCTGAACAAGTGTTACTGTTTTCTGCACAAAAGCGATTCTGCGAAGCAATGTGAACACTACTCCTTCCCAGAAACAGAGAAGGTGCTAGCAGGGAATTCTCTGCCTGCCTTTCCCCAGGGTTCTGTAAGCTCTCCAGGGCAACAGCAAATCTGGGGCTCTGTGCTTTCTTTCGTTCTGAACAAGTGTTAGTGTTTTCTGCACAAAAGCGATTCTGCGAAGCAATGTGAACACTTGTGGTTCCCAGGCACAGAGAAGGTGCTAGCAGGGAATACTCTGCCTGCCTTTCCCCAGTGCTCTGCAAGCTCTCCAGGGCAACAGCAAATCTGGGGCTCTGTGCTTTCTTTCGTTCCGAACAAGTGTTAGTGTTTTCTGCACAAAAGCGATTCTGCCAAGCAATGTGAACACTTGTGGTTCCCAGGCAAAGAGAAGGTGCTAGCAGGGAATTCTCTGCCTGCCTTTCCCCAGTGCTCTGCAAGCTCTCCAGGACAACAGCAAATCTGGGGCTCTGTGCTTTCTTTCTTTCTGAACAAGTGTTAGTGTTTTCTGCTTAAAAGCGATTCTGCGAAGCAATGTGAACACTTGTGGTTCCCAGGCACAGAGAAGGTGCTAGCAGGGAATGCTCTGCCTGCCTTTCCCCAGTGCTCTGCAAGCTCTCCAGGACAACATAGAATCTGGGGCTCTGTGCTTTCTTTCGTTCTGAACAAGTGTTAGTGTTTTATGCACAAAAGCGATTCTGCGAAGCAATGTGAACACTTCTCCTTCCCAGGCACAGAGAAGGTGCTAGCAGGGAATTCTCTGCCTGCCTTTCCCCAGTGCTCTGCAAGCTCTCCAGGACAACATAGTATCTGGGGCTCTGTGCTTTCTTTCGTTCTGAACAACTGTTAGTGTTTTCTGCTTAAAAGCGATTCTGCGAAGCAAAGTGAACACTTCTCCTTCCCAGGCACAGAGAAGGTGCTAGCAGGGAATTCTCTGCCTGCCTTTCCCCAGTGCTCTGCAAGCTCTCCAGGACAACATAGAATCTGGGGCTCTGTGCTTTCTTTCTTTCTGAACAAATGTTAGTGTTTTCTGCACAAAAGCGATTCTGCGAAGCAATGTGAACATTTGTGGTTCCCAGACACAGAGAAGGTGCTAGCAGGGAACTCTCTGCCTGCCTTTCCCCAGTGCTCTGCAAGCTCTCCAGGACAACAGCAAATCTGGGGCTCTGTGCTTTCTTTCGTTCTGAACAAGTGTTACTGTTTTCTGCACAAAAGCGATTCTGCGAAGCAATGTGAACACTTGTGGTTCCCAGGCACAGAGAAGGTGCTAGCAGGGAATACTCTGCCTGCCTTTCCCCAGTGCTCTGCAAGCTCTCCAGGAAAACATAGAATCTGGGGCTCTGTGCTTTCTTTCGTTCTGAACAACTGTTAGTGTTGTCTGCACAAAAGCGATTCTGCGAAGCAAAGTGAACACTTCTCCTTCCCAGGCACAGAGAAGGTGCTAGCAGGGAATTCTCTGCCTGCCTTTCCCCAGTGCTCTGCAAGCTCTCCAGGGCAACATAGAATCTGGGGCTCTGTGCTTTCTTTCGTTCTGAACAAGTGTTACTGTTTTCTGCACAAAAGCGATTCTGCGAAGCAATGTGAACACTTGTGGTTCCCAGACACAGAGAAGGTGCTAGCAGGGAATTCTCTGCCTGCCTTTCCCCAGTGCTCTGCAAGCTCTCCAGGGCAACATAGAATCTGGGGCTCTGTGCTTTCTTTCGTTCTGAACAAGTGTTACTGTTTTCTGCACAAAAGCGATTCTGCGAAGCAATGTGAACACTTGTGGTTCCCAGGCACAGAGAAGGTGCTAGCAGGGAATACTCTGCCTGCCTTTCCCCAGTGCTCTGCAAGCTCTCCAGGGCAACAGCAAATCTGGGGCTCTGTGCTTTCTTTCGTTCCGAACAAGTGTTAGTGTTTTCTGCACAAAAGCGATTCTGCCAAGCAATGTGAACACTTGTGGTTCCCAGGCAAAGAGAAGGTGCTAGCAGGGAATTCTCTGCCTGCCTTTCCCCAGTGCTCTGCAAGCTCTCTAGGACAACAGCAAATCTGGGGCTCTGTGCTTTCTTTCTTTCTGAACAAGTGTTAGTGTTTTCTGCTTAAAAGCGATTCAGCGAAGCAATGTGAATACTTGTGCTTCCCAGGCACAGAGAAGGTGCTAGCAGGGAATTCTCTGCCTGCCTTTCCCCAGTGCTCTGCAAGCTCTCTAGGACAACATAGTATCTGTGGCTCTGTGCTTTCTTTCGTTCTGAACAACTGTTAGTGTTTTCTGCTTAAAAGCGATTCTGCGAAGCAATGTGAACAGGCACAGAGAAGGTGCTAGCAGGGAATTCTCTGCCTGCCTTTCCCCAGTGCTCTGCAAGCTCTCCAGGACAACAGTAAATCTGGGGCTCTGTGCTTTCTTTCTTTCTGAACAAGTGTTAGTGTTTTCTGCTTAAAAGCGATTCTGCGAAGCAATGTGAACACTTGTGGTTCCCAGGCACAGAGAAGGTGCTAGCAGGGAATGCTCTGCCTGCCTTTCCCCAGTGCTCTGCAAGCTCTCCAGGACAACATAGAATCTGGGGCTCTGTGCTTTCTTTCGTTCTGAACAAGTGTTAGTGTTTTATGCACAAAAGCGATTCTGCGAAGCAATGTGAACACTTCTCCTTCCCAGGCACAGAGAAGGTGCTAGCAGGGAATTCTCTGCCTGCCTTTCCCCAGTGCTCTGCAAGCTCTCCAGGACAACATAGTATCTGGGGCTCTGTGCTTTCTTTCGTTCTGAACAACTGTTAGTGTTTTCTGCTTAAAAGCGATTCTGCGAAGCAAAGTGAACACTTCTCCTTCCCAGGCACAGAGAAGGTGCTAGCAGGGAATTCTCTGCCTGCCTTTCCCCAGTGCTCTGCAAGCTCTCCAGGACAACATAGAATCTGGGGCTCTGTGCTTTCTTTCTTTCTGAACAAATGTTAGTGTTTTCTGCACAAAAGCGATTCTGCGAAGCAATGTGAACACTTGTGGTTCCCAGACACAGAGAAGGTGCTAGCAGGGAACTCTCTGCCTGCCTTTCCCCAGTGCTCTGCAAGCTCTCCAGGACAACAGCAAATCTGGGGCTCTGTGCTTTCTTTCGTTCTGAACAAGTGTTACTGTTTTCTGCACAAAAGCGATTCTGCGAAGCAATGTGAACACTTGTGGTTCCCAGGCACAGAGAAGGTGCTAGCAGGGAATACTCTGCCTGCCTTTCCCCAGTGCTCTGCAAGCTCTCCAGGAAAACATAGAATCTGGGGCTCTGTGCTTTCTTTCGTTCTGAACAACTGTTAGTGTTGTCTGCACAAAAGCGATTCTGCGAAGCAAAGTGAACACTTCTCCTTCCCAGGCACAGAGAAGGTGCTAGCAGGGAATTCTCTGCCTGCCTTTCCCCAGTGCTCTGCAAGCTCTCCAGGGCAACATAGAATCTGGGGCTCTGTGCTTTCTTTCGTTCTGAACAAGTGTTACTGTTTTCTGCACAAAAGCGATTCTGCGAAGCAATGTGAACACTTGTGGTTCCCAGACACAGAGAAGGTGCTAGCAGGGAATTCTCTGCCTGCCTTTCCCCAGTGCTCTGCAAGCTCTCCAGGGCAACATAGAATCTGGGGCTCTGTGCTTTCTTTCGTTCTGAACAAGTGTTACTGTTTTCTGCACAAAAGCGATTCTGCGAAGCAATGTGAACACTTGTGGTTCCCAGGCACAGAGAAGGTGCTAGCAGGGAATACTCTGCCTGCCTTTCCCCAGTGCTCTGCAAGCTCTCCAGGACAACATCAAATCTGGGGCTCTGTGTTTTCTTTCGTTCTGAACAACTGTTAGTGTTGTCTGCACAAAAGCGATTCTGTGAAGCAAAGTGAACACTTCTCCTTCCCAGGCACAGAGAAGGTGCTAGCAGGGAATTCTCTGCCTGCCTTTCCCCAGTGCTCTGCAAGCTCTCCAGGGCAACATAGAATCTGGGGCTCTGTGCTTTCTTTCGTTCTGAACAAGTGTTACTGTTTTCTGCACAAAAGCGATTCTGCGAAGCAAAGTGAACACTTGTCCTTCCCAGGCACAGAGAAGGTGCTAGCAGGGAATTCTCTGCCTGCCTTTCCCCAGTGCTCTGCAAGCTCTCCAGGGCAACATAGAATCTGGGGCTCTGTGCTTTCTTTCGTTCTGAACAAGTGTTACTGTTTTCTGCAGAAAAGCGATTCTGCGAAGCAATGTGAACACTTGTGGTTCCCAGGCACAGAGAAGGTGCTAGCAGGGAATTCTCTGCCTGCCTTTCCCCAGTGCTCTGCAAGCTCTCCAGGACAACAGCAAATCTGGGGCTCTGTGCTTCCTTTCGTTCTGAACAAGTGTTACTGTTTTCTGCACAAAAGCGATTGTGCGAAGCACTGTGAACAGGCACAGAGAAGGTGCTAGCAGGGAATTCTCTGCCTGCCTTTCCCCAGTGCTCTGCAAGCTCTCCAGGACAACATAGAATCTGGGGCTCTGTGCTTTCTTTCGTTCTGAACAAGTGTTACTGTTTTCTGCACAAAAGCGATTCTGCGAAGCACTGTGAACAGGCACAGAGAAGGTGCTAGCAGGGAATTCTCTGCCTGCCTTTCCCCAGTGCTCTGCAAGCTCTCCAGGACAACAGCAAATCTGGGGCTCTGTGCTTTCTTTCGTTCTGAACAAGTGTTAGTGTTGTCTGCACAAAAGGGATTCTCCGAAGCAAAGTGAACACTTCTGCTTCCCAGGCACAGAGAAGGTGCTAGCAGGGAATTCTCTGCCTGCCTTTCCCCAGTGCTCTGCAAGCTCTCCAGGGCATCACAAAATCTGGGGCTCTGTGCTTCCTTTCGTTCTGAACAAGTGTTAGTGTTTTCTGCACAAAAGCGATTCTGCGAAGCAATGTGAACACTTGTGGTTCCCAGGCACAGAGAAGGTGCTAGCAGGGAATTCTCTGCCTGCCTTTCCCCAGTGCTCTGCAAGCTCTCCAGGGCAACATAGAATCTGGGGCTCTGTGCTTTCTTTCGTTCTGAACAAGTGTTACTGTTTTCTGCACAAAAGCGATTCTGCGAAGCAATGTGAACACTACTCCTTCCCAGGCACAGAGAAGGTGCTAGCAGGGAATTCTCTGCCTGCCTTTCCCCAGGGCTCTGTAAGCTCTCCAGGGCAACAGCAAATCTGGGGCTCTGTGCTTTCTTTCGTTCTGAACAAGTGTTAGTGTTTTCTGCACAAAAGCGATTCTGCGAAGCAATGTGAACACTTGTGGTTCCCAGGCACAGAGAAGGTGCTAGCAGGGAATTCTCTGCCTGCCTTTCCCCAGTGCTCTGCAAGCTCTCCAGGGCAACAGCAAATCTGGGGCTCTGTGCTTTCTTTCGTTCCGAACAAGTGTTAGTGTTTTCTGCACAAAAGCGATTCTGCCAAGCAATGTGAACACTTGTGGTTCCCAGGCAAAGAGAAGGTGCTAGCAGGGAATTCTCTGCCTGCCTTTCCCCAGTGCTCTGCAAGCTCTCTAGGACAACAGCAAATCTGGGGCTCTGTGCTTTCTTTCTTTCTGAACAAGTGTTAGTGTTTTCTGCTTAAAAGCGATTCAGCGAAGCAATGTGAACACTTGTGCTTCCCAGGCACAGAGAAGGTGCTAGCAGGGAATTCTCTGCCTGCCTTTCCCCAGTGCTCTGCAAGCTCTCTAGGACAATATAGTATCTGTGGCTCTGTGCTTTCTTTCGTTCTGAACAACTGTTAGTGTTTTCTGCTTAAAAGCGATTCTGCGAAGCAATGTGAATAGGCACAGAGAAGGTGCTAGCAGGGAATTCTCTGCCTGCCTTTCCCCAGTGCTCTGCAAGCTCTCCAGGACAACATAGTTTCTGGGGCTCTGTGCTTCCTTTCGTTCTGAACAAGTGTTACTGTTTTCTGCACAAAAGCGATTGTGCGAAGCACTGTGAACAGGCACAGAGAAGGTGCTAGCAGGGAATTCTCTGCCTGCCTTTCCCCAGTGCTCTGCAAGCTCTCCAGGGCAACACAAAATCTGGGGCTCTGTGCTTCTTTTCGTTCTGAACAAGTGTTAGTGTTTTCTGCACAAAAGCGATTCTGCGAAGCAATGTGAACACTTGTGGTTCCCAGGCACAGAGAAGGTGCTAGCAGGGAATTCTCTGCCTGCCTTTCCCCAGTGCTCTGCAAGCTCTCCAGGACAACAGCAAATCTGGGGCTCTGTGCTTTCTTTCTTTCTGAACAAGTGTTAGTGTTTTCTGCTTAAAAGCGATTCTGCGAAGCAATGTGAATACTTGTGCTTCCCAGGCACAGAGAAGGTGCTAGCAGGGAATACTCTGCCTGCCTTTCCCCAGTGCTCTGCAAGCTCTCCAGGGCAACATAGAATCTGGTGCTCTGTGCTTTCTTTCGTTCTGAACAAGTGTTACTGTTTTCTGCACAAAAGAGATTCTGCGAAGCAATGTGAACACTTGTGTTTCCCAGGCACAGAGAAGGTGCTAGCAGGGAATTCTCTGCCTGCCTTTCCCCAGTGCTCTGCAAGCTCTCCAGGACAACATAGAATCTGGGGCTCTGTGCTTTCTTTCGTTCTGAACAAGTGTTAGTGTTTTCTGCAGAAAAGCGATTCTGCGAAGCAATGTGAACACTTGTGGTTCCCAGGCACAGAGAAGGTGCTAGCAAGGAATTCTCTGCCTGCCTTTCCCCAGTACTCTGCAAGCTCTCCAGGACAACATAGAATCTGGGGCTCTGTGCTTTCTTTCGTTCTGAACAAGTGTTACTGTTTTCTGCACAAAAGCGATTCTGCAAAGCAATGTGAACACTTGTGTTTCCCAGGCACAGAGAAGGTGCTAGCAGGGAATTCTCTGCCTGCCTTTCCCCAGTGCTCTGCAAGCTCTCCAGGACAACATAGTATCTGGGGCTCTGTGCTTCCTTTCGTTCTGAACAAGTGTTACTGTTTTCTGCACAAAAGCGATTCTGCGAAGCACTGTGAACAGGCACAGAGAACGTGCTAGCAGGGAATACTCTGCCTGCCTTTCCCCAGTGCTCTGCAAGCTCTCCAGGACAACATAGAATCTGGGGCTCTGTGCTTTCTTTCGTTCTGAACAAGTGTTAGTGTTGTCTGCAGAAAAGCGATTCTGCGAAGCAATGTGAACAGGCACAGAGAAGGTGCTAGCAGGGAATTCTCTGCCTGCCTTTCCCCAGTGCTCTGCAAGCTCTCCAGGGCAACATAGAATCTGGGGCTCTGTGCTTTCTTTCGTTCTGAACAAGTGTTAGTGTTTTCTGCACAAAAGCGATTCTGCGAAGCAATGTGAACACTTGTGTTTCCCAGGCACAGAGAAGATGCTATCAGGGAATTCTCTGCCTGCCTCTCCCCAGTGCTCTGCAAGCTCTCCAGGACAACATAGAATCTGGGGCTCTGTGCTTTCTTTCGTTCTGAACAAGTGTTACTGTTTTCTGCACAAAAGCGATTCTGCGAAGCAAAGTGAACACTTGTCCTTCCCAGGCACAGAGAAGGTGCTAGCAGGGAATTCTCTGCCTGCCTTTCCCCAGTGCTCTGCAAGCTCTCCAGGAAAAAATAGAATCTGGGGCTCTGTGCTTTCTTTCGTTCTGAACAAGTGTTAGTGTTTTCTGCAGAAAAGCGATTCTGCGAAGCAATGTGAACACTTGTGGTTCCCAGGCACAGAGAAGGTGCTAGCAAGGAATTCTCTGCCTGCCTTTCCCCAGTGCTCTGCAAGCTCTCCAGGACAACATAGAATCTGGGGCTCTGTGCTTTCTTTCGTTCTGAACAAGTGTTAGTGTTTTCTGCACAAAAACGATTCTGCGAAGCAATGTGAACACTTGTGGTTCCCAGACACAGAGAAGGTGCTAGCAGGGAATTCTCTGCCTGCCTTTCCCCAGTGCTCTGCAAGCTCTCCAGGGCAACATAGAATCTGGGGCTCTGTGCTTTCTTTCGTTCTGAACAAGTGTTAGTGTTTTCTGCACAAAAGCGATTCTGCGAAGCAATGTGAACACTTGTGGTTCCCAGGCACAGAGAAGGTGCTAGCAGGGAATTCTCTGCCTGCCTTTCCCCAGTGCTCTGCAAGCTCTCCAGGGCAACATAGAATCTGGTGCTCTGTGCTTTCTTTCGTTCTGAACAAGTGTTACTGTTTTCTGCACAAAAGCGATTCTGCGAAGCAATGTGAACACTTCTGCTTCCCAGGCACAGAGAAGGTGCTAGCAGGGAATTCTCTGCCTGCCTTTCCCCAGTGCTCTGCAAGCTCTCCAGGACAACATAGAATCTGGGGCTCTGTGCTTTCTTTCGTTCTGAACAAGTGTTACTGTTTTCTGCACAAAAGCGATTCTGCGAAGCAAAGTGAACACTTGTCCTTCCCAGGCACAGAGAAGGTGCTAGCAGGGAATTCTCTGCCTGCCTTTCCCCAGTGCTCTGCAAGCTCTCCAGGACAACATAGTATCTGGGGCTCTGTGCTTCCTTTCGTTCTGAACAAGTGTTACTGTTTTCTGCACAAAAGCGATTCTGCGAAGCACTGTGAACAGGCACAGAGAAGGTGCTAGCAGGGAATACTCTGCCTGCCTTTCCCCAGTGCTCTGCAAGCTCTCCAGGACAACATAGAATCTGGGGCTCTGTGCTTTCTTTCGTTCTGAACAAGTGTTAGTGTTGTCTGCAGAAAAGCGATTCTGCGAAGCAATGTGAACAGGCACAGAGAAGGTGCTAGCAGGGAATTCTCTGCCTGCCTTTCCCCAGTGCTCTGCAAGCTCTCCAGGGCAACATAGAATCTGGGGCTCTGTGCTTTCTTTCGTTCTGAACAAGTGTTACTGTTTTCTGCACAAAAGCGATTCTGCGAAGCAATGTGAACACTTGTGGTTCCCAGGCACAGAGAAGATGCTATCAGGGAATTCTCTGCCTGCCTTTCCCCAGTGCTCTGCAAGCTCTCCAGGACAACATAGAATCTGGGGCTCTGTGCTTTCTTTCTTTCTGAACAAGTGTTACTGTTTTCTGCACAAAAGCGATTCTGCGAAGCAAAGTGAACACTTGTCCTTCCCAGGCACAGAGAAGGTGCTAGCAGGGAATTCTCTGCCTGCCTTTCCCCAGTGCTCTGCAAGCTCTCCAGGAAAAAATAGAATCTGGGGCTCTGTGCTTTCTTTCGTTCTGAACAAGTGTTAGTGTTTTCTGCAGAAAAGCGATTCTGCGAAGCAATGTGAACACTTGTGGTTCCCAGGCACAGAGAAGGTGCTAGCAAGGAATTCTCTGCCTGCCTTTCCCCAGTGCTCTGCAAGCTCTCCAGGGCAACATAGAATCTGGGGCTCTGTGCTTTCTTTCGTTCTGAACAAGTGTTACTGTTTTCTGCACAAAAGCGATTCTGCGAAGCAAAGTGAACACTTGTCCTTCCCAGGCACAGAGAAGGTGCTAGCAGGGAATTCTCTGCCTGCCTTTCCCCAGTGCTCTGCAAGCTCTCCAGGAAAAAATAGAATCTGGGGCTCTGTGCTTTCTTTCGTTCTGAACAAGTGTTAGTGTTTTCTGCAGAAAAGCGATTCTGCGAAGCAATGTGAACACTTGTGGTTCCCAGGCACAGAGAAGGTGCTAGCAGGGAATTCTCTGCCTGCCTTTCCCCAGTGCTCTGCAAGATCTCCAGGACAACATAGAATCTGGGGCTCTGTGCTTTCTTTCGTTCTGAACAAGTGTTACTGTTTTCTGCACAAAAGCGATTCTGCGAAGCAATGTGAACACTTGTGGTTCCCAGACACAGAGAAGGTGCTAGCAGGGAATTCTCTGCCTGCCTTTCCCCAGTGCTCTGCAAGCTCTCCAGGGCAACATAGAATCTGGGGCTCTGTGCTTTCTTTCGTTCTGAACAAGTGTTAGTGTTTTCTGCACAAAAGCGATTCTGCGAAGCAATGTGAACACTTGTGGTTCCCAGGCACAGAGAAGGTGCTAGCAGGGAATTCTCTGCCTGCCTTTCCCCAGTGCTCTGCAAGCTCTCCAGGGCAACATAGAATCTGGTGCTCTGTGCTTTCTTTCGTTCTGAACAAGTGTTACTGTTTTCTGCACAAAAGCGATTCTGCGAAGCAATGTGAACACTTCTGCTTCCCAGGCACAGAGAAGGTGCTAGCAGGGAATTCTCTGCCTGCCTTTCCCCAGTGCTCTGCAAGCTCTCCAGGACAACATAGAATCTGGGGCTCTGTGCTTTCTTTCGTTCTGAACAAGTGTTACTGTTTTCTGCACAAAAGCGATTCTGCGAAGCAAAGTGAACACTTGTCCTTCCCAGGCACAGAGAAGGTGCTAGCAGGGAATTCTCTGCCTGCCTTTCCCCAGTGCTCTGCAAGCTCTCCAGGAAAACATAGAATCTGGGGCTCTGTGCTTTCTTTCGTTCTGAACAAGTGTTAGTGTTTTCTGCAGAAAAGCGATTCTGCGAAGCAATGTGAACACTTGTGGTTCCCAGGCACAGAGAAGGTGCTAGCAAGGAATTCTCTGCCTGCCTTTCCCCAGTGCTCTGCAAGCTCTCCAGGACAACATAGAATCTGGGGCTCTGTGCTTTCTTTCGTTCTGAACAAGTGTTACTGTTTTCTGCACAAAAGCGATTCTGCGAAGCAATGTGAACACTTGTGTTTGCCAGGCACAGAGAAGGTGCTAGCAGGGAATTCTCTGCCTGCCTTTCCCCAGTGCTCTGCAAGCTCTCCAGGACAACATAGTATCTGGGGCTCTGTGCTTCCTTTCGTTCTGAACAAGTGTTACTGTTTTCTGCACAAAAGCGATTCTGCGAAGCACTGTGAACAGGCACAGAGAAGGTGCTAGCAGGGAATACTCTGCCTGCCTTTCCCCAGTGCTCTGCAAGCTCTCCAGGACAACATAGAATCTGGGGCTCTGTGCTTTCTTTCGTTCTGAACAAGTGTTAGTGTTGTCTGCAGAAAAGCGATTCTGCGAAGCAATGTGAACAGGCACAGAGAAGGTGCTAGCAGGGAATTCTCTGCCTGCCTTTCCCCAGTGCTCTGCAAGCTCTCCAGGGCAACATAGAATCTGGGGCTCTGTGCTTTCTTTCGTTCTGAACAAGTGTTACTGTTTTCTGCACAAAAGCGATTCTGCGAAGCAATGTGAACACTTGTGGTTCCCAGGCACAGAGAAGATGCTATCAGGGAATTCTCTGCCTGCCTTTCCCCAGTGCTCTGCAAGCTCTCCAGGACAACATAGAATCTGGGGCTCTGTGCTTTCTTTCGTTCTGAACAAGTGTTAGTGTTTTCTGCACAAAAGCGATTCTGCGAAGCAAAGTGAACACTTGTCCTTCCCAGGCACAGAGAAGGTGCTAGCAGGGAATTC
Source organism: Strix aluco (assembly GCF_031877795.1). NCBI lineage: Eukaryota > Metazoa > Chordata > Aves > Strigiformes > Strigidae > Strix > Strix aluco. Next base: position 1,337,291 of record NC_133963.1, read on the forward strand.
TCTGCCTGCCTTTCCCCAGTGCTCTGCAAGCTCTCCAGGGCAACATAGAATCTGGGGCTCTGTGCTTTCTTTCGTTCTGAACAAGTGTTACTGTTTTCTGCACAAAAGCGATTCTGCGAAGCAATGTGAACACTTGTGGTTCCCAGGCACAGAGAAGGTGCTAGCAGGGAATTCTCTGCCTGCCTTTCCCCAGTGCTCTGCAAGCTCTCCAGGACAACATAGTATCTAGGGCTCTGTGCTTCCTTTCGTTCTGAACAAGTGTTACTGTTTTCTGCACAAAAGCGATTCTGCGAAGCACTGTGAACAGGCACAGAGAAGGTGCTAGCAGGGAATACTCTGCCTGCCTTTCCCCAGTGCTCTGCAAGCTCTCCAGGACAACATAGAATCTGGGGCTCTGTGCTTTCTTTCGTTCTGAACAAGTGTTAGTGTTGTCTGCAGAAAAGCGATTCTGCGAAGCAATGTGAACAGGCACAGAGAAGGTGCTAGCAGGGAATTCTCTGCCTGCCTTTCCCCAGTGCTCTGCAAGCTCTCCAGGACAACATAGAATCTGGGGCTCTGTGCTTTCTTTCATTCTGAACAAGTGTTAGTGTTTTCTGCACAAAAGCGATTCTGCGAAGCAATGTGAACACTTGTGTTTCCCAGGCACAGAGAAGGTGCTAGCAGGGAATTCTCTGCCTGCCTTTCCCCAGTGCTCTGCAAGCTCTCCAGGACAACATAGAATCTGGGGCTCTGTGCTTTCTTTCGTTCTGAACAAGTGTTACTGTTTTCTGCACAAAAGCGATTCTGCGAAGCAATGTGAACACTTGTCCTTCCCAGGCACAGAGAAGGTGCTAGCAGGGAATTCTCTGCCTGCCTTTCCCCAGTGCTCTGCAAGCTCTCCAGGACAACATAGTATCTGGGGCTCTGTGCTTCCTTTCGTTCTGAACAAGTGATACTGTTTTCTGCACAAAAGCGATTCTGCGAAGCACTGTGAACAGGCACAGAGAAGGTGCTAGCAGGGAATACTCTGCCTGCCTTTCCCCAGTGCTCTGCAAGCTCTCCAGGACAACATAGAATCTGGGGCTCTGTGCTTTCTTTCGTTCTGAACAAGTGTTAGTGTTGTCTGCAGAAAAGCGATTCTGCGAAGCAATGTGAACAGGCACAGAGAAGGTGCTAGCAGGGAATTCTCTGCCTGCCTTTCCCCAGTGCTCTGCAAGCTCTCCAGGGCAACATAGAATCTGGGGCTCTGTGCTTTCTTTCTTTCTGAACAAGTGTTAGTGTTTTCTGCAGAAAAGCGATTCTGCGAAGCAATGTGAACAGGCACAGAGAAGGTGCTAGCAGGGAATACTCTGCCTGCCTTTCCCCAGTGCTCTGCAAGCTCTCCAGGAAAACATAGAATCTGGGGCTCTGTGCTTTCTTTCGTTCTGAACAACTGTTAGTTTTGTCTGCACAAAAGCGATTCTGCGAAGCAAAGTGAACACTTCTCCTTCCCAGGCACAGAGAAGGTGCTAGCAGGGAATTCTCTGCCTGCCTTTCCCCAGTGCTCTGCAAGCTCTCCAGGGCAACATAGAATCTGGGGCTCTGTGCTTTCTTTCGTTCTGAACAAGTGTTACTGTTTTCTGCACAAAAGCGATTCTGCGAAGCAATGTGAACACTTGTGGTTCCCAGACACAGAGAAGGTGCTAGCAGGGAATTCTCTGCCTGCCTTTCCCCAGTGCTCTGCAAGCTCTCCAGGGCAACATAGAATCTGGGGCTCTGTGCTTTCTTTCGTTCTGAACAAGTGTTACTGTTTTCTGCACAAAAGCGATTCTGCGAAGCAATGTGAACACTTGTGGTTCCCAGGCACAGAGAAGGTGCTAGCAGGGAATACTCTGCCTGCCTTTCCCCAGTGCTCTGCAAGCTCTCCAGGAAAACATAGAATCTGGGGCTCTGTGTTTTCTTTCGTTCTGAACAACTGTTAGTGTTGTCTGCACAAAAGCGATTCTGTGAAGCAAAGTGAACACTTCTCCTTCCCAGGCACAGAGAAGGTGCTAGCAGGGAATTCTCTGCCTGCCTTTCCCCAGTGCTCTGCAAGCTCTCCAGGGCAACATAGAATCTGGGGCTCTGTGCTTTCTTTCGTTCTGAACAAGTGTTACTGTTTTCTGCACAAAAGCCATTCTGCGAAGCAATGTGAACACTTGTGTTTCCCAGGCACAGAGAAGGTGCTAGCAGGGAATTCTCTGCCTGCCTTTCCCCAGTGCTCTGCAAGCTCTCCAGGGCAACATAGAATCTGGGGCTCTGTGCTTTCTTTCGTTCTGAACAAGTGTTACTGTTTTCTGCACAAAAGCGATTCTGCGAAGCAATGTGAACACTTGTGGTTCCCAGACACAGAGAAGGTGCTAGCAGGGAATTCTCTGCCTGCCTTTCCCCAGTGCTCTGCAAGCTCTCCAGGAAAACATAGAATCTGGGGCTCTGTGCTTTCTTTCGTTCTGAACAAGTGTTACTGTTTTCTGCACAAAAGCGATTCTGCGAAGCAATGTGAACACTTGTGGTTCCCAGACACAGAGAAGGTGCTAGCAGGGAATTCTCTGCCTGCCTTTCCCCAGTGCTCTGCAAGCTCTCCAGGGCAACATAGAATCTGGGGCTCTGTGCTTTCTTTCGTTCTGAACAAGTGTTAGTGTTTTCTGCACAAAAGCGATTCTGCGAAGCAATGTGAACACTTGTGGTTCCCAGACACAGAGAAGGTGCTAGCAGGGAATTCTCTGCCTGCCTTTCCCCAGTGCTCTGCAAGCTCTCCAGGACAACATAGAATCTGGGGCTCTGTGCTTTCTTTCGTTCTGAACAAGTGTTACTGTTTTCTGCACAAAAGCGATTCTGCGAAGCACTGTGAACAGGCACAGAGAAGGTGCTAGCAGGGAATTCTCTGCCTGCCTTTCCCCAGTGCTCTGCAAGCTCTCCAGGACAACATAGAATCTGGGGCTCTGTGCTTTCTTTCGTTCTGAACAAGTGTTACTGTTTTCTGCACAAAAGCGATTCTGCGAAGCAAAGTGAACACTTGTCCTTCCCAGGCACAGAGAAGGTTCTAGCAGGGAATTCTCTGCCTGCCTTTCCCCAGTGCTCTGCAAGCTCTCCAGGAAAACATAGAATCTGGGGCTCTGTGCTTTCTTTCGTTCTGAACAAGTGTTAGTGTTTTCTGCAGAAAAGCGATTCTGCGAAGCAATGTGAACACTTGTGGTTCCCAGGCACAGAGAAGGTGCTAGCAAGGAATTCTCTGCCTGCCTTTCCCCAGTGCTCTGCAAGCTCTCCAGGACAACATAGAATCTGGGGCTCTGTGCTTTCTTTCGTTCTGAACAAGTGTTACTGTTTTCTGCACAAAAGCGATTCTGCGAAGCAATGTGAACACTTGTGGTTCCCAGGCACAGAGAAGGTGCTAGCAGGGAATTCTCTGCCTGCCTTTCCCCAGTGCTCTGCAAGCTCTCCAGGACAACATAGTATCTGGGGCTCTGTGCTTCCTTTCGTTCTGAACAAGTGATACTGTTTTCTGCACAAAAGCGATTCTGCGAAGCACTGTGAACAGGCACAGAGAAGGTGCTAGCAGGGAATACTCTGCCTGCCTTTCCCCAGTGCTCTGCAAGCTCTCCAGGACAACATAGAATCTGGGGCTCTGTGCTTTCTTTCGTTCTGAACAAGTGTTAGTGTTGTCTGCAGAAAAGCGATTCTGCGAAGCAATGTGAACAGGCACAGAGAAGGTGCTAGCAGGGAATTCTCTGCCTGCCTTTCCCCAGTGCTCTGCAAGCTCTCCAGGGCAACATAGAATCTGGGGCTCTGTGCTTTCTTTCTTTCTGAACAAGTGTTAGTGTTTTCTGCAGAAAAGCGATTCTGCGAAGCAATGTGAACAGGCAGAGAGAAGGTGCTAGCAGGGAATACTCTGCCTGCCTTTCCCCAGTGCTCTGCAAGCTCTCCAGGAAAACATAGAATCTGGGGCTCTGTGCTTTCTTTCGTTCTGAACAACTGTTAGTTTTGTCTGCACAAAAGCGATTCTGCGAAGCAAAGTGAACACTTCTCCTTCCCAGGCACAGAGAAGGTGCTAGCAGGGAATTCTCTGCCTGCCTTTCCCCAGTGCTCTGCAAGCTCTCCAGGGCAACATAGAATCTGGGGCTCTGTGCTTTCTTTCGTTCTGAACAAGTGTTACTGTTTTCTGCACAAAAGCGATTCTGCGAAGCAATGTGAACACTTGTGGTTCCCAGACACAGAGAAGGTGCTAGCAGGGAATTCTCTGCCTGCCTTTCCCCAGTGCTCTGCAAGCTCTCCAGGGCAACATAGAATCTGGGGCTCTGTGCTTTCTTTCGTTCTGAACAAGTGTTACTGTTTTCTGCACAAAAGCGATTCTGCGAAGCAATGTGAACACTTGTGGTTCCCAGGCACAGAGAAGGTGCTAGCAGGGAATACTCTGCCTGCCTTTCCCCAGTGCTCTGCAAGCTCTCCAGGAAAACATAGAATCTGGGGCTCTGTGCTTTCTTTCGTTCTGAACAACTGTTAGTGTTGTCTGCACAAAAGCGATTCTGTGAAGCAAAGTGAACACTTCTCCTTCCCAGGCACAGAGAAGGTGCTAGCAGGGAATTCTCTGCCTGCCTTTCCCCAGTGCTCTGCAAGCTCTCCAGGGCAACATAGAATCTGGGGCTCTGTGCTTTCTTTCGTTCTGAACAAGTGTTACTGTTTTCTGCACAAAAGCGATTCTGCGAAGCAATGTGAACACTTGTGTTTCCCAGGCACAGAGAAGGTGCTAGCAGGGAATTCTCTGCCTGCCTTTCCCCAGTGTTCTGCAAGCTCTCCAGGGCAACATAGAATCTGGGGCTCTGTGCTTTCTTTCGTTCTGAACAAGTGTTACTGTTTTCTGCACAAAAGCGATTCTGCGAAGCAATGTGAACACTTGTGGTTCCCAGACACAGAGAAGGTGCTAGCAGGGAATTCTCTGCCTGCCTTTCCCCAGTGCTCTGCAAGCTCTCCAGGACAACATAGAATCTGGGGCTCTGTGCTTTCTTTCGTTCTGAACAAGTGTTACTGTTTTCTGCACAAAAGCGATTCTGCGAAGCAATGTGAACACTTGTGGTTCCCAGGCACAGAGAAGGTGCTAGCAGGGAATTCTCTGCCTGCCTTTCCCCAGTGCTCTGCAAGCTCTCCAGGACAACAGCAAATCTGGGGCTCTGTGCTTTCTTTCGTTCTGAACAAGTGTTAGTGTTGTCTGCACAAAAGGGATTCTCCGAAGCAAAGTGAACACTTCTGCTTCCCAGGCACAGAGAAGGTGCTAGCAGGGAATTCTCTGCCTGCCTTTCCCCAGTGCTCTGCAAGCTCTCCAGGGCAACACAAAATCTGGGGCTCTGTGCTTCCTTTCGTTCTGAACAAGTGTTAGTGTTTTCTGCACAAAAGCGATTCTGCGAAGCAATGTGAACACTTCTGCTTCCCAGGCACAGAGAAGGTGCTAGCAGGGAATTCTCTGCCTGCCTTTCCCCAGTGCTCTGCAAGCTCTCCAGGGCAACATAGAATCTGGGGCTCTGTGCTTTCTTTCGTTCTGAACAAGTGTTACTGTTTTCTGCACAAAAGCGATTCTGCGAAGCAATGTGAACACTACTCCTTCCCAGGCACAGAGAAGGTGCTAGCAGGGAATTCTCTGCCTGCCTTTCCCCAGGGCTCTGTAAGCTCTCCAGGACAACAGCAAATCTGGGGCTCTGTGCTTTCTTTCGTTCTGAACAAGTGTTAGTGTTTTCTGCACAAAAGCGATTCTGCGAAGCAATGTGAACACTTGTGGTTCCCAGGCACAGAGAAGGTGCTAGCAGGGAATTCTCTGCCTGCCTTTCCCCAGTGCTCTGCAAGCTCTCCAGGGCAACAGCAAATCTGGGGCTCTGTGCTTTCTTTCGTTCTGAACAAGTGTTAGTGTTTTCTGCACAAAAGCGATTCTGCCAAGCAATGTGAACACTTGTGGTTCCCAGGCAAAGAGAAGGTGCTAGCAGGGAATTCTCTGCCTGCCTTTCCCCAGTGCTCTGCAAGCTCTCTAGGACAACAGCAAATCTGGGGCTCTGTGCTTTCTTTCTTTATGAACAAGTGTTAGTGTTTTCTGCTTAAAAGCGATTCAGCGAAGCAATGTGAACACTTGTGCTTCCCAGGCACAGAGAAGGTGCTAGCAGGGAATTCTCTGCCTGCCTTTCCCCAGTGCTCTGCAAGCTCTCCAGGAAAACATAGAATCTGGGGCTCTGTGCTTTCTTTCGTTCTGAACAAGTGTTAGTGTTTTCTGCAGAAAAGCGATTCTGCGAAGCAATGTGAACACTTGTGGTTCCCAGGCACAGAGAAGGTGCTAGCAAGGAATTCTCTGCCTGCCTTTCCCCAGTGCTCTGCAAGCTCTCCAGGACAACATAGAATCTGGGGCTCTGTGCTTTCTTTCGTTCTGAACAAGTGTTACTGTTTTCTGCACAAAAGCGATTCTGCGAAGCAATGTGAACACTTGTGGTTCCCAGGCACAGAGAAGGTGCTAGCAGGGAATTCTCTGCCTGCCTTTCCCCAGTGCTCTGCAAGCTCTCCAGGACAACATAGTATCTGGGGCTCTGTGCTTCCTTTCGTTCTGAACAAGTGATACTGTTTTCTGCACAAAAGCGATTCTGCGAAGCACTGTGAACAGGCACAGAGAAGGTGCTAGCAGGGAATACTCTGCCTGCCTTTCCCCAGTGCTCTGCAAGCTCTCCAGGACAACATAGAATCTGGGGCTCTGTGCTTTCTTTCGTTCTGAACAAGTGTTAGTGTTGTCTGCAGAAAAGCGATTCTGCGAAGCAATGTGAACAGGCACAGAGAAGGTGCTAGCAGGGAATTCTCTGCCTGCCTTTCCCCAGTGCTCTGCAAGCTCTCCAGGGCAACATAGAATCTGGGGCTCTGTGCTTTCTTTCTTTCTGAACAAGTGTTAGTGTTTTCTGCAGAAAAGCGATTCTGCGAAGCAATGTGAACAGGCAGAGAGAAGGTGCTAGCAGGGAATACTCTGCCTGCCTTTCCCCAGTGCTCTGCAAGCTCTCCAGGAAAACATAGAATCTGGGGCTCTGTGCTTTCTTTCGTTCTGAACAACTGTTAGTTTTGTCTGCACAAAAGCGATTCTGCGAAGCAAAGTGAACACTTCTCCTTCCCAGGCACAGAGAAGGTGCTAGCAGGGAATTCTCTGCCTGCCTTTCCCCAGTGCTCTGCAAGCTCTCCAGGGCAACATAGAATCTGGGGCTCTGTGCTTTCTTTCGTTCTGAACAAGTGTTACTGTTTTCTGCACAAAAGCGATTCTGCGAAGCAATGTGAACACTTGTGGTTCCCAGACACAGAGAAGGTGCTAGCAGGGAATTCTCTGCCTGCCTTTCCCCAGTGCTCTGCAAGCTCTCCAGGGCAACATAGAATCTGGGGCTCTGTGCTTTCTTTCGTTCTGAACAAGTGTTACTGTTTTCTGCACAAAAGCGATTCTGCGAAGCAATGTGAACACTTGTGGTTCCCAGGCACAGAGAAGGTGCTAGCAGGGAATACTCTGCCTGCCTTTCCCCAGTGCTCTGCAAGCTCTCCAGGAAAACATAGAATCTGGGGCTCTGTGTTTTCTTTCGTTCTGAACAACTGTTAGTGTTGTCTGCACAAAAGCGATTCTGTGAAGCAAAGTGAACACTTCTCCTTCCCAGGCACAGAGAAGGTGCTAGCAGGGAATTCTCTGCCTGCCTTTCCCCAGTGCTCTGCAAGCTCTCCAGGGCAACATAGAATCTGGGGCTCTGTGCTTTCTTTCGTTCTGAACAAGTGTTACTGTTTTCTGCACAAAAGCGATTCTGCGAAGCAATGTGAACACTTGTGTTTCCCAGGCACAGAGAAGGTGCTAGCAGGGAATTCTCTGCCTGCCTTTCCCCAGTGCTCTGCAAGCTCTCCAGGGCAACATAGAATCTGGGGCTCTGTGCTTTCTTTCGTTCTGAACAAGTGTTACTGTTTTCTGCACAAAAGCGATTCTGCGAAGCAATGTGAACACTTGTGGTTCCCAGACACAGAGAAGGTGCTAGCAGGGAATTCTCTGCCTGCCTTTCCCCAGTGCTCTGCAAGCTCTCCAGGACAACATAGAATCTGGGGCTCTGTGCTTTCTTTCGTTCTGAACAAGTGTTACTGTTTTCTGCACAAAAGCGATTCTGCGAAGCAATGTGAACACTTGTGGTTCCCAGGCACAGAGAAGGTGCTAGCAGGGAATTCTCTGCCTGCCTTTCCCCAGTGCTCTGCAAGCTCTCCAGGACAACAGCAAATCTGGGGCTCTGTGCTTTCTTTCGTTCTGAACAAGTGTTAGTGTTGTCTGCACAAAAGGGATTCTCCGAAGCAAAGTGAACACTTCTGCTTCCCAGGCACAGAGAAGGTGCTAGCAGGGAATTCTCTGCCTGCCTTTCCCCAGTGCTCTGCAAGCTCTCCAGGGCAACACAAAATCTGGGGCTCTGTGCTTCCTTTCGTTCTGAACAACTGTTAGTGTTTTCTGCACAAAAGCGATTCTGCGAAGCAATGTGAATAGGCACAGAGAAGGTGCTAGCAGGGAATTCTCTGCCTGCCTTTCCCCAGTGCTCTGCAAGCTCTCCAGGGCAACATAGAATCTGGGGCTCTGTGCTTTCTTTCGTTCTGAACAAGTGTTACTGTTTTCTGCACAAAAGCGATTCTGCGAAGCAATGTGAACACTTGTGGTTCCCAGGCACAGAGAAGGTGCTAGCAGGGAATTCTCTGCCTGCCTTTCCCCAGTGCTCTGCAAGCTCTCCAGGGCAACATAGAATCTGGGGCTCTGTGCTTTCTTTCGTTCTGAACAAGTGTTACTGTTTTCTGCACAAAAGCGATTCTGCGAAGCAATGTGAACACTTGTGGTTCCCAGGCACAGAGAAGGTGCTAGCAGGGAATTCTCTGCCTGCCTTTCCCCAGTGCTCTGCAAGCTCTCCAGGGCAACATAGAATCTGGGGCTCTGTGCTTTCTTTCGTTCTGAACAAGTGTTACTGTTTTCTGCACAAAAGCGATTCTGCGAAGCAATGTGAACACTTGTCCTTCCCAGACACAGAGAAGGTGCTAGCAGGGAATTCTCTGCCTGCCTTTCCCCAGTGCTCTGCAAGCTCTCCAGGACAACAGCAAATCTGGGGCTCTGTGCTTTCTTTCGTTCTGAACAAGTGTTACTGTTTTCTGCACATAAGCGATTCTGCGAAGCAATGTGAACACTTGTGGTTCCCAGGCACAGAGAAGGTGCTAGCAGGGAATTCTCTGCCTGCCTTTCCCCAGTGCTCTGCAAGCTCTCCAGGACAACATAGTTTCTGGGGCTCTGTGCTTCCTTTCGTTCTGAACAAGTGTTACTGTTTTCTGCACAAAAGCGATTGTGCGAAGCACTGTGAACAGGCACAGAGAAGGTGCTAGCAGGGAATTCTCTGCCTGCCTTTCCCCAGTGCTCTGCAAGCTCTCCAGGACAACATAGAATCTGGGGCTCTGTGCTTTCTTTCCTTCTGAACAAGTGTTACTGTTTTCTGCACAAAAGCGATTCTGCGAAGCACTGTGAACAGGCACAGAGAAGGTGCTAGCAGGGAATTCTCTGCCTGCCTTTCCCCAGTGCTCTGCAAGCTCTCCAGGACAACAGCAAATCTGGGGCTCTGTGCTTCTTTTCGTTCTGAACAAGTGTTAGTGTTTTCTGCACAAAAGCGATTCTGCGAAGCAATGTGAACACTTGTGTTTCCCAGGCACAGAGAAGGTGCTAGCAGGGAATTCTCTGCCTGCCTTTCCCCAGTGCTCTGCAAGCTCTCCAGGGCAACATAGAATCTGGGGCTCTGTGCTTTCTTTCGTTCTGAACAAGTGTTACTGTTTTCTGCACAAAAGCGATTCTGCGAAGCAATGTGAACACTTGTGGTTCCCAGACACAGAGAAGGTGCTAGCAGGGAATTCTCTGCCTGCCTTTCCCCAGTGCTCTGCAAGCTCTCCAGGGCAACATAGAATCTGGGGCTCTGTGCTTTCTTTCATTCTGAACAAGTGTTACTGTTTTCTGCACAAAAGCGATTCTGCGAAGCAATGTGAACACTTGTGTTTCCCAGGCACAGAGAAGGTGCTAGCAGGGAATTCTCTGCCTGCCTTTCCCCAGTGCTCTGCAAGCTCTCCAGGGCAACATAGAATCTGGGGCTCTGTGCTTTCTTTCGTTCTGAACAAGTGTTACTGTTTTCTGCACAAAAGCGATTCTGCGAAGCAATGTGAACACTTGTGGTTCCCAGACACAGAGAAGGTGCTAGCAGGGAATTCTCTGCCTGCCTTTCCCCAGTGCTCTGCAAGCTCTCCAGGGCAACATAGAATCTGGGGCTCTGTGCTTTCTTTCGTTCTGAACAAGTGTTACTGTTTTCTGCACAAAAGCGATTCTGCGAAGCAATGTGAACACTTGTGGTTCCCAGGCACAGAGAAGGTGCTAGCAGGGAATTCTCTGCCTGCCTTTCCCCAGTGCTCTGCAAGCTCTCCAGGGCAACATAGAATCTGGGGCTCTGTGCTTTCTTTCGTTCTGAACAAGTGTTACTGTTTTCTGCACAAAAGCGATTCTGCGAAGCAATGTGAACACTTGTGTTTCCCAGGCACAGAGAAGGTGCTAGCAGGGAATTCTCTGCCTGCCTTTCCCCAGTGCTCTGCAAGCTCTCCAGGACAACATAGTTTCTGGGGCTCTGTGCTTGCTTTCGTTCTGAACAAGTGTTACTGTTTTCTGCACAAAAGCGATTGTGCGAAGCACTGTGAACAGGCACAGAGAAGGTGCTAGCAGGGAATTCTCTGCCTGCCTTTCCCCAGTGCTCTGCAAGCTCTCCAGGACAACATAGAATCTGGGGCTCTGTGCTTTCTTTCGTTCTGAACAAGTGTTAGTGTTGTCTGCACAAAAGGGATTCTCCGAAGCAAAGTGAACACTTCTGCTTCCCAGGCACAGAGAAGGTGCTAGCAGGGAATTCTCTGCCTGCCTTTCCCCAGTGCTCTGCAAGCTCTCCAGGGCAACACAAAATCTGGGGCTCTGTGCTTCCTTTCCTTCTGAACAAGTGTTAGTGTTTTCTGCACAAAAGCGATTCTGCGAAGCAATGTGAACACTTGTGGTTCCCAGGCACAGAGAAGGTGCTAGCAGGGAATTCTCTGCCTGCCTTTCCCCAGTGCTCTGCAAGCTCTCCAGGGCAACATAGAATCTGGGGCTCTGTGCTTTCTTTCGTTCTGAACAAGTGTTACTGTTTTCTGCACAAAAGCGATTCTGCGAAGCAATGTGAACACTACTCCTTCCCAGGCACAGAGAAGGTGCTAGCAGGGAATTCTCTGCCTGCCTTTCCCCAGTGCTCTGCAAGCTCTCCAGGGCAACATAGAATCTGGGGCTCTGTGCTTTCTTTCGTTCCGAACAAGTGTTAGTGTTTTCTGCACAAAAGCGATTCTGCGAAGCAATGTGAACACTTGTGGTTCCCAGGCAAAGAGAAGGTGCTAGCAGGGAATTCTCTGCCTGCCTTTCCCCAGTGCTCTGCAAGCTCTCTAGGACAACAGCAAATCTGGGGCTCTGTGCTTTCTTTCTTTCTGAACAAGTGTTAGTGTTTTCTGCTTAAAAGCGATTCAGCGAAGCAATGTGAACACTTGTGCTTCCCAGGCACAGAGAAGGTGCTAGCAGGGAATTCTCTGCCTGCCTTTCCCCAGTGCTCTGCAAGCTCTCTAGGACAACATAGTATCTGTGGCTCTGTGCTTTCTTTCGTTCTGAACAACTGTTAGTGTTTTCTGCTTAAAAGCGATTCTGCGAAGCAATGTGAATAGGCACAGAGAAGGTGCTAGCAGGGAATTCTCTGCCTGCCTTTCCCCAGTGCTCTGCAAGCTCTCCAGGGCAACATAGAATCTGGGGCTCTGTGCTTTCTTTCGTTCTGAACAAGTGTTACTGTTTTCTGCACAAAAGCGATTCTGCGAAGCAATGTGAACACTTGTGGTTCCCAGGCACAGAGAAGGTGCTAGCAGGGAATTCTCTGCCTGCCTTTCCCCAGTGCTCTGCAAGCTCTCCAGGGCAACATAGAATCTGGGGCTCTGTGCTTTCTTTCGTTCTGAACAAGTGTTACTGTTTTCTGCACAAAAGCGATTCTGCGAAGCAATGTGAACACTTGTGGTTCCCAGGCACAGAGAAGGTGCTAGCAGGGAATTCTCTGCCTGCCTTTCCCCAGTGCTCTGCAAGCTCTCCAGGACAACATAGTTTCTGGGGCTCTGTGCTTCCTTTCGTTCTGAACAAGTGTTACTGTTTTCTGCACAAAAGCGATTGTGCGAAGCACTGTGAACAGGCACAGAGAAGGTGCTAGCAGGGAATTCTCTGCCTGCCTTTCCCCAGTGCTCTGCAAGCTCTCCAGGACAACATAGAATCTGGGGCTCTGTGCTTTCTTTCGTTCTGAACAAGTGTTACTGTTTTCTGTACAAAAGCGATTCTGCGAAGCAATGTGAACAGGCACAGAGAAGGTGCTAGCAGGGAATTCTCTGCCTGCCTTTCCCCAGTGCTCTGCAAGCTCTCCAGGACAACAGCAAATCTGGGGCTCTGTGCTTTCTTTCGTTCTGAACAAGTGTTAGTGTTGTCTGCACAAAAGGGATTCTCCGAAGCAAAGTGAACACTTCTGCTTCCCAGGCACAGAGAAGGTGCTAGCAGGGAATTCTCTGCCTGCCTTTCCCCAGTGCTCTGCAAGCTCTCCAGGGCAACACAAAATCTGGGGCTCTGTGCTTCCTTTCGTTCTGAACAAGTGTTAGTGTTTTCTGCACAAAAGCGATTCTGCGAAGCAATGTGAACACTTGTGGTTCCCAGGCACAGAGAAGGTGCTAGCAGGGAATTCTCTGCCTGCCTTTCCCCAGTGCTCTGCAAGCTCTCCAGGGCAACATAGAATCTGGGGCTCTGTGCTTTCTTTCGTTCTGAACAAGTGATAATGTTTTCTGCACAAAAGCGATTCTGCGAAGCACTGTGAACAGGCACAGAGAAGGTGCTAGCAGGGAATACTCTGCCTGCCTTTCCCCAGTGCTCTGCAAGCTCTCCAGGGCAACATAGAATCTGGGGCTCTGTGCTTTCTTTCGTTCTGAACAAGTGTTAGTGTTGTCTGCAGAAAAGCGATTCTGCGAAGCAATGTGAACAGGCACAGAGAAGGTGCTAGCAGGGAATTCTCTGCCTGCCTTTCCCCAGTGCTCTGCAAGCTCTCCAGGGCAACATAGAATCTGGGGCTCTGTGCTTTCTTTCTTTCTGAACAAGTGTTAGTGTTTTCTGCAGAAAAGCGATTCTGCGAAGCAATGTGAACAGGCAGAGAGAAGGTGCTAGCAGGGAATACTCTGCCTGCCTTTCCCCAGTGCTCTGCAAGCTCTCCAGGAAAACATAGAATCTGGGGCTCTGTGCTTTCTTTCGTTCTGAACAACTGTTAGTGTTGTCTGCACAAAAGCGATTCTGCGAAGCAAAGTGAACACTTCTCCTTCCCAGGCACAGAGAAGGTGCTAGCAGGGAATTCTCTGCCTGCCTTTCCCCAGTGCTCTGCAAGCTCTCCAGGGCAACATAGAATCTGGGGCTCTGTGCTTTCTTTCGTTCTGAACAAGTGTTACTGTTTTCTGCACAAAAGCGATTCTGCGAAGCAATGTGAACACTTGTGGTTCCCAGACACAGAGAAGGTGCTAGCAGGGAATTCTCTGCCTGCCTTTCCCCAGTGCTCTGCAAGCTCTCCAGGGCAACATAGAATCTGGGGCTCTGTGCTTTCTTTCGTTCTGAACAAGTGTTAGTGTTTTCTGCACAAAAGCGATTCTGCGAAGCAATGTGAACACTTGTGGTTCCCAGGCACAGAGAAGGTGCTAGCAGGGAATACTCCGCCTGCCTTTCCCCAGTGCTCTGCAAGCTCTCCAGGACAACATAGAATCTGGGGCTCTGTGTTTTCTTTCGTTCTGAACAACTGTTAGTGTTGTCTGCACAAAAGCGATTCTGTGAAGCAAAGTGAACACTTCTCCTTCCCAGGCACAGAGAAGGTGCTAGCAGGGAATTCTCTGCCTGCCTTTCCCCAGTGCTCTGCAAGCTCTCCAGGGCAACATAGAATCTGGGGCTCTGTGCTTTCTTTCGTTCTGAACAAGTGTTACTGTTTTCTGCACAAAAGCGATTCTGCGAAGCAATGTGAACACTTGTGTTTCCCAGGCACAGAGAAGGTGCTAGCAGGGAATTCTCTGCCTGCCTTTCCCCAGTGCTCTGCAAGCTCTCCAGGGCAACATAGAATCTGGGGCTCTGTGCTTTCTTTCGTTCTGAACAAGTGTTACTGTTTTCTGCACAAAAGCGATTCTGCGAAGCAATGTGAACACTTGTGGTTCCCAGATACAGAGAAGGTGCTAGCAGGGAATTCTCTGCCTGCCTTTCCCCAGTGCTCTGCAAGCTCTCCAGGGCAACATAGAATCTGGGGCTCTGTGCTTTCTTTCGTTCTGAACAAGTGTTACTGTTTTCTGCACAAAAGCGATTCTGCGAAGCAATGTGAACACTTGTGGTTCCCAGGCACAGAGAAGGTGCTAGCAAGGAATTCTCTGCCTGCCTTTCCCCAGTGCTCTGCAAGCTCTCCAGGGCAACATAGAATCTGGGGCTCTGTGCTTTCTTTCGTTCTGAACAAGTGTTACTGTTTTCTGCACAAAAGCGATTCTGCGAAGCAATGTGAACACTTGTGGTTCCCAGGCACAGAGAAGGTGCTAGCAGGGAATTCTCTGCCTGCCTTTCCCCAGTGCTCTGCAAGCTCTCCAGGACAACATAGTTTCTGGGGCTCTGTGCTTCCTTTCGTTCTGAACAAGTGTTACTGTTTTCTGCACAAAAGCGATTCTGCGAAGCAATGTGAACAGGCACAGAGAAGGTGCTAGCAGGGAATTCTCTGCCTGCCTTTCCCCAGTGCTCTGCAAGCTCTCCAGGACAACATAGAATCTGGGGCTCTGTGCTTTCTTTCGTTCTGAACAAGTGTTAGTGTTGTCTGCACAAAAGGGATTCTCCGAAGCAAAGTGAACACTTCTGCTTCCCAGGCACAGAGAAGGTGCTAGCAGGGAATTCTCTGCCTGCCTTTCCCCAGTGCTCTGCAAGCTCTCCAGGGCAACACAAAATCTGGGGCTCTGTGCTTCCTTTCGTTCTGAACAAGTGTTAGTGTTTTCTGCAGAAAAGCGATTCTGCGAAGCAATGTGAACACTTCTGCTTCCCAGGCACAGAGAAGGTGCTAGCAGGGAATTCTCTGCCTGCCTTTCCCCAGTGCTCTGCAAGCTCTCCAGGGCAACATAGAATCTGGGGCTCTGTGCTTTCTTTCGTTCTGAACAAGTGTTACTGTTTTCTGCACAAAAGCGATTCTGCGAAGCAATGTGAACACTTGTGGTTCCCAGACACAGAGAAGGTGCTAGCAGGGAATTCTCTGCCTGCCTTTCCCCAGGGCTCTGTAAGCTCTCCAGGGCAACAGCAAATCTGGGGCTCTGTGCTTTCTTTCGTTCTGAACAAGTGTTAGTGTTTTCTGCACAAAAGCGATTCAGCGAAGCAATGTGAACACTTGTGCTTCCCAGGCACAGAGAAGGTGCTAGCAGGGAATTCTCTGCCTGCCTTTCCCCAGTGCTCTGCAAGCTCTCTAGGACAACATAGTATCTGTGGCTCTGTGCTTTCTTTCGTTCTGAACAACTGTTAGTGTTTTCTGCTTAAAAGCGATTCTGCGAAGCAATGTGAATAGGCACAGAGAAGGTGCTAGCAGGGAATTCTCTGCCTGCCTTTCCCCAGTGCTCTGCAAGCTCTCCAGGACAACATAGTTTCTGGGGCTCTGTGCTTCCTTTCGTTCTGAACAAGTGTTACTGTTTTCTG
This sequence comes from Strix aluco, assembly GCF_031877795.1. Classification (NCBI taxonomy): domain Eukaryota; kingdom Metazoa; phylum Chordata; class Aves; order Strigiformes; family Strigidae; genus Strix; species Strix aluco. The sequence goes on from NC_133963.1 coordinate 1,353,087, forward strand.
CACAAAAGCGATTGTGCGAAGCACTGTGAACAGGCACAGAGAAGGTGCTAGCAGGGAATTCTCTGCCTGCCTTTCCCCAGTGCTCTGCAAGCTCTCCAGGGCAACACAAAATCTGGGGCTCTGTGCTTCTTTTCGTTCTGAACAAGTGTTAGTGTTTTCTGCACAAAAGCGATTCTGCGAAGCAATGTGAACACTTGTGGTTCCCAGGCACAGAGAAGGTGCTAGCAGGGAATTCTCTGCCTGCCTTTCCCCAGTGCTCTGCAAGCTCTCCAGGGCAACATAGAATCTGGGGCTCTGTGCTTTCTTTCGTTCTGAACAAGTGTTACTGTTTTCTGCACAAAAGCGATTCTGCCAAGCAATGTGAACACTTGTGGTTCCCAGGCAAAGAGAAGGTGCTAGCAGGGAATTCTCTGCCTGCCTTTCCCCAGTGCTCTGCAAGCTCTCTAAGACAACAGCAAATCTGGGGCTCTGTGCTTTCTTTCTTTCTGAACAAGTGTTAGTGTTTTCTGCTTAAAAGCGATTCAGCGAAGCAATGTGAATACTTGTGCTTCCCAGGCACAGAGAAGGTGCTAGCAGGGAATTCTCTGCCTGCCTTTCCCCAGTGCTCTGCAAGCTCTCTAGGACAACATAGTATCTGTGGCTCTGTGCTTTCTTTCGTTCTGAACAACTGTTAGTGTTTTCTGCTTAAAAGCGATTCTGCGAAGCAATGTGAACAGGCACAGAGAAGGTGCTAGCAGGGAATTCTCTGCCTGCCTTTCCCCAGTGCTCTGCAAGCTCTCCAGGACAACAGCAAATCTGGGGCTCTGTGCTTTCTTTCTTTCTGAACAAGTGTTAGTGTTTTCTGCTTAAAAGCGATTCTGCGAAGCAATGTGAATACTTGTGCTTCCCAGGCACAGAGAAGGTGCTAGCAGGGAATACTCTGCCTGCCTTTCCCCAGTGCTCTGCAAGCTCTCCAGGGCAACATAGAATCTGGTGCTCTGTGCTTTCTTTCGTTCTGAACAAGTGTTACTGTTTTCTGCACAAAAGAGATTCTGCGAAGCAATGTGAACACTTGTGTTTCCCAGGCACAGAGAAGGTGCTAGCAGGGAATTCTCTGCCTGCCTTTCCCCAGTGCTCTGCAAGCTCTCCAGGACAACATAGAATCTGGGGCTCTGTGCTTTCTTTCGTTCTGAACAAGTGTTACTGTTTTCTGCACAAAAGCGATTCTGCGAAGCAAAGTGAACACTTGTCCTTCCCAGGCACAGAGAAGGTGCTAGCAGGGAATTCTCTGCCTGCCTTTCCCCAGTGCTCTGCAAGCTCTCCAGGACAACATAGTATCTGGGGCTCTGTGCTTTCTTTCGTTCTGAACAAGTGTTAGTGTTTTCTGCAGAAAAGCGATTCTGCGAAGCAATGTGAACACTTGTGGTTCCCAGGCACAGAGAAGGTGCTAGCAAGGAATTCTCTGCCTGCCTTTCCCCAGTGCTCTGCAAGCTCTCCAGGACAACATAGAATCTGGGGCTCTGTGCTTTCTTTCGTTCTGAACAAGTGTTACTGTTTTCTGCAGAAAAGCGATTCTGCGAAGCAATGTGAACAGGCACAGAGAAGGTGCTAGCAGGGAATTCTCTGCCTGCCTTTCCCCAGTGCTCTGCAAGCTCTCCAGGGCAACATAGAATCTGGGGCTCTGTGCTTTCTTTCGTTCTGAACAAGTGTTAGTGTTTTCTGCACAAAAGCGATTCTGCGAAGCAATGTGAACACTTGTGTTTCCCAGGCACAGAGAAGATGCTATCAGGGAATTCTCTGCCTGCCTCTCCCCAGTGCTCTGCAAGCTCTCCAGGACAACATAGAATCTGGGGCTCTGTGCTTTCTTTCGTTCTGAACAAGTGTTACTGTTTTCTGCACAAAAGCGATTCTGCGAAGCAAAGTGAACACTTGTCCTTCCCAGGCACAGAGAAGGTGCTAGCAGGGAATTCTCTGCCTGCCTTTCCCCAGTGCTCTGCAAGCTCTCCAGGAAAAAATAGAATCTGGGGCTCTGTGCTTTCTTTCGTTCTGAACAAGTGTTAGTGTTTTCTGCAGAAAAGCGATTCTGCGAAGCAATGTGAACACTTGTGGTTCCCAGGCACAGAGAAGGTGCTAGCAAGGAATTCTCTGCCTGCCTTTCCCCAGTGCTCTGCAAGCTCTCCAGGACAACATAGAATCTGGGGCTCTGTGCTTTCTTTCGTTCTGAACAAGTGTTAGTGTTTTCTGCACAAAAACGATTCTGCGAAGCAATGTGAACACTTGTGGTTCCCAGACACAGAGAAGGTGCTAGCAGGGAATTCTCTGCCTGCCTTTCCCCAGTGCTCTGCAAGCTCTCCAGGGCAACATAGAATCTGGGGCTCTGTGCTTTCTTTCGTTCTGAACAAGTGTTAGTGTTTTCTGCACAAAAGCGATTCTGCGAAGCAATGTGAACACTTGTGGTTCCCAGGCACAGAGAAGGTGCTAGCAGGGAATTCTCTGCCTGCCTTTCCCCAGTGCTCTGCAAGCTCTCCAGGGCAACATAGAATCTGGTGCTCTGTGCTTTCTTTCGTTCTGAACAAGTGTTACTGTTTTCTGCACAAAAGCGATTCTGCGAAGCAATGTGAACACTTCTGCTTCCCAGGCACAGAGAAGGTGCTAGCAGGGAATTCTCTGCCTGCCTTTCCCCAGTGCTCTGCAAGCTCTCCAGGACAACATAGAATCTGGGGCTCTGTGCTTCCTTTCGTTCTGAACAAGTGTTACTGTTTTCTGCACAAAAGCGATTCTGCGAAGCACTGTGAACAGGCACAGAGAAGGTGCTAGCAGGGAATACTCTGCCTGCCTTTCCCCAGTGCTCTGCAAGCTCTCCAGGACAACATAGAATCTGGGGCTCTGTGCTTTCTTTCGTTCTGAACAAGTGTTAGTGTTGTCTGCAGAAAAGCGATTCTGCGAAGCAATGTGAACAGGCACAGAGAAGGTGCTAGCAGGGAATTCTCTGCCTGCCTTTCCCCAGTGCTCTGCAAGCTCTCCAGGGCAACATAGAATCTGGGGCTCTGTGCTTTCTTTCGTTCTGAACAAGTGTTACTGTTTTCTGCACAAAAGCGATTCTGCGAAGCAATGTGAACACTTGTGGTTCCCAGGCACAGAGAAGATGCTATCAGGGAATTCTCTGCCTGCCTTTCCCCAGTGCTCTGCAAGCTCTCCAGGACAACATAGAATCTGGGGCTCTGTGCTTTCTTTCTTTCTGAACAAGTGTTACTGTTTTCTGCACAAAAGCGATTCTGCGAAGCAAAGTGAACACTTGTCCTTCCCAGGCACAGAGAAGGTGCTAGCAGGGAATTCTCTGCCTGCCTTTCCCCAGTGCTCTGCAAGCTCTCCAGGAAAAAATAGAATCTGGGGCTCTGTGCTTTCTTTCGTTCTGAACAAGTGTTAGTGTTTTCTGCAGAAAAGCGATTCTGCGAAGCAATGTGAACACTTGTGGTTCCCAGGCACAGAGAAGGTGCTAGCAAGGAATTCTCTGCCTGCCTTTCCCCAGTGCTCTGCAAGCTCTCCAGGGCAACATAGAATCTGGGGCTCTGTGCTTTCTTTCGTTCTGAACAAGTGTTACTGTTTTCTGCACAAAAGCGATTCTGCGAAGCAAAGTGAACACTTGTCCTTCCCAGGCACAGAGAAGGTGCTAGCAGGGAATTCTCTGCCTGCCTTTCCCCAGTGCTCTGCAAGCTCTCCAGGAAAAAATAGAATCTGGGGCTCTGTGCTTTCTTTCGTTCTGAACAAGTGTTAGTGTTTTCTGCAGAAAAGCGATTCTGCGAAGCAATGTGAACACTTGTGGTTCCCAGGCACAGAGAAGGTGCTAGCAGGGAATTCTCTGCCTGCCTTTCCCCAGTGCTCTGCAAGATCTCCAGGACAACATAGAATCTGGGGCTCTGTGCTTTCTTTCGTTCTGAACAAGTGTTACTGTTTTCTGCACAAAAGCGATTCTGCGAAGCAATGTGAACACTTGTGGTTCCCAGACACAGAGAAGGTGCTAGCAGGGAATTCTCTGCCTGCCTTTCCCCAGTGCTCTGCAAGCTCTCCAGGGCAACATAGAATCTGGGGCTCTGTGCTTTCTTTCGTTCTGAACAAGTGTTAGTGTTTTCTGCACAAAAGCGATTCTGCGAAGCAATGTGAACACTTGTGGTTCCCAGGCACAGAGAAGGTGCAGGCAGGGAATTCTCTGCCTGCCTTTCCCCAGTGCTCTGCAAGCTCTCCAGGGCAACATAGAATCTGGTGCTCTGTGCTTTCTTTCGTTCTGAACAAGTGTTACTGTTTTCTGCACAAAAGCGATTCTGCGAAGCAATGTGAACACTTCTGCTTCCCAGGCACAGAGAAGGTGCTAGCAGGGAATTCTCTGCCTGCCTTTCCCCAGTGCTCTGCAAGCTCTCCAGGACAACATAGAATCTGGGGCTCTGTGCTTTCTTTCGTTCTGAACAAGTGTTACTGTTTTCTGCACAAAAGCGATTCTGCGAAGCAAAGTGAACACTTGTCCTTCCCAGGCACAGAGAAGGTGCTAGCAGGGAATTCTCTGCCTGCCTTTCCCCAGTGCTCTGCAAGCTCTCCAGGGCAACATAGAATCTGGGGCTCTGTGCTTTCTTTCGTTCTGAACAAGTGTTAGTGTTTTCTGCAGAAAAGCGATTCTGCGAAGCAATGTGAACACTTGTGGTTCCCAGGCACAGAGAAGGTGCTAGCAAGGAATTCTCTGCCTGCCTTTCCCCAGTGCTCTGCAAGCTCTCCAGGACAACATAGAATCTGGGGCTCTGTGCTTTCTTTCGTTCTGAACAAGTGTTACTGTTTTCTGCACAAAAGCGATTCTGCGAAGCAATGTGAACACTTGTGTTTCCCAGGCACAGAGAAGGTGCTAGCAGGGAATTCTCTGCCTGCCTTTCCCCAGTGCTCTGCAAGCTCTCCAGGACAACATAGTATCTGGGGCTCTGTGCTTCCTTTCGTTCTGAACAAGTGTTAGTGTTTTCTGCACAAAAGCGATTCTGCGAAGCACTGTGAACAGGCACAGAGAAGGTGCTAGCAGGGAATACTCTGCCTGCCTTTCCCCAGTGCTCTGCAAGCTCTCCAGGACAACATAGAATCTGGGGCTCTGTGCTTTCTTTCGTTCTGAACAAGTGTTAGTGTTGTCTGCAGAAAAGCGATTCTGCGAAGCAATGTGAACAGGCACAGAGAAGGTGCTAGCAGGGAATTCTCTGCCTGCCTTTCCCCAGTGCTCTGCAAGCTCTCCAGGGCAACATAGAATCTGGGGCTCTGTGCTTTCTTTCGTTCTGAACAAGTGTTACTGTTTTCTGCACAAAAGCGATTCTGCGAAGCAATGTGAACACTTGTGGTTCCCAGGCACAGAGAAGATGCTATCAGGGAATTCTCTGCCTGCCTTTCCCCAGTGCTCTGCAAGCTCTCCAGGACAACATAGAATCTGGGGCTCTGTGCTTTCTTTCTTTCTGAACAAGTGTTACTGTTTTCTGCACAAAAGCGATTCTGCGAAGCAAAGTGAACACTTGTCCTTCCCAGGCACAGAGAAGGTGCTAGCAGGGAATTCTCTGCCTGCCTTTCCCCAGTGCTCTGCAAGCTCTCCAGGAAAAAATAGAATCTGGGGCTCTGTGCTTTCTTTCGTTCTGAACAAGTGTTAGTGTTTTCTGCAGAAAAGCGATTCTGCGAAGCAATGTGAACACTTGTGGTTCCCAGGCACAGAGAAGGTGCTAGCAAGGAATTCTCTGCCTGCCTTTCCCCAGTGCTCTGCAAGCTCTCCAGGGCAACATAGAATCTGGGGCTCTGTGCTTTCTTTCGTTCTGAACAAGTGTTACTGTTTTCTGCACAAAAGCGATTCTGCGAAGCAAAGTGAACACTTGTCCTTCCCAGGCACAGAGAAGGTGCTAGCAGGGAATTCTCTGCCTGCCTTTCCCCAGTGCTCTGCAAGCTCTCCAGGAAAAAATAGAATCTGGGGCTCTGTGCTTTCTTTCGTTCTGAACAAGTGTTAGTGTTTTCTGCAGAAAAGCGATTCTGCGAAGCAATGTGAACACTTGTGGTTCCCAGGCACAGAGAAGGTGCTAGCAGGGAATTCTCTGCCTGCCTTTCCCCAGTGCTCTGCAAGATCTCCAGGACAACATAGAATCTGGGGCTCTGTGCTTTCTTTCGTTCTGAACAAGTGTTACTGTTTTCTGCACAAAAGCGATTCTGCGAAGCAATGTGAACACTTGTGGTTCCCAGACACAGAGAAGGTGCTAGCAGGGAATTCTCTGCCTGCCTTTCCCCAGTGCTCTGCAAGCTCTCCAGGGCAACATAGAATCTGGGGCTCTGTGCTTTCTTTCGTTCTGAACAAGTGTTAGTGTTTTCTGCACAAAAGCGATTCTGCGAAGCAATGTGAACACTTGTGGTTCCCAGGCACAGAGAAGGTGCAGGCAGGGAATTCTCTGCCTGCCTTTCCCCAGTGCTCTGCAAGCTCTCCAGGGCAACATAGAATCTGGTGCTCTGTGCTTTCTTTCGTTCTGAACAAGTGTTACTGTTTTCTGCACAAAAGCGATTCTGCGAAGCAATGTGAACACTTCTGCTTCCCAGGCACAGAGAAGGTGCTAGCAGGGAATTCTCTGCCTGCCTTTCCCCAGTGCTCTGCAAGCTCTCCAGGACAACATAGAATCTGGGGCTCTGTGCTTTCTTTCGTTCTGAACAAGTGTTACTGTTTTCTGCACAAAAGCGATTCTGCGAAGCAAAGTGAACACTTGTCCTTCCCAGGCACAGAGAAGGTGCTAGCAGGGAATTCTCTGCCTGCCTTTCCCCAGTGCTCTGCAAGCTCTCCAGGGCAACATAGAATCTGGGGCTCTGTGCTTTCTTTCGTTCTGAACAAGTGTTAGTGTTTTCTGCAGAAAAGCGATTCTGCGAAGCAATGTGAACACTTGTGGTTCCCAGGCACAGAGAAGGTGCTAGCAAGGAATTCTCTGCCTGCCTTTCCCCAGTGCTCTGCAAGCTCTCCAGGACAACATAGAATCTGGGGCTCTGTGCTTTCTTTCGTTCTGAACAAGTGTTACTGTTTTCTGCACAAAAGCGATTCTGCGAAGCAATGTGAACACTTGTGTTTCCCAGGCACAGAGAAGGTGCTAGCAGGGAATTCTCTGCCTGCCTTTCCCCAGTGCTCTGCAAGCTCTCCAGGACAACATAGTATCTGGGGCTCTGTGCTTCCTTTCGTTCTGAACAAGTGTTAGTGTTTTCTGCACAAAAGCGATTCTGCGAAGCACTGTGAACAGGCACAGAGAAGGTGCTAGCAGGGAATACTCTGCCTGCCTTTCCCCAGTGCTCTGCAAGCTCTCCAGGACAACATAGAATCTGGGGCTCTGTGCTTTCTTTCGTTCTGAACAAGTGTTAGTGTTGTCTGCAGAAAAGCGATTCTGCGAAGCAATGTGAACAGGCACAGAGAAGGTGCTAGCAGGGAATTCTCTGCCTGCCTTTCCCCAGTGCTCTGCAAGCTCTCCAGGGCAACATAGAATCTGGGGCTCTGTGCTTTCTTTCGTTCTGAACAAGTGTTACTGTTTTCTGCACAAAAGCGATTCTGCGAAGCAATGTGAACACTTGTGGTTCCCAGGCACAGAGAAGATACTATCAGGGAATTCTCTGCCTGCTTTCCCCAGTGCTCTGCAAGCTCTCCAGGACAACATAGAATCTGGGGCTCTGTGCTTTCTTTCGTTCTGAACAAGTGTTAGTGTTTTCTGCACAAAAGCGATTCTGCGAAGCAAAGTGAACACTTGTCCTTCCCAGGCACAGAGAAGGTGCTAGCAGGGAATTCTCTGCCTGCCTTTCCCCAGTGCTCTGCAAGCTCTCCAGGGCAACATAGAATCTGGGGCTCTGTGCTTTCTTTCGTTCTGAACAAGTGTTACTGTTTTCTGCACAAAAGCGATTCTGCGAAGCAATGTGAACACTTGTGGTTCCCAGGCACAGAGAAGGTGCTAGCAGGGAATTCTCTGCCTGCCTTTCCCCAGTGCTCTGCAAGCTCTCCAGGACAACATAGTATCTAGGGCTCTGTGCTTCCTTTCGTTCTGAACAAGTGTTACTGTTTTCTGCACAAAAGCGATTCTGCGAAGCACTGTGAACAGGCACAGAGAAGGTGCTAGCAGGGAATACTCTGCCTGCCTTTCCCCAGTGCTCTGCAAGCTCTCCAGGACAACATAGAATCTGGGGCTCTGTGCTTTCTTTCGTTCTGAACAAGTGTTACTGTTTTCTGCACAAAAGCGATTCTGCGAAGCAATGTGAACACTTGTCCTTCCCAGGCACAGAGAAGGTGCTAGCAGGGAATTCTCTGCCTGCCTTTCCCCAGTGCTCTGCAAGCTCTCCAGGACAACATAGTATCTGGGGCTCTGTGCTTCCTTTCGTTCTGAACAAGTGATACTGTTTTCTGCACAAAAGCGATTCTGCGAAGCACTGTGAACAGGCACAGAGAAGGTGCTAGCAGGGAATACTCTGCCTGCCTTTCCCCAGTGCTCTGCAAGCTCTCCAGGACAACATAGAATCTGGGGCTCTGTGCTTTCTTTCGTTCTGAACAAGTGTTAGTGTTGTCTGCAGAAAAGCGATTCTGCGAAGCAATGTGAACAGGCACAGAGAAGGTGCTAGCAGGGAATTCTCTGCCTGCCTTTCCCCAGTGCTCTGCAAGCTCTCCAGGGCAACATAGAATCTGGGGCTCTGTGCTTTCTTTCTTTCTGAACAAGTGTTAGTGTTTTCTGCAGAAAAGCGATTCTGCGAAGCAATGTGAACAGGCACAGAGAAGGTGCTAGCAGGGAATACTCTGCCTGCCTTTCCCCAGTGCTCTGCAAGCTCTCCAGGAAAACATAGAATCTGGGGCTCTGTGCTTTCTTTCGTTCTGAACAACTGTTAGTTTTGTCTGCACAAAAGCGATTCTGCGAAGCAAAGTGAACACTTCTCCTTCCCAGGCACAGAGAAGGTGCTAGCAGGGAATTCTCTGCCTGCCTTTCCCCAGTGCTCTGCAAGCTCTCCAGGGCAACATAGAATCTGGGGCTCTGTGCTTTCTTTCGTTCTGAACAAGTGTTACTGTTTTCTGCACAAAAGCGATTCTGCGAAGCAATGTGAACACTTGTGGTTCCCAGACACAGAGAAGGTGCTAGCAGGGAATTCTCTGCCTGCCTTTCCCCAGTGCTCTGCAAGCTCTCCAGGAAAACATAGAATCTGGGGCTCTGTGCTTTCTTTCGTTCTGAACAAGTGTTACTGTTTTCTGCACAAAAGCGATTCTGCGAAGCAATGTGAACACTTGTGGTTCCCAGGCACAGAGAAGGTGCTAGCAGGGAATACTCTGCCTGCCTTTCCCCAGTGCTCTGCAAGCTCTCCAGGAAAACATAGAATCTGGGGCTCTGTGTTTTCTTTCGTTCTGAACAACTGTTAGTGTTGTCTGCACAAAAGCGATTCTGTGAAGCAAAGTGAACACTTCTCCTTCCCAGGCACAGAGAAGGTGCTAGCAGGGAATTCTCTGCCTGCCTTTCCCCAGTGCTCTGCAAGCTCTCCAGGGCAACATAGAATCTGGGGCTCTGTGCTTTCTTTCGTTCTGAACAAGTGTTAGTGTTTTCTGCACAAAAGCGATTCTGCGAAGCAATGTGAACACTTGTGGTTCCCAGACACAGAGAAGGTGCTAGCAGGGAATTCTCTGCCTGCCTTTCCCCAGTGCTCTGCAAGCTCTCCAGGACAACATAGAATCTGGGGCTCTGTGCTTTCTTTCGTTCTGAACAAGTGTTACTGTTTTCTGCACAAAAGCGATTCTGCGAAGCACTGTGAACAGGCACAGAGAAGGTGCTAGCAGGGAATTCTCTGCCTGCCTTTCCCCAGTGCTCTGCAAGCTCTCCAGGACAACATAGAATCTGGGGCTCTGTGCTTTCTTTCGTTCTGAACAAGTGTTACTGTTTTCTGCACAAAAGCGATTCTGCGAAGCAAAGTGAACACTTGTCCTTCCCAGGCACAGAGAAGGTTCTAGCAGGGAATTCTCTGCCTGCCTTTCCCCAGTGCTCTGCAAGCTCTCCAGGAAAACATAGAATCTGGGGCTCTGTGCTTTCTTTCGTTCTGAACAAGTGTTAGTGTTTTCTGCAGAAAAGCGATTCTGCGAAGCAATGTGAACACTTGTGGTTCCCAGGCACAGAGAAGGTGCTAGCAAGGAATTCTCTGCCTGCCTTTCCCCAGTGCTCTGCAAGCTCTCCAGGACAACATAGAATCTGGGGCTCTGTGCTTTCTTTCGTTCTGAACAAGTGTTACTGTTTTCTGCACAAAAGCGATTCTGCGAAGCAATGTGAACACTTGTGGTTCCCAGGCACAGAGAAGGTGCTAGCAGGGAATTCTCTGCCTGCCTTTCCCCAGTGCTCTGCAAGCTCTCCAGGACAACATAGTATCTGGGGCTCTGTGCTTCCTTTCGTTCTGAACAAGTGATACTGTTTTCTGCACAAAAGCGATTCTGCGAAGCACTGTGAACAGGCACAGAGAAGGTGCTAGCAGGGAATACTCTGCCTGCCTTTCCCCAGTGCTCTGCAAGCTCTCCAGGACAACATAGAATCTGGGGCTCTGTGCTTTCTTTCGTTCTGAACAAGTGTTAGTGTTGTCTGCAGAAAAGCGATTCTGCGAAGCAATGTGAACAGGCACAGAGAAGGTGCTAGCAGGGAATACTCTGCCTGCCTTTCCCCAGTGCTCTGCAAGCTCTCCAGGAAAACATAGAATCTGGGGCTCTGTGCTTTCTTTCGTTCTGAACAACTGTTAGTTTTGTCTGCACAAAAGCGATTCTGCGAAGCAAAGTGAACACTTCTCCTTCCCAGGCACAGAGAAGGTGCTAGCAGGGAATTCTCTGCCTGCCTTTCCCCAGTGCTCTGCAAGCTCTCCAGGGCAACATAGAATCTGGGGCTCTGTGCTTTCTTTCGTTCTGAACAAGTGTTACTGTTTTCTGCACAAAAGCGATTCTGCGAAGCAATGTGAACACTTGTGGTTCCCAGACACAGAGAAGGTGCTAGCAGGGAATTCTCTGCCTGCCTTTCCCCAGTGCTCTGCAAGCTCTCCAGGGCAACATAGAATCTGGGGCTCTGTGCTTTCTTTCGTTCTGAACAAGTGTTACTGTTTTCTGCACAAAAGCGATTCTGCGAAGCAATGTGAACACTTGTGGTTCCCAGGCACAGAGAAGGTGCTAGCAGGGAATACTCTGCCTGCCTTTCCCCAGTGCTCTGCAAGCTCTCCAGGAAAACATAGAATCTGGGGCTCTGTGTTTTCTTTCGTTCTGAACAACTGTTAGTGTTGTCTGCACAAAAGCGATTCTGTGAAGCAAAGTGAACACTTCTCCTTCCCAGGCACAGAGAAGGTGCTAGCAGGGAATTCTCTGCCTGCCTTTCCCCAGTGCTCTGCAAGCTCTCCAGGGCAACATAGAATCTGGGGCTCTGTGCTTTCTTTCGTTCTGAACAAGTGTTACTGTTTTCTGCACAAAAGCGATTCTGCGAAGCAATGTGAACACTTGTGTTTCCCAGGCACAGAGAAGGTGCTAGCAGGGAATTCTCTGCCTGCCTTTCCCCAGTGCTCTGCAAGCTCTCCAGGGCAACATAGAATCTGGGGCTCTGTGCTTTCTTTCGTTCTGAACAAGTGTTACTGTTTTCTGCACAAAAGCGATTCTGCGAAGCAATGTGAACACTTGTGGTTCCCAGACACAGAGAAGGTGCTAGCAGGGAATTCTCTGCCTGCCTTTCCCCAGTGCTCTGCAAGCTCTCCAGGACAACATAGAATCTGGGGCTCTGTGCTTTCTTTCGTTCTGAACAAGTGTTACTGTTTTCTGCACAAAAGCGATTCTGCGAAGCAATGTGAACACTTGTGGTTCCCAGGCACAGAGAAGGTGCTAGCAGGGAATTCTCTGCCTGCCTTTCCCCAGTGCTCTGCAAGCTCTCCAGGACAACAGCAAATCTGGGGCTCTGTGCTTTCTTTCGTTCTGAACAAGTGTTAGTGTTGTCTGCACAAAAGGGATTCTCCGAAGCAAAGTGAACACTTCTGCTTCCCAGGCACAGAGAAGGTGCTAGCAGGGAATTCTCTGCCTGCCTTTCCCCAGTGCTCTGCAAGCTCTCCAGGGCAACACAAAATCTGGGGCTCTGTGCTTCCTTTCGTTCTGAACAAGTGTTAGTGTTTTCTGCACAAAAGCGATTCTGCGAAGCAATGTGAACACTTCTGCTTCCCAGGCACAGAGAAGGTGCTAGCAGGGAATTCTCTGCCTGCCTTTCCCCAGTGCTCTGCAAGCTCTCCAGGGCAACATAGAATCTGGGGCTCTGTGCTTTCTTTCGTTCTGAACAAGTGTTACTGTTTTCTGCACAAAAGCGATTCTGCGAAGCAATGTGAACACTACTCCTTCCCAGGCACAGAGAAGGTGCTAGCAGGGAATTCTCTGCCTGCCTTTCCCCAGGGCTCTGCAAGCTCTCCAGGGCAACAGCAAATCTGGGGCTCTGTGCTTTCTTTCGTTCTGAACAAGTGTTAGTGTTTTCTGCACAAAAGCGATTCTGCCAAGCAATGTGAACACTTGTGGTTCCCAGGCAAAGAGAAGGTGCTAGCAGGGAATTCTCTGCCTGCCTTTCCCCAGTGCTCTGCAAGCTCTCTAGGACAACAGCAAATCTGGGGCTCTGTGCTTTCTTTCTTTATGAACAAGTGTTAGTGTTTTCTGCTTAAAAGCGATTCAGCGAAGCAATGTGAACACTTGTGCTTCCCAGGCACAGAGAAGGTGCTAGCAGGGAATTCTCTGCCTGCCTTTCCCCAGTGCTCTGCAAGCTCTCTAGGACAACATAGTATCTGTGGCTCTGTGCTTTCTTTCGTTCTGAACAACTGTTAGTGTTTTCTGCTTAAAAGCGATTCTGCGAAGCAATGTGAATAGGCACAGAGAAGGTGCTAGCAGGGAATTCTCTGCCTGCCTTTCCCCAGTGCTCTGCAAGCTCTCCAGGGCAACATAGAATCTGGGGCTCTGTGCTTTCTTTCGTTCTGAACAAGTGTTACTGTTTTCTGCACAAAAGCGATTCTGCGAAGCAATGTGAACACTTGTGGTTCCCAGGCACAGAGAAGGTGCTAGCAGGGAATTCTCTGCCTGCCTTTCCCCAGTGCTCTGCAAGCTCTCCAGGGCAACATAGAATCTGGGGCTCTGTGCTTTCTTTCGTTCTGAACAAGTGTTACTGTTTTCTGCACAAAAGCGATTCTGCGAAGCAATGTGAACACTTGTGGTTCCCAGGCACAGAGAAGGTGCTAGCAGGGAATTCTCTGCCTGCCTTTCCCCAGTGCTCTGCAAGCTCTCCAGGGCAACATAGAATCTGGGGCTCTGTGCTTTCTTTCGTTCTGAACAAGTGTTACTGTTTTCTGCACAAAAGCGATTCTGCGAAGCAATGTGAACACTTGTGTTTCCCAGACACAGAGAAGGTGCTAGCAGGGAATTCTCTGCCTGCCTTTCCCCAGTGCTCTGCAAGCTCTCCAGGACAACAGCAAATCTGGGGCTCTGTGCTTTCTTTCGTTCTGAACAAGTGTTACTGTTTTCTGCACATAAGCGATTCTGCGAAGCAATGTGAACACTTGTGGTTCCCAGGCACAGAGAAGGTGCTAGCAGGGAATTCTCTGCCTGCCTTTCCCCAGTGCTCTGCAAGCTCTCCAGGACAACATAGTTTCTGGGGCTCTGTGCTTCCTTTCGTTCTGAACAAGTGTTACTGTTTTCTGCACAAAAGCGATTGTGCGAAGCACTGTGAACAGGCACAGAGAAGGTGCTAGCAGGGAATTCTCTGCCTGCCTTTCCCCAGTGCTCTGCAAGCTCTCCAGGACAACATAGAATCTGGGGCTCTGTGCTTTCTTTCCTTCTGAACAAGTGTTACTGTTTTCTGCACAAAAGCGATTCTGCGAAGCACTGTGAACAGGCACAGAGAAGGTGCTAGCAGGGAATTCTCTGCCTGCCTTTCCCCAGTGCTCTGCAAGCTCTCCAGGACAACAGCAAATCTGGGGCTCTGTGCTTCTTTTCGTTCTGAACAAGTGTTAGTGTTTTCTGCACAAAAGCGATTCTGCGAAGCAATGTGAACACTTGTGGTTCCCAGACACAGAGAAGGTGCTAGCAGGGAATTCTCTGCCTGCCTTTCCCCAGTGCTCTGCAAGCTCTCCAGGGCAACATAGAATCTGGGGCTCTGTGCTTTCTTTCGTTCTGAACAAGTGTTACTGTTTTCTGCACAAAAGCGATTCTGCGAAGCAATGTGAACACTTGTGGTTCCCAGGCACAGAGAAGGTGCTAGCAGGGAATTCTCTGCCTGCCTTTCCCCAGTGCTCTGCAAGCTCTCCAGGGCAACATAGAATCTGGGGCTCTGTGCTTTCTTTCGTTCTGAACAAGTGTTACTGTTTTCTGCACAAAAGCGATTCTGCGAAGCAATGTGAACACTTGTGTTTCCCAGGCACAGAGAAGGTGCTAGCAGGGAATTCTCTGCCTGCCTTTCCCCAGTGCTCTGCAAGCTCTCCAGGACAACATAGTTTCTGGGGCTCTGTGCTTGCTTTCGTTCTGAACAAGTGTTACTGTTTTCTGCACAAAAGCGATTGTGCGAAGCACTGTGAACAGGCACAGAGAAGGTGCTAGCAGGGAATTCTCTGCCTGCCTTTCCCCAGTGCTCTGCAAGCTCTCCAGGACAACATAGAATCTGGGGCTCTGTGCTTTCTTTCGTTCTGAACAAGTGTTAGTGTTGTCTGCACAAAAGGGATTCTCCGAAGCAAAGTGAACACTTCTGCTTCCCAGGCACAGAGAAGGTGCTAGCAGGGAATTCTCTGCCTGCCTTTCCCCAGTGCTCTGCAAGCTCTCCAGGGCAACACAAAATCTGGGGCTCTGTGCTTCCTTTCCTTCTGAACAAGTGTTAGTGTTTTCTGCACAAAAGCGATTCTGCGAAGCAATGTGAACACTTGTGGTTCCCAGGCACAGAGAAGGTGCTAGCAGGGAATTCTCTGCCTGCCTTTCCCCAGTGCTCTGCAAGCTCTCCAGGGCAACATAGAATCTGGGGCTCTGTGCTTTCTTTCGTTCTGAACAAGTGTTACTGTTTTCTGCACAAAAGCGATTCTGCGAAGCAATGTGAACACTACTCCTTCCCAGGCACAGAGAAGGTGCTAGCAGGGAATTCTCTGCCTGCCTTTCCCCAGTGCTCTGCAAGCTCTCCAGGGCAACAGCAAATCTGGGGCTCTGTGCTTTCTTTTGTTCCGAACAAGTGTTAGTGTTTTCTGCACAAAAGCGATTCTGCGAAGCAATGTGAACACTTGTGGTTCCCAGGCAAAGAGAAGGTGCTAGCAGGGAATTCTCTGCCTGCCTTTCCCCAGTGCTCTGCAAGCTCTCTAGGACAACAGCAAATCTGGGGCTCTGTGCTTTCTTTCTTTCTGAACAAGTGTTAGTGTTTTCTGCTTAAAAGCGATTCAGCGAAGCAATGTGAACACTTGTGCTTCCCAGGCACAGAGAAGGTGCTAGCAGGGAATTCTCTGCCTGCCTTTCCCCAGTGCTCTGCAAGCTCTCTAGGACAACATAGTATCTGTGGCTCTGTGCTTTCTTTCGTTCTGAACAACTGTTAGTGTTTTCTGCTTAAAAGCGATTCTGCGAAGCAATGTGAATAGGCACAGAGAAGGTGCTAGCAGGGAATTCTCTGCCTGCCTTTCCCCAGTGCTCTGCAAGCTCTCCAGGGCAACATAGAATCTGGGGCTCTGTGCTTTCTTTCGTTCTGAACAAGTGTTACTGTTTTCTGCACAAAAGCGATTCTGCGAAGCAATGTGAACACTTGTGTTTCCCAGGCACAGAGAAGGTGCTAGCAGGGAATTCTCTGCCTGCCTTTCCCCAGTGCTCTGCAAGCTCTCCAGGGCAACATAGAATCTGGGGCTCTGTGCTTTCTTTCGTTCTGAACAAGTGTTACTGTTTTCTGCACAAAAGCGATTCTGCGAAGCAATGTGAACACTTGTGGTTCCCAGGCACAGAGAAGGTGCTAGCAGGGAATTCTCTGCCTGCCTTTCCCCAGTGCTCTGCAAGCTCTCCAGGGCAACATAGAATCTGGGGCTCTGTGCTTTCTTTCGTTCTGAACAAGTGTTACTGTTTTCTGCACAAAAGCGATTCTGCGAAGCAATGTGAACACTTGTGGTTCCCAGGCACAGAGAAGGTGCTAGCAGGGAATTCTCTGCCTGCCTTTCCCCAGTGCTCTGCAAGCTCTCCAGGACAACATAGTTTCTGGGGCTCTGTGCTTCCTTTCGTTCTGAACAAGTGTTACTGTTTTCTGCACAAAAGCGATTGTGCGAAGCACTGTGAACAGGCACAGAGAAGGTGCTAGCAGGGAATTCTCTGCCTGCCTTTCCCCAGTGCTCTGCAAGCTCTCCAGGACAACATAGAATCTGGGGCTCTGTGCTTTCTTTCGTTCTGAACAAGTGTTACTGTTTTCTGTACAAAAGCGATTCTGCGAAGCAATGTGAACAGGCACAGAGAAGGTGCTAGCAGGGAATTCTCTGCCTGCCTTTCCCCAGTGCTCTGCAAGCTCTCCAGGACAACAGCAAATCTGGGGCTCTGTGCTTTCTTTCGTTCTGAACAAGTGTTAGTGTTGTCTGCACAAAAGGGATTCTCCGAAGCAAAGTGAACACTTCTGCTTCCCAGGCACAGAGAAGGTGCTAGCAGGGAATTCTCTGCCTGCCTTTCCCCAGTGCTCTGCAAGCTCTCCAGGGCAACACAAAATCTGGGGCTCTGTGCTTCCTTTCGTTCTGAACAAGTGTTAGTGTTTTCTGCACAAAAGCGATTCTGCGAAGCAATGTGAACACTTGTGGTTCCCAGGCACAGAGAAGGTGCTAGCAGGGAATTCTCTGCCTGCCTTTCCCCAGTGCTCTGCAAGCTCTCCAGGGCAACATAGAATCTGGGGCTCTGTGCTTTCTTTCGTTCTGAACAAGTGTTACTGTTTTCTGCACAAAAGCGATTCTGCGAAGCACTGTGAACAGGCACAGAGAAGGTGCTAGCAGGGAATACTCTGCCTGCCTTTCCCCAGTGCTCTGCAAGCTCTCCAGGGCAACATAGAATCTGGGGCTCTGTGCTTTCTTTCGTTCTGAACAAGTGTTAGTGTTGTCTGCAGAAAAGCGATTCTGCGAAGCAATGTGAACAGGCACAGAGAAGGTGCTAGCAGGGAATTCTCTGCCTGCCTTTCCCCAGTGCTCTGCAAGCTCTCCAGGGCAACATAGAATCTGGGGCTCTGTGCTTTCTTTCTTTCTGAACAAGTGTTAGTGTTTTCTGCAGAAAAGCGATTCTGCGAAGCAATGTGAACAGGCAGAGAGAAGGTGCTAGCAGGGAATACTCTGCCTGCCTTTCCCCAGTGCTCTGCAAGCTCTCCAGGAAAACATAGAATCTGGGGCTCTGTGCTTTCTTTCGTTCTGAACAACTGTTAGTGTTGTCTGCACAAAAGCGATTCTGCGAAGCAAAGTGAACACTTCTCCTTCCCAGGCACAGAGAAGGTGCTAGCAGGGAATTCTCTGCCTGCCTTTCCCCAGTGCTCTGCAAGCTCTCCAGGGCAACATAGAATCTGGGGCTCTGTGCTTTCTTTCGTTCTGAACAAGTGTTACTGTTTTCTGCACAAAAGCGATTCTGCGAAGCAATGTGAACACTTGTGGTTCCCAGACACAGAGAAGGTGCTAGCAGGGAATTCTCTGCCTGCCTTTCCCCAGTGCTCTGCAAGCTCTCCAGGGCAACATAGAATCTGGGGCTCTGTGCTTTCTTTCGTTCTGAACAAGTGTTAGTGTTTTCTGCACAAAAGCGATTCTGCGAAGCAATGTGAACACTTGTGGTTCCCAGGCACAGAGAAGGTGCTAGCAGGGAATACTCCGCCTGCCTTTCCCCAGTGCTCTGCAAGCTCTCCAGGACAACATAGAATCTGGGGCTCTGTGTTTTCTTTCGTTCTGAACAACTGTTAGTGTTGTCTGCACAAAAGCGATTCTGTGAAGCAAAGTGAACACTTCTCCTTCCCAGGCACAGAGAAGGTGCTAGCAGGGAATTCTCTGCCTGCCTTTCCCCAGTGCTCTGCAAGCTCTCCAGGGCAACATAGAATCTGGGGCTCTGTGCTTTCTTTCGTTCTGAACAAGTGTTACTGTTTTCTGCACAAAAGCGATTCTGCGAAGCAATGTGAACACTTGTGTTTCCCAGGCACAGAGAAGGTGCTAGCAGGGAATTCTCTGCCTGCCTTTCCCCAGTGCTCTGCAAGCTCTCCAGGGCAACATAGAATCTGGGGCTCTGTGCTTTCTTTCGTTCTGAACAAGTGTTACTGTTTTCTGCACAAAAGCGATTCTGCGAAGCAATGTGAACACTTGTGGTTCCCAGACACAGAGAAGGTGCTAGCAGGGAATTCTCTGCCTGCCTTTCCCCAGTGCTCTGCAAGCTCTCCAGGGCAACATAGAATCTGGGGCTCTGTGCTTTCTTTCGTTCTGAACAAGTGTTACTGTTTTCTGCACAAAAGCGATTCTGCGAAGCAATGTGAACACTTGTGGTTCCCAGGCACAGAGAAGGTGCTAGCAAGGAATTCTCTGCCTGCCTTTCCCCAGTGCTCTGCAAGCTCTCCAGGGCAACATAGAATCTGGGGCTCTGTGCTTTCTTTCGTTCTGAACAAGTGTTACTGTTTTCTGCACAAAAGCGATTCTGCGAAGCAATGTGAACACTTGTGGTTCCCAGGCACAGAGAAGGTGCTAGCAGGGAATTCTCTGCCTGCCTTTCCCCAGTGCTCTGCAAGCTCTCCAGGACAACATAGTTTCTGGGGCTCTGTGCTTCCTTTCGTTCTGAACAAGTGTTACTGTTTTCTGCACAAAAGCGATTCTGCGAAGCAATGTGAACAGGCACAGAGAAGGTGCTAGCAGGGAATTCTCTGCCTGCCTTTCCCCAGTGCTCTGCAAGCTCTCCAGGACAACATAGAATCTGGGGCTCTGTGCTTTCTTTCGTTCTGAACAAGTGTTAGTGTTGTCTGCACAAAAGGGATTCTCCGAAGCAAAGTGAACACTTCTGCTTCCCAGGCACAGAGAAGGTGCTAGCAGGGAATTCTCTGCCTGCCTTTCCCCAGTGCTCTGCAAGCTCTCCAGGGCAACACAAAATCTGGGGCTCTGTGCTTCCTTTCGTTCTGAACAAGTGTTAGTGTTTTCTGCACAAAAGCGATTCTGCGAAGCAATGTGAACACTTCTGCTTCCCAGGCACAGAGAAGGTGCTAGCAGGGAATTCTCTGCCTGCCTTTCCCCAGTGCTCTGCAAGCTCTCCAGGGCAACATAGAATCTGGGGCTCTGTGCTTTCTTTCGTTCTGAACAAGTGTTACTGTTTTCTGCACAAAAGCGATTCTGCGAAGCAATGTGAACACTACTCCTTCCCAGGCACAGAGAAGGTGCTAGCAGGGAATTCTCTGCCTGCCTTTCCCCAGGGCTCTGTAAGCTCTCCAGGGCAACAGCAAATCTGGGGCTCTGTGCTTTCTTTCGTTCTGAACAAGTGTTAGTGTTTTCTGCACAAAAGCGATTCTGCGAAGCAATGTGAACACTTGTGGTTCCCAGGCACAGAGAAGGTGCTAGCAGGGAATTCTCTGCCTGCCTTTCCCCAGTGCTCTGCAAGCTCTCCAGGGCAACAGCAAATCTGGGGCTCTGTGCTTTCTTTCGTTCCGAACAAGTGTTAGTGTTTTCTGCACAAAAGCGATTCTGCCAAGCAATGTGAACACTTGTGGTTCCCAGGCAAAGAGAAGGTGCTAGCAGGGAATTCTCTGCCTGCCTTTCCCCAGTGCTCTGCAAGCTCTCTAGGACAACAGCAAATCTGGGGCTCTGTGCTTTCTTTCTTTCTGAACAAGTGTTAGTGTTTTCTGCTTAAAAGCGATTCAGCGAAGCAATGTGAACACTTGTGCTTCCCAGGCACAGAGAAGGTGCTAGCAGGGAATTCTCTGCCTGCCTTTCCCCAGTGCTCTGCAAGCTCTCTAGGACAACATAGTATCTGTGCCTCTGTGCTTTCTTTCGTTCTGAACAACTGTTAGTGTTTTCTGCTTAAAAGCGATTCTGCGAAGCAATGTGAATAGGCACAGAGAAGGTGCTAGCAGGGAATTCTCTGCCTGCCTTTCCCCAGTGATCTGCAAGCTCTCCAGGGCAACATAGAATCTGGGGCTCTGTGCTTTCTTTCGTTCTGAACAAGTGTTACTGTTTTCTGCACAAAAGCGATTCTGCGAAGCAATGTGAACACTTGTGGTTCCCAGGCACAGAGAAGGTGCTAGCAGGGAATTCTCTGCCTGCCTTTCCCCAGTGCTCTGCAAGCTCTCCAGGGCAACATAGAATCTGGGGCTCTGTGCTTTCTTTCGTTCTGAACAAGTGTTACTGTTTTCTGCACAAAAGCGATTCTGCGAAGCAAAGTGAACACTTGTCCTTCCCAGGCACAGAGAAGGTGCTAGCAGGGAATTCTCTGCCTGCCTTTCCCCAGTGCTCTGCAAGCTCTCCAGGGCAACATAGAATCTGGGGCTCTGTGCTTTCTTTCGTTCTGAACAAGTGTTACTGTTTTCTGCACAAAAGCGATTCTGCGAAGCAATGTGAACACTTGTGGTTCCCAGACACAGAGAAGGTGCTATCAGGGAATTCTCTGCCTGCCTTTCCCCAGTGCTCTGCAAGCTCTCCAGGACAACATAGTTTCTGGGGCTCTGTGCTTCCTTTCGTTCTGAACAAGTGTTACTGTTTTCTGCACAAAAGCGATTGTGCGAAGCACTGTGAACAGGCACAGAGAAGGTGCTAGCAGGGAATTCTCTGCCTGCCTTTCCCCAGTGCTCTGCAAGCTCTCCAGGACAACATAGAATCTGGGGCTCTGTGCTTTCTTTCGTTCTGAACAAGTGTTACTGTTTTCTGCACAAAAGCGATTCTGCGAAGCACTGTGAACAGGCACAGAGAAGGTGCTAGCAGGGAATTCTCTGCCTGCCTTTCCCCAGTGCTCTGCAAGCTCTCCAGGACAACAGCAAATCTGGGGCTCTGTGCTTTCTTTCGTTCTGAACAAGTGTTAGTGTTGTCTGCACAAAAGGGATTCTCCGAAGCAAAGTGAACACTTCTGCTTCCCAGGCACAGAGAAGGTGCTAGCAGGGAATTCTCTGCCTGCCTTTCCCCAGTGCTCTGCAAGCTCTCCAGGGCAACACAAAATCTGGGGCTCTGTGCTTCTTTTCGTTCTGAACAAGTGTTAGTGTTTTCTGCACAAAAGCGATTCTGCGAAGCAATGTGAACACTTGTGTTTCCCAGGCACAGAGAAGGTGCTAGCAGGGAATTCTCTGCCTGCCTTTCCCCAGTGCTCTGCAAGCTCTCCAGGGCAACATAGAATCTGGGGCTCTGTGCTTTCTTTCGTTCTGAACAAGTGTTACTGTTTTCTGCACAAAAGCGATTCTGCGAAGCAATGTGAACACTTGTGGTTCCCAGACACAGAGAAGGTGCTAGCAGGGAATTCTCTGCCTGCCTTTCCCCAGTGCTCTGCAAGCTCTCCAGGGCAACATAGAATCTGGGGCTCTGTGCTTTCTTTCGTTCTGAACAAGTGTTACTGTTTTCTGCACAAAAGCGATTCTGCGAAGCAATGTGAACACTTGTGTTTCCCAGGCACAGAGAAGGTGCTAGCAGGGAATTCTCTGCCTGCCTTTCCCCAGTGCTCTGCAAGCTCTCCAGGGCAACATAGAATCTGGGGCTCTGTGCTTTCTTTCGTTCTGAACAAGTGTTACTGTTTTCTGCACAAAAGCGATTCTGCGAAGCAATGTGAACACTTGTGGTTCCCAGACACAGAGAAGGTGCTAGCAGTGAATTCTCTGCCTGCCTTTCCCCAGTGCTCTGCAAGCTCTCCAGGGCAACATAGAATCTGGGGCTCTGTGCTTTCTTTCGTTCTGAACAAGTGTTACTGTTTTCTGCACAAAAGCGATTCTGCGAAGCAATGTGAACACTTGTGGTTCCCAGGCACAGAGAAGGTGCTAGCAGGGAATTCTCTGCCTGCCTTTCCCCAGTGCTCTGCAAGCTCTCCAGGGCAACATAGAATCTGGGGCTCTGTGCTTTCTTTCGTTCTGAACAAGTGTTACTGTTTTCTGCACAAAAGCGATTCTGCGAAGCAATGTGAACACTTGTGGTTCCCAGGCACAGAGAAGGTGCTAGCAGGGAATTCTCTGCCTGCCTTTCCCCAGTGCTCTGCAAGCTCTCCAGGACAACATAGTTTCTGGGGCTCTGTGCTTCCTTTCGTTCTGAACAAGTGTTACTGTTTTCTGCACAAAAGCGATTGTGCGAAGCACTGTGAACAGGCACAGAGAAGGTGCTAGCAGGGAATTCTCTGCCTGCCTTTCCCCAGTGCTCTGCAAGCTCTCCAGGACAACAGCAAATCTGGGGCTCTGTGCTTTCTTTCGTTCTGAACAAGTGTTAGTGTTGTCTGCACAAAAGGGATTCTCCGAAGCAAAGTGAACACTTCTGCTTCCCAGGCACAGAGAAGGTGCTAGCAGGGAATTCTCTGCCTGCCTTTCCCCAGTGCTCTGCAAGCTCTCCAGGGCAACACAAAATCTGGGGCTCTGTGCTTCCTTTCGTTCTGAACAAGTGTTAGTGTTTTCTGCACAAAAGCGATTCTGCGAAGCAATGTGAACACTTGTGGTTCCCAGGCACAGAGAAGGTGCTAGCAGGGAATTCTCTGCCTGCCTTTCCCCAGTGCTCTGCAAGCTCTCCAGGGCAACATAGAATCTGGGGCTCTGTGCTTTCTTTCGTTCTGAACAAGTGTTACTGTTTTCTGCACAAAAGCGATTCTGCGAAGCAATGTGAACACTACTCCTTCCCAGGCACAGAGAAGGTGCTAGCAGGGAATTCTCTGCCTGCCTTTCCCCAGGGCTCTGTAAGCTCTCCAGGGCAACAGCAAATCTGGGGCTCTGTGCTTTCTTTCGTTCTGAACAAGTGTTAGTGTTTTCTGCACAAAAGCGATTCTGCGAAGCAATGTGAACACTTGTGGTTCCCAGGCAAAGAGAAGGTGCTAGCAGGGAATTCTCTGCCTGCCTTTCCCCAGTGCTCTGCAAGCTCTCTAGGACAACAGCAAATCTGGGGCTCTGTGCTTTCTTTGTTTCTGAACAAGTGTTAGTGTTTTCTGCTTAAAAGCGATTCAGCGAAGCAATGTGAACACTTGTGCTTCCCAGGCACAGAGAAGGTGCTAGCAGGGAATTCTCTGCCTGCCTTTCCCCAGTGCTCTGCAAGCTCTCTAGGACAACATAGTATCTGTGGCTCTGTGCTTTCTTTCGTTCTGAACAACTGTTAGTGTTTTCTGCTTAAAAGCGATTCTGCGAAGCAATGTGAATAGGCACAGAGAAGGTGCTAGCAGGGAATTCTCTGCCTGCCTTTCCCCAGTGCTCTGCAAGCTCTCCAGGGCAACATAGAATCTGGGGCTCTGTGCTTTCTTTCGTTCTGAACAAGTGTTACTGTTTTCTGCACAAAAGCGATTCTGCGAAGCAATGTGAACACTTGTGGTTCCCAGGCACAGAGAAGGTGCTAGCAGGGAATTCTCTGCCTGCCTTTCCCCAGTGCTCTGCAAGCTCTCCAGGGCAACATAGAATCTGGGGCTCTGTGCTTTCTTTCGTTCTGAACAAGTGTTACTGTTTTCTGCACAAAAGCGATTCTGCGAAGCAAAGTGAACACTTGTCCTTCCCAGGCACAGAGAAGGTGCTAGCAAGGAATTCTCTGCCTGCCTTTCCCCAGTGCTCTGCAAGCTCTCCAGGGCAACATAGAATCTGGGGCTCTGTGCTTTCTTTCGTTCTGAACAAGTGTTACTGTTTTCTGCACAAAAGCGATTCTGCGAAGCAATGTGAACACTTGTGGTTCCCAGACACAGAGAAGGTGCTAGCAGGGAATTCTCTGCCTGCCTTTCCCCAGTGCTCTGCAAGCTCTCCAGGACAACAGCAAATCTGGGGCTCTGTGCTTTCTTTCTTTCTGAACAAATGTTAGTGTTTTCTGCTTAAAAGCGATTCTGCGAAGCAATGTGAATACTTGTGCTTCCCAGGCACAGAGAAGGTGCTAGCAGGGAATTCTCTGCCTGCCTTTCCCCAGTGCTCTGCAAGCTCTCCAGGACAACATAGTTTCTGGGGCTCTGTGCTTCCTTTCGTTCTGAACAAGTGTTACTGTTTTCTGCAGAAAAGCGATTGTGCGAAGCACTGTGAACAGGCACAGAGAAGGTGCTAGCAGGGAATTCTCTGCCTGCCTTTCCCCAGTGCTCTGCAAGCTCTCCAGGACAACATAGAATCTGGGGCTCTGTGCTTTCTTTCGTTCTGAACAAGTGTTACTGTTTTCTGCACAAAAGCGATTCTGCGAAGCACTGTGAACAGGCACAGAGAAGGTGCTAGCAGGGAATTCTCTGCCTGCCTTTCCCCAGTGCTCTGCAAGCTCTCCAGGACAACAGCAAATCTGGGGCTCTGTGCTTTCTTTCGTTCTGAACAACTGTTAGTGTTGTCTGCACAAAAGGGATTCTACGAAGCAAAGTGAACACTTCTGCTTCCCAGGCACAGAGAAGGTGCTAGCAGGGAATTCTCTGCCTGCCTTTCCCCAGTGCTCTGCAAGCTCTCCAGGGCAACACAAAATCTGGGGCTCTGTGCTTCTTTTCGTTCTGAACAAGTGTTAGTGTTTTCTGCACAAAAGCGATTCTGCGAAGCAATGTGAACACTTGTGGTTCCCAGGCACAGAGAAGGTGCTAGCAGGGAATTCTCTGCCTGCCTTTCCCCAGTGCTCTGCAAGCTCTCCAGGGCAACATAGAATCTGGGGCTCTGTGCTTTCTTTCGTTCTGAACAAGTGTTACTGTTTTCTGCACAAAAGCGATTCTGCCAAGCAATGTGAACACTTGTGGTTCCCAGGCAAAGAGAAGGTGCTAGCAGGGAATTCTCTGCCTGCCTTTCCCCAGTGCTCTGCAAGCTCTCTAGGACAACAGCAAATCTGGGGCTCTGTGCTTTCTTTCTTTCTGAACAAGTGTTAGTGTTTTCTGCTTAAAAGCGATTCAGCGAAGCAATGTGAATACTTGTGCTTCCCAGGCACAGAGAAGGTGCTAGCAGGGAATTCTCTGCCTGCCTTTCCCCAGTGCTCTGCAAGCTCTCCAGGACAACAGCAAATCTGGGGCTCTGTGCTTTCTTTCGTTCTGAACAAGTGTTAGTGTTTTCTGCACAAAAGCGATTCTGCGAAGCAATGTGAACACTTGTGGTTCCCAGACACAGAGAAGGTGCTAGCAGGGAATTCTCTGCCTGCCTTTCCCCAGTGCTCTGCAAGCTCTCCAGGACAACAGCAAATCTGGGGCTCTGTGCTTTCTTTCGTTCTGAACAAGTGATACTGTTTTCTGCACAAAAGCGATTCTGCGAAGCACTGTGAACAGGCACAGAGAAGGTGCTAGCAGGGAATACTCTGCCTGCCTTTCCCCAGTGCTCTGCAAGCTCTCCAGGACAACATAGAATCTGGGGCTCTGTGCTTTCTTTCGTTCTGAACAAGTGTTAGTGTTGTCTGCAGAAAAGCGATTCTGCGAAGCAATGTGAACAGGCACAGAGAAGGTGCTAGCAGGGAATTCTCTGCCTGCCTTTCCCCAGTGCTCTGCAAGCTCTCCAGGGCAACATAGAATCTGGGGCTCTGTGCTTTCTTTCTTTCTGAACAAGTGTTAGTGTTTTCTGCACAAAAGCGATTCTGCGAAGCAATGTGAACAGGCAGAGAGAAGGTGCTAGCAGGGAATTCTCTGCCTGCCTTTCCCCAGTGCTCTGCAAGCTCTCCAGGGCAACATAGTATCTGGGGCTCTGTGCTTTCTTTCGTTCTGAACAACTGTTAGTGTTTTCTGCTTAAAAGCGATTCTGCGAAGCAAAGTGAACACTTCTCCTTCCCAGGTACAGAGAATGTGCTAGCAGGGAATTCTCTGCCTGCCTTTCCCCAGTGCTCTGCAAGCTCTCCAGGACAACATAGTATCTGGGGCTCTGTGCTTTCTTTCTTTCTGAACAAGTGTTAGTGTTTTCTGCTTAAAAGCGATTCTGCGAAGCAATGTGAATACTTGTGCTTCCCAGGCACAAAGAAGGTGCTAGCAGGGAATTCTCTGCCTGCCTTTCCCCAGTGCTCTGCAAGCTCTCCAGGACAACATAGAATCTGGGGCTCTGTGCTTTCTTTCGTTCTGAACAAGTGTTACTGTTTTCTGCACAAAAGCGATTCTGCGAAGCAATGTGAACACTTGTGGTTCCCAGACACAGAGAAGGTGCTAGCAGGGAATTCTCTGCCTGCCTTTCCCCAGTGCTCTGCAAGCTCTCCAGGACAACATAGAATCTGGGGCTCTGTGCTTTCTTTCGTTCTGAACAAGTGTTAGTGTTTTCTGCACAAAAGCGATTCTGCGAAGCAATGTGAACACTTGTGGTTCCCAGGCACAGAGAAGGTGCTAGCAGGGAATTCTCTGCCTGCCTTTCCCCAGTGCTCTGCAAGCTCTCCAGGGCAACATAGAATCTGGGGCTCTGTGCTTTCTTTCGTTCTGAACAAGTGTTAGTGTTTTCTGCACAAAAGCAATTCTGCGAAGCAATGTGAACAGGCACAGAGAAGGTGCTAGCAGGGAATTCTCTGCCTGCCTTTCCCCAGTGCTCTGCAAGCTCTCCAGGACAACATAGAATCTGGGGCTCTGTGCTTTCTTTCGTTCTGAACAAGTGTTAGTGTTTTCTGCACAAAAGCGATTCTGCGAAGCAATGTGAACACTTGTGGTTCCCAGGCACAGAGAAGGTGCTAGCAGGGAATTCTCTGCCTTCCTTTCCCAATGCTCTGCAAGCTCTCCAGGACAACATAAAATCTGGGGCTCTGTGCTTTCTTTCGTTCTGAACAACTGTTAGTGTTTTCTGCTTAAAAGCGATTCTGCGAAGCAAAGTGAACACTTCTCCTTCCCAGGCACAGAGAAGGTGCTATCAGGGAATTATCTGCCTGCCTTTCCCCAGTGCTATGCAAGCTCTCCAGGACAACAGCAAATCTGGGGCTCTGTGCTTTCTTTCGTTCTGAACAAGTGTTAGTGTTTTCTGCACAAAAGCGATTCTGCGAAGCAATGTGAACACTTGTGTTTCCCAGGCACAGAGAAGGTGCTAGCAGGGAATTCTCTGCCTGCCTTTCCCCAGTGCTCTGCAAGCTCTCCAGGACAACATAGAATCTGGGGCTCTGTGCTTTCTTTCGTTCTGAACAAGTGTTACTGTTTTCTGCACAAAAGCGATTCTGCGAAGCAAAGTGAACACTTGTCCTTCCCAGGCACAGAGAAGGTGCTAGCAGGGAATTCTCTGCCTGCCTTTCCCCAGTGCTCTGCAAGCTCTCCAGGAAAACATAGAATCTGGGGCTCTGTGCTTTCTTTCGTTCTGAACAAGTGTTAGTGTTTTCTGCAGAAAAGCGATTCTGCGAAGCAATGTGAACACTTGTGGTTCCCAGGCACAGAGAAGGTGCTAGCAAGGAATTCTCTGCCTGCCTTTCCCCAGTGCTCTGCAAGCTCTCCAGGGCAACATAGAATCTGGGGCTCTGTGCTTTCTTTCGTTCTGAACAAATGTTACTGTTTTCTGCACAAAAGCGATTCTGCGAAGCAATGTGAACACTTGTGGTTCCCAGACACAGAGAAGGTGCTAGCAGGGAATTCTCTGCCTGCCTTTCCCCAGTGCTCTGCAAGCTCTCCAGGACAACAGCAAATCTGGGGCTCTGTGCTTTCTTTCTTTCTGAACAAATGTTAGTGTTTTCTGCTTAAAAGCGATTCTGCGAAGCAATGTGAATACTTGTGCTTCCCAGGCACAGAGAAGGTGCTAGCAGGGAATTCTCTGCCTGCCTTTCCCCAGTGCTCTGCAAGCTCTCCAGGACAACATAGTTTCTGGGGCTCTGTGCTTCCTTTCGTTCTGAACAAGTGTTACTGTTTTCTGCAGAAAAGCGATTGTGCGAAGCACTGTGAACAGGCACAGAGAAGGTGCTAGCAGGGAATTCTCTGCCTGCCTTTCCCCAGTGCTCTGCAAGCTCTCCAGGACAACATAGAATCTGGGGCTCTGTGCTTTCTTTCGTTCTGAACAAGTGTTACTGTTTTCTGCACAAAAGCGATTCTGCGAAGCACTGTGAACAGGCACAGAGAAGGTGCTAGCAGGGAATTCTCTGCCTGCCTTTCCCCAGTGCTCTGCAAGCTCTCCAGGACAACAGCAAATCTGGGGCTCTGTGCTTTCTTTCGTTCTGAACAACTGTTAGTGTTGTCTGCACAAAAGGGATTCTACGAAGCAAAGTGAACACTTCTGCTTCCCAGGCACAGAGAAGGTGCTAGCAGGGAATTCTCTGCCTGCCTTTCCCCAGTGCTCTGCAAGCTCTCCAGGGCAACACAAAATCTGGGGCTCTGTGCTTCTTTTCGTTCTGAACAAGTGTTAGTGTTTTCTGCACAAAAGCGATTCTGCGAAGCAATGTGAACACTTGTGGTTCCCAGGCACAGAGAAGGTGCTAGCAGGGAATTCTCTGCCTGCCTTTCCCCAGTGCTCTGCAAGCTCTCCAGGGCAACATAGAATCTGGGGCTCTGTGCTTTCTTTCGTTCTGAACAAGTGTTACTGTTTTCTGCACAAAAGCGATTCTGCCAAGCAATGTGAACACTTGTGGTTCCCAGGCAAAGAGAAGGTGCTAGCAGGGAATTCTCTGCCTGCCTTTCCCCAGTGCTCTGCAAGCTCTCTAGGACAACAGCAAATCTGGGGCTCTGTGCTTTCTTTCTTTCTGAACAAGTGTTAGTGTTTTCTGCTTAAAAGCGATTCAGCGAAGCAATGTGAATACTTGTGCTTCCCAGGCACAGAGAAGGTGCTAGCAGGGAATTCTCTGCCTGCCTTTCCCCAGTGCTCTGCAAGCTCTCCAGGACAACAGCAAATCTGGGGCTCTGTGCTTTCTTTCGTTCTGAACAAGTGTTAGTGTTTTCTGCACAAAAGCGATTCTGCGAAGCAATGTGAACACTTGTGGTTCCCAGACACAGAGAAGGTGCTAGCAGGGAATTCTCTGCCTGCCTTTCCCCAGTGCTCTGCAAGCTCTCCAGGACAAGAGCAAATCTGGGGCTCTGTGCTTTCTTTCGTTCTGAACAAGTGATACTGTTTTCTGCACAAAAGCGATTCTGCGAAGCACTGTGAACAGGCACAGAGAAGGTGCTAGCAGGGAATACTCTGCCTGCCTTTCCCCAGTGCTCTGCAAGCTCTCCAGGACAACATAGAATCTGGGGCTCTGTGCTTTCTTTCGTTCTGAACAAGTGTTAGTGTTGTCTGCAGAAAAGCGATTCTGCGAAGCAATGTGAACAGGCACAGAGAAGGTGCTAGCAGGGAATTCTCTGCCTGCCTTTCCCCAGTGCTCTGCAAGCTCTCCAGGGCAACATAGAATCTGGGGCTCTGTGCTTTCTTTCTTTCTGAACAAGTGTTAGTGTTTTCTGCACAAAAGCGATTCTGCGAAGCAATGTGAACAGGCAGAGAGAAGGTGCTAGCAGGGAATTCTCTGCCTGCCTTTCCCCAGTGCTCTGCAAGCTCTCCAGGGCAACATAGTATCTGGGGCTCTGTGCTTTCTTTCGTTCTGAACAACTGTTAGTGTTTTCTGCTTAAAAGCGATTCTGCGAAGCAAAGTGAACACTTCTCCTTCCCAGGTACAGAGAATGTGCTAGCAGGGAATTCTCTGCCTGCCTTTCCCCAGTGCTCTGCAAGCTCTCCAGGACAACATAGTATCTGGGGCTCTGTGCTTTCTTTCTTTCTGAACAAGTGTTAGTGTTTTCTGCTTAAAAGCGATTCTGCGAAGCAATGTGAATACTTGTGCTTCCCAGGCACAAAGAAGGTGCTAGCAGGGAATTCTCTGCCTGCCTTTCCCCAGTGCTCTGCAAGCTCTCCAGGACAACATAGAATCTGGGGCTCTGTGCTTTCTTTCGTTCTGAACAAGTGTTACTGTTTTCTGCACAAAAGCGATTCTGCGAAGCAATGTGAACACTTGTGGTTCCCAGACACAGAGAAGGTGCTAGCAGGGAATTCTCTGCCTGCCTTTCCCCAGTGCTCTGCAAGCTCTCCAGGGCAACACAAAATCTGGGGCTCTGTGCTTTCTTTCGTTCTGAACAAGTGTTAGTGTTTTCTGCAGAAAAGCGATTCTGCGAAGCAATGTGAACACTTGTGGTTCCCAGGCACAGAGAAGGTGCTAGCAGGGAATTCTCTGCCTGCCTTTCCCCAGTGCTCTGCAAGCTCTCCAGGGCAACATAGAATCTGGGGCTCTGTGCTTTCTTTCGTTCTGAACAAGTGTTAGTGTTTTCTGCACAAAAGCAATTCTGCGAAGCAATGTGAACAGGCACAGAGAAGGTGCTAGCAGGGAATTCTCTGCCTGCCTTTCCCCAGTGCTCTGCAAGCTCTCCAGGACAACATAGAATCTGGGGCTCTGTGCTTTCTTTCGTTCTGAACAAGTGTTAGTGTTTTCTGCACAAAAGCGATTCTGCGAAGCAATGTGAACACTTGTGGTTCCCAGGCACAGAGAAGGTGCTAGCAGGGAATTCTCTGCCTTCCTTTCCCCAGTGCTCTGCAAGCTCTCCAGGACAACATAAAATCTGGGGCTCTGTGCTTTCTTTCGTTCTGAACAACTGTTAGTGTTTTCTGCTTAAAAGCGATTCTGCGAAGCAAAGTAAACACTTCTCCTTCCCAGGCACAGAGAAGGTGCTATCAGGGAATTATCTGCCTGCCTTTCCCCAGTGCTATGCAAGCTCTCCAGGACAACAGCAAATCTGGGGCTCTGTGCTTTCTTTCGTTCTGAACAAGTGTTAGTGTTTTCTGCACAAAAGCGATTCTGCGAAGCAATGTGAACACTTGTGTTTCCCAGGCACAGAGAAGGTGCTAGCAGGGAATTCTCTGCCTGCCTTTCCCCAGTGCTCTGCAAGCTCTCCAGGACAACATAGAATCTGGGGCTCTGTGCTTTCTTTCGTTCTGAACAAGTGTTACTGTTTTCTGCACAAAAGCGATTCTGCGAAGCAAAGTGAACACTTGTCCTTCCCAGGCACAGAGAAGGTGCTAGCAGGGAATTCTCTGCCTGCCTTTCCCCAGTGCTCTGCAAGCTCTCCAGGAAAACATAGAATCTGGGGCTCTGTGCTTTCTTTCGTTCTGAACAAGTGTTAGTGTTTTCTGCAGAAAAGCGATTCTGCGAAGCAATGTGAACACTTGTGGTTCCCAGGCACAGAGAAGGTGCTAGCAAGGAATTCTCTGCCTGCATTTCCCCAGTGCTCTGCAAGCTCTCCAGGACAACATAGAATCTGGGGCTCTGTGCTTTCTTTCGTTCTGAACAAGTGTTACTGTTTTCTGCACAAAAGCGATTCTGCGAAGCAATGTGAACACTTGTGGTTCCCAGGCACAGAGAAGGTGCTAGCAGGGAATTCTCTGCCTGCCTTTCCCCAGTGCTCTGCAAGCTCTCCAGGACAACATAGTATCTGGGGCTCTGTGCTTCCTTTCGTTCTGAACAAGTGATACTGTTTTCTGCACAAAAGCGATTCTGCGAAGCACTGTGAACAGGCACAGAGAAGGTGCTAGCAGGGAATACTCTGCCTGCCTTTCCCCAGTGCTCTGCAAGCTCTCCAGGACAACATAGAATCTGGGGCTCTGTGCTTTCTTTCGTTCTGAACAAGTGTTAGTGTTGTCTGCAGAAAAGCGATTCTGCGAAGCAATGTGAACAGGCACAGAGAAGGTGCTAGCAGGGAATTCTCTGCCTGCCTTTCCCCAGTGCTCTGCAAGCTCTCCAGGGCAACATAGAATCTGGGGCTCTGTGCTTTCTTTCTTTCTGAACAAGTGTTAGTGTTTTCTGCACAAAAGCGATTCTGCGAAGCAATGTGAACAGGCAGAGAGAAGGTGCTAGCAGGGAATTCTCTGCCTGCCTTTCCCCAGTGCTCTGCAAGCTCTCCAGGGCAACATAGTATCTGGGGCTCTGTGCTTTCTTTCGTTCTGAACAACTGTTAGTGTTTTCTGCTTAAAAGCGATTCTGCGAAGCAAAGTGAACACTTCTCCTTCCCAGGTACAGAGAATGTGCTAGCAGGGAATTCTCTGCCTGCCTTTCCCCAGTGCTCTGCAAGCTCTCCAGGACAACATAGTATCTGGGGCTCTGTGCTTTCTTTCTTTCTGAACAAGTGTTAGTGTTTTCTGCTTAAAAGCGATTCTGCGAAGCAATGTGAATACTTGTGCTTCCCAGGCACAAAGAAGGTGCTAGCAGGGAATTCTCTGCCTGCCTTTCCCCAGTGCTCTGCAAGCTCTCCAGGACAACATAGAATCTGGGGGTCTGTGCTTTCTTTCGTTCTGAACAAGTGTTACTGTTTTCTGCACAAAAGCGATTCTGCGAAGCAATGTGAACACTTGTGGTTCCCAGACACAGAGAAGGTGCTAGCAGGGAATTCTCTGCCTGCCTTTCCCCAGTGCTCTGCAAGCTCTCCAGGGCAACACAAAATCTGGGGCTCTGTGCTTTCTTTCGTTCTGAACAAGTGTTAGTGTTTTCTGCAGAAAAGCGATTCTGCGAAGCAATGTGAACACTTGTGGTTCCCAGGCACAGAGAAGGTGCTAGCAGGGAATTCTCTGCCTGCCTTTCCCCAGTGCTCTGCAAGCTCTCCAGGGCAACATAGAATCTGGGGCTCTGTGCTTTCTTTCGTTCTGAACAAGTGTTAGTGTTTTCTGCACAAAAGCAATTCTGCGAAGCAATGTGAACAGGCACAGAGAAGGTGCTAGCAGGGAATTCTCTGCCTGCCTTTCCCCAGTGCTCTGCAAGCTCTCCAGGGCAACATAGAATCTGGGGCTCTGTGCTTTCTTTCGTTCTGAACAAGTGTTACTGTTTTCTGCACAAAAGCGATTCTGCGAAGCAATGTGAACACTTGTGTTTCCCAGGCAAAGAGAAGGTGCTAGCAGGGAATTCTCTGCCTGCCTTTCCCCAGTGCTCTGCAAACTCTCCAGGACAACATAGAATCTGGGGCTCTGTGCTTTCTTTCCTTCTGAGCAAGTGTTACTGTTTTATGCACAAAAGCGATTCTGCGAAGCAATGTGAACACTTGTCCTTCCCAGGCACAGAGAAGGTGCTAGCAGGGAATTCTCTGCCTGCCTTTCCCCAGTGCTCTGCAAGCTCTCCAGGAAAACATAGAATCTGGGGCTCTGTGCTTTCTTTCGTTCTGAACAAGTGTTAGTGTTTTCTGCTTAAAAGCGATTCTGCGAAGTAATGTGAACACTTGTGGTTCCCAGACACAGAGAAGGTGCTAGCAGGGAATTCTCTGCCTGCCTTTCCCCAGTGCTCTGCAAGCTCTCCAGGACAACAGCAAATCTGGGGCTCTGTGCTTTCTTTCTTTCTGAACAAATGTTAGTGTTTTCTGCTTAAAAGCGATTCTGCGAAGCAATGTGAATACTTGTGCTTCCCAGGCACAGAGAAGGTGCTAGCAGGGAATTCTCTGCCTGCCTTTCCCCAGTGCTCTGCAAGCTCTCCAGGACAACATAGAATCTGGGGCTCTGTGCTTTCTTTCGTTCTGAACAACTGTTAGTGTTTTCTGCACAAAAGCGATTCTGCGAAGCAATGTGAACACTTGTGGTTCCCAGACACAGAGAAGGTGCTAGCAGGGAATTCTCTGCCTGCCTTTCCCCAGTGCTCTGCAAGCTCTCCAGGACAACATAGAATCTGGGGCTCTGTGCTTTCTTTCGTTCTGAACAAGTGTTAGTGTTTTCTGCACAAAAGCGATTCTGCGAAGCAATGTGAACACTTGTGGTTCCCAGACACAGAGAAGGTGCTAGCAGGGAATTCTCTGCCTGCCTTTCCCCAGTGCTCTGCAAGCTCTCCAGGACAACATAGAATCTGGGGCTCTGTGCTTTCTTTCGTTCTGAACAAGTGTTACTGTTTTCTGCACAAAAGCGATTCTGCGAAGCAATGTGAACACTTGTGGTTCCCAGGCACAGAGAAGGTGCTAGCAGGGAATTCTCTGCCTGCCTTTCCCCAGTGCTCTGCAAGCTCTCCAGGACAACATAGAATCTGGGGCTCTGTGCTTTCTTTCGTTCTGAACAAGTGTTACTGTTTTCTGCACAAAAGCGATTCTGCGAAGCAAAGTGAACACTTGTCCTTCCCAGGCACAGAGAAGGTGCTAGCAGGGAATTCTCTGCCTGCCTTTCCCCAGTGCTCTGCAAGCTCTCCAGGAAAACATAGAATCTGGGGCTCTGTGCTTTCTTTCGTTCTGAACAAGTGTTAGTGTTTTCTGCAGAAAAGCGATTCTGCGAAGCAATGTGAACACTTGTGGTTCCCAGGCACAGAGAAGGTGCTAGCAAGGAATTCTCTGCCTGCCTTTCCCCAGTGCTCTGCAAGCTCTCCAGGACAACATAGAATCTGGGGCTCTGTGCTTTCTTTCGTTCTGAACAAGTGTTACTGTTTTCTGCACAAAAGCGATTCTGCGAAGCAATGTGAACACTTGTGTTTCCCAGGCACAGAGAAGGTGCTAGCAGGGAATTCTCTGCCTGCCTTTCCCCAGTGCTCTGCAAGCTCTCCAGGACAACATAGTTTCTGGGGCTCTGTGCTTCCTTTCGTTCTGAACAAGTGTTACTGTTTTCTGCAGAAAAGCGATTGTGCGAAGCACTGTGAACAGGCACAGAGAAGGTGCTAGCAGGGAATTCTCTGCCTGCCTTTCCCCAGTGCTCTGCAAGCTCTCCAGGACAACATAGAATCTGGGGCTCTGTGCTTTCTTTCGTTCTGAACAAGTGTTACTGTTTTCTGCACAAAAGCGATTCTGCGAAGCACTGTGAACAGGCACAGAGAAGGTGCTAGC
The DNA here is from genome assembly GCF_031877795.1 of Strix aluco. Lineage (NCBI taxonomy): Eukaryota > Metazoa > Chordata > Aves > Strigiformes > Strigidae > Strix > Strix aluco. The sequence continues at coordinate 1,387,822 of NC_133963.1, forward strand.
AGGGAATTCTCTGCCTGCCTTTCCCCAGTGCTCTGCAAGCTCTCCAGGACAACAGCAAATCTGGGGCTCTGTGCTTTCTTTCGTTCTGAACAACTGTTAGTGTTGTCTGCACAAAAGGGATTCTACGAAGCAAAGTGAACACTTCTGCTTCCCAGGCACAGAGAAGGTGCTAGCAGGGAATTCTCTGCCTGCCTTTCCCCAGTGCTCTGCAAGCTCTCCAGGGCAACACAAAATCTGGGGCTCTGTGCTTCTTTTCGTTCTGAACAAGTGTTAGTGTTTTCTGCACAAAAGCGATTCTGCGAAGCAATGTGAACACTTGTGGTTCCCAGGCACAGAGAAGGTGCTAGCAGGGAATTCTCTGCCTGCCTTTCCCCAGTGCTCTGCAAGCTCTCTAGGACAACATAGTATCTGTGGCTCTGTGCTTTCTTTCGTTCTGAACAACTGTTAGTGTTTTCTGCTTAAAAGCGATTCTGCGAAGCAATGTGAACACTTGTCCTTCCCAGGCACAGAGAAGGTGCTAGCAGGGAATTCTCTGCCTGCCTTTCCCCAGTGCTCTGCAAGCTCTCCAGGGCAACATAGAATCTGGGGCTCTGTGCTTTCTTTCGTTCTGAACAAGTGTTAGTGTTTTCTGCACAAAAGCAATTCTGCGAAGCAATGTGAACAGGCACAGAGAAGGTGCTAGCAGGGAATTCTCTGCCTGCCTTTCCCCAGTGCTCTGCAAGCTCTCCAGGGCAACATAGAATCTGGGGCTCTGTGCTTTCTTTCGTTCTGAACAAGTGTTACTGTTTTCTGCACAAAAGCGATTCTGCGAAGCAATGTGAACACTTGTGTTTCCCAGGCAAAGAGAAGGTGCTAGCAGGGAATTCTCTGCCTGCCTTTCCCCAGTGCTCTGCAAGCTCTCCAGGACAACATAGAATCTGGGGCTCTGTGCTTTCTTTCCTTCTGAGCAAGTGTTACTGTTTTATGCACAAAAGCGATTCTGCGAAGCAATGTGAACACTTGTCCTTCCCAGGCACAGAGAAGGTGCTAGCAGGGAATTCTCTGCCTGCCTTTCCCCAGTGCTCTGCAAGCTCTCCAGGAAAACATAGAATCTGGGGCTCTGTGCTTTCTTTCGTTCTGAACAAGTGTTAGTGTTTTCTGCTTAAAAGCGATTCTGCGAAGTAATGTGAACACTTGTGGTTCCCAGACACAGAGAAGGTGCTAGCAGGGAATTCTCTGCCTGCCTTTCCCCAGTGCTCTGCAAGCTCTCCAGGACAACAGCAAATCTGGGGCTCTGTGCTTTCTTTCTTTCTGAACAAATGTTAGTGTTTTCTGCTTAAAAGCGATTCTGCGAAGCAATGTGAATACTTGTGCTTCCCAGGCACAGAGAAGGTGCTAGCAGGGAATTCTCTGCCTGCCTTTCCCCAGTGCTCTGCAAGCTCTCCAGGACAACATAGAATCTGGGGCTCTGTGCTTTCTTTCGTTCTGAACAACTGTTAGTGTTTTCTGCACAAAAGCGATTCTGCGAAGCAATGTGAACACTTGTGGTTCCCAGACACAGAGAAGGTGCTAGCAGGGAATTCTCTGCCTGCCTTTCCCCAGTGCTCTGCAAGCTCTCCAGGACAACATAGAATCTGGGGCTCTGTGCTTTCTTTCGTTCTGAACAAGTGTTAGTGTTTTCTGCACAAAAGCGATTCTGCGAAGCAATGTGAACACTTGTGGTTCCCAGACACAGAGAAGGTGCTAGCAGGGAATTCTCTGCCTGCCTTTCCCCAGTGCTCTGCAAGCTCTCCAGGACAACATAGAATCTGGGGCTCTGTGCTTTCTTTCGTTCTGAACAAGTGTTAGTGTTTTCTGCACAAAAGCAATTCTGCGAAGCAATGTGAACACTTGTGGTTCCCAGGCACAGAGAAGGTGCTAGCAGGGAATTCTCTGCCTGCCTTTCCCCAGTGCTCTGCAAGCTCTCCAGGACAACATAGAATCTGGGGCTCTGTGCTTTCTTTCGTTCTGAACAAGTGTTACTGTCTTCTGCACAAAAGCGATTCTGCGAAGCAAAGTGAACACTTGTCCTTCCCAGGCACAGAGAAGGTGCTAGCAGGGAATTCTCTGCCTGCCTTTCCCCAGTGCTCTGCAAGCTCTCCAGGAAAACATAGAATCTGGGGCTCTGTGCTTTCTTTCGTTCTGAACAAGTGTTAGTGTTTTCTGCAGAAAAGCGATTCTGCGAAGCAAAGTGAACACTTGTGGTTCCCAGGCACAGAGAAGGTGCTAGCAAGGAATTCTCTGCCTGCCTTTCCCCAGTGCTCTGCAAGCTCTCCAGGACAACATAGAATCTGGGGCTCTGTGCTTTCTTTCGTTCTGAACAAGTGTTACTGTTTTCTGCACAAAAGCGATTCTGCGAAGCAATGTGAACACTTGTGTTTCCCAGGCACAGAGAAGGTGCTAGCAGGGAATTCTCTGCCTGCCTTTCCCCAGTGCTCTGCAAGCTCTCTAGGACAACATAGTATCTGTGGCTCTGTGCTTTCTTTCGTTCTGAACAACTGTTAGTGTTTTCTGCTTAAAAGCGATTCTGCGAAGCAATGTGAACACTTGTCCTTCCCAGGCACAGAGAAGGTGCTAGCAGGGAATTCTCTGCCTGCCTTTCCCCAGTGCTCTGCAAGCTCTCCAGGGCAACATAGAATCTGGGGCTCTGTGCTTTCTTTCGTTCTGAACAAGTGTTAGTGTTTTCTGCACAAAAGCAATTCTGCGAAGCAATGTGAACAGGCACAGAGAAGGTGCTAGCAGGGAATTCTCTGCCTGCCTTTCCCCAGTGCTCTGCAAGCTCTCCAGGGCAACATAGAATCTGGGGCTCTGTGCTTTCTTTCGTTCTGAACAAGTGTTACTGTTTTCTGCACAAAAGCGATTCTGCGAAGCAATGTGAACACTTGTGTTTCCCAGGCAAAGAGAAGGTGCTAGCAGGGAATTCTCTGCCTGCCTTTCCCCAGTGCTCTGCAAGCTCTCCAGGACAACATAGAATCTGGGGCTCTGTGCTTTCTTTCCTTCTGAGCAAGTGTTACTGTTTTATGCACAAAAGCGATTCTGCGAAGCAATGTGAACACTTGTCCTTCCCAGGCACAGAGAAGGTGCTAGCAGGGAATTCTCTGCCTGCCTTTCCCCAGTGCTCTGCAAGCTCTCCAGGAAAACATAGAATCTGGGGCTCTGTGCTTTCTTTCGTTCTGAACAAGTGTTAGTGTTTTCTGCTTAAAAGCGATTCTGCGAAGTAATGTGAACACTTGTGGTTCCCAGACACAGAGAAGGTGCTAGCAGGGAATTCTCTGCCTGCCTTTCCCCAGTGCTCTGCAAGCTCTCCAGGACAACAGCAAATCTGGGGCTCTGTGCTTTCTTTCTTTCTGAACAAATGTTAGTGTTTTCTGCTTAAAAGCGATTCTGCGAAGCAATGTGAATACTTGTGCTTCCCAGGCACAGAGAAGGTGCTAGCAGGGAATTCTCTGCCTGCCTTTCCCCAGTGCTCTGCAAGCTCTCCAGGACAACATAGAATCTGGGGCTCTGTGCTTTCTTTCGTTCTGAACAACTGTTAGTGTTTTCTGCACAAAAGCGATTCTGCGAAGCAATGTGAACACTTGTGGTTCCCAGACACAGAGAAGGTGCTAGCAGGGAATTCTCTGCCTGCCTTTCCCCAGTGCTCTGCAAGCTCTCCAGGACAACATAGAATCTGGGGCTCTGTGCTTTCTTTCGTTCTGAACAAGTGTTAGTGTTTTCTGCACAAAAGCGATTCTGCGAAGCAATGTGAACACTTGTGGTTCCCAGACACAGAGAAGGTGCTAGCAGGGAATTCTCTGCCTGCCTTTCCCCAGTGCTCTGCAAGCTCTCCAGGACAACATAGAATCTGGGGCTCTGTGCTTTCTTTCGTTCTGAACAAGTGTTAGTGTTTTCTGCACAAAAGCAATTCTGCGAAGCAATGTGAACACTTGTGGTTCCCAGGCACAGAGAAGGTGCTAGCAGGGAATTCTCTGCCTGCCTTTCCCCAGTGCTCTGCAAGCTCTCCAGGACAACATAGAATCTGGGGCTCTGTGCTTTCTTTCGTTCTGAACAAGTGTTACTGTCTTCTGCACAAAAGCGATTCTGCGAAGCAAAGTGAACACTTGTCCTTCCCAGGCACAGAGAAGGTGCTAGCAGGGAATTCTCTGCCTGCCTTTCCCCAGTGCTCTGCAAGCTCTCCAGGAAAACATAGAATCTGGGGCTCTGTGCTTTCTTTCGTTCTGAACAAGTGTTAGTGTTTTCTGCAGAAAAGCGATTCTGCGAAGCAAAGTGAACACTTGTGGTTCCCAGGCACAGAGAAGGTGCTAGCAAGGAATTCTCTGCCTGCCTTTCCCCAGTGCTCTGCAAGCTCTCCAGGACAACATAGAATCTGGGGCTCTGTGCTTTCTTTCGTTCTGAACAAGTGTTACTGTTTTCTGCACAAAAGCGATTCTGCGAAGCAATGTGAACACTTGTGTTTCCCAGGCACAGAGAAGGTGCTAGCAGGGAATTCTCTGCCTGCCTTTCCCCAGTGCTCTGCAAGCTCTCCAGGACAACATAGTATCTGGGGCTCTGTGCTTCCTTTCATTCTGAACAAGTGTTACTGTTTTCTGCACAAAAGCGATTCTGCGAAGCAATGTGAACAGGCACAGAGAAGGTGCTAGCAGGGAATACTCTGCCTGCCTTTCCCCAGTGCTCTGCAAGCTCTCCAGGACAACATAGAATCTGGGGCTCTGTGCTTTCTTTCGTTCTGAACAAGTGTTAGTGTTGTCTGCAGAAAAGCGATTCTGCGAAGCAATGTGAACAGGCACAGAGAAGGTGCTAGCAGGGAATTCTCTGCCTGCCTTTCCCCAGTGCTCTGCAAGCTCTCCAGGGCAACATAGAATCTGGGGCTCTGTTCTTTCTTTCGTTCTGAACAAGTGTTAGTGTTTTCTGCACAAAAGCGATTCTGCGAAGCAATGTGAACACTTGTCCTTCCCAGGCACAGAGAAGGTGCTAGCAGGGAATTCTCTGCCTGCCTTTCCCCAGTGCTCTGCAAGCTCTCCAGGGCAACACAAAATCTGGGGCTCTGTGCTTCTTTTCGTTCTGAACAAGTGTTAGTGTTTTCTGCACAAAAGCGATTCTGCGAAGCAATGTGAACACTTGTGGTTCCCAGGCACAGAGAAGGTGCTAGCAGGGAATTCTCTGCCTGCCTTTCCCCAGTGCTCTGCAAGCTCTCCAGGGCAACATAGAATCTGGGGCTCTGTGCTTTCTTTCGTTCTGAACAAGTGTTACTGTTTTCTGCACAAAAGCGATTCTGCCAAGCAATGTGAACACTTGTGGTTCCCAGGCAAAGAGAAGGTGCTAGCAGGGAATTCTCTGCCTGCCTTTCCCCAGTGCTCTGCAAGCTCTCTAGGACAACAGCAAATCTGGGGCTCTGTGCTTTCTTTCTTTCTGAACAAGTGTTAGTGTTTTCTGCTTAAAAGCGATTCAGCGAAGCAATGTGAATACTTGTGCTTCCCAGGCACAGAGAAGGTGCTAGCAGGGAATTCTCTGCCTGCCTTTCCCCAGTGCTCTGCAAGCTCTCTAGGACAACATAGTATCTGTGGCTCTGTGCTTTCTTTCGTTCTGAACAACTGTTAGTGTTTTCTGCTTAAAAGCGATTCTGCGAAGCAATGTGAACAGGCACAGAGAAGGTGCTAGCAGGGAATTCTCTGCCTGCCTTTCCCCAGTGCTCTGCAAGCTCTCCAGGACAACAGCAAATCTGGGGCTCTGTGCTTTCTGTCTTTCTGAACAAGTGTTAGTGTTTTCTGCTTAAAAGCGATTCTGCGAAGCAATGTGAATACTTGTGCTTCCCAGGCACAGAGAAGGTGCTAGCAGGGAATTCTCTGCCTGCCTTTCCCCAGTGCTCTGCAAGCTCTCCAGGACAACATAGAATCTGGGGCTCTGTGCTTTCTTTCGTTCTGAACAAGTGTTAGTGTTTTCTGCACAAAAGCGATTCTGCGAAGCAATGTGAACACTTGTGGTTCCCAGACACAGAGAAGGTGCTAGCAGGGAATTCTCTGCCTGCCTTTCCCCAGTGCTCTGCAAGCTCTCCAGGAGAACAGCAAATCTGGGGCTCTGTGCTTTCTTTCGTTCTGAACAAGTGTTACTGTTTTCTGCACAAAAGCGATTCTGCGAAGCAATGTGAACACTTGTGGTTCCCAGGCACAGAGAAGGTGCTTGCAGGGAATACTCTGCCTGCCTTTCCCCAGTGCTCTGCAAGCTCTCCAGGAAAACATAGAATCTGGGGCTCTGTGCTTTCTTTCGTTCTGAACAAGTGTTACTGTTTTATGCACAAAAGCGATTCTGCGAAGCAAAGTGAACACTTGTCCTTCCCAGGCACAGAGAAGGTGCTAGCAGGGAATTCTCTGCCTGCCTTTCCCCAGTGCTCTGCAAGCTCTCCAGGGCAACATAGAATCTGGGGCTCTGTGCTTTCTTTCGTTCTGAACAAGTGTTACTGTTTTCTGCACAAAAGCAATTCTGCGAAGCAATGTGAACAGGCACAGAGAAGGTGCTAGCAGGGAATTCTCTGCCTGCCTTTCCCCAGTGCTCTGCAAGCTCTCCAGGGCAACATAGAATCTGGTGCTCTGTGCTTTCTTTCGTTCTGAACAAGTGTTACTGTTTTCTGCACAAAAGCGATTCTGCGAAGCAATGTGAACACTTGTGTTTCCCAGGCACAGAGAAGGTGCTAGCAGGGAATTCTCTGCCTGCCTTTCCCCAGTGCTCTGCAAGCTCTCCAGGACAACATAGAATCTGGGGCTCTGTGCTTTCTTTCGTTCTGAACAAGTGTTACTGTTTTCTGCACAAAAGCGATTCTGCGAAGCAAAGTGAACACTTGTCCTTCCCAGGCACAGAGAAGGTGCTAGCAGGGAATTCTCTGCCTGCCTTTCCCCAGTGCTCTGCAAGCTCTCCAGGACAACATAGAATCTGGGGCTCTGTGCTTTCTTTCGTTCTGAACAAGTGTTAGTGTTTTCTGCACAAAAGCGATTCTGCGAAGCAATGTGAACACTTGTGGTTCCCAGGCACAGAGAAGGTGCTAGCAAGGAATTCTCTGCCTGCCTTTCCCCAGTGCTCTGCAAGCTCTCCAGGACAACATAGAATCTGGGGCTCTGTGCTTTCTTTCGTTCTGAACAAGTGTTACTGTTTTCTGCACAAAAGCGATTCTGCGAAGCAATGTGAACACTTGTGGTTCCCAGGCACAGAGAAGGTGCTAGCAGGGAATTCTCTGCCTGCCTTTCCCCAGTGCTCTGCAAGCTCTCCAGGACAACATAGTATCTGGGGCTCTGTGCTTCCTTTCGTTCTGAACAAGTGTTACTGTTTTCTGCACAAAAGCGATTCTGCGAAGCACTGTGAACAGGCACAGAGAAGGTGCTAGCAGGGAATACTCTGCCTGCCTTTCCCCAGTGCTCTGCAAGCTCTCCAGGACAACATAGAATCTGGGGCTCTGTGCTTTCTTTCGTTCTGAACAAGTGTTAGTGTTGTCTGCAGAAAAGCGATTCTGCGAAGCAATGTGAACAGGCACAGAGAAGGTGCTAGCAGGGAATTCTCTGCCTGCCTTTCCCCAGTGCTCTGCAAGCTCTCCAGGACAACATAGAATCTGGGGCTCTGTGCTTTCTTTCGTTCTGAACAAGTGTTAGTGTTTTCTGCACAAAAGCGATTCTGCGAAGCAATGTGAACACTTGTGGTTCCCAGGCACAGAGAAGGTGCTAGCAGGGAATTCTCTGCCTTCCTTTCCCCAGTGCTCTGCAAGCTCTCCAGGACAACATAAAATCTGGGGCTCTGTGCTTTCTTTCGTTCTGAACAACTGTTAGTGTTTTCTGCTTAAAAGCGATTCTGCGAAGCAAAGTGAACACTTCTCCTTCCCAGGCACAGAGAAGGTGCTATCAGGGAATTATCTGCCTGCCTTTCCCCAGTGCTCTGCAAGCTCTCCAGGACAACAGCAAATCTGGGGCTCTGTGCTTTCTTTCGTTCTGAACAAGTGTTAGTGTTTTCTGCACAAAAGCGATTCTGCGAAGCAATGTGAACACTTGTGTTTCCCAGGCACAGAGAAGGTGCTAGCAGGGAATTCTCTGCCTGCCTTTCCCCAGTGCTCTGCAAGCTCTCCAGGACAACATAGAATCTGGGGCTCTGTGCTTTCTTTCGTTCTGAACAAGTGTTACTGTTTTCTGCACAAAAGCGATTCTGCGAAGCAAAGTGAACACTTGTCCTTCCCAGGCACAGAGAAGGTGCTAGCAGGGAATTCTCTGCCTGCCTTTCCCCAGTGCTCTGCAAGCTCTCCAGGAAAACATAGAATCTGGGGCTCTGTGCTTTCTTTCGTTCTGAACAAGTGTTAGTGTTTTCTGCAGAAAAGCGATTCTACGAAGCAATGTGAACACTTGTGGTTCCCAGGCACAGAGAAGGTGCTAGCAAGGAATTCTCTGCCTGCCTTTCCCCAGTGCTCTGCAAGCTCTCCAGGACAACATAGAATCTGGGGCTCTGTGCTTTCTTTCGTTCTGAACAAGTGTTACTGTTTTCTGCACAAAAGCGATTCTGCGAAGCAATGTGAACACTTGTGGTTCCCAGGCACAGAGAAGGTGCTAGCAGGGAATTCTCTGCCTGCCTTTCCCCAGTGCTCTGCAAGCTCTCCAGGACAACATAGTATCTGGGGCTCTGTGCTTCCTTTCATTCTGAACAAGTGTTACTGTTTTCTGCACAAAAGCGATTCTGCGAAGCACTGTGAACAGGCACAGAGAAGGTGCTAGCAGGGAATACTCTGCCTGCCTTTCCCCAGTGCTCTGCAAGCTCTCCAGGACAACATAGAATCTGGGGCTCTGTGCTTTCTTTCGTTCTGAACAAGTGTTAGTGTTGTCTGCAGAAAAGCAATTCTGCGAAGCAATGTGAACAGGCACAGAGAAGGTGCTAGCAGGGAATTCTCTGCCTGCCTTTCCCCAGTGCTCTGCAAGCTCTCCAGGGCAACATAGAATCTGGGGCTCTGTGCTTTCTTTCGTTCTGAACAAGTGTTACTGTTTTCTGCACAAAAGCGATTCTGCGAAGCAATGTGAACACTTGTGTTTCCCAGGCAAAGAGAAGGTGCTAGCAGGGAATTCTCTGCCTGCCTTTCCCCAGTGCTCTGCAAACTCTCCAGGACAACATAGAATCTGGGGCTCTGTGCTTTCTTTCCTTCTGAGCAAGTGTTACTGTTTTATGCACAAAAGCGATTCTGCGAAGCAATGTGAACACTTGTCCTTCCCAGGCACAGAGAAGGTGCTAGCAGGGAATTCTCTGCCTGCCTTTCCCCAGTGCTCTGCAAGCTCTCCAGGAAAACATAGAATCTGGGGCTCTGTGCTTTCTTTCGTTCTGAACAAGTGTTAGTGTTTTCTGCTTAAAAGCGATTCTGCGAAGTAATGTGAACACTTGTGGTTCCCAGACACAGAGAAGGTGCTAGCAGGGAATTCTCTGCCTGCCTTTCCCCAGTGCTCTGCAAGCTCTCCAGGACAACAGCAAATCTGGGGCTCTGTGCTTTCTTTCTTTCTGAACAAATGTTAGTGTTTTCTGCTTAAAAGCGATTCTGCGAAGCAATGTGAATACTTGTGCTTCCCAGGCACAGAGAAGGTGCTAGCAGGGAATTCTCTGCCTGCCTTTCCCCAGTGCTCTGCAAGCTCTCCAGGACAACATAGAATCTGGGGCTCTGTGCTTTCTTTCGTTCTGAACAACTGTTAGTGTTTTCTGCACAAAAGCGATTCTGCGAAGCAATGTGAACACTTGTGGTTCCCAGACACAGAGAAGGTGCTAGCAGGGAATTCTCTGCCTGCCTTTCCCCAGTGCTCTGCAAGCTCTCCAGGACAACATAGAATCTGGGGCTCTGTGCTTTCTTTCGTTCTGAACAAGTGTTAGTGTTTTCTGCACAAAAGCGATTCTGCGAAGCAATGTGAACACTTGTGGTTCCCAGACACAGAGAAGGTGCTAGCAGGGAATTCTCTGCCTGCCTTTCCCCAGTGCTCTGCAAGCTCTCCAGGACAACATAGAATCTGGGGCTCTGTGCTTTCTTTCGTTCTGAACAAGTGTTACTGTTTTCTGCACAAAAGCGATTCTGCGAAGCAATGTGAACACTTGTGGTTCCCAGGCACAGAGAAGGTGCTAGCAGGGAATTCTCTGCCTGCCTTTCCCCAGTGCTCTGCAAGCTCTCCAGGACAACATAGAATCTGGGGCTCTGTGCTTTCTTTCGTTCTGAACAAGTGTTACTGTTTTCTGCACAAAAGCGATTCTGCGAAGCAAAGTGAACACTTGTCCTTCCCAGGCACAGAGAAGGTGCTAGCAGGGAATTCTCTGCCTGCCTTTCCCCAGTGCTCTGCAAGCTCTCCAGGAAAACATAGAATCTGGGGCTCTGTGCTTTCTTTCGTTCTGAACAAGTGTTAGTGTTTTCTGCAGAAAAGCGATTCTGCGAAGCAATGTGAACACTTGTGGTTCCCAGGCACAGAGAAGGTGCTAGCAAGGAATTCTCTGCCTGCCTTTCCCCAGTGCTCTGCAAGCTCTCCAGGACAACATAGAATCTGGGGCTCTGTGCTTTCTTTCGTTCTGAACAAGTGTTACTGTTTTCTGCACAAAAGCGATTCTGCGAAGCAATGTGAACACTTGTGTTTCCCAGGCACAGAGAAGGTGCTAGCAGGGAATTCTCTGCCTGCCTTTCCCCAGTGCTCTGCAAGCTCTCCAGGACAACATAGTTTCTGGGGCTCTGTGCTTCCTTTCGTTCTGAACAAGTGTTACTGTTTTCTGCAGAAAAGCGATTGTGCGAAGCACTGTGAACAGGCACAGAGAAGGTGCTAGCAGGGAATTCTCTGCCTGCCTTTCCCCAGTGCTCTGCAAGCTCTCCAGGACAACATAGAATCTGGGGCTCTGTGCTTTCTTTCGTTCTGAACAAGTGTTACTGTTTTCTGCACAAAAGCGATTCTGCGAAGCACTGTGAACAGGCACAGAGAAGGTGCTAGCAGGGAATTCTCTGCCTGCCTTTCCCCAGTGCTCTGCAAGCTCTCCAGGACAACAGCAAATCTGGGGCTCTGTGCTTTCTTTCGTTCTGAACAACTGTTAGTGTTGTCTGCACAAAAGGGATTCTACGAAGCAAAGTGAACACTTCTGCTTCCCAGGCACAGAGAAGGTGCTAGCAGGGAATTCTCTGCCTGCCTTTCCCCAGTGCTCTGCAAGCTCTCCAGGGCAACACAAAATCTGGGGCTCTGTGCTTCTTTTCGTTCTGAACAAGTGTTAGTGTTTTCTGCACAAAAGCGATTCTGCGAAGCAATGTGAACACTTGTGGTTCCCAGGCACAGAGAAGGTGCTAGCAGGGAATTCTCTGCCTGCCTTTCCCCAGTGCTCTGCAAGCTCTCTAGGACAACATAGTATCTGTGGCTCTGTGCTTTCTTTCGTTCTGAACAACTGTTAGTGTTTTCTGCTTAAAAGCGATTCTGCGAAGCAATGTGAACACTTGTCCTTCCCAGGCACAGAGAAGGTGCTAGCAGGGAATTCTCTGCCTGCCTTTCCCCAGTGCTCTGCAAGCTCTCCAGGGCAACATAGAATCTGGGGCTCTGTGCTTTCTTTCGTTCTGAACAAGTGTTAGTGTTTTCTGCACAAAAGCAATTCTGCGAAGCAATGTGAACAGGCACAGAGAAGGTGCTAGCAGGGAATTCTCTGCCTGCCTTTCCCCAGTGCTCTGCAAGCTCTCCAGGGCAACATAGAATCTGGGGCTCTGTGCTTTCTTTCGTTCTGAACAAGTGTTACTGTTTTCTGCACAAAAGCGATTCTGCGAAGCAATGTGAACACTTGTGTTTCCCAGGCAAAGAGAAGGTGCTAGCAGGGAATTCTCTGCCTGCCTTTCCCCAGTGCTCTGCAAGCTCTCCAGGACAACATAGAATCTGGGGCTCTGTGCTTTCTTTCCTTCTGAGCAAGTGTTACTGTTTTATGCACAAAAGCGATTCTGCGAAGCAATGTGAACACTTGTCCTTCCCAGGCACAGAGAAGGTGCTAGCAGGGAATTCTCTGCCTGCCTTTCCCCAGTGCTCTGCAAGCTCTCCAGGAAAACATAGAATCTGGGGCTCTGTGCTTTCTTTCGTTCTGAACAAGTGTTAGTGTTTTCTGCTTAAAAGCGATTCTGCGAAGTAATGTGAACACTTGTGGTTCCCAGACACAGAGAAGGTGCTAGCAGGGAATTCTCTGCCTGCCTTTCCCCAGTGCTCTGCAAGCTCTCCAGGACAACAGCAAATCTGGGGCTCTGTGCTTTCTTTCTTTCTGAACAAATGTTAGTGTTTTCTGCTTAAAAGCGATTCTGCGAAGCAATGTGAATACTTGTGCTTCCCAGGCACAGAGAAGGTGCTAGCAGGGAATTCTCTGCCTGCCTTTCCCCAGTGCTCTGCAAGCTCTCCAGGACAACATAGAATCTGGGGCTCTGTGCTTTCTTTCGTTCTGAACAACTGTTAGTGTTTTCTGCACAAAAGCGATTCTGCGAAGCAATGTGAACACTTGTGGTTCCCAGACACAGAGAAGGTGCTAGCAGGGAATTCTCTGCCTGCCTTTCCCCAGTGCTCTGCAAGCTCTCCAGGACAACATAGAATCTGGGGCTCTGTGCTTTCTTTCGTTCTGAACAAGTGTTAGTGTTTTCTGCACAAAAGCGATTCTGCGAAGCAATGTGAACACTTGTGGTTCCCAGACACAGAGAAGGTGCTAGCAGGGAATTCTCTGCCTGCCTTTCCCCAGTGCTCTGCAAGCTCTCCAGGACAACATAGAATCTGGGGCTCTGTGCTTTCTTTCGTTCTGAACAAGTGTTAGTGTTTTCTGCACAAAAGCAATTCTGCGAAGCAATGTGAACACTTGTGGTTCCCAGGCACAGAGAAGGTGCTAGCAGGGAATTCTCTGCCTGCCTTTCCCCAGTGCTCTGCAAGCTCTCCAGGACAACATAGAATCTGGGGCTCTGTGCTTTCTTTCGTTCTGAACAAGTGTTACTGTCTTCTGCACAAAAGCGATTCTGCGAAGCAAAGTGAACACTTGTCCTTCCCAGGCACAGAGAAGGTGCTAGCAGGGAATTCTCTGCCTGCCTTTCCCCAGTGCTCTGCAAGCTCTCCAGGAAAACATAGAATCTGGGGCTCTGTGCTTTCTTTCGTTCTGAACAAGTGTTAGTGTTTTCTGCAGAAAAGCGATTCTGCGAAGCAAAGTGAACACTTGTGGTTCCCAGGCACAGAGAAGGTGCTAGCAAGGAATTCTCTGCCTGCCTTTCCCCAGTGCTCTGCAAGCTCTCCAGGACAACATAGAATCTGGGGCTCTGTGCTTTCTTTCGTTCTGAACAAGTGTTACTGTTTTCTGCACAAAAGCGATTCTGCGAAGCAATGTGAACACTTGTGTTTCCCAGGCACAGAGAAGGTGCTAGCAGGGAATTCTCTGCCTGCCTTTCCCCAGTGCTCTGCAAGCTCTCTAGGACAACATAGTATCTGTGGCTCTGTGCTTTCTTTCGTTCTGAACAACTGTTAGTGTTTTCTGCTTAAAAGCGATTCTGCGAAGCAATGTGAACACTTGTCCTTCCCAGGCACAGAGAAGGTGCTAGCAGGGAATTCTCTGCCTGCCTTTCCCCAGTGCTCTGCAAGCTCTCCAGGGCAACATAGAATCTGGGGCTCTGTGCTTTCTTTCGTTCTGAACAAGTGTTAGTGTTTTCTGCACAAAAGCAATTCTGCGAAGCAATGTGAACAGGCACAGAGAAGGTGCTAGCAGGGAATTCTCTGCCTGCCTTTCCCCAGTGCTCTGCAAGCTCTCCAGGGCAACATAGAATCTGGGGCTCTGTGCTTTCTTTCGTTCTGAACAAGTGTTACTGTTTTCTGCACAAAAGCGATTCTGCGAAGCAATGTGAACACTTGTGTTTCCCAGGCAAAGAGAAGGTGCTAGCAGGGAATTCTCTGCCTGCCTTTCCCCAGTGCTCTGCAAGCTCTCCAGGACAACATAGAATCTGGGGCTCTGTGCTTTCTTTCCTTCTGAGCAAGTGTTACTGTTTTATGCACAAAAGCGATTCTGCGAAGCAATGTGAACACTTGTCCTTCCCAGGCACAGAGAAGGTGCTAGCAGGGAATTCTCTGCCTGCCTTTCCCCAGTGCTCTGCAAGCTCTCCAGGAAAACATAGAATCTGGGGCTCTGTGCTTTCTTTCGTTCTGAACAAGTGTTAGTGTTTTCTGCTTAAAAGCGATTCTGCGAAGTAATGTGAACACTTGTGGTTCCCAGACACAGAGAAGGTGCTAGCAGGGAATTCTCTGCCTGCCTTTCCCCAGTGCTCTGCAAGCTCTCCAGGACAACAGCAAATCTGGGGCTCTGTGCTTTCTTTCTTTCTGAACAAATGTTAGTGTTTTCTGCTTAAAAGCGATTCTGCGAAGCAATGTGAATACTTGTGCTTCCCAGGCACAGAGAAGGTGCTAGCAGGGAATTCTCTGCCTGCCTTTCCCCAGTGCTCTGCAAGCTCTCCAGGACAACATAGAATCTGGGGCTCTGTGCTTTCTTTCGTTCTGAACAACTGTTAGTGTTTTCTGCACAAAAGCGATTCTGCGAAGCAATGTGAACACTTGTGGTTCCCAGACACAGAGAAGGTGCTAGCAGGGAATTCTCTGCCTGCCTTTCCCCAGTGCTCTGCAAGCTCTCCAGGACAACATAGAATCTGGGGCTCTGTGCTTTCTTTCGTTCTGAACAAGTGTTAGTGTTTTCTGCACAAAAGCGATTCTGCGAAGCAATGTGAACACTTGTGGTTCCCAGACACAGAGAAGGTGCTAGCAGGGAATTCTCTGCCTGCCTTTCCCCAGTGCTCTGCAAGCTCTCCAGGACAACATAGAATCTGGGGCTCTGTGCTTTCTTTCGTTCTGAACAAGTGTTAGTGTTTTCTGCACAAAAGCAATTCTGCGAAGCAATGTGAACACTTGTGGTTCCCAGGCACAGAGAAGGTGCTAGCAGGGAATTCTCTGCCTGCCTTTCCCCAGTGCTCTGCAAGCTCTCCAGGACAACATAGAATCTGGGGCTCTGTGCTTTCTTTCGTTCTGAACAAGTGTTACTGTCTTCTGCACAAAAGCGATTCTGCGAAGCAAAGTGAACACTTGTCCTTCCCAGGCACAGAGAAGGTGCTAGCAGGGAATTCTCTGCCTGCCTTTCCCCAGTGCTCTGCAAGCTCTCCAGGAAAACATAGAATCTGGGGCTCTGTGCTTTCTTTCGTTCTGAACAAGTGTTAGTGTTTTCTGCAGAAAAGCGATTCTGCGAAGCAAAGTGAACACTTGTGGTTCCCAGGCACAGAGAAGGTGCTAGCAAGGAATTCTCTGCCTGCCTTTCCCCAGTGCTCTGCAAGCTCTCCAGGACAACATAGAATCTGGGGCTCTGTGCTTTCTTTCGTTCTGAACAAGTGTTACTGTTTTCTGCACAAAAGCGATTCTGCGAAGCAATGTGAACACTTGTGTTTCCCAGGCACAGAGAAGGTGCTAGCAGGGAATTCTCTGCCTGCCTTTCCCCAGTGCTCTGCAAGCTCTCCAGGACAACATAGTATCTGGGGCTCTGTGCTTCCTTTCATTCTGAACAAGTGTTACTGTTTTCTGCACAAAAGCGATTCTGCGAAGCAATGTGAACAGGCACAGAGAAGGTGCTAGCAGGGAATACTCTGCCTGCCTTTCCCCAGTGCTCTGCAAGCTCTCCAGGACAACATAGAATCTGGGGCTCTGTGCTTTCTTTCGTTCTGAACAAGTGTTAGTGTTGTCTGCAGAAAAGCGATTCTGCGAAGCAATGTGAACAGGCACAGAGAAGGTGCTAGCAGGGAATTCTCTGCCTGCCTTTCCCCAGTGCTCTGCAAGCTCTCCAGGGCAACATAGAATCTGGGGCTCTGTTCTTTCTTTCGTTCTGAACAAGTGTTAGTGTTTTCTGCACAAAAGCGATTCTGCGAAGCAATGTGAACACTTGTCCTTCCCAGGCACAGAGAAGGTGCTAGCAGGGAATTCTCTGCCTGCCTTTCCCCAGTGCTCTGCAAGCTCTCCAGGGCAACACAAAATCTGGGGCTCTGTGCTTCTTTTCGTTCTGAACAAGTGTTAGTGTTTTCTGCACAAAAGCGATTCTGCGAAGCAATGTGAACACTTGTGGTTCCCAGGCACAGAGAAGGTGCTAGCAGGGAATTCTCTGCCTGCCTTTCCCCAGTGCTCTGCAAGCTCTCCAGGGCAACATAGAATCTGGGGCTCTGTGCTTTCTTTCGTTCTGAACAAGTGTTACTGTTTTCTGCACAAAAGCGATTCTGCCAAGCAATGTGAACACTTGTGGTTCCCAGGCAAAGAGAAGGTGCTAGCAGGGAATTCTCTGCCTGCCTTTCCCCAGTGCTCTGCAAGCTCTCTAGGACAACAGCAAATCTGGGGCTCTGTGCTTTCTTTCTTTCTGAACAAGTGTTAGTGTTTTCTGCTTAAAAGCGATTCAGCGAAGCAATGTGAATACTTGTGCTTCCCAGGCACAGAGAAGGTGCTAGCAGGGAATTCTCTGCCTGCCTTTCCCCAGTGCTCTGCAAGCTCTCTAGGACAACATAGTATCTGTGGCTCTGTGCTTTCTTTCGTTCTGAACAACTGTTAGTGTTTTCTGCTTAAAAGCGATTCTGCGAAGCAATGTGAACAGGCACAGAGAAGGTGCTAGCAGGGAATTCTCTGCCTGCCTTTCCCCAGTGCTCTGCAAGCTCTCCAGGACAACAGCAAATCTGGGGCTCTGTGCTTTCTGTCTTTCTGAACAAGTGTTAGTGTTTTCTGCTTAAAAGCGATTCTGCGAAGCAATGTGAATACTTGTGCTTCCCAGGCACAGAGAAGGTGCTAGCAGGGAATTCTCTGCCTGCCTTTCCCCAGTGCTCTGCAAGCTCTCCAGGACAACATAGAATCTGGGGCTCTGTGCTTTCTTTCGTTCTGAACAAGTGTTAGTGTTTTCTGCACAAAAGCGATTCTGCGAAGCAATGTGAACACTTGTGGTTCCCAGACACAGAGAAGGTGCTAGCAGGGAATTCTCTGCCTGCCTTTCCCCAGTGCTCTGCAAGCTCTCCAGGAGAACAGCAAATCTGGGGCTCTGTGCTTTCTTTCGTTCTGAACAAGTGTTACTGTTTTCTGCACAAAAGCGATTCTGCGAAGCAATGTGAACACTTGTGGTTCCCAGGCACAGAGAAGGTGCTTGCAGGGAATACTCTGCCTGCCTTTCCCCAGTGCTCTGCAAGCTCTCCAGGAAAACATAGAATCTGGGGCTCTGTGCTTTCTTTCGTTCTGAACAAGTGTTACTGTTTTATGCACAAAAGCGATTCTGCGAAGCAAAGTGAACACTTGTCCTTCCCAGGCACAGAGAAGGTGCTAGCAGGGAATTCTCTGCCTGCCTTTCCCCAGTGCTCTGCAAGCTCTCCAGGGCAACATAGAATCTGGGGCTCTGTGCTTTCTTTCGTTCTGAACAAGTGTTACTGTTTTCTGCACAAAAGCAATTCTGCGAAGCAATGTGAACAGGCACAGAGAAGGTGCTAGCAGGGAATTCTCTGCCTGCCTTTCCCCAGTGCTCTGCAAGCTCTCCAGGGCAACATAGAATCTGGTGCTCTGTGCTTTCTTTCGTTCTGAACAAGTGTTACTGTTTTCTGCACAAAAGCGATTCTGCGAAGCAATGTGAACACTTGTGTTTCCCAGGCACAGAGAAGGTGCTAGCAGGGAATTCTCTGCCTGCCTTTCCCCAGTGCTCTGCAAGCTCTCCAGGACAACATAGAATCTGGGGCTCTGTGCTTTCTTTCGTTCTGAACAAGTGTTACTGTTTTCTGCACAAAAGCGATTCTGCGAAGCAAAGTGAACACTTGTCCTTCCCAGGCACAGAGAAGGTGCTAGCAGGGAATTCTCTGCCTGCCTTTCCCCAGTGCTCTGCAAGCTCTCCAGGACAACATAGAATCTGGGGCTCTGTGCTTTCTTTCGTTCTGAACAAGTGTTAGTGTTTTCTGCACAAAAGCGATTCTGCGAAGCAATGTGAACACTTGTGGTTCCCAGGCACAGAGAAGGTGCTAGCAAGGAATTCTCTGCCTGCCTTTCCCCAGTGCTCTGCAAGCTCTCCAGGACAACATAGAATCTGGGGCTCTGTGCTTTCTTTCGTTCTGAACAAGTGTTACTGTTTTCTGCACAAAAGCGATTCTGCGAAGCAATGTGAACACTTGTGGTTCCCAGGCACAGAGAAGGTGCTAGCAGGGAATTCTCTGCCTGCCTTTCCCCAGTGCTCTGCAAGCTCTCCAGGACAACATAGTATCTGGGGCTCTGTGCTTCCTTTCGTTCTGAACAAGTGTTACTGTTTTCTGCACAAAAGCGATTCTGCGAAGCACTGTGAACAGGCACAGAGAAGGTGCTAGCAGGGAATACTCTGCCTGCCTTTCCCCAGTGCTCTGCAAGCTCTCCAGGACAACATAGAATCTGGGGCTCTGTGCTTTCTTTCGTTCTGAACAAGTGTTAGTGTTGTCTGCAGAAAAGCGATTCTGCGAAGCAATGTGAACAGGCACAGAGAAGGTGCTAGCAGGGAATTCTCTGCCTGCCTTTCCCCAGTGCTCTGCAAGCTCTCCAGGACAACATAGAATCTGGGGCTCTGTGCTTTCTTTCGTTCTGAACAAGTGTTAGTGTTTTCTGCACAAAAGCGATTCTGCGAAGCAATGTGAACACTTGTGGTTCCCAGGCACAGAGAAGGTGCTAGCAGGGAATTCTCTGCCTTCCTTTCCCCAGTGCTCTGCAAGCTCTCCAGGACAACATAAAATCTGGGGCTCTGTGCTTTCTTTCGTTCTGAACAACTGTTAGTGTTTTCTGCTTAAAAGCGATTCTGCGAAGCAAAGTGAACACTTCTCCTTCCCAGGCACAGAGAAGGTGCTATCAGGGAATTATCTGCCTGCCTTTCCCCAGTGCTCTGCAAGCTCTCCAGGACAACAGCAAATCTGGGGCTCTGTGCTTTCTTTCGTTCTGAACAAGTGTTAGTGTTTTCTGCACAAAAGCGATTCTGCGAAGCAATGTGAACACTTGTGTTTCCCAGGCACAGAGAAGGTGCTAGCAGGGAATTCTCTGCCTGCCTTTCCCCAGTGCTCTGCAAGCTCTCCAGGACAACATAGAATCTGGGGCTCTGTGCTTTCTTTCGTTCTGAACAAGTGTTACTGTTTTCTGCACAAAAGCGATTCTGCGAAGCAAAGTGAACACTTGTCCTTCCCAGGCACAGAGAAGGTGCTAGCAGGGAATTCTCTGCCTGCCTTTCCCCAGTGCTCTGCAAGCTCTCCAGGAAAACATAGAATCTGGGGCTCTGTGCTTTCTTTCGTTCTGAACAAGTGTTAGTGTTTTCTGCAGAAAAGCGATTCTACGAAGCAATGTGAACACTTGTGGTTCCCAGGCACAGAGAAGGTGCTAGCAAGGAATTCTCTGCCTGCCTTTCCCCAGTGCTCTGCAAGCTCTCCAGGACAACATAGAATCTGGGGCTCTGTGCTTTCTTTCGTTCTGAACAAGTGTTACTGTTTTCTGCACAAAAGCGATTCTGCGAAGCAATGTGAACACTTGTGGTTCCCAGGCACAGAGAAGGTGCTAGCAGGGAATTCTCTGCCTGCCTTTCCCCAGTGCTCTGCAAGCTCTCCAGGACAACATAGTATCTGGGGCTCTGTGCTTCCTTTCATTCTGAACAAGTGTTACTGTTTTCTGCACAAAAGCGATTCTGCGAAGCACTGTGAACAGGCACAGAGAAGGTGCTAGCAGGGAATACTCTGCCTGCCTTTCCCCAGTGCTCTGCAAGCTCTCCAGGACAACATAGAATCTGGGGCTCTGTGCTTTCTTTCGTTCTGAACAAGTGTTAGTGTTGTCTGCAGAAAAGCGATTCTGCGAAGCAATGTGAACAGGCACAGAGAAGGTGCTAGCAGGGAATTCTCTGCCTGCCTTTCCCCAGTGCTCTGCAAGCTCTCCAGGGCAACATAGAATCTGGGGCTCTGTGCTTTCTTTCGTTCTGAACAAGTGTTAGTGTTTTCTGCACAAAAGCGATTCTGCGAAGCAATGTGAACACTTGTGTTTCCCAGGCACAGAGAAGATGCTATCAGGGAATTCTCTGCCTGCCTTTCCCCAGTGCTCTGCAAGCTCTCCAGGACAACATAGAATCTGGGGCTCTGTGCTTTCTTTCGTTCTGAACAAGTGTTACTGTTTTCTGCACAAAAGCGATTCTGCGAAGCAAAGTGAACACTTGTCCTTCCCAGGCACAGAGAAGGTGCTAGCAGGGAATTCTCTGCCTGCCTTTCCCCAGTGCTCTGCAAGCTCTCCAGTAAAAAATAGAATCTGGGGCTCTGTGCTTTCTTTCGTTCTGAACAAGTGTTAGTGTTTTCTGCACAAAAGCGATTCTGCGAAGCAATGTGAACACTTGTGGTTCCCAGGCACAGAGAAGGTGCTAGCAAGGAATTCTCTGCCTGCCTTTCCCCAGTGCTCTGCAAGCTCTCCAGGACAACATAGAATCTGGGGCTCTGTGCTTTCTTTCGTTCTGAACAAGTGTTACTGTTTTCTGCACAAAAGCGATTCTGCGAAGCAATGTGAACACTTGTGGTTCCCAGGCACAGAGAAGGTGCTAGCAGGGAATTCTCTGCCTGCCTTTCCCCAGTGCTCTGCAAGCTCTCCAGGACAACATAGTATCTGGGGCTCTGTGCTTCCTTTCGTTCTGAACAAGTGTTACTGTTTTCTGCACAAAAGCGATTCTGCGAAGCAATGTGAACAGGCACAGAGAAGGTGCTAGCAGGGAATTCTCTGCCTGCCTTTCCCCAGTGCTCTGCAAGCTCTCCAGGACAACATAGAATCTGGGGCTCTGTGCTTTCTTTCGTTCTGAACAAGTGTTACTGTTTTCTGCACAAAAGCGATTCTGCGAAGCAATGTGAACACTTGTCGTTCCCAGGCACAGAGAAGGTGCTAGCAGGGAATTCTCTGCCTTCCTTTCCCCAGTGCTCTGCAAGCTCTCCAGGACAACATAAAATCTGGGGCTCTGTGCTTTCTTTCGTTCTGAACAACTGTTAGTGTTTTCTGCTTAAAAGCGATTCTGCGAAGCAAAGTGAACACTTCTCCTTCCCAGGCACAGAGAAGGTGCTATCAGGGAATTATCTGCCTGCCTTTCCCCAGTACTCTGCAAGCTCTCCAGGACAACAGCAAATCTGGGGCTCTGTGCTTTCTTTCGTTCTGAACAAGTGTTAGTGTTTTCTGCACAAAAGCGATTCTGCGAAGCAATGTGAACACTTGTGTTTCCCAGGCACAGAGAAGGTGCTAGCAGGGAATTCTCTGCCTGCCTTTCCCCAGTGCTCTGCAAGCTCTCCAGGACAACATAGAATCTGGGGCTCTGTGCTTTCTTTCGTTCTGAACAAGTGTTACTGTTTTCTGCAGAAAAGCGATTCTGCGAAGCAAAGTGAACACTTGTGGTTCCCAGGCACAGAGAAGGTGCTAGCAGGGAATTCTCTGCCTGCCTTTCCCCAGTGCTCTGCAAGCTCTCCAGGAAAACATAGAATCTGGGGCTCTGTGCTTTCTTTCGTTCTGAACAAGTGTTAGTGTTTTCTGCAGAAAAGCGATTCTGCGAAGCAATGTGAACACTTGTGGTTCCCAGGCACAGAGAAGGTGCTAGCAAGGAATTCTCTGCCTGCCTTTCCCCAGTGCTCTGCAAGCTCTCCAGGACAACATAGAATCTGGGGCTCTGTGCTTTCTTTCGTTCTGAACAAGTGTTACTGTTTTCTGCACAAAAGCGATTCTGCGAAGCAAAGTGAACACTTGTCCTTCCCAGGCACAGAGAAGGTGCTAGCAGGGAATTCTCTGCCTGCCTTTCCCCAGTGCTCTGCAAGCTCTCCAGGAAAACATAGAATCTGGGGCTCTGTGCTTTCTTTCGTTCTGAACAAGTGTTAGTGTTTTCTGTAGAAAAGCGATTCTGCGAAGCAATGTGAACACTTGTGGTTCCCAGGCACAGAGAAGGTGCTAGCAAGGAATTCTCTGCCTGCCTTTCCCCAGTGCTCTGCAAGCTCTCCAGGACAACATAGAATCTGGGGCTCTGTGCTTTCTTTCGTTCTGAACAAGTGTTACTGTTTTCTGCACAAAAGCGATTCTGCGAAGCAATGTGAACACTTGTGGTTCCCAGGCACAGAGAAGGTGCTAGCAGGGAATTCTCTGCCTGCCTTTCCCCAGTGCTCTGCGAGCTCTCCAGGACAACATAGTATCTGGGGCTCTGTGCTTCCTTTCGTTCTGAACAAGTGATACTGTTTTCTGCACAAAAGCGATTCTGCGAAGCACTGTGAACAGGCACAGAGAAGGTGCTAGCAGGGAATACTCTGCCTGCCTTTCCCCAGTGCTCTGCAAGCTCTCCAGGACAACATAGAATCTGGGGCTCTGTGCTTTCTTTCGTTCTGAACAAGTGTTAGTGTTGTCTGCAGAAAAGCGATTCTGCGAAGCAATGTGAACAGGCACAGAGAAGGTGCTAGCAGGGAATTCTCTGCCTGCCTTTCCCCAGTGCTCTGCAAGCTCTCCAGGGCAACATAGAATCTGGGGCTCTGTGCTTTCTTTCTTTCTGAACAAGTGTTAGTGTTTTCTGCAGAAAAGCGATTCTGCGAAGCAATGTGAACAGGCAGAGAGAAGGTGCTAGCAGGGAATTCTCTGCCTGCCTTTCCCCAGTGCTCTGCAAGCTCTCCAGGGCAACATAGTATCTGGGGCTCTGTGCTTTCTTTCGTTCTGAACAACTGTTAGTGTTTTCTGCTTAAAAGCGATTCTGCGAAGCAAAGTGAACACTTCTCCTTCCCAGACACAGAGAAGGTGCTAGCAGGGAATTCTCTGCCTGCCTTTCCCCAGTGCTCTGCAAGCTCTCCAGGACAACATAGTATCTGGGGCTCTGTGCTTTCTTTCTTTCTGAACAAGTGTTAGTGTTTTCTGCTTAAAAGCGATTCTGCGAAGCAATGTGAATACTTGTGCTTCCCAGGCACAGAGAAGGTGCTAGCAGGGAATTCTCTGCCTGCCTTTCCCCAGTGCTCTGCAAGCTCTCCAGGACAACATAGAATCTGGGGCTCTGTGCTTTCTTTCGTTCTGAACAAGTGTTACTGTTTTTTGCACAAAAGCGATTCTGCGAAGCAATGTGAACACTTGTGGTTCCCAGACACAGAGAAGGTGCTAGCAGGGAATTCTCTGCCTGCCTTTCCCCAGTGCTCTGCAAGCTCTCCAGGGCAACACAAAATCTGGGGCTCTGTGCTTTCTTTCGTTCTGAACAAGTGTTACTGTTTTCTGCACAAAAGCGATTCTGCGAAGCAATGTGAACACTTGTGGTTCCCAGGCACAGAGAAGGTGCTAGCAAGGAATTCTCTGCCTGCCTTTCCCCAGTGCTCTGCAAGCTCTCCAGGACAACATAGAATCTGGGGCTCTGTGCTTTCTTTCGTTCTGAACAAGTGTTACTGTTTTCTGCACAAAAGCGATTCTGCGAAGCAATGTGAACACTTGTGTTTCCCAGGCACAGAGAAGGTGCTAGCAGGGAATTCTCTGCCTGCCTTTCCCCAGTGCTCTGCAAGCTCTCCAGGACAACATAGTATCTGGGGCTCTGTGCTTCCTTTCGTTCTGAACAAGTGTTACTGTTTTCTGCACAAAAGCGATTCTGCGAAGCACTGTGAACAGGCACAGAGAAGGTGCTAGCAGGGAATACTCTGCCTGCCTTTCCCCAGTGCTCTGCAAGCTCTCCAGGACAACATAGAATCTGGGGCTCTGTGCTTTCTTTCGTTCTGAACAAGTGTTAGTGTTGTCTGCAGAAAAGCGATTCTGCGAAGCAATGTGAACAGGCACAGAGAAGGTGCTAGCAGGGAATTCTCTGCCTGCCTTTCCCCAGTGCTCTGCAAGCTCTCCAGGGCAACATAGAATCTGGGGCTCTGTGCTTTCTTTCTTTCTGAACAAGTGTTAGTGTTTTCTGCAGAAAAGCGATTCTGCGAAGCAATGTGAACAGGCAGAGAGAAGGTGCTAGCAGGGAATTCTCTGCCTGCCTTTCCCCAGTGCTCTGCAAGCTCTCCAGGGCAACATAGTATCTGGGGCTCTGTGCTTTCTTTCGTTCTGAACAACTGTTAGTGTTTTCTGCTTAAAAGCGATTCTGCGAAGCAAAGTGAACACTTCTCCTTCCCAGACACAGAGAAGGTGCTAGCAGGGAATTCTCTGCCTGCCTTTCCCCAGTGCTCTGCAAGCTCTCCAGGACAACATAGTATCTGGGGCTCTGTGCTTTCTTTCTTTCTGAACAAGTGTTAGTGTTTTCTGCTTAAAAGCGATTCTGCGAAGCAATGTGAATACTTGTGCTTCCCAGGCACAGAGAAGGTGCTAGCAGGGAATTCTCTGCCTGCCTTTCCCCAGTGCTCTGCAAGCTCTCCAGGACAACATAGAATCTGGGGCTCTGTGCTTTCTTTCGTTCTGAACAAGTGTTACTGTTTTCTGCACAAAAGCGATTCTGCGAAGCAATGTGAACACTTCTGCTTCCCAGGCACAGAGAAGGTGCTAGCAAGGAATTCTCTGCCTGCCTTTCCCCAGTGCTCTGCAAGCTCTCCAGGACAACATAGAATCTGGGGCTCTGTGCTTTCTTTCGTTCTGAACAAGTGTTACTGTTTTCTGCACAAAAGCGATTCTGCGAAGCAATGTGAACACTTGTGTTTCCCAGGCACAGAGAAGGTGCTAGCAGGGAATTCTCTGCCTGCCTTTCCCCAGTGCTCTGCAAGCTCTCCAGGACAACATAGTATCTGGGGCTCTGTGCTTCCTTTCGTTCTGAACAAGTGTTACTGTTTTCTGCACAAAAGCGATTCTGCGAAGCACTGTGAACAGGCACAGAGAAGGTGCTAGCAGGGAATACTCTGCCTGCCTTTCCCCAGTGCTCTGCAAGCTCTCCAGGACAACATAGAATCTGGGGCTCTGTGCTTTCTTTCGTTCTGAACAAGTGTTAGTGTTGTCTGCAGAAAAGCGATTCTGCGAAGCAATGTGAACAGGCACAGAGAAGGTGCTAGCAGGGAATTCTCTGCCTGCCTTTCCCCAGTGCTCTGCAAGCTCTCCAGGACAACATAGAATCTGGGGCTCTGTGCTTTCTTTCGTTCTGAACAAGTGTTAGTGTTTTCTGCACAAAAGCGATTCTGCGAAGCAATGTGAACACTTGTGGTTCCCAGGCACAGAGAAGGTGCTAGCAGGGAATTCTCTGCCTTCCTTTCCCCAGTGCTCTGCAAGCTCTCCAGGACAACATAAAATCTGGGGCTCTGTGCTTTCTTTCGTTCTGAACAACTGTTAGTGTTTTCTGCTTAAAAGCGATTCTGCGAAGCAAAGTGAACACTTCTCCTTCCCAGGCACAGAGAAGGTGCTATCAGGGAATTATCTGCCTGCCTTTCCCCAGTGCTATGCAAGCTCTCCAGGACAACAGCAAATCTGGGGCTCTGTGCTTTCTTTCGTTCTGAACAAGTGTTACTGTTTTCTGCACAAAAGCGATTCTGCGAAGCAATGTGAACACTTGTGTTTCCCAGGCACAGAGAAGGTGCTAGCAGGGAATTCTCTGCCTGCCTTTCCCCAGTGCTCTGCAAGCTCTCCAGTAAAAAATAGAATCTGGGGCTCTGTGCTTTCTTTCGTTCTGAACAAGTGTTAGTGTTTTCTGCACAAAAGCGATTCTGCGAAGCAATGTGAACACTTGTGGTTCCCAGGCACAGAGAAGGTGCTAGCAAGGAATTCTCTGCCTGCCTTTCCCCAGTGCTCTGCAAGCTCTCCAGGACAACATAGAATCTGGGGCTCTGTGCTTTCTTTCGTTCTGAACAAGTGTTACTGTTTTCTGCACAAAAGCGATTCTGCGAAGCAATGTGAACACTTGTGTTTCCCAGGCACAGAGAAGGTGCTAGCAGGGAATTCTCTGCCTGCCTTTCCCCAGTGCTCTGCAAGCTCTCCAGGACAACATAGTATCTGGGGCTCTGTGCTTCCTTTCGTTCTGAACAAGTGTTACTGTTTTCTGCACAAAAGCGATTCTGCGAAGCAATGTGAACAGGCACAGAGAAGGTGCTAGCAGGGAATTCTCTGCCTGCCTTTCCCCAGTGCTCTGCAAGCTCTCCAGGACAACATAGAATCTGGGGCTCTGTGCTTTCTTTCGTTCTGAACAAGTGTTACTGTTTTCTGCACAAAAGCGATTCTGCGAAGCAATGTGAACACTTGTGGTTCCCAGGCACAGAGAAGGTGCTAGCAGGGAATTCTCTGCCTTCCTTTCCCCAGTGCTCTGCAAGCTCTCCAGGACAACATAAAATCTGGGGCTCTGTGCTTTCTTTCGTTCTGAACAACTGTTAGTGTTTTCTGCTTAAAAGCGATTCTGCGAAGCAAAGTGAACACTTCTCCTTCCCAGGCACAGAGAAGGTGCTATCAGGGAATTATCTGCCTGCCTTTCCCCAGTGCTCTGCAAGCTCTCCAGGACAACAGCAAATCTGGGGCTCTGTGCTTTCTTTCGTTCTGAACAAGTGTTAGTGTTTTCTGCACAAAAGCGATTCTGCGAAGCAATGTGAACACTTGTGTTTCCCAGGCACAGAGAAGGTGCTAGCAGGGAATTCTCTGCCTGCCTTTCCCCAGTGCTCTGCAAGCTCTCCAGGACAACATAGAATCTGGGGCTCTGTGCTTTCTTTCGTTCTGAACAAGTGTTACTGTTTTCTGCAGAAAAGCGATTCTGCGAAGCAAAGTGAACACTTGTGGTTCCCAGGCACAGAGAAGGTGCTAGCAGGGAATTCTCTGCCTGCCTTTCCCCAGTGCTCTGCAAGCTCTCCAGGAAAACATAGAATCTGGGGCTCTGTGCTTTCTTTCGTTCTGAACAAGTGTTAGTGTTTTCTGCAGAAAAGCGATTCTGCGAAGCAATGTGAACACTTGTGGTTCCCAGGCACAGAGAAGGTGCTAGCAAGGAATTCTCTGCCTGCCTTTCCCCAGTGCTCTGCAAGCTCTCCAGGACAACATAGAATCTGGGGCTCTGTGCTTTCTTTCGTTCTGAACAAGTGTTACTGTTTTCTGCACAAAAGCGATTCTGCGAAGCAAAGTGAACACTTGTCCTTCCCAGGCACAGAGAAGGTGCTAGCAGGGAATTCTCTGCCTGCCTTTCCCCAGTGCTCTGCAAGCTCTCCAGGAAAACATAGAATCTGGGGCTCTGTGCTTTCTTTCGTTCTGAACAAGTGTTAGTGTTTTCTGTAGAAAAGCGATTCTGCGAAGCAATGTGAACACTTGTGGTTCCCAGGCACAGAGAAGGTGCTAGCAAGGAATTCTCTGCCTGCCTTTCCCCAGTGCTCTGCAAGCTCTCCAGGACAACATAGAATCTGGGGCTCTGTGCTTTCTTTCGTTCTGAACAAGTGTTACTGTTTTCTGCACAAAAGCGATTCTGCGAAGCAATGTGAACACTTGTGGTTCCCAGGCACAGAGAAGGTGCTAGCAGGGAATTCTCTGCCTGCCTTTCCCCAGTGCTCTGCGAGCTCTCCAGGACAACATAGTATCTGGGGCTCTGTGCTTCCTTTCGTTCTGAACAAGTGATACTGTTTTCTGCACAAAAGCGATTCTGCGAAGCACTGTGAACAGGCACAGAGAAGGTGCTAGCAGGGAATACTCTGCCTGCCTTTCCCCAGTGCTCTGCAAGCTCTCCAGGACAACATAGAATCTGGGGCTCTGTGCTTTCTTTCGTTCTGAACAAGTGTTAGTGTTGTCTGCAGAAAAGCGATTCTGCGAAGCAATGTGAACAGGCACAGAGAAGGTGCTAGCAGGGAATTCTCTGCCTGCCTTTCCCCAGTGCTCTGCAAGCTCTCCAGGGCAACATAGAATCTGGGGCTCTGTGCTTTCTTTCTTTCTGAACAAGTGTTAGTGTTTTCTGCAGAAAAGCGATTCTGCGAAGCAATGTGAACAGGCAGAGAGAAGGTGCTAGCAGGGAATTCTCTGCCTGCCTTTCCCCAGTGCTCTGCAAGCTCTCCAGGGCAACATAGTATCTGGGGCTCTGTGCTTTCTTTCGTTCTGAACAACTGTTAGTGTTTTCTGCTTAAAAGCGATTCTGCGAAGCAAAGTGAACACTTCTCCTTCCCAGACACAGAGAAGGTGCTAGCAGGGAATTCTCTGCCTGCCTTTCCCCAGTGCTCTGCAAGCTCTCCAGGACAACATAGTATCTGGGGCTCTGTGCTTTCTTTCTTTCTGAACAAGTGTTAGTGTTTTCTGCTTAAAAGCGATTCTGCGAAGCAATGTGAATACTTGTGCTTCCCAGGCACAGAGAAGGTGCTAGCAGGGAATTCTCTGCCTGCCTTTCCCCAGTGCTCTGCAAGCTCTCCAGGACAACATAGAATCTGGGGCTCTGTGCTTTCTTTCGTTCTGAACAAGTGTTACTGTTTTTTGCACAAAAGCGATTCTGCGAAGCAATGTGAACACTTGTGGTTCCCAGACACAGAGAAGGTGCTAGCAGGGAATTCTCTGCCTGCCTTTCCCCAGTGCTCTGCAAGCTCTCCAGGGCAACACAAAATCTGGGGCTCTGTGCTTTCTTTCGTTCTGAACAAGTGTTACTGTTTTCTGCACAAAAGCGATTCTGCGAAGCAATGTGAACACTTGTGGTTCCCAGGCACAGAGAAGGTGCTAGCAAGGAATTCTCTGCCTGCCTTTCCCCAGTGCTCTGCAAGCTCTCCAGGACAACATAGAATCTGGGGCTCTGTGCTTTCTTTCGTTCTGAACAAGTGTTACTGTTTTCTGCACAAAAGCGATTCTGCGAAGCAATGTGAACACTTGTGTTTCCCAGGCACAGAGAAGGTGCTAGCAGGGAATTCTCTGCCTGCCTTTCCCCAGTGCTCTGCAAGCTCTCCAGGACAACATAGTATCTGGGGCTCTGTGCTTCCTTTCGTTCTGAACAAGTGTTACTGTTTTCTGCACAAAAGCGATTCTGCGAAGCACTGTGAACAGGCACAGAGAAGGTGCTAGCAGGGAATACTCTGCCTGCCTTTCCCCAGTGCTCTGCAAGCTCTCCAGGACAACATAGAATCTGGGGCTCTGTGCTTTCTTTCGTTCTGAACAAGTGTTAGTGTTGTCTGCAGAAAAGCGATTCTGCGAAGCAATGTGAACAGGCACAGAGAAGGTGCTAGCAGGGAATTCTCTGCCTGCCTTTCCCCAGTGCTCTGCAAGCTCTCCAGGGCAACATAGAATCTGGGGCTCTGTGCTTTCTTTCTTTCTGAACAAGTGTTAGTGTTTTCTGCAGAAAAGCGATTCTGCGAAGCAATGTGAACAGGCAGAGAGAAGGTGCTAGCAGGGAATTCTCTGCCTGCCTTTCCCCAGTGCTCTGCAAGCTCTCCAGGGCAACATAGTATCTGGGGCTCTGTGCTTTCTTTCGTTCTGAACAACTGTTAGTGTTTTCTGCTTAAAAG
The DNA here is from genome assembly GCF_031877795.1 of Strix aluco. Taxonomy (NCBI): domain Eukaryota; kingdom Metazoa; phylum Chordata; class Aves; order Strigiformes; family Strigidae; genus Strix; species Strix aluco. The sequence goes on from NC_133963.1 coordinate 1,417,199, forward strand.
CGATTCTGCGAAGCAAAGTGAACACTTCTCCTTCCCAGACACAGAGAAGGTGCTAGCAGGGAATTCTCTGCCTGCCTTTCCCCAGTGCTCTGCAAGCTCTCCAGGACAACATAGTATCTGGGGCTCTGTGCTTTCTTTCTTTCTGAACAAGTGTTAGTGTTTTCTGCTTAAAAGCGATTCTGCGAAGCAATGTGAATACTTGTGCTTCCCAGGCACAGAGAAGGTGCTAGCAGGGAATTCTCTGCCTGCCTTTCCCCAGTGCTCTGCAAGCTCTCCAGGACAACATAGAATCTGGGGCTCTGTGCTTTCTTTCGTTCTGAACAAGTGTTACTGTTTTCTGCACAAAAGCGATTCTGCGAAGCAATGTGAACACTTCTGCTTCCCAGGCACAGAGAAGGTGCTAGCAAGGAATTCTCTGCCTGCCTTTCCCCAGTGCTCTGCAAGCTCTCCAGGACAACATAGAATCTGGGGCTCTGTGCTTTCTTTCGTTCTGAACAAGTGTTACTGTTTTCTGCACAAAAGCGATTCTGCGAAGCAATGTGAACACTTGTGTTTCCCAGGCACAGAGAAGGTGCTAGCAGGGAATTCTCTGCCTGCCTTTCCCCAGTGCTCTGCAAGCTCTCCAGGACAACATAGTATCTGGGGCTCTGTGCTTCCTTTCGTTCTGAACAAGTGTTACTGTTTTCTGCACAAAAGCGATTCTGCGAAGCACTGTGAACAGGCACAGAGAAGGTGCTAGCAGGGAATACTCTGCCTGCCTTTCCCCAGTGCTCTGCAAGCTCTCCAGGACAACATAGAATCTGGGGCTCTGTGCTTTCTTTCGTTCTGAACAAGTGTTAGTGTTGTCTGCAGAAAAGCGATTCTGCGAAGCAATGTGAACAGGCACAGAGAAGGTGCTAGCAGGGAATTCTCTGCCTGCCTTTCCCCAGTGCTCTGCAAGCTCTCCAGGACAACATAGAATCTGGGGCTCTGTGCTTTCTTTCGTTCTGAACAAGTGTTAGTGTTTTCTGCACAAAAGCGATTCTGCGAAGCAATGTGAACACTTGTGGTTCCCAGGCACAGAGAAGGTGCTAGCAGGGAATTCTCTGCCTTCCTTTCCCCAGTGCTCTGCAAGCTCTCCAGGACAACATAAAATCTGGGGCTCTGTGCTTTCTTTCGTTCTGAACAAGTGTTACTGTTTTCTGCACAAAAGCGATTCTGCGAAGCAAAGTGAACACTTCTCCTTCCCAGGCACAGAGAAGGTGCTATCAGGGAATTATCTGCCTGCCTTTCCCCAGTGCTATGCAAGCTCTCCAGGACAACAGCAAATCTGGGGCTCTGTGCTTTCTTTCGTTCTGAACAAGTGTTAGTGTTTTCTGCACAAAAGCGATTCTGCGAAGCAATGTGAACACTTGTGTTTCCCAGGCACAGAGAAGGTGCTAGCAGGGAATTCTCTGCCTGCCTTTCCCCAGTGCTCTGCAAGCTCTCCAGGACAACATAGAATCTGGGGCTCTGTGCTTTCTTTCGTTCTGAACAAGTGTTAGTGTTTTCTGCACAAAAGCAATTCTGCGAAGCAATGTGAACAGGCACAGAGAAGGTGCTAGCAGGGAATTCTCTGCCTGCCTTTCCCCAGTGCTCTGCAAGCTCTCCAGGGCAACATAGAATCTGGGGCTCTGTGCTTTCTTTCGTTCTGAACAAGTGTTACTGTTTTCTGCACAAAAGCGATTCTGCGAAGCAATGTGAACACTTGTGTTTCCCAGGCACAGAGAAGGTGCTAGCAGGGAATTCTCTGCCTGCCTTTCCCCAGTGCTCTGCAAGCTCTCCAGGACAACATAGAATCTGGGGCTCTGTGCTTTCTTTCCTTCTGAACAAGTGTTACTGTTTTATGCACAAAAGCGATTCTGCGAAGCAATGTGAACACTTGTCCTTCCCAGGCACAGAGAAGGTGCTAGCAGGGAATTCTCTGCCTGCCTTTCCCCAGTGCTCTGCAAGCTCTCCAGGAAAACATAGAATCTGGGGCTCTGTGCTTTCTTTCGTTCTGAACAAGTGTTAGTGTTTTCTGCTTAAAAGCGATTCTGCGAAGCAATGTGAACACTTGTGGTTCCCAGACACAGAGAAGGTGCTAGCAGGGAATTATCTGCCTGCCTTTCCCCAGTGCTCTGCAAGCTCTCCAGGACAACAGCAAATCTGGGGCTCTGTGCTTTCTTTCTTTCTGAACAAATGTTAGTGTTTTCTGCAGAAAAGCGATTCTGCGAAGCAATGTGAATACTTGTGCTTCCCAGGCACAGAGAAGGTGCTAGCAGGGAATTCTCTGCCTGCCTTTCCCCAGTGCTCTGCAAGCTCTCCAGGACAACATAGAATCTGGGTCTCTGTGCTTTCTTTCGTTCTGAACAAGTGTTAGTGTTTTCTGCACAAAAGCGATTCTGCGAAGCAATGTGAACACTTGTGGTTCCCAGGCACAGAGAAGGTGCTAGCAGGGAATTCTCTGCCTGCCTTTCCCCAGTGCTCTGCAAGCTCTCCAGGACAACATAGTATCTGGGGCTCTGTGCTTCCTTTCGTTCTGAACAAGTGTTACTGTTTTCTGCACAAAAGCGATTCTGCGAAGCACTGTGAACAGGCACAGAGAAGGTGCTAGCAGGGAATACTCTGCCTGCCTTTCCCCAGTGCTCTGCAAGCTCTCCAGGACAACATAGAATCTGGGGCTCTGTGCTTTCTTTCGTTCTGAACAAGTGTTAGTGTTGTCTGCAGAAAAGCGATTCTGCGAAGCAATGTGAACAGGCACAGAGAAGGTGCTAGCAGGGAATTCTCTGCCTGCCTTTCCCCAGTGCTCTGCAAGCTCTCCAGGACAACATAGAATCTGGGGCTCTGTGCTTTCTTTCGTTCTGAACAAGTGTTAGTGTTTTCTGCACAAAAGCGATTCTGCGAAGCAATGTGAACACTTGTGGTTCCCAGGCACAGAGAAGGTGCTAGCAGGGAATTCTCTGCCTTCCTTTCCCCAGTGCTCTGCAAGCTCTCCAGGACAACATAGAATCTGGGGCTCTGTGCTTTCTTTCGTTCTAAACAACTGTTAGTGTTTTCTGCTTAAAAGCGATTCTGCGAAGCAAAGTGAACACTTCTCCTTCCCAGGCACAGAGAAGGTGCTAGCAAGGAATTCTCTGCCTGCCTTTCCCCAGTGCTCTGCAAGCTCTCCAGGACAACATAGAATCTGGGGCTCTGTGCTTTCTTTCGTTCTGAACAAGTGTTACTGTTTTCTGCACAAAAGCGATTCTGCGAAGCAATGTGAACACTTGTGGTTCCCAGGCACAGAGAAGGTGCTAGCAGGGAATTCTCTGCCTGCCTTTCCCCAGTGCTCTGCAAGCTCTCCAGGACAACATAGTATCTGGGGCTCTGTGCTTCCTTTCGTTCTGAACAAGTGATACTGTTTTCTGCACAAAAGCGATTCTGCGAAGCACTGTGAACAGGCACAGAGAAGGTGCTAGCAGGGAATACTCTGCCTGCCTTTCCCCAGTGCTCTGCAAGCTCTCCAGGACAACATAGAATCTGGGGCTCTGTGCTTTCTTTCGTTCTGAACAAGTGTTAGTGTTGTCTGCAGAAAAGCGATTCTGCGAAGCAATGTGAACAGGCACAGAGAAGGTGCTAGCAGGGAATTCTCTGCCTGCCTTTCCCCAGTGCTCTGCAAGCTCTCCAGGGCAACATAGAATCTGGGGCTCTGTGCTTTCTTTCTTTCTGAACAAGTGTTAGTGTTTTCTGCAGAAAAGCGATTCTGCGAAGCAATGTGAACAGGCAGAGAGAAGGTGCTAGCAGGGAATTCTCTGCCTGCCTTTCCCCAGTGCTCTGCAAGCTCTCCAGGGCAACATAGTATCTGGGGCTCTGTGCTTTCTTTCGTTCTGAACAACTGTTAGTGTTTTCTGCTTAAAAGCGATTCTGCGAAGCAAAGTGAACACTTCTCCTTCCCAGGTACAGAGAATGTGCTAGCAGGGAATTCTCTGCCTGCCTTTCCCCAGTGCTCTGCAAGCTCTCCAGGACAACATAGTATCTGGGGCTCTGTGCTTTCTTTCGTTCTGAACAACTGTTAGTGTTGTCTGCAAAAAAGCGATTCTGCGAAGCAATGTGAACACTTCTCCTTCCCAGGCACAGAGAAGGTGCTAGCAGGGAATTCTCTGCCTGCCTTTCCCCAGTGCTCTGCAAGCTCTCCAGGGCAACAGCAAATCTGGGGCTCTGTGCTTTCTTTCGTTCTGAACAAGTGTTAGTGTTTTCTGCACAAAAGCGATTCTGCGAAGCAATGTGAACAGGCACAGAGAAGGTGCTAGCAGGGAATTCTCTGCCTGCCTTTCCCCAGTGCTCTGCAAGCTCTCCAGGGCAACATAGAATCTGGGGCTCTGTGCTTTCTTTCGTTCTGAACAAGTGTTACTGTTTTCTGCACAAAAGCGATTCTGCGAAGCAATGTGAACACTTCTGGTTCCCAGGCACAGAGAAGGTGCTAGCAGGGAATGCTCTGCCTGCCTTTCCCCAGTGCTCTGCAAGCTCTCCAGGACAACATAGTATCTGGGGCTCTGTGCTTTCTTTCGTTCTGAACAAGTGTTAGTGTCTTCTGCTTAAAAGCGATTCTGCGAAGCAAAGTGAACACTTCTCCTTCCCAGGCACAGAGAAGGTGCTAGCAGGGAATTATCTGCCTGCCTTTCCCCAGTGCTCTGCAAGCTCTCCAGGACAACAGCAAATCTGGGGCTCTGTGCTTTCTTTCTTTCTGAACAAGTGTTAGTGTTTTCTGCACAAAAGCGATTCTGCGAAGCAATGTGAATACTTGTGGTTCCCAGGCACAGAGAAGGTGCTAGCAGGGAATTCTCTGCCTGCCTTTCCCCAGTGCTCTGCAAGCTCTCCAGGGCAACATAGAATCTGGGGCTCTGTGCTTTCTTTCGTTCTGAACAAGTGTTAGTGTTTTCTGCACAAAAGCGATTCTGCGAAGCAATGTGAACACTTGTGGTTCCCAGACACAGAGAAGGTGCTAGCAGGGAACTCTCTGCCTGCCTTTCCCCAGTGCTCTGCAAGCTCTCCAGGGCAACACAAAATCTGGGGCTCTGTGCTTTCTTTCGTTCTGAACAAGTGTTACTGTTTTCTGCACAAAAGCGATTCTGCGAAGCAATGTGAACACTTGTGGTTCCCAGGCACAGAGAAGGTGCTAGCAGGGAATACTCTGCCTGCCTTTCCCCAGTGCTCTGCAAGCTCTCCAGGAAAACATAGAATCTGGGGCTCTGTGCTTTCTTTCGTTCTGAACAACTGTTAGTGTTGTCTGCACAAAAGCGATTCTGCGAAGCAAAGTGAACACTTCTCCTTCCCAGGCACAGAGAAGGTGCTAGCAGGGAATTCTCTGCCTGCCTTTCCCCAGTGCTCTGCAAGCTCTCCAGGGCAACATAGAATCTGGGGCTCTGTGCTTTCTTTCGTTCTGAACAAGTGTTAGTGTTTTCTGCACAAAAGCGATTCTGCGAAGCAATGTGAACACTTGTGGTTCCCAGGCACAGAGAAGGTGCTAGCAGGGAACTCTCTGCCTGCCTTTCCCCAGTGCTCTGCAAGCTCTCCAGGACAACAGCAAATCTGGGGCTCTGTGCTTTCTTTCGTTCTGAACAAGTGTTACTGTTTTCTGCACAAAAGCGATTCTGCGAAGCAATGTGAACACTTGTGGTTCCCAGGCACAGAGAAGGTGCTAGCAGGGAATACTCTGCCTGCCTTTCCCCAGTGCTCTGCAAGCTCTCCAGGAAAACATAGAATCTGGGGCTCTGTGCTTTCTTTCGTTCTGAACAACTGTTACTGTTTTCTGCACAAAAGCGATTCTGCGAAGCAATGTGAACACTTGTCCTTCCCAGGCACAGAGAAGGTGCTAGCAGGGAATTCTCTGCCTGCCTTTCCCCAGTGCTCTGCAAGCTCTCCAGGACAACATAGAATCTGGGGCTCTGTGCTTTCTTTCGTTCTGAACAAGTGTTACTGTTTTCTGCACAAAAGCGATTCTGCGAAGCAAAGTGAACACTTCTCCTTCCCAGGCACAGAGAAGGTGCTATCAGGGAATTCTCTGCCTGCCTTTCCCCAGTGCTCTGCAAGCTCTCCAGGGCAACATAGAATCTGGGGCTCTGTGCTTTCTTTCGTTCTGAACAAGTGTTACTGTTTTCTGCACAAAAGCGATTCTGCGAAGCAATGTGAACACTTCTGGTTCCCAGGCACAGAGAAGGTGCTAGCAGGGAATTCTCTGCCTGCCTTTCCCCAGTGCTCTGCAAGCTCTCCAGGGCAACATAGAATCTGGGGCTCTGTGCTTTCTTTCGTTCTGAACAAGTGTTACTGTTTTCTGCACAAAAGCGATTCTGCGAAGCAATGTGAACACTTGTGGTTCCCAGGCACAGAGAAGGTGCTAGCAGGGAATTCTCTGCCTGCCTTTCCCCAGTGCTCTGCAAGCTCTCCAGGGCAACATAGAATCTGGGGCTCTGTGCTTTCTTTCGTTCTGAACAAGTGTTAGTGTTTTCTGCAGAAAAGCGATTCTGCGAAGCAATGTGAACACTTGTGGTTCCCAGGCACAGAGAAGGTGCTAGCAAGGAATTCTCTGCCTGCCTTTCCCCAGTGCTCTGCAAGCTCTCCAGGACAACATAGAATCTGGGGCTCTGTGCTTTCTTTCGTTCTGAACAAGTGTTACTGTTTTCTGCACAAAAGCGATTCTGCGAAGCAATGTGAACACTTGTGGTTCCCAGGCACAGAGAATGTGCTAGCAGGGAATTCTCTGCCTGCCTTTCCCCAGTGCTCTGCAAGCTCTCCAGGACAACATAGTATCTGGGGCTCTGTGCTTCCTTTCGTTCTGAACAAGTGATACTGTTTTCTGCACAAAAGCGATTCTGCGAAGCACTGTGAACAGGCACAGAGAAGGTGCTAGCAGGGAATACTCTGCCTGCCTTTCCCCAGTGCTCTGCAAGCTCTCCAGGACAACATAGAATCTGGGGCTCTGTGCTTTCTTTCGTTCTGAACAAGTGTTAGTGTTGTCTGCAGAAAAGCGATTCTGCGAAGCAATGTGAACAGGCACAGAGAAGGTGCTAGCAGGGAATTCTCTGCCTGCCTTTCCCCAGTGCTCTGCAAGCTCTCCAGGGCAACATAGAATCTGGGGCTCTGTGCTTTCTTTCTTTCTGAACAAGTGTTAGTGTTTTCTGCACAAAAGCGATTCTGCGAAGCAATGTGAACAGGCAGAGAGAAGGTGCTAGCAGGGAATTCTCTGCCTGCCTTTCCCCAGTGCTCTGCAAGCTCTCCAGGGCAACATAGTATCTGGGGCTCTGTGCTTTCTTTCGTTCTGAACAACTGTTAGTGTTTTCTGCTTAAAAGCGATTCTGCGAAGCAAAGTGAACACTTCTCCTTCCCAGGTACAGAGAATGTGCTAGCAGGGAATTCTCTGCCTGCCTTTCCCCAGTGCTCTGCAAGCTCTCCAGGACAACATAGAATCTGGGGCTCTGTGCTTTCTTTCGTTCTGAACAAGTGTTAGTGTTGTCTGCAGAAAAGCGATTCTGCGAAGCAATGTGAACAGGCACAGAGAAGGTGCTAGCAGGGAATTCTCTGCCTGCCTTTCCCCAGTGCTCTGCAAGCTCTCCAGGGCAACATAGAATCTGGGGCTCTGTGCTTTCTTTCTTTCTGAACAAGTGTTAGTGTTTTCTGCACAAAAGCGATTCTGCGAAGCAATGTGAACAGGCAGAGAGAAGGTGCTAGCAGGGAATTCTCTGCCTGCCTTTCCCCAGTGCTCTGCAAGCTCTCCAGGGCAACATAGTATCTGGGGCTCTGTGCTTTCTTTCGTTCTGAACAACTGTTAGTGTTTTCTGCTTAAAAGCGATTCTGCGAAGCAAAGTGAACACTTCTCCTTCCCAGGTACAGAGAATGTGCTAGCAGGGAATTCTCTGCCTGCCTTTCCCCAGTGCTCTGCAAGCTCTCCAGGACAACATAGAATCTGGGGCTCTGTGCTTTCTTTCGTTCTGAACAAGTGTTAGTGTTGTCTGCAGAAAAGCGATTCTGCGAAGCAATGTGAACAGGCACAGAGAAGGTGCTAGCAGGGAATTCTCTGCCTGCCTTTCCCCAGTGCTCTGCAAGCTCTCCAGGACAACAGCAAATCTGGGGCTCTGTGCTTTCTTTCGTTCTGAACAAGTGTGACTGTTTTCTGCACAAAAGCGATTCTGCGAAGCAATGTGAACACTTGTGGTTCCCAGGCACAGAGAAGGTGCTAGCAGGGAATTCTCTGCCTTCCTTTCCCCAGTGCTCTGCAAGCTCTCCAGGACAACATAAAATCTGGGGCTCTGTGCTTTCTTTCGTTCTGAACAACTGTTAGTGTTTTCTGCTTAAAAGCGATTCTGCGAAGCAAAGTGAACACTTCTCCTTCCCAGGCACAGAGAAGGTGCTATCAGGGAATTATCTGCCTGCCTTTCCCCAGTGCTATGCAAGCTCTCCAGGACAACAGCAAATCTGGGGCTCTGTGCTTTCTTTCGTTCTGAACAAGTGTTAGTGTTTTCTGCACAAAAGCGATTCTGCGAAGCAATGTGAACACTTGTGTTTCCCAGGCACAGAGAAGGTGCTAGCAGGGAATTCTCTGCCTGCCTTTCCCCAGTGCTCTGCAAGCTCTCCAGGACAACATAGAATCTGGGGCTCTGTGCTTTCTTTCGTTCTGAACAAGTGTTAGTGTTTTCTGCACAAAAGCAATTCTGCGAAGCAATGTGAACAGGCACAGAGAAGGTGCTAGCAGGGAATTCTCTGCCTGCCTTTCCCCAGTGCTCTGCAAGCTCTCCAGGACAACATAAAATCTGGGGCTCTGTGCTTTCTTTCGTTCTGAACAAGTGTTACTGTTTTCTGCACAAAAGCGATTCTGCGAAGCAATGTGAACACTTCTGCTTCCCAGGCACAGAGAAGGTGCTAGCAAGGAATTCTCTGCCTGCCTTTCCCCAGTGCTCTGCAAGCTCTCCAGGACAACATAGAATCTGGGGCTCTGTGCTTTCTTTCCTTCTGAACAAGTGTTACTGTTTTATGCACAAAAGCGATTCTGCGAAGCAATGTGAACACTTGTCCTTCCCAGGCACAGAGAAGGTGCTAGCAGGGAATTCTCTGCCTGCCTTTCCCCAGTGCTCTGCAAGCTCTCCAGGAAAACATAGAATCTGGGGCTCTGTGCTTTCTTTCGTTCTGAACAAGTGTTAGTGTTTTCTGCTTAAAAGCGATTCTGCGAAGCAATGTGAACACTTGTGGTTCCCAGACACAGAGAAGGTGCTAGCAGGGAATTATCTGCCTGCCTTTCCCCAGTGCTCTGCAAGCTCTCCAGGACAACAGCAAATCTGGGGCTCTGTGCTTTCTTTCTTTCTGAACAAATGTTAGTGTTTTCTGCAGAAAAGCGATTCTGCGAAGCAATGTGAATACTTGTGCTTCCCAGGCACAGAGAAGGTGCTAGCAGGGAATTCTCTGCCTGCCTTTCCCCAGTGCTCTGCAAGCTCTCCAGGACAACATAGAATCTGGGTCTCTGTGCTTTCTTTCGTTCTGAACAAGTGTTAGTGTTTTCTGCACAAAAGCGATTCTGCGAAGCAATGTGAACACTTGTGGTTCCCAGGCACAGAGAAGGTGCTAGCAGGGAATTCTCTGCCTGCCTTTCCCCAGTGCTCTGCAAGCTCTCCAGGACAACATAGTATCTGGGGCTCTGTGCTTCCTTTCGTTCTGAACAAGTGTTACTGTTTTCTGCACAAAAGCGATTCTGCGAAGCACTGTGAACAGGCACAGAGAAGGTGCTAGCAGGGAATACTCTGCCTGCCTTTCCCCAGTGCTCTGCAAGCTCTCCAGGACAACATAGAATCTGGGGCTCTGTGCTTTCTTTCGTTCTGAACAAGTGTTAGTGTTGTCTGCAGAAAAGCGATTCTGCGAAGCAATGTGAACAGGCACAGAGAAGGTGCTAGCAGGGAATTCTCTGCCTGCCTTTCCCCAGTGCTCTGCAAGCTCTCCAGGACAACATAGAATCTGGGGCTCTGTGCTTTCTTTCGTTCTGAACAAGTGTTAGTGTTTTCTGCACAAAAGCGATTCTGCGAAGCAATGTGAACACTTGTGGTTCCCAGGCACAGAGAAGGTGCTAGCAGGGAATTCTCTGCCTTCCTTTCCCCAGTGCTCTGCAAGCTCTCCAGGACAACATAGAATCTGGGGCTCTGTGCTTTCTTTCGTTCTAAACAACTGTTAGTGTTTTCTGCTTAAAAGCGATTCTGCGAAGCAAAGTGAACACTTCTCCTTCCCAGGCACAGAGAAGGTGCTAGCAAGGAATTCTCTGCCTGCCTTTCCCCAGTGCTCTGCAAGCTCTCCAGGACAACATAGAATCTGGGGCTCTGTGCTTTCTTTCGTTCTGAACAAGTGTTACTGTTTTCTGCACAAAAGCGATTCTGCGAAGCAATGTGAACACTTGTGGTTCCCAGGCACAGAGAAGGTGCTAGCAGGGAATTCTCTGCCTGCCTTTCCCCAGTGCTCTGCAAGCTCTCCAGGACAACATAGTATCTGGGGCTCTGTGCTTCCTTTCGTTCTGAACAAGTGATACTGTTTTCTGCACAAAAGCGATTCTGCGAAGCACTGTGAACAGGCACAGAGAAGGTGCTAGCAGGGAATACTCTGCCTGCCTTTCCCCAGTGCTCTGCAAGCTCTCCAGGACAACATAGAATCTGGGGCTCTGTGCTTTCTTTCGTTCTGAACAAGTGTTAGTGTTGTCTGCAGAAAAGCGATTCTGCGAAGCAATGTGAACAGGCACAGAGAAGGTGCTAGCAGGGAATTCTCTGCCTGCCTTTCCCCAGTGCTCTGCAAGCTCTCCAGGGCAACATAGAATCTGGGGCTCTGTGCTTTCTTTCTTTCTGAACAAGTGTTAGTGTTTTCTGCAGAAAAGCGATTCTGCGAAGCAATGTGAACAGGCAGAGAGAAGGTGCTAGCAGGGAATTCTCTGCCTGCCTTTCCCCAGTGCTCTGCAAGCTCTCCAGGGCAACATAGTATCTGGGGCTCTGTGCTTTCTTTCGTTCTGAACAACTGTTAGTGTTTTCTGCTTAAAAGCGATTCTGCGAAGCAAAGTGAACACTTCTCCTTCCCAGGTACAGAGAATGTGCTAGCAGGGAATTCTCTGCCTGCCTTTCCCCAGTGCTCTGCAAGCTCTCCAGGACAACATAGTATCTGGGGCTCTGTGCTTTCTTTCGTTCTGAACAACTGTTAGTGTTGTCTGCAAAAAAGCGATTCTGCGAAGCAATGTGAACACTTCTCCTTCCCAGGCACAGAGAAGGTGCTAGCAGGGAATTCTCTGCCTGCCTTTCCCCAGTGCTCTGCAAGCTCTCCAGGGCAACAGCAAATCTGGGGCTCTGTGCTTTCTTTCGTTCTGAACAAGTGTTAGTGTTTTCTGCACAAAAGCGATTCTGCGAAGCAATGTGAACAGGCACAGAGAAGGTGCTAGCAGGGAATTCTCTGCCTGCCTTTCCCCAGTGCTCTGCAAGCTCTCCAGGGCAACATAGAATCTGGGGCTCTGTGCTTTCTTTCGTTCTGAACAAGTGTTACTGTTTTCTGCACAAAAGCGATTCTGCGAAGCAATGTGAACACTTCTGGTTCCCAGGCACAGAGAAGGTGCTAGCAGGGAATGCTCTGCCTGCCTTTCCCCAGTGCTCTGCAAGCTCTCCAGGACAACATAGTATCTGGGGCTCTGTGCTTTCTTTCGTTCTGAACAAGTGTTAGTGTCTTCTGCTTAAAAGCGATTCTGCGAAGCAAAGTGAACACTTCTCCTTCCCAGGCACAGAGAAGGTGCTAGCAGGGAATTATCTGCCTGCCTTTCCCCAGTGCTCTGCAAGCTCTCCAGGACAACAGCAAATCTGGGGCTCTGTGCTTTCTTTCTTTCTGAACAAGTGTTAGTGTTTTCTGCACAAAAGCGATTCTGCGAAGCAATGTGAATACTTGTGGTTCCCAGGCACAGAGAAGGTGCTAGCAGGGAATTCTCTGCCTGCCTTTCCCCAGTGCTCTGCAAGCTCTCCAGGGCAACATAGAATCTGGGGCTCTGTGCTTTCTTTCGTTCTGAACAAGTGTTAGTGTTTTCTGCACAAAAGCGATTCTGCGAAGCAATGTGAACACTTGTGGTTCCCAGACACAGAGAAGGTGCTAGCAGGGAACTCTCTGCCTGCCTTTCCCCAGTGCTCTGCAAGCTCTCCAGGGCAACACAAAATCTGGGGCTCTGTGCTTTCTTTCGTTCTGAACAAGTGTTACTGTTTTCTGCACAAAAGCGATTCTGCGAAGCAATGTGAACACTTGTGGTTCCCAGGCACAGAGAAGGTGCTAGCAGGGAATACTCTGCCTGCCTTTCCCCAGTGCTCTGCAAGCTCTCCAGGAAAACATAGAATCTGGGGCTCTGTGCTTTCTTTCGTTCTGAACAACTGTTAGTGTTGTCTGCACAAAAGCGATTCTGCGAAGCAAAGTGAACACTTCTCCTTCCCAGGCACAGAGAAGGTGCTAGCAGGGAATTCTCTGCCTGCCTTTCCCCAGTGCTCTGCAAGCTCTCCAGGGCAACATAGAATCTGGGGCTCTGTGCTTTCTTTCGTTCTGAACAAGTGTTAGTGTTTTCTGCACAAAAGCGATTCTGCGAAGCAATGTGAACACTTGTGGTTCCCAGGCACAGAGAAGGTGCTAGCAGGGAACTCTCTGCCTGCCTTTCCCCAGTGCTCTGCAAGCTCTCCAGGACAACAGCAAATCTGGGGCTCTGTGCTTTCTTTCGTTCTGAACAAGTGTTACTGTTTTCTGCACAAAAGCGATTCTGCGAAGCAATGTGAACACTTGTGGTTCCCAGGCACAGAGAAGGTGCTAGCAGGGAATACTCTGCCTGCCTTTCCCCAGTGCTCTGCAAGCTCTCCAGGAAAACATAGAATCTGGGGCTCTGTGCTTTCTTTCGTTCTGAACAACTGTTACTGTTTTCTGCACAAAAGCGATTCTGCGAAGCAATGTGAACACTTGTCCTTCCCAGGCACAGAGAAGGTGCTAGCAGGGAATTCTCTGCCTGCCTTTCCCCAGTGCTCTGCAAGCTCTCCAGGACAACATAGAATCTGGGGCTCTGTGCTTTCTTTCGTTCTGAACAAGTGTTACTGTTTTCTGCACAAAAGCGATTCTGCGAAGCAAAGTGAACACTTCTCCTTCCCAGGCACAGAGAAGGTGCTATCAGGGAATTCTCTGCCTGCCTTTCCCCAGTGCTCTGCAAGCTCTCCAGGGCAACATAGAATCTGGGGCTCTGTGCTTTCTTTCGTTCTGAACAAGTGTTACTGTTTTCTGCACAAAAGCGATTCTGCGAAGCAATGTGAACACTTCTGGTTCCCAGGCACAGAGAAGGTGCTAGCAGGGAATTCTCTGCCTGCCTTTCCCCAGTGCTCTGCAAGCTCTCCAGGGCAACATAGAATCTGGGGCTCTGTGCTTTCTTTCGTTCTGAACAAGTGTTACTGTTTTCTGCACAAAAGCGATTCTGCGAAGCAATGTGAACACTTGTGGTTCCCAGGCACAGAGAAGGTGCTAGCAGGGAATTCTCTGCCTGCCTTTCCCCAGTGCTCTGCAAGCTCTCCAGGGCAACATAGAATCTGGGGCTCTGTGCTTTCTTTCGTTCTGAACAAGTGTTAGTGTTTTCTGCAGAAAAGCGATTCTGCGAAGCAATGTGAACACTTGTGGTTCCCAGGCACAGAGAAGGTGCTAGCAAGGAATTCTCTGCCTGCCTTTCCCCAGTGCTCTGCAAGCTCTCCAGGACAACATAGAATCTGGGGCTCTGTGCTTTCTTTCGTTCTGAACAAGTGTTACTGTTTTCTGCACAAAAGCGATTCTGCGAAGCAATGTGAACACTTGTGGTTCCCAGGCACAGAGAATGTGCTAGCAGGGAATTCTCTGCCTGCCTTTCCCCAGTGCTCTGCAAGCTCTCCAGGACAACATAGTATCTGGGGCTCTGTGCTTCCTTTCGTTCTGAACAAGTGATACTGTTTTCTGCACAAAAGCGATTCTGCGAAGCACTGTGAACAGGCACAGAGAAGGTGCTAGCAGGGAATACTCTGCCTGCCTTTCCCCAGTGCTCTGCAAGCTCTCCAGGACAACATAGAATCTGGGGCTCTGTGCTTTCTTTCGTTCTGAACAAGTGTTAGTGTTGTCTGCAGAAAAGCAATTCTGCGAAGCAATGTGAACAGGCACAGAGAAGGTGCTAGCAGGGAATTCTCTGCCTGCCTTTCCCCAGTGCTCTGCAAGCTCTCCAGGGCAACATAGAATCTGGGGCTCTGTGCTTTCTTTCTTTCTGAACAAGTGTTAGTGTTTTCTGCACAAAAGCGATTCTGCGAAGCAATGTGAACAGGCAGAGAGAAGGTGCTAGCAGGGAATTCTCTGCCTGCCTTTCCCCAGTGCTCTGCAAGCTCTCCAGGGCAACATAGTATCTGGGGCTCTGTGCTTTCTTTCGTTCTGAACAACTGTTAGTGTTTTCTGCTTAAAAGCGATTCTGCGAAGCAAAGTGAACACTTCTCCTTCCCAGGTACAGAGAATGTGCTAGCAGGGAATTCTCTGCCTGCCTTTCCCCAGTGCTCTGCAAGCTCTCCAGGACAACATAGTATCTGGGGCTCTGTGCTTTCTTTCTTTCTGAACAAGTGTTAGTGTTTTCTGCTTAAAAGCGATTCTGCGAAGCAATGTGAATACTTGTGCTTCCCAGGCACAGAGAAGGTGCTAGCAGGGAATTCTCTGCCTGCCTTTCCCCAGTGCTCTGCAAGCTCTCCAGGACAACATAGAATCTGGGGCTCTGTGCTTTCTTTCGTTCTGAACAAGTGTTACTGTTTTCTGCACAAAAGCGATTCTGCGAAGCAATGTGAACACTTGTGGTTCCCAGACACAGAGAAGGTGCTAGCAGGGAATTCTCTGCCTGCCTTTCCCCAGTGCTCTGCAAGCTCTCCAGGGCAACACAAAATCTGGGGCTCTGTGCTTTCTTTCGTTCTGAACAAGTGTTACTGTTTTCTGCACAAAAGCGATTCTGCGAAGCAATGTGAACACTTGTGGTTCCCAGGCACAGAGAAGGTGCTAGCAGGGAATTCTCTGCCTGCCTTTCCCCAGTGCTCTGCAAGCTCTCCAGGACAACATAGTATCTGGGGCTCTGTACTTCCTTTCGTTCTGAACAAGTGTTACTGTTTTCTGCACAAAAGCAATTCTGCGAAGCACTGTGAACAGGCACAGAGAAGGTGCTAGCAGGGAATTCTCTGCCTGCCTTTCCCCAGTGCTCTGCAAGCTCTCCAGGACAACATAGAATCTGGGGCTCTGTGCTTTCTTTCGTTCTGAACAAGTGTTAGTGTTTTCTGCACAAAAGCGATTCTGCGAAGCAATGTGAACACTTGTGTTTCCCAGGCACAGAGAAGATGCTATCAGGGAATTCTCTGCCTGCCTTTCCCCAGTGCTCTGCAAGCTCTCCAGGACAACATAGAATCTGGGGCTCTGTGCTTTCTTTCGTTCTGAACAAGTGTTAGTGTTTTCTGCACAAAAGCGATTCTGCGAAGCAATGTGAACACTTGTGGTTCCCAGGCACAGAGAAGGTGCTAGCAGGGAATTCTCTGCCTGCCTTTCCCCAGTGCTCTGCAAGCTCTC
Source organism: Strix aluco (assembly GCF_031877795.1). Taxonomy (NCBI): domain Eukaryota; kingdom Metazoa; phylum Chordata; class Aves; order Strigiformes; family Strigidae; genus Strix; species Strix aluco. Next base: position 1,432,796 of record NC_133963.1, read on the forward strand.
CAGGACAACATAGTATCTGGGGCTCTGTGCTTCCTTTCGTTCTGAACAAGTGTTACTGTTTTCTGCACAAAAGCGATTCTGCGAAGCACTGTGAACAGGCACAGAGAAGGTGCTAGCAGGGAATACTCTGCCTGCCTTTCCCCAGTGCTCTGCAAGCTCTCCAGGACAACATAGAATCTGGGGCTCTGTGCTTTCTTTCGTTCTGAACAAGTGTTAGTGTTGTCTGCAGAAAAGCGATTCTGCGAAGCAATGTGAACAGGCACAGAGAAGGTGCTAGCAGGGAATTCTCTGCCTGCCTTTCCCCAGTGCTCTGCAAGCTCTCCAGGACAACATAGAATCTGGGGCTCTGTGCTTTCTTTCGTTCTGAACAAGTGTTAGTGTTTTCTGCACAAAAGCGATTCTGCGAAGCAATGTGAACACTTGTGGTTCCCAGGCACAGAGAAGGTGCTAGCAGGGAAATCTCTGCCTTCCTTTCCCCAGTGCTCTGCAAGCTCTCCAGGACAACATAGAATCTGGGGCTCTGTGCTTTCTTTCGTTCTGAACAACTGTTAGTGTTTTCTTCTTAAAAGCGATTCTGCGAAGCAAAGTGAACACTTCTCCTTCCCAGGCACAGAGAAGGTGCTATCAGGGAATTATCTGCCTGCCTTTCCCCAGTGCTCTGCAAGCTCTCCAGGACAACAGCAAATCTGGGGCTCTGTGCTTTCTTTCGTTCTGAACAAGTGTTAGTGTTTTCTGCACAAAAGCGATTCTGCGAAGCAATGTGAACACTTGTGTTTCCCAGGCACAGAGAAGGTGCTAGCAGGGAATTCTCTGCCTGCCTTTCCCCAGTGCTCTGCAAGCTCTCCAGGACAACATAGAATCTGGGGCTCTGTGCTTTCTTTCGTTCTGAACAAGTGTTACTGTTTTCTGCACAAAAGCGATTCTGCGAAGCAAAGTGAACACTTGTCCTTCCCAGGCACAGAGAAGGTGCTAGCAGGGAATTCTCTGCCTGCCTTTCCCCAGTGCTCTGCAAGCTCTCCAGGAAAACATAGAATCTGGGGCTCTGTGCTTTCTTTCGTTCTGAACAAGTGTTAGTGTTTTCTGCAGAAAAGCGATTCTGCGAAGCAATGTGAACACTTGTGGTTCCCAGGCACAGAGAAGGTGCTAGCAAGGAATTCTCTGCCTGCCTTTCCCCAGTGCTCTGCAAGCTCTCCAGGACAACATAGAATCTGGGGCTCTGTGCTTTCTTTCGTTCTGAACAAGTGTTACTGTTTTCTGCACAAAAGCGATTCTGCGAAGCAATGTGAACACTTGTGGTTCCCAGGCACAGAGAAGGTGCTAGCAGGGAATTCTCTGCCTGCCTTTCCCCAGTGCTCTGCAAGCTCTCCAGGACAACATAGTATCTGGGGCTCTGTGCTTCCTTTCGTTCTGAACAAGTGATACTGTTTTCTGCACAAAAGCGATTCTGCGAAGCACTGTGAACAGGCACAGAGAAGGTGCTAGCAGGGAATACTCTGCCTGCCTTTCCCCAGTGCTCTGCAAGCTCTCCAGGACAACATAGAATCTGGGGCTCTGTGCTTTCTTTCATTCTGAACAAGTGTTAGTGTTGTCTGCAGAAAAGCGATTCTGCGAAGCAATGTGAACAGGCACAGAGAAGGTGCTAGCAGGGAATTCTCTGCCTGCCTTTCCCCAGTGCTCTGCAAGCTCTCCAGGGCAACATAGAATCTGGGGCTCTGTGCTTTCTTTCTTTCTGAACAAGTGTTAGTGTTTTCTGCAGAAAAGCGATTCTGCGAAGCAATGTGAACAGGCAGAGAGAAGGTGCTAGCAGGGAATTCTCTGCCTGCCTTTCCCCAGTGCTCTGCAAGCTCTCCAGGGCAACATAGTATCTGGGGCTCTGTGCTTTCTTTCGTTCTGAACAACTGTTAGTGTTTTCTGCTTAAAAGCGATTCTGCGAAGCAAAGTGAACACTTCTCCTTCCCAGGTACAGAGAATGTGCTAGCAGGGAATTCTCTGCCTGCCTTTCCCCAGTGCTCTGCAAGCTCTCCAGGACAACATAGTATCTGGGGCTCTGTGCTTTCTTTCTTTCTGAACAAGTGTTAGTGTTTTCTGCTTAAAAGCGATTCTGCGAAGCAATGTGAATACTTGTGCTTCCCAGGCACAGAGAAGGTGCTAGCAGGGAATTCTCTGCCTGCCTTTCCCCAGTGCTCTGCAAGCTCTCCAGGACAACATAGAATCTGGGGCTCTGTGCTTTCTTTCGTTCTGAACAAGTGTTACTGTTTTCTGCACAAAAGCGATTCTGCGAAGCAATGTGAACACTTGTGGTTCCCAGACACAGAGAAGGTGCTAGCAGGGAATTCTCTGCCTGCCTTTCCCCAGTGCTCTGCAAGCTCTCCAGGGCAACACAAAATCTGGGGCTCTGTGCTTTCTTTCGTTCTGAACAAGTGTTACTGTTTTCTGCACAAAAGCGATTCTGCGAAGCAATGTGAACACTTGTGGTTCCCAGGCACAGAGAAGGTGCTAGCAAGGAATTCTCTGCCTGCCTTTCCCCAGTGCTCTGCAAGCTCTCCAGGACAACATAGAATCTGGGGCTCTGTGCTTTCTTTCGTTCTGAACAAGTGTTACTGTTTTCTGCACAAAAGCGATTCTGCGAAGCAATGTGAACACTTGTGGTTCCCAGGCACAGAGAAGGTGCTAGCAGGGAATTCTCTGCCTGCCTTTCCCCAGTGCTCTGCAAGCTCTCCAGGACAACATAGTATCTGGGGCTCTGTGCTTCCTTTCGTTCTGAACAAGTGATACTGTTTTCTGCACAAAAGCGATTCTGCGAAGCACTGTGAACAGGCACAGAGAAGGTGCTAGCAGGGAATACTCTGCCTGCCTTTCCCCAGTGCTCTGCAAGCTCTCCAGGACAACATAGAATCTGGGGCTCTGTGCTTTCTTTCGTTCTGAACAAGTGTTAGTGTTGTCTGCAGAAAAGCGATTCTGCGAAGCAATGTGAACAGGCACAGAGAAGGTGCTAGCAGGGAATTCTCTGCCTGCCTTTCCCCAGTGCTCTGCAAGCTCTCCAGGACAACATAGAATCTGGGGCTCTGTGCTTTCTTTCGTTCTGAACAAGTGTTAGTGTTTTCTGCACAAAAGCGATTCTGCGAAGCAATGTGAACACTTGTGGTTCCCAGGCACAGAGAAGGTGCTAGCAGGGAATTCTCTGCCTTCCTTTCCCCAGTGCTCTGCAAGCTCTCCAGGACAACATAGAATCTGGGGCTCTGTGCTTTCTTTCGTTCTGAACAACTGTTAGTGTTTTCTGCTTAAAAGCGATTCTGCGAAGCAAAGTGAACACTTCTCCTTCCCAGGCACAGAGAAGGTGCTATCAGGGAATTATCTGCCTGCCTTTCCCCAGTGCTCTGCAAGCTCTCCAGGACAACAGCAAATCTGGGGCTCTGTGCTTTCTTTCGTTCTGAACAAGTGTTAGTGTTTTCTGCACAAAAGCGATTCTGCGAAGCAATGTGAACACTTGTGTTTCCCAGGCACAGAGAAGGTGCTAGCAGGGAATTCTCTGCCTGCCTTTCCCCAGTGCTCTGCAAGCTCTCCAGGACAACATAGAATCTGGGGCTCTGTGCTTTCTTTCGTTCTGAACAAGTGTTACTGTTTTCTGCACAAAAGCGATTCTGCGAAGCAAAGTGAACACTTGTCCTTCCCAGGCACAGAGAAGGTGCTAGCAGGGAATTCTCTGCCTGCCTTTCCCCAGTGCTCTGCAAGCTCTCCAGGAAAACATAGAATCTGGGGCTCTGTGCTTTCTTTCGTTCTGAACAAGTGTTAGTGTTTTCTGCAGAAAAGCGATTCTGCGAAGCAATGTGAACACTTGTCCTTCCCAGGCACAGAGAAGGTGCTAGCAAGGAATTCTCTGCCTGCCTTTCCCCAGTGCTCTGCAAGCTCTCCAGGACAACATAGAATCTGGGGCTCTGTGCTTTCTTTCGTTCTGAACAAGTGTTACTGTTTTCTGCACAAAAGCGATTCTGCGAAGCAATGTGAACACTTGTGGTTCCCAGGCACAGAGAAGGTGCTAGCAGGGAATTCTCTGCCTGCCTTTCCCCAGTGCTCTGCAAGCTCTCCAGGACAACATAGTATCTGGGGCTCTGTGCTTCCTTTCGTTCTGAACAAGTGATACTGTTTTCTGCACAAAAGCGATTCTGCGAAGCAATGTGAACAGGCACAGAGAAGGTGCTAGCAGGGAATACTCTGCCTGCCTTTCCCCAGTGCTCTGCAAGCTCTCCAGGACAACATAGAATCTGGGGCTCTGTGCTTTCTTTCATTCTGAACAAGTGTTAGTGTTGTCTGCAGAAAAGCGATTCTGCGAAGCAATGTGAACAGGCACAGAGAAGGTGCTAGCAGGGAATTCTCTGCCTGCCTTTCCCCAGTGCTCTGCAAGCTCTCCAGGGCAACATAGAATCTGGGGCTCTGTGCTTTCTTTCTTTCTGAACAAGTGTTAGTGTTTTCTGCAGAAAAGCGATTCTGCGAAGCAATGTGAACAGGCAGAGAGAAGGTGCTAGCAGGGAATTCTCTGCCTGCCTTTCCCCAGTGCTCTGCAAGCTCTCCAGGGCAACATAGTATCTGGGGCTCTGTGCTTTCTTTCGTTCTGAACAACTGTTAGTGTTTTCTGCTTAAAAGCGATTCTGCGAAGCAAAGTGAACACTTCTCCTTCCCAGGTACAGAGAATGTGCTAGCAGGGAATTCTCTGCCTGCCTTTCCCCAGTGCTCTGCAAGCTCTCCAGGACAACATAGTATCTGGGGCTCTGTGCTTTCTTTCTTTCTGAACAAGTGTTAGTGTTTTCTGCTTAAAAGCGATTCTGCGAAGCAATGTGAATACTTGTGCTTCCCAGGCACAGAGAAGGTGCTAGCAGGGAATTCTCTGCCTGCCTTTCCCCAGTGCTCTGCAAGCTCTCCAGGACAACATAGAATCTGGGGCTCTGTGCTTTCTTTCGTTCTGAACAAGTGTTACTGTTTTCTGCACAAAAGCGATTCTGCGAAGCAATGTGAACACTTGTGGTTCCCAGACACAGAGAAGGTGCTAGCAGGGAATTCTCTGCCTGCCTTTCCCCAGTGCTCTGCAAGCTCTCCAGGGCAACACAAAATCTGGGGCTCTGTGCTTTCTTTCGTTCTGAACAAGTGTTACTGTTTTCTGCACAAAAGCGATTCTGCGAAGCAATGTGAACACTTGTGGTTCCCAGGCACAGAGAAGGTGCTAGCAAGGAATTCTCTGCCTGCCTTTCCCCAGTGCTCTGCAAGCTCTCCAGGACAACATAGGATCTGGGGCTCTGTGCTTTCTTTCGTTCTGAACAAGTGTTACTGTTTTCTGCACAAAAGCGATTCTGCGAAGCAATGTGAACACTTGTGGTTCCCAGGCACAGAGAAGGTGCTAGCAGGGAATTCTCTGCCTGCCTTTCCCCAGTGCTCTGCAAGCTCTCCAGGACAACATAGTATCTGGGGCTCTGTGCTTCCTTTCGTTCTGAACAAGTGATACTGTTTTCTGCACAAAAGCGATTCTGCGAAGCACTGTGAACAGGCACAGAGAAGGTGCTAGCAGGGAATACTCTGCCTGCCTTTCCCCAGTGCTCTGCAAGCTCTCCAGGACAACATAGAATCTGGGGCTCTGTGCTTTCTTTCGTTCTGAACAAGTGTTAGTGTTGTCTGCAGAAAAGCGATTCTGCGAAGCAATGTGAACAGGCACAGAGAAGGTGCTAGCAGGGAATTCTCTGCCTGCCTTTCCCCAGTGCTCTGCAAGCTCTCCAGGGCAACATAGTATCTGGGGCTCTGTGCTTTCTTTCGTTCTGAACAACTGTTAGTGTTTTCTGCTTAAAAGCGATTCTGCGAAGCAAAGTGAACACTTCTCCTTCCCAGGTAAAGAGAATGTGCTAGCAGGGAATTCTCTGCCTGCCTTTCCCCAGTGCTCTGCAAGCTCTCCAGGACAACATAGTATCTGGGGCTCTGTGCTTTCTTTCTTTCTGAACAAGTGTTAGTGTTTTCTGCTTAAAAGCGATTCTGCGAAGCAATGTGAATACTTGTGCTTCCCAGGCTCAGAGAAGGTGCTAGCAGGGAATTCTCTGCCTGCCTTTCCCCAGTGCTCTGCAAGCTCTCCAGGACAACATAGAATCTGGGGCTCTGTGCTTTCTTTCGTTCTGAACAAGTGTTACTGTTTTCTGCACAAAAGCGATTCTGCGAAGCAATGTGAACACTTGTGGTTCCCAGACACAGAGAAGGTGCTAGCAGGGAATTCTCTGCCTGCCTTTCCCCAGTGCTCTGCAAGCTCTCCAGGGCAACACAAAATCTGGGGCTCTGTGCTTTCTTTCGTTCTGAACAAGTGTTACTGTTTTCTGCACAAAAGCGATTCTGCGAAGCAATGTGAACACTTGTGGTTCCCAGGCACAGAGAAGGTGCTAGCAGGGAATACTCTGCCTGCCTTTCCCCAGTGCTCTGCAAGCTCTCCAGGAAAACATAGAATCTGGGGCTCTGTGCTTTCTTTCGTTCTGAACAACTGTTAGTGTTGTCTGCAAAAAAGCGATTCTGCGAAGCAATGTGAACACTTCTCCTTCCCAGGCACAGAGAAGGTGCTAGCAGGGAATTCTCTGCCTGCCTTTCCCCAGTGCTCTGCAAGCTCTCCAGGGCAACAGCAAATCTGGGGCTCTGTGCTTTCTTTCGTTCTGAACAAGTGTTAGTGTTTTCTGCACAAAAGCGATTCTGCGAAGCAATGTGAACAGGCACAGAGAAGGTGCTAGCAGGGAATTCTCTGCCTGCCTTTCCCCAGTGCTCTGCAAGCTCTCCAGGGCAACATAGAATCTGGGGCTCTGTGCTTTCTTTCGTTCTGAACAAGTGTTACTGTTTTCTGCACAAAAGCGATTCTGCGAAGCAATGTGAACACTTCTGGTTCCCAGGCACAGAGAAGGTGCTAGCAGGGAATGCTCTGCCTGCCTTTCCCCAGTGCTCTGCAAGCTCTCCAGGACAACATAGTATCTGGGGCTCTGTGCTTTCTTTCGTTCTGAACAAGTGTTAGTGTCTTCTGCTTAAAAGCGATTCTGCGAAGCAAAGTGAACACTTCTCCTTCCCAGGCACAGAGAAGGTGCTAGCAGGGAATTATCTGCCTGCCTTTCCCCAGTGCTCTGCAAGCTCTCCAGGACAACAGCAAATCTGGGGCTCTGTGCTTTCTTTCTTTCTGAACAAGTGTTAGTGTTTTCTGCACAAAAGCGATTCTGCGAAGCAATGTGAATACTTGTGGTTCCCAGGCACAGAGAAGGTGCTAGCAGGGAATTCTCTGCCTGCCTTTCCCCAGTGCTCTGCAAGCTCTCCAGGGCAACATAGAATCTGGGGCTCTGTGCTTTCTTTCGTTCTGAACAAGTGTTAGTGTTTTCTGCACAAAAGCGATTCTGCGAAGCAATGTGAACACTTGTGGTTCCCAGACACAGAGAAGGTGCTAGCAGGGAACTCTCTGCCTGCCTTTCCCCAGTGCTCTGCAAGCTCTCCAGGGCAACACAAAATCTGGGGCTCTGTGCTTTCTTTCGTTCTGAACAAGTGTTACTGTTTTCTGCACAAAAGCGATTCTGCGAAGCAATGTGAACACTTGTGGTTCCCAGGCACAGAGAAGGTGCTAGCAGGGAATACTCTGCCTGCCTTTCCCCAGTGCTCTGCAAGCTCTCCAGGAAAACATAGAATCTGGGGCTCTGTGCTTTCTTTCGTTCTGAACAACTGTTAGTGTTGTCTGCACAAAAGCGATTCTGCGAAGCAAAGTGAACACTTCTCCTTCCCAGGCACAGAGAAGGTGCTAGCAGGGAATTCTCTGCCTGCCTTTCCCCAGTGCTCTGCAAGCTCTCCAGGGCAACATAGAATCTGGGGCTCTGTGCTTTCTTTCGTTCTGAACAAGTGTTAGTGTTTTCTGCACAAAAGCGATTCTGCGAAGCAATGTGAACACTTGTGGTTCCCAGGCACAGAGAAGGTGCTAGCAGGGAACTCTCTGCCTGCCTTTCCCCAGTGCTCTGCAAGCTCTCCAGGACAACAGCAAATCTGGGGCTCTGTGCTTTCTTTCGTTCTGAACAAGTGTTACTGTTTTCTGCACAAAAGCGATTCTGCGAAGCAATGTGAACACTTGTGGTTCCCAGGCACAGAGAAGGTGCTAGCAGGGAATACTCTGCCTGCCTTTCCCCAGTGCTCTGCAAGCTCTCCAGGAAAACATAGAATCTGGGGCTCTGTGCTTTCTTTCGTTCTGAACAACTGTTACTGTTTTCTGCACAAAAGCGATTCTGCGAAGCAATGTGAACACTTGTCCTTCCCAGGCACAGAGAAGGTGCTAGCAGGGAATTCTCTGCCTGCCTTTCCCCAGTGCTCTGCAAGCTCTCCAGGACAACATAGAATCTGGGGCTCTGTGCTTTCTTTCGTTCTGAACAAGTGTTACTGTTTTCTGCACAAAAGCGATTCTGCGAAGCAAAGTGAACACTTCTCCTTCCCAGGCACAGAGAAGGTGCTATCAGGGAATTCTCTGCCTGCCTTTCCCCAGTGCTCTGCAAGCTCTCCAGGGCAACATAGAATCTGGGGCTCTGTGCTTTCTTTCGTTCTGAACAAGTGTTACTGTTTTCTGCACAAAAGCGATTCTGCGAAGCAATGTGAACACTTGTGGTTCCCAGGCACAGAGAAGGTGCTAGCAGGGAATTCTCTGCCTGCCTTTCCCCAGTGCTCTGCAAGCTCTCCAGGACAACATAGTATCTGGGGCTCTGTGCTTCCTTTCGTTCTGAACAAGTGATACTGTTTTCTGCACAAAAGCGATTCTGCGAAGCACTGTGAACAGGCACAGAGAAGGTGCTAGCAGGGAATACTCTGCCTGCCTTTCCCCAGTGCTCTGCAAGCTCTCCAGGACAACATAGAATCTGGGGCTCTGTGCTTTCTTTCGTTCTGAACAAGTGTTAGTGTTGTCTGCAGAAAAGCGATTCTGCGAAGCAATGTGAACAGGCACAGAGAAGGTGCTAGCAGGGAATTCTCTGCCTGCCTTTCCCCAGTGCTCTGCAAGCTCTCCAGGGCAACATAGTATCTGGGGCTCTGTGCTTTCTTTCGTTCTGAACAACTGTTAGTGTTTTCTGCTTAAAAGCGATTCTGCGAAGCAAAGTGAACACTTCTCCTTCCCAGGTAAAGAGAATGTGCTAGCAGGGAATTCTCTGCCTGCCTTTCCCCAGTGCTCTGCAAGCTCTCCAGGACAACATAGTATCTGGGGCTCTGTGCTTTCTTTCTTTCTGAACAAGTGTTAGTGTTTTCTGCTTAAAAGCGATTCTGCGAAGCAATGTGAATACTTGTGCTTCCCAGGCTCAGAGAAGGTGCTAGCAGGGAATTCTCTGCCTGCCTTTCCCCAGTGCTCTGCAAGCTCTCCAGGACAACATAGAATCTGGGGCTCTGTGCTTTCTTTCGTTCTGAACAAGTGTTACTGTTTTCTGCACAAAAGCGATTCTGCGAAGCAATGTGAACACTTGTGGTTCCCAGACACAGAGAAGGTGCTAGCAGGGAATTCTCTGCCTGCCTTTCCCCAGTGCTCTGCAAGCTCTCCAGGGCAACACAAAATCTGGGGCTCTGTGCTTTCTTTCGTTCTGAACAAGTGTTACTGTTTTCTGCACAAAAGCGATTCTGCGAAGCAATGTGAACACTTGTGGTTCCCAGGCACAGAGAAGGTGCTAGCAGGGAATACTCTGCCTGCCTTTCCCCAGTGCTCTGCAAGCTCTCCAGGAAAACATAGAATCTGGGGCTCTGTGCTTTCTTTCGTTCTGAACAACTGTTAGTGTTGTCTCCAAAAAACGATTCTGCGAAGCAATGTGAACACTTCTCCTTCCCAGGCACAGAGAAGGTGCTAGCAGGGAATTCTCTGCCTGCCTTTCCCCAGTGCTCTGCAAGCTCTCCAGGGCAACAGCAAATCTGGGGCTCTGTGCTTTCTTTCGTTCTGAACAAGTGTTAGTGTTTTCTGCACAAAAGCGATTCTGCGAAGCAATGTGAACAGGCACAGAGAAGGTGCTAGCAGGGAATTCTCTGCCTGCCTTTCCCCAGTGCTCTGCAAGCTCTCCAGGGCAACATAGAATCTGGGGCTCTGTGCTTTCTTTCGTTCTGAACAAGTGTTACTGTTTTCTGCACAAAAGCGATTCTGCGAAGCAATGTGAACACTTCTGGTTCCCAGGCACAGAGAAGGTGCTAGCAGGGAATGCTCTGCCTGCCTTTCCCCAGTGCTCTGCAAGCTCTCCAGGACAACATAGTATCTGGGGCTCTGTGCTTTCTTTCGTTCTGAACAAGTGTTAGTGTCTTCTGCTTAAAAGCGATTCTGCGAAGCAAAGTGAACACTTCTCCTTCCCAGGCACAGAGAAGGTGCTAGCAGGGAATTATCTGCCTGCCTTTCCCCAGTGCTCTGCAAGCTCTCCAGGACAACAGCAAATCTGGGGCTCTGTGCTTTCTTTCTTTCTGAACAAGTGTTAGTGTTTTCTGCACAAAAGCGATTCTGCGAAGCAATGTGAATACTTGTGGTTCCCAGGCACAGAGAAGGTGCTAGCAGGGAATTCTCTGCCTGCCTTTCCCCAGTGCTCTGCAAGCTCTCCAGGGCAACATAGAATCTGGGGCTCTGTGCTTTCTTTCGTTCTGAACAAGTGTTAGTGTTTTCTGCACAAAAGCGATTCTGCGAAGCAATGTGAACACTTGTGGTTCCCAGACACAGAGAAGGTGCTAGCAGGGAACTCTCTGCCTGCCTTTCCCCAGTGCTCTGCAAGCTCTCCAGGGCAACACAAAATCTGGGGCTCTGTGCTTTCTTTCGTTCTGAACAAGTGTTACTGTTTTCTGCACAAAAGCGATTCTGCGAAGCAATGTGAACACTTGTGGTTCCCAGGCACAGAGAAGGTGCTAGCAGGGAATACTCTGCCTGCCTTTCCCCAGTGCTCTGCAAGCTCTCCAGGAAAACATAGAATCTGGGGCTCTGTGCTTTCTTTCGTTCTGAACAACTGTTAGTGTTGTCTGCACAAAAGCGATTCTGCGAAGCAAAGTGAACACTTCTCCTTCCCAGGCACAGAGAAGGTGCTAGCAGGGAATTCTCTGCCTGCCTTTCCCCAGTGCTCTGCAAGCTCTCCAGGGCAACATAGAATCTGGGGCTCTGTGCTTTCTTTCGTTCTGAACAAGTGTTAGTGTTTTCTGCACAAAAGCGATTCTGCGAAGCAATGTGAACACTTGTGGTTCCCAGGCACAGAGAAGGTGCTAGCAGGGAACTCTCTGCCTGCCTTTCCCCAGTGCTCTGCAAGCTCTCCAGGACAACAGCAAATCTGGGGCTCTGTGCTTTCTTTCGTTCTGAACAAGTGTTACTGTTTTCTGCACAAAAGCGATTCTGCGAAGCAATGTGAACACTTGTGGTTCCCAGGCACAGAGAAGGTGCTAGCAGGGAATACTCTGCCTGCCTTTCCCCAGTGCTCTGCAAGCTCTCCAGGAAAACATAGAATCTGGGGCTCTGTGCTTTCTTTCGTTCTGAACAACTGTTACTGTTTTCTGCACAAAAGCGATTCTGCGAAGCAATGTGAACACTTGTCCTTCCCAGGCACAGAGAAGGTGCTAGCAGGGAATTCTCTGCCTGCCTTTCCCCAGTGCTCTGCAAGCTCTCCAGGACAACATAGAATCTGGGGCTCTGTGCTTTCTTTCGTTCTGAACAAGTGTTACTGTTTTCTGCACAAAAGCGATTCTGCGAAGCAAAGTGAACACTTCTCCTTCCCAGGCACAGAGAAGGTGCTATCAGGGAATTCTCTGCCTGCCTTTCCCCAGTGCTCTGCAAGCTCTCCAGGGCAACATAGAATCTGGGGCTCTGTGCTTTCTTTCGTTCTGAACAAGTGTTACTGTTTTCTGCACAAAAGCGATTCTGCGAAGCAATGTGAACACTTGTGGTTCCCAGGCACAGAGAAGGTGCTAGCAGGGAATTCTCTGCCTGCCTTTCCCCAGTGCTCTGCAAGCTCTCCAGGGCAACATAGAATCTGGGGCTCTGTGCTTTCTTTCGTTCTGAACAAGTGTTACTGTTTTCTGCACAAAAGCGATTCTGCGAAGCAATGTGAACACTTGTGGTTCCCAGGCACAGAGAAGGTGCTAGCAGGGAATTCTCGCCTGCCTTTCCCCAGTGCTCTGCAAGCTCTCCAGGGCAACATAGAATCTGGGGCTCTGTGCTTTCTTTCGTTCTGAACAAGTGTTAGTGTTTTCTGCAGAAAAGCGATTCTGCGAAGCAATGTGAACACTTGTGGTTCCCAGGCACAGAGAAGGTGCTAGCAAGGAATTCTCTGCCTGCCTTTCCCCAGTGCTCTGCAAGCTCTCCAGGACAACATAGAATCTGGGGCTCTGTGCTTTCTTTCGTTCTGAACAAGTGTTACTGTTTTCTGCACAAAAGCGATTCTGCGAAGCAATGTGAACACTTGTGGTTCCCAGGCACAGAGAATGTGCTAGCAGGGAATTCTCTGCCTGCCTTTCCCCAGTGCTCTGCAAGCTCTCCAGGACAACATAGTATCTGGGGCTCTGTGCTTCCTTTCGTTCTGAACAAGTGATACTGTTTTCTGCACAAAAGCGATTCTGCGAAGCACTGTGAACAGGCACAGAGAAGGTGCTAGCAGGGAATACTCTGCCTGCCTTTCCCCAGTGCTCTGCAAGCTCTCCAGGACAACATAGAATCTGGGGCTCTGTGCTTTCTTTCGTTCTGAACAAGTGTTAGTGTTGTCTGCAGAAAAGCGATTCTGCGAAGCAATGTGAACAGGCACAGAGAAGGTGCTAGCAGGGAATTCTCTGCCTGCCTTTCCCCAGTGCTCTGCAAGCTCTCCAGGGCAACATAGAATCTGGGGCTCTGTGCTTTCTTTCTTTCTGAACAAGTGTTAGTGTTTTCTGCACAAAAGCGATTCTGCGAAGCAATGTGAACAGGCAGAGAGAAGGTGCTAGCAGGGAATTCTCTGCCTGCCTTTCCCCAGTGCTCTGCAAGCTCTCCAGGGCAACATAGTATCTGGGGCTCTGTGCTTTCTTTCGTTCTGAACAACTGTTAGTGTTTTCTGCTTAAAAGCGATTCTGCGAAGCAAAGTGAACACTTCTCCTTCCCAGGTACAGAGAATGTGCTAGCAGGGAATTCTCTGCCTGCCTTTCCCCAGTGCTCTGCAAGCTCTCCAGGACAACATAGTATCTGGGGCTCTGTGCTTTCTTTCTTTCTGAACAAGTGTTAGTGTTTTCTGCTTAAAAGCGATTCTGCGAAGCAATGTGAATACTTGTGCTTCCCAGGCACAGAGAAGGTGCTAGCAGGGAATTCTCTGCCTGCCTTTCCCCAGTGCTCTGCAAGCTCTCCAGGACAACATAGAATCTGGGGCTCTGTGCTTTCTTTCGTTCTGAACAAGTGTTACTGTTTTCTGCACAAAAGCGATTCTGCGAAGCAATGTGAACACTTGTGGTTCCCAGACACAGAGAAGGTGCTAGCAGGGAATTCTCTGCCTGCCTTTCCCCAGTGCTCTGCAAGCTCTCCAGGGCAACATAGAATCTGGGGCTCTGTGCTTTCTTTCGTTCTGAACAAGTGTTACTGTTTTCTGCACAAAAGCGATTCTGCGAAGCAATGTGAACACTTGTGGTTCCCAGGCACAGAGAAGGTGCTAGCAGGGAATTCTCTGCCTGCCTTTCCCCAGTGCTCTGCAAGCTCTCCAGGACAACATAGTATCTGGGGCTCTGTACTTCCTTTCGTTCTGAACAAGTGTTACTGTTTTCTGCACAAAAGCAATTCTGCGAAGCACTGTGAACAGGCACAGAGAAGGTGCTAGCAGGGAATTCTCTGCCTGCCTTTCCCCAGTGCTCTGCAAGCTCTCCAGGACAACATAGAATCTGGGGCTCTGTGCTTTCTTTCGTTCTGAACAAGTGTTAGTGTTTTCTGCACAAAAGCGATTCTGCGAAGCAATGTGAACACTTGTGGTTCCCAGGCACAGAGAAGGTGCTAGCAGGGAATTCTCTGCCTTCCTTTCCCCAGTGCTCTGCAAGCTCTCCAGGACAACATAAAATCTGGGGCTCTGTGCTTTCTTTCGTTCTGAACAACTGTTAGTGTTTTCTGCTTAAAAGCGATTCTGCGAAGCAAAGTGAACACTTCTCCTTCCCAGGCACAGAGAAGGTGCTATCAGGGAATTATCTGCCTGCCTTTCCCCAGTGCTCTGCAAGCTCTCCAGGACAACATAGAATCTGGGGCTCTGTGCTTTCTTTCGTTCTGAACAAGTGTTACTGTTTTCTGCACAAAAGCGATTCTGCGAAGCAATGTGAACACTTGTGGTTCCCAGGCACAGAGAAGGTGCTAGCAGGGAATTCTCTGCCTGCCTTTCCCCAGTGCTCTGCAAGCTCTCCAGGACAACATAGAATCTGGGGCTCTGTGCTTTCTTTCGTTCTGAACAAGTGTTACTGTTTTCTGCACAAAAGCGATTCTGCGAAGCAATGTGAACACTTGTGGTTCCCAGGCACAGAGAAGGTGCTAGCAGGGAATTCTCTGCCTGCCTTTCCCCAGTGCTCTGCAAGCTCTCCAGGACAACATAGTATCTGGGGCTCTGTGCTTCCTTTCGTTCTGAACAAGTGATACTGTTTTCTGCACAAAAGCGATTCTGCGAAGCACTGTGAACAGGCACAGAGAAGGTGCTATCAGGGAATACTCTGCCTGCCTTTCCCCAGTGCTCTGCAAGCTCTCCAGGACAACATAGAATCTGGGGCTCTGTGCTTTCTTTCGTTCTGAAGAAGTGTTAGTGTTGTCTGCAGAAAAGCGATTCTGCGAAGCAATGTGAACAGGCACAGAGAAGGTGCTAGCAGGGAATTCTCTGCCTGCCTTTCCCCAGTGCTCTGCAAGCTCTCCAGGGCAACATAGAATCTGGGGCTCTGTGCTTTCTTTCTTTCTGAACAAGTGTTAGTGTTTTCTGCAGAAAAGCGATTCTGCGAAGCAATGTGAACAGGCAGAGAGAAGGTGCTAGCAGGGAATTCTCTGCCTGCCTTTCCCCAGTGCTCTGCAAGCTCTCCAGGGCAACATAGTATCTGGGGCTCTGTGCTTTCTTTCGTTCTGAACAACTGTTAGTGTTTTCTGCTTAAAAGCGATTCTGCGAAGCAAAGTGAACACTTCTCCTTCCCAGGTACAGAGAATGTGCTAGCAGGGAATTCTCTGCCTGCCTTTCCCCAGTGCTCTGCAAGCTCTCCAGGACAACATAGTATCTGGGGCTCTGTGCTTTCTTTCTTTCTGAACAAGTGTTAGTGTTTTCTGCTTAAAAGCGATTCTGCGAAGCAATGTGAATACTTGTGCTTCCCAGGCTCAGAGAAGGTGCTAGCAGGGAATTCTCTGCCTGCCTTTCCCCAGTGCTCTGCAAGCTCTCCAGGACAACATAGAATCTGGGGCTCTGTGCTTTCTTTCGTTCTGAACAAGTGTTACTGTTTTCTGCACAAAAGCGATTCTGCGAAGCAATGTGAACACTTGTGGTTCCCAGACACAGAGAAGGTGCTAGCAGGGAATTCTCTGCCTGCCTTTCCCCAGTGCTCTGCAAGCTCTCCAGGGCAACACAAAATCTGGGGCTCTGTGCTTTCTTTCGTTCTGAACAAGTGTTACTGTTTTCTGCACAAAAGCGATTCTGCGAAGCAATGTGAACACTTGTGGTTCCCAGGCACAGAGAAGGTGCTAGCAAGGAATTCTCTGCCTGCCTTTCCCCAGTGCTCTGCAAGCTCTCCAGGACAACATAGAATCTGGGGCTCTGTGCTTTCTTTCGTTCTGAACAAGTGTTACTGTTTTCTGCACAAAAGCGATTCTGCGAAGCAATGTGAACACTTGTGGTTCCCAGGCACAGAGAAGGTGCTAGCAGGAAATTCTCTGCCTGCCTTTCCCCAGTGCTCTGCAAGCTCTCCAGGACAACATAGCATCTGGGGCTCTGTGCTTCCTTTCGTTCTGAACAAGTGTTACTGTTTTCTGCACAAAAGCGATTCTGCGAAGCACTGTGAACAGGCACAGAGAAGGTGCTAGCAGGGAATACTCTGCCTGCCTTTCCCCAGTGCTCTGCAAGCTCTCCAGGACAACATAGAATCTGGGGCTCTGTGCTTTCTTTCGTTCTGAACAAGTGTTAGTGTTGTCTGCAGAAAAGCGATTCTGCGAAGCAATGTGAACAGGCACAGAGAAGGTGCTAGCAGGGAATTCTCTGCCTGCCTTTCCCCAGTGCTCTGCAAGCTCTCCAGGACAACATAGAATCTGGGGCTCTGTGCTTTCTTTCGTTCTGAACAAGTGTTAGTGTTTTCTGCACAAAAGCGATTCTGCGAAGCAATGTGAACACTTGTGGTTCCCAGGCACAGAGAAGGTGCTAGCAGGGAATTCTCTGCCTGCCTTTCCCCAGTGCTCTGCAAGCTCTCCAGGACAACATAAAATCTGGGGCTCTGTGCTTTCTTTCGTTCTGAACAACTGTTAGTGTTTTCTGCTTAAAAGCGATTCTGCGAAGCAAAGTGAACACTTCTCCTTCCCAGGCACAGAGAAGGTGCTATCAGGGAATTATCTGCCTGCCTTTCCCCAGTGCTATGCAAGCTCTCCAGGACAACAGCAAATCTGGGGCTCTGTGCTTTCTTTCGTTCTGAACAATTGTTAGTGTTTTCTGCACAAAAGCGATTCTGCGAAGCAATGTGAACACTTGTGTTTCCCAGGCACAGAGAAGGTGCTAGCAGGGAATTCTCTGCCTGCCTTTCCCCAGTGCTCTGCAAGCTCTCCAGGACAACATAGAATCTGGGGCTCTGTGCTTTCTTTCGTTCTGAACAAGTGTTACTGTTTTCTGCACAAAAGCGATTCTGCGAAGCAAAGTGAACACTTGTGGTTCCCAGGCACAGAGAAGGTGCTAGCAGGGAATTCTCTGCCTGCCTTTCCCCAGTGCTCTGCAAGCTCTCCAGGAAAACATAGAATCTGGGGCTCTGTGCTTTCTTTCGTTCTGAACAAGTGTTAGTGTTTTCTGCAGAAAAGCGATTCTGCGAAGCAATGTGAACACTTGTGGTTCCCAGGCACAGAGAAGGTGCTAGCAAGGAATTCTCTGCCTGCCTTTCCCCAGTGCTCTGCAAGCTCTCCAGGACAACATAGAATCTGGGGCTCTGTGCTTTCTTTCGTTCTGAACAAGTGTTACTGTTTTCTGCACAAAAGCGATTCTGCGAAGCAATGTGAACACTTGTGCTTCCCAGGCACAGAGAAGGTGCTAGCAGGGAATTCTCTGCCTGCCTTTCCCCAGTGCTCTGCAAGCTCTCCAGGACAACATAGTATCTGGGGCTCTGTGCTTTCTTTCTTTCTGAACAAGTGTTAGTGTCTTCTGCTTAAAAGCGATTCTGCGAAGCAAAGTGAACACTTCTCCTTCCCAGGCACAGAGAAGGTGCTAGCAGGGAATTCTCTGCCTGCCTTTCCCCAGTGCTCTGCAAGCTCTCCAGGACAACATAGAATCTGGGGCTCTGTGCTTTCTTTCGTTCTGAACAAGTGTTAGTGTTTTCTGCACAAAAGCGATTCTGCGAAGCAATGTGAACACTTGTGGTTCCCAGACACAGAGAAGGTGCTAGCAGGGAATGCTCTGCCTGCCTTTCCCCAGTGCTCTGCAAGCTCTCCAGGACAACAGCAAATCTGGGGCTCTGTGCTTTCTTTCGTTCTGAACAAGTGTTACTGTTTTCTGCACAAAAGCGATTCTGCGAAGCAATGTGAACACTTGTGGTTCCCAGGCACAGAGAAGGTGCTAGCAGGGAATACTCTGCCTGCCTTTCCCCAGTGCTCTGCAAGCTCTCCAGGAAAACATAGAATCTGGGGCTCTGTGCTTTCTTTCGTTCTGAACAACTGTTAGTGTTGTCTGCACAAAAGCGATTCTGCGAAGCAAAGTGAACACTTCTCCTTCCCAGGCACAGAGAAGGTGCTAGCAGGGAATTCTCTGCCTGCCTTTCCCCAGTGCTCTGCAAGCTCTCCAGGACAACATAGAATCTGGGGCTCTGTGCTTTCTTTCGTTCTGAACAAGTGTTAGTGTTTTCTGCACAAAAGCGATTCTGCGAAGCAATGTGAACACTTGTGTTTCCCAGGCACAGAGAAGGTGCTAGCAGGGAACTCTCTGCCTGCCTTTCCCCAGTGCTCTGCAAGCTCTCCAGGACAACAGCAAATCTGGGGCTCTGTGCTTTCTTTCGTTCTGAACAAGTGTTACTGTTTTCTGCACAAAAGCGATTCTGCGAAGCAATGTGAACACTTGTGTTTCCCAGGCACAGAGAAGGTGCTAGCAGGGAATTCTCTGCCTGCCTTTCCCCAGTGCTCTGCAAGCTCTCCAGGACAACATAGAATCTGGGGCTCTGTGCTTCCTTTCGTTCTGAACAAGTGTTACTGATTTCTGCACAAAAGCGATTCTGCGAAGCAAAGTGAACACTTCTCCTTCCCAGGCACAGAGAAGGTGCTATCAGGGAATTCTCTGCCTGCCTTTCCCCAGTGCTCTGCAAGCTCTCCAGGGCAACATAGAATCTGGGGCTCTGTGCTTTCTTTCGTTCTGAACAAGTGTTACTGTTTTCTGCACAAAAGCGATTCTGCGAAGCAATGTGAACACTTCTGCTTCCCAGGCACAGAGAAGGTGCTATCAGGGAATTATCTGCCTGCCTTTCCCCAGTGCTCTGCAAGCTCTCCAGGACAACATAGAATCTGGGGCTCTGTGCTTTCTTTCGTTCTGAACAAGTGTTACTGTTTTCTGCACAAAAGCGATTCTGCGAAGCAATGTGAACACTTGTGGTTCCCAGGCACAGAGAAGGTGCTAGCAGGGAATTCTCTGCCTGCCTTTCCCCAGTGCTCTGCAAGCTCTCCAGGACAACATAGAATCTGGGGCTCTGTGCTTTCTTTCGTTCTGAACAAGTGTTACTGTTTTCTGCACAAAAGCGATTCTGCGAAGCAATGTGAACACTTGTGGTTCCCAGGCACAGAGAAGGTGCTAGCAGGGAATTCTCTGCCTGCCTTTCCCCAGTGCTCTGCAAGCTCTCCAGGACAACATAGTATCTGGGGCTCTGTGCTTCCTTTCGTTCTGAACAAGTGATACTGTTTTCTGCACAAAAGCGATTCTGCGAAGCACTGTGAACAGGCACAGAGAAGGTGCTATCAGGGAATACTCTGCCTGCCTTTCCCCAGTGCTCTGCAAGCTCTCCAGGACAACATAGAATCTGGGGCTCTGTGCTTTCTTTCGTTCTGAAGAAGTGTTAGTGTTGTCTGCAGAAAAGCGATTCTGCGAAGCAATGTGAACAGGCACAGAGAAGGTGCTAGCAGGGAATTCTCTGCCTGCCTTTCCCCAGTGCTCTGCAAGCTCTCCAGGGCAACATAGAATCTGGGGCTCTGTGCTTTCTTTCTTTCTGAACAAGTGTTAGTGTTTTCTGCAGAAAAGCGATTCTGCGAAGCAATGTGAACAGGCAGAGAGAAGGTGCTAGCAGGGAATTCTCTGCCTGCCTTTCCCCAGTGCTCTGCAAGCTCTCCAGGGCAACATAGTATCTGGGGCTCTGTGCTTTCTTTCGTTCTGAACAACTGTTAGTGTTTTCTGCTTAAAAGCGATTCTGCGAAGCAAAGTGAACACTTCTCCTTCCCAGGTACAGAGAATGTGCTAGCAGGGAATTCTCTGCCTGCCTTTCCCCAGTGCTCTGCAAGCTCTCCAGGACAACATAGTATCTGGGGCTCTGTGCTTTCTTTCTTTCTGAACAAGTGTTAGTGTTTTCTGCTTAAAAGCGATTCTGCGAAGCAATGTGAATACTTGTGCTTCCCAGGCTCAGAGAAGGTGCTAGCAGGGAATTCTCTGCCTGCCTTTCCCCAGTGCTCTGCAAGCTCTCCAGGACAACATAGAATCTGGGGCTCTGTGCTTTCTTTCGTTCTGAACAAGTGTTACTGTTTTCTGCACAAAAGCGATTCTGCGAAGCAATGTGAACACTTGTGGTTCCCAGACACAGAGAAGGTGCTAGCAGGGAATTCTCTGCCTGCCTTTCCCCAGTGCTCTGCAAGCTCTCCAGGGCAACACAAAATCTGGGGCTCTGTGCTTTCTTTCGTTCTGAACAAGTGTTACTGTTTTCTGCACAAAAGCGATTCTGCGAAGCAATGTGAACACTTGTGGTTCCCAGGCACAGAGAAGGTGCTAGCAAGGAATTCTCTGCCTGCCTTTCCCCAGTGCTCTGCAAGCTCTCCAGGACAACATAGAATCTGGGGCTCTGTGCTTTCTTTCGTTCTGAACAAGTGTTACTGTTTTCTGCACAAAAGCGATTCTGCGAAGCAATGTGAACACTTGTGGTTCCCAGGCACAGAGAAGGTGCTAGCAGGAAATTCTCTGCCTGCCTTTCCCCAGTGCTCTGCAAGCTCTCCAGGACAACATAGCATCTGGGGCTCTGTGCTTCCTTTCGTTCTGAACAAGTGTTACTGTTTTCTGCACAAAAGCGATTCTGCGAAGCACTGTGAACAGGCACAGAGAAGGTGCTAGCAGGGAATACTCTGCCTGCCTTTCCCCAGTGCTCTGCAAGCTCTCCAGGACAACATAGAATCTGGGGCTCTGTGCTTTCTTTCGTTCTGAACAAGTGTTAGTGTTGTCTGCAGAAAAGCGATTCTGCGAAGCAATGTGAACAGGCACAGAGAAGGTGCTAGCAGGGAATTCTCTGCCTGCCTTTCCCCAGTGCTCTGCAAGCTCTCCAGGACAACATAGAATCTGGGGCTCTGTGCTTTCTTTCGTTCTGAACAAGTGTTAGTGTTTTCTGCACAAAAGCGATTCTGCGAAGCAATGTGAACACTTGTGGTTCCCAGGCACAGAGAAGGTGCTAGCAGGGAATTCTCTGCCTGCCTTTCCCCAGTGCTCTGCAAGCTCTCCAGGACAACATAAAATCTGGGGCTCTGTGCTTTCTTTCGTTCTGAACAACTGTTAGTGTTTTCTGCTTAAAAGCGATTCTGCGAAGCAAAGTGAACACTTCTCCTTCCCAGGCACAGAGAAGGTGCTATCAGGGAATTATCTGCCTGCCTTTCCCCAGTGCTATGCAAGCTCTCCAGGACAACAGCAAATCTGGGGCTCTGTGCTTTCTTTCGTTCTGAACAAGTGTTAGTGTTTTCTGCACAAAAGCGATTCTGCGAAGCAATGTGAACACTTGTGTTTCCCAGGCACAGAGAAGGTGCTAGCAGGGAATTCTCTGCCTGCCTTTCCCCAGTGCTCTGCAAGCTCTCCAGGACAACATAGAATCTGGGGCTCTGTGCTTTCTTTCGTTCTGAACAAGTGTTACTGTTTTCTGCACAAAAGCGATTCTGCGAAGCAAAGTGAACACTTGTGGTTCCCAGGCACAGAGAAGGTGCTAGCAGGGAATTCTCTGCCTGCCTTTCCCCAGTGCTCTGCAAGCTCTCCAGGAAAACATAGAATCTGGGGCTCTGTGCTTTCTTTCGTTCTGAACAAGTGTTAGTGTTTTCTGCAGAAAAGCGATTCTGCGAAGCAATGTGAACACTTGTGGTTCCCAGGCACAGAGAAGGTGCTAGCAAGGAATTCTCTGCCTGCCTTTCCCCAGTGCTCTGCAAGCTCTCCAGGACAACATAGAATCTGGGGCTCTGTGCTTTCTTTCGTTCTGAACAAGTGTTACTGTTTTCTGCACAAAAGCGATTCTGCGAAGCAATGTGAACACTTGTGCTTCCCAGGCACAGAGAAGGTGCTAGCAGGGAATTCTCTGCCTGCCTTTCCCCAGTGCTCTGCAAGCTCTCCAGGACAACATAGTATCTGGGGCTCTGTGCTTTCTTTCTTTCTGAACAAGTGTTAGTGTCTTCTGCTTAAAAGCGATTCTGCGAAGCAAAGTGAACACTTCTCCTTCCCAGGCACAGAGAAGGTGCTAGCAGGGAATTCTCTGCCTGCCTTTCCCCAGTGCTCTGCAAGCTCTCCAGGACAACATAGAATCTGGGGCTCTGTGCTTTCTTTCGTTCTGAACAAGTGTTAGTGTTTTCTGCACAAAAGCGATTCTGCGAAGCAATGTGAACACTTGTGGTTCCCAGACACAGAGAAGGTGCTAGCAGGGAATGCTCTGCCTGCCTTTCCCCAGTGCTCTGCAAGCTCTCCAGGACAACAGCAAATCTGGGGCTCTGTGCTTTCTTTCGTTCTGAACAAGTGTTACTGTTTTCTGCACAAAAGCGATTCTGCGAAGCAATGTGAACACTTGTGGTTCCCAGGCACAGAGAAGGTGCTAGCAGGGAATACTCTGCCTGCCTTTCCCCAGTGCTCTGCAAGCTCTCCAGGAAAACATAGAATCTGGGGCTCTGTGCTTTCTTTCGTTCTGAACAACTGTTAGTGTTGTCTGCACAAAAGCGATTCTGCGAAGCAAAGTGAACACTTCTCCTTCCCAGGCACAGAGAAGGTGCTAGCAGGGAATTCTCTGCCTGCCTTTCCCCAGTGCTCTGCAAGCTCTCCAGGACAACATAGAATCTGGGGCTCTGTGCTTTCTTTCGTTCTGAACAAGTGTTAGTGTTTTCTGCACAAAAGCGATTCTGCGAAGCAATGTGAACACTTGTGTTTCCCAGGCACAGAGAAGGTGCTAGCAGGGAACTCTCTGCCTGCCTTTCCCCAGTGCTCTGCAAGCTCTCCAGGACAACAGCAAATCTGGGGCTCTGTGCTTTCTTTCGTTCTGAACAAGTGTTACTGTTTTCTGCACAAAAGCGATTCTGCGAAGCAATGTGAACACTTGTGTTTCCCAGGCACAGAGAAGGTGCTAGCAGGGAATTCTCTGCCTGCCTTTCCCCAGTGCTCTGCAAGCTCTCCAGGACAACATAGAATCTGGGGCTCTGTGCTTCCTTTCGTTCTGAACAAGTGTTACTGATTTCTGCACAAAAGCGATTCTGCGAAGCAAAGTGAACACTTCTCCTTCCCAGGCACAGAGAAGGTGCTATCAGGGAATTCTCTGCCTGCCTTTCCCCAGTGCTCTGCAAGCTCTCCAGGGCAACATAGAATCTGGGGCTCTGTGCTTTCTTTCGTTCTGAACAAGTGTTACTGTTTTCTGCACAAAAGCGATTCTGCGAAGCAATGTGAACACTTCTGCTTCCCAGGCACAGAGAAGGTGCTAGCAGGGAATTCTCTGCCTGCCTTTCCCCAGTGCTCTGCAAGCTCTCCAGGGCAACATAGAATCTGGGGCTCTGTGCTTTCTTTCGTTCTGAACAAGTGTTACTGTTTTCTGCACAAAAGCGATTCTGCGAAGCAATGTGAACACTTGTGGTTCCCAGGCACAGAGAAGGTGCTAGCAGGGAATTCTCTGCCTTCCTTTCCCCAGTGCTCTGCAAGCTCTCCAGGACAACAGCAAATCTGGGGCTCTGTGCTTTCTTTCGTTCTGAACAAGTGTTACTGTTTTCTGCACAAAAGCGATTCTGCGAAGCAATGTGAACACTTGTGGTTCCCAGGCACAGAGAAGGTGCTAGCAGGGAATACTCTGCCTGCCTTTCCCCAGTGCTCTGCAAGCTCTCCAGGACAACATAGAATCTGGGGCTCTGTGCTTTCTTTCGTTCTGAACAACTGTTAGTGTTGTCTGCACAAAAGCGATTCTGCGAAGCAAAGTGAACACTTCTCCTTCCCAGGCACAGAGAAGGTGCTAGCAGGGAACTCTCTGCCTGCCTTTCCCCAGTGCTCTGCAAGCTCTCCAGGACAACAGCAAATCTGGGGCTCTGTGCTTTCTTTCGTTCTGAACAAGTGTTACTGTTTTCTGCACAAAAGCGATTCTGCGAAGCAATGTGAACACTTGTGGTTCCCAGGCACAGAGAAGGTGCTAGCAGGGAATACTCTGCCTGCCTTTCCCCAGTGCTCTGCAAGCTCTCCAGGAAAACATAGAATCTGGGGCTCTGTGCTTTCTTTCGTTCTGAACAACTGTTACTGTTTTCTGCACAAAAGCGATTCTGCGAAGCAATGTGAACACTTGTCCTTCCCAGGCACAGAGAAGGTGCTAGCAGGGAATTCTCTGCCTGCCTTTCCCCAGTGCTCTGCAAGCTCTCCAGGACAACATAGAATCTGGGGCTCTGTGCTTTCTTTCGTTCTGAACAAGTGTTACTGTTTTCTGCACAAAAGCGATTCTGCGAAGCAAAGTGAACACTTCTCCTTCCCAGGCACAGAGAAGGTGCTATCAGGGAATTCTCTGCCTGCCTTTCCCCAGTGCTCTGCAAGCTCTCCAGGGCAACATAGAATCTGGGGCTCTGTGCTTTCTTTCGTTCTGAACAAGTGTTACTGTTTTCTGCACAAAAGCGATTCTGCGAAGCAATGTGAACACTTGTGGTTCCCAGGCACAGAGAAGGTGCTAGCAGGGAATTCTCTGCCTGCCTTTCCCCAGTGCTCTGCAAGCTCTCCAGGGCAACATAGAATCTGGGGCTCTGTGCTTTCTTTCGTTCTGAACAAGTGTTACTGTTTTCTGCACAAAAGCGATTCTGCGAAGCAATGTGAACACTTGTGCTTCCCAGGCACAGAGAAGGTGCTAGCAGGGAATTCTCTGCCTGCCTTTCCCCAGTGCTCTGCAAGCTCTCCAGGGCAACATAGAATCTGGGGCTCTGTGCTTTCTTTCGTTCTGAACAAGTGTTACTGTTTTCTGCACAAAAGCGATTCTGCGAAGCAATGTGAACACTTGTGGTTCCCAGACACAGAGAAGGTGCTAGCAGGGAATTCTCTGCCTGCCTTTCCCCAGTGCTCTGCAAGCTCTCCAGGACAACATAGAATCTGGGGCTCTGTGCTTTCTTTCGTTCTGAACAAGTGTTAGTGTTGTCTGCAGAAAAGCGATTCTGCGAAGCAAAGTGAACACTTCTCCTTCCCAGGCACAGAGAAGGTGCTAGCAGGGAATTCTCTGCCTGCCTTTCCCCAGTGCTCTGCAAGCTCTCCAGGGCAACATAGAATCTGGGGCTCTGTGCTTTCTTTCGTTCTGAACAAGTGTTAGTGTTTTCTGCACAAAAGCGATTCTGCGAAGCAATGTGAACACTTGTGGTTCCCAGGCACAGAGAAGGTGCTAGCAGGGAACTCTCTGCCTGCCTTTCCCCAGTGCTCTGCAAGCTCTCCAGCACAACAGCAAATCTGGGGCTCTGTGCTTTCTTTCGTTCTGAACAAGTGTTACTGTTTTCTGCACAAAAGCGATTCTGCGAAGCAATGTGAACACTTGTGTTTCCCAGGCACAGAGAAGGTGCTAGCAGGGAATTCTCTGCCTGCCTTTCCCCAGTGCTCTGCAAGCTCTCCAGGACAACATAGAATCTGGGGCTCTGTGCTTCCTTTCGTTCTGAACAAGTGTTACTGATTTCTGCACAAAAGCGATTCTGCGAAGCAAAGTGAACACTTCTCCTTCCCAGGCACAGAGAAGGTGCTATCAGGGAATTCTCTGCCTGCCTTTCCCCAGTGCTCTGCAAGCTCTCCAGGGCAACATAGAATCTGGGGCTCTGTGCTTTCTTTCGTTCTGAACAAGTGTTACTGTTTTCTGCACAAAAGCGATTCTGCGAAGCAATGTGAACACTTGTGGTTCCCAGGCACAGAGAAGGTGCTAGCAGGGAATTCTCTGCCTGCCTTTCCCCAGTGCTCTGCAAGCTCTCCAGGACAACATAGAATCTGGGGCTCTGTGCTTTCTTTCGTTCTGAACAAGTGTTACTGTTTTCTGCACAAAAGCGATTCTGCGAAGCAATGTGAACAGGCACAGAGAAGGTGCTAGCAGGGAATTCTCTGCCTGCCTTTCCCCAGTGCTCTGCAAGCTCTCCAGGGCAACATAGAATCTGGGGCTCTGTGCTTTCTTTCGTTCTGAACAAGTGTTACTGTTTTCTGCACAAAAGCGATTCTGCGAAGCAATGTGAACACTTGTGGTTCCCAGGCACAGAGAAGGTGCTAGCAGGGAATTCTCTGCCTGCCTTTCCCCAGTGCTCTGCAAGCTCTCCAGGGCAACAGCAAATCTGGGGCTCTGTGCTTGCTTTCGTTCTGAAGAAGTGTTAGTGTTTTCTGCACAAAAGCGATTCTGCAAAGCAATGTGAACACTTGTGGTTCCCAGGCACAGAGAAGGTGCTAGCAGGGAATTCTCTGCCTGCCTTTCCCCAGTGCTCTGCAAGCTCTCCAGGGCAACACAAAATCTGGAGCTCTGTGCTTCCTTTCGTTCTTAACAAGTGTTACTGTTTTCTGCACAAAAGCGATTCTGCGAAGCACTGTGAACAGGCACAGAGAAGGTGCTAGCAGGGAATTCTCTGCCTGCCTTTCCCCAGTGCTCTGCAAGCTCTCCAGGACAACAGCAAATCTGGGGCTCTGTGCTTTCTTTCGTTCTGAACAAGTGTTAGTGTTGTCTGCACAAAAGGTGTTCTCCGAAGCAAAGTGAACACTTCTGCTTCCCAGGCACAGAGAAGGTGCTAGCAGGGAATTCTCTGCCTGCCTTTCCCCAGTGCTCTGCAAGCTCTCCAGGACAACATAGTATCTGGGGCTCTGTGCTTCCTTTCGTTCTGAACAAGTGATACTGTTTTCTGCACAAAAGCGATTCTGCGAAGCACTGTGAACAGGCACAGAGAAGGTGCTAGCAGGGAATACTCTGCCTGCCTTTCCCCAGTGCTCTGCAAGCTCTCCAGGACAACATAGAATCTGGGGCTCTGTGCTTTCTTTCGTTCTGAACAAGTGTTAGTGTTGTCTGCAGAAAAGCGATTCTGCGAAGCAATGTGAACAGGCACAGAGAAGGTGCTAGCAGGGAATTCTCTGCCTGCCTTTCCCCAGTGCTCTGCAAGCTCTCCAGGGCAACATAGAATCTGGGGCTCTGTGCTTTCTTTCTTTCTGAACAAGTGTTAGTGTTTTCTGCAGAAAAGCGATTCTGTGAATCAATGTGAACAGGCAGAGAGAAGGTGCTAGCAGGGAATTCTCTGCCTGCCTTTCCCCAGTGCTCTGCAAGCTCTCCAGGACAACATAGAATCTGGGGCTCTGTGCTTTCTTTCGTTCTGAACAAGTGTTAGTGTTGTCTGCAGAAAAGCGATTCTGCGAAGCAAAGTGAACACTTCTCCTTCCCAGGCACAGAGAAGGTGCTAGCAGGGAATTCTCTGCCTGCCTTTCCCCAGTGCTCTGCAAGCTCTCCAGGGCAACATAGAATCTGGGGCTCTGTGCTTTCTTTCGTTCTGAACAAGTGTTAGTGTTTTCTGCACAAAAGCGATTCTGCGAAGCAATGTGAACACTTGTGGTTCCCAGGCACAGAGAAGGTGCTAGCAGGGAACTCTCTGCCTGCCTTTCCCCAGTGCTCTGCAAGCTCTCCAGCACAACAGCAAATCTGGGGCTCTGTGCTTTCTTTCGTTCTGAACAAGTGTTACTGTTTTCTGCACAAAAGCGATTCTGCGAAGCAATGTGAACACTTGTGTTTCCCAGGCACAGAGAAGGTGCTAGCAGGGAATTCTCTGCCTGCCTTTCCCCAGTGCTCTGCAAGCTCTCCAGGACAACATAGAATCTGGGGCTCTGTGCTTCCTTTCGTTCTGAACAAGTGTTACTGTTTTCTGCACAAAAGCGATTCTGCGAAGCAAAGTGAACACTTCTCCTTCCCAGGCACAGAGAAGGTGCTAGCAGGGAATTCTCTGCCTGCCTTTCCCCAGTGCTCTGCAAGCTCTCCAGGACAACATAGAATCTGGGGCTCTGTGCTTTCTTTCGTTCTGAACAAGTGTTACTGTTTTCTGCACAAAAGCGATTCTGCGAAGCAATGTGAACAGGCACAGAGAAGGTGCTAGCAGGGAATTCTCTGCCTTCCTTTCCCCAGTGCTCTGCAAGCTCTCCAGGGCAACATAGAATCTGGGGCTCTGTGCTTTCTTTCGTTCTGAACAAGTGTTACTGTTTTCTGCACAAAAGCGATTCTGCGAAGCAATGTGAACACTTGTGGTTCCCAGGCACAGAGAAGGTGCTAGCAGGGAATTCTCTGCCTGCCTTTCCCCAGTGCTCTGCAAGCTCTCCAGGGCAACAGCAAATCTGGGGCTCTGTGCTTGCTTTCGTTCTGAAGAAGTGTTAGTGTTTTCTGCACAAAAGCGATTCTGCAAAGCAATGTGAACACTTGTGGTTCCCAGGCACAGAGAAGGTGCTAGCAGGGAATTCTCTGCCTGCCTTTCCCCAGTGCTCTGCAAGCTCTCCAGGGCAACACAAAATCTGGAGCTCTGTGCTTCCTTTCGTTCTTAACAAGTGTTACTGTTTTCTGCACAAAAGCGATTCTGCGAAGCACTGTGAACAGGCACAGAGAAGGTGCTAGCAGGGAATTCTCTGCCTGCCTTTCCCCAGTGCTCTGCAAGCTCTCCAGGACAACAGCAAATCTGGGGCTCTGTGCTTTCTTTCGTTCTGAACAAGTGTTAGTGTTGTCTGCACAAAAGGTGTTCTCCGAAGCAAAGTGAACACTTCTGCTTCCCAGGCACAGAGAAGGTGCTAGCAGGGAATTCTCTGCCTGCCTTTCCCCAGTGCTCTGCAAGCTCTCCAGGACAACATAGTATCTGGGGCTCTGTGCTTCCTTTCGTTCTGAACAAGTGATACTGTTTTCTGCACAAAAGCGATTCTGCGAAGCACTGTGAACAGGCACAGAGAAGGTGCTAGCAGGGAATACTCTGCCTGCCTTTCCCCAGTGCTCTGCAAGCTCTCCAGGACAACATAGAATCTGGGGCTCTGTGCTTTCTTTCGTTCTGAACAAGTGTTAGTGTTGTCTGCAGAAAAGCGATTCTGCGAAGCAATGTGAACAGGCACAGAGAAGGTGCTAGCAGGGAATTCTCTGCCTGCCTTTCCCCAGTGCTCTGCAAGCTCTCCAGGGCAACATAGAATCTGGGGCTCTGTGCTTTCTTTCTTTCTGAACAAGTGTTAGTGTTTTCTGCAGAAAAGCGATTCTGTGAATCAATGTGAACAGGCAGAGAGAAGGTGCTAGCAGGGAATTCTCTGCCTGCCTTTCCCCAGTGCTCTGCAAGCTCTCCAGGACAACATAGAATCTGGGGCTCTGTGCTTTCTTTCGTTCTGAACAAGTGTTAGTGTTGTCTGCAGAAAAGCGATTCTGCGAAGCAAAGTGAACACTTCTCCTTCCCAGGCACAGAGAAGGTGCTAGCAGGGAATTCTCTGCCTGCCTTTCCCCAGTGCTCTGCAAGCTCTCCAGGGCAACATAGAATCTGGGGCTCTGTGCTTTCTTTCGTTCTGAACAAGTGTTAGTGTTTTCTGCACAAAAGCGATTCTGCGAAGCAATGTGAACACTTGTGGTTCCCAGGCACAGAGAAGGTGCTAGCAGGGAACTCTCTGCCTGCCTTTCCCCAGTGCTCTGCAAGCTCTCCAGCACAACAGCAAATCTGGGGCTCTGTGCTTTCTTTCGTTCTGAACAAGTGTTACTGTTTTCTGCACAAAAGCGATTCTGCGAAGCAATGTGAACACTTGTGTTTCCCAGGCACAGAGAAGGTGCTAGCAGGGAATTCTCTGCCTGCCTTTCCCCAGTGCTCTGCAAGCTCTCCAGGACAACATAGAATCTGGGGCTCTGTGCTTCCTTTCGTTCTGAACAAGTGTTACTGATTTCTGCACAAAAGCGATTCTGCGAAGCAAAGTGAACACTTCTCCTTCCCAGGCACAGAGAAGGTGCTAGCAGGGAATTCTCTGCCTGCCTTTCCCCAGTGCTCTGCAAGCTCTCCAGGACAACATAGAATCTGGGGCTCTGTGCTTTCTTTCGTTCTGAACAAGTGTTACTGTTTTCTGCACAAAAGCGATTCTGCGAAGCAATGTGAACACTTGTGGTTCCCAGGCACAGAGAAGGTGCTAGCAAGGAATTCTCTGCCTGCCTTTCCCCAGTGCTCTGCAAGCTCTCCAGGACAACATAGAATCTGGGGCTCTGTGCTTTCTTTCGTTCTGAACAAGTGTTACTGTTTTCTGCACAAAAGCGATTCTGCGAAGCAATGTGAACACTTGTGGTTCCCAGGCACAGAGAAGGTGCTAGCAGGGAATTCTCTGCCTGCCTTTCCCCAGTGCTCTGCAAGCTCTCCAGGACAACATAGTATCTGGTGCTCTGTGCTGCCTTTCGTTCTGAACAAGTGATACTGTTTTCTGCACAAAAGCGATTCTGCGAAGCACTGTGAACAGGCACAGAGAAGGTGCTAGCAGGGAATACTCTGCCTGCCTTTCCCCAGTGCTCTGCAAGCTCTCCAGGACAACATAGAATCTGGGGCTCTGTGCTTTCTTTCGTTCTGAACAAGTGTTAGTGTTGTCTGCAGAAAAGCGATTCTGCGAAGCAATGTGAACAGGCACAGAGAAGGTGCTAGCAGGGAATTCTCTGCCTGCCTTTCCCCAGTGCTCTGCAAGCTCTCCAGGGCAACATAGAATCTGGGGCTCTGTGCTTTCTTTCTTTCTGAACAAGTGTTAGTGTTTTCTGCAGAAAAGCGATTCTGCGAAGCAATGTGAACAGGCAGAGAGAAGGTGCTAGCAGGGAATTCTCTGCCTGCCTTTCCCCAGTGCTCTGCAAGCTCTCCAGGGCAACATAGTATCTGGGGCTCTGTGCTTTCTTTCGTTCTGAACAACTGTTAGTGTTTTCTGCTTAAAAGCGATTCTGCGAAGCAAAGTGAACACTTCTCCTTCCCAGGTACAGAGAATGTGCTAGCAGGGAATTCTCTGCCTGCCTTTCCCCAGTGCTCTGCAAGCTCTCCAGGACAACATAGTATCTGGGGCTCTGTGCTTTCTTTCTTTCTGAACAAGTGTTAGTGTTTTCTGCTTAAAAGCGATTCTGCGAAGCAATGTGAATACTTGTGCTTCCCAGGCACAGAGAAGGTGCTAGCAGGGAATTCTCTGCCTGCCTTTCCCCAGTGCTCTGCAAGCTCTCCAGGGCAACACAAAATCTGGGGCTCTGTGCTTTCTTTCGTTCTGAACAAGTGTTACTGTTTTCTGCACAAAAGCGATTCTGCGAAGCAATGTGAACACTTGTGGTTCCCAGGCACAGAGAAGGTGCTAGCAAGGAATTCTCTGCCTGCCTTTCCCCAGTGCTCTGCAAGCTCTCCAGGACAACATAGAATCTGGGGCTCTGTGCTTTCTTTCGTTCTGAACAAGTGTTACTGTTTTCTGCACAAAAGCGATTCTGCGAAGCAATGTGAACACTTGTGGTTCCCAGGCACAGAGAAGGTGCTAGCAGGGAATTCTCTGCCTGCCTTTCCCCAGTGCTCTGCAAGCTCTCCAGGACAACATAGTATCTGGGGCTCTGTGCTTCCTTTCGTTCTGAACAAGTGTTACTGTTTTCTGCACAAAAGCGATTCTGCGAAGCACTGTGAACAGGCACAGAGAAGGTGCTAGCAGGGAATACTCTGCCTGCCTTTCCCCAGTGCTCTGCAAGCTCTCCAGGACAACATAGAATCTGGGGCTCTGTGCTTTCTTTCGTTCTGAACAAGTGTTAGTGTTGTCTGCAGAAAAGCGATTCTGCGAAGCAATGTGAACAGGCACAGAGAAGGTGCTAGCAGGGAATTCTCTGCCTGCCTTTCCCCAGTGCTCTGCAAGCTCTCCAGGACAACATAAAATCTGGGGCTCTGTGCTTTCTTTCGTTCTGAACAACTGTTAGTGTTTTCTGCTTAAAAGCGATTCTGCGAAGCAAAGTGAACACTTCTCCTTCCCAGGCACAGAGAAGGTGCTATCAGGGAATTATCTGCCTGCCTTTCCCCAGTGCTATGCAAGCTCTCCAGGACAACAGCAAATCTGGGGCTCTGTGCTTTCTTTCGTTCTGAACAAGTGTTAGTGTTTTCTGCACAAAAGCGATTCTGCGAAGCAATGTGAACACTTGTGTTTCCCAGGCACAGAGAAGGTGCTAGCAGGGAATTCTCTGCCTGCCTTTCCCCAGTGCTCTGCAAGCTCTCCAGGACAACATAGAATCTGGGGCTCTGTGCTTTCTTTCGTTCTGAACAAGTGTTACTGTTTTCTGCACAAAAGCGATTCTGCGAAGCAATGTGAACACTACTCCTTCCCAGGCACAGAGAAGGTGCTAGCAGGGAATTCTCTGCCTGCCTTTCCCCAGGGCTCTGTAAGCTCTCCAGGGCAACAGCAAATCTGGGGCTCTGTGCTTTCTTTCGTTCTGAACAAGTGTTACTGTTTTCTGCACAAAAGCGATTCTGCGAAGCAATGTGAACACTTGTGGTTCCCAGGCACAGAGAAGGTGCTAGCAGGGAATTCTCTGCCTGCCTTTCCCCAGTGCTCTGCAAGCTCTCCAGGGCAACAGCAAATCTGGGGCTCTGTGCTTGCTTTCGTTCTGAAGAAGTGTTAGTGTTTTCTGCACAAAAGCGATTCTGCAAAGCAATGTGAACACTTGTGGTTCCCAGGCACAGAGAAGGTGCTAGCAGGGAATTCTCTGCCTGCCTTTCCCCAGTGCTCTGCAAGCTCTCCAGGGCAACACAAAATCTGGAGCTCTGTGCTTCCTTTCGTTCTTAACAAGTGTTACTGTTTTCTGCACAAAAGCGATTCTGCGAAGCACTGTGAACAGGCACAGAGAAGGTGCTAGCAGGGAATTCTCTGCCTGCCTTTCCCCAGTGCTCTGCAAGCTCTCCAGGACAACAGCAAATCTGGGGCTCTGTGCTTTCTTTCGTTCTGAACAAGTGTTAGTGTTGTCTGCACAAAAGGTGTTCTCCGAAGCAAAGTGAACACTTCTGCTTCCCAGGCACAGAGAAGGTGCTAGCAGGGAATTCTCTGCCTGCCTTTCCCCAGTGCTCTGCAAGCTCTCCAGGACAACATAGTATCTGGGGCTCTGTGCTTCCTTTCGTTCTGAACAAGTGATACTGTTTTCTGCACAAAAGCGATTCTGCGAAGCACTGTGAACAGGCACAGAGAAGGTGCTAGCAGGGAATACTCTGCCTGCCTTTCCCCAGTGCTCTGCAAGCTCTCCAGGACAACATAGAATCTGGGGCTCTGTGCTTTCTTTCGTTCTGAACAAGTGTTAGTGTTGTCTGCAGAAAAGCGATTCTGCGAAGCAATGTGAACAGGCACAGAGAAGGTGCTAGCAGGGAATTCTCTGCCTGCCTTTCCCCAGTGCTCTGCAAGCTCTCCAGGGCAACATAGAATCTGGGGCTCTGTGCTTTCTTTCTTTCTGAACAAGTGTTAGTGTTTTCTGCAGAAAAGCGATTCTGTGAATCAATGTGAACAGGCAGAGAGAAGGTGCTAGCAGGGAATTCTCTGCCTGCCTTTCCCCAGTGCTCTGCAAGCTCTCCAGGACAACATAGAATCTGGGGCTCTGTGCTTTCTTTCGTTCTGAACAAGTGTTAGTGTTGTCTGCAGAAAAGCGATTCTGCGAAGCAAAGTGAACACTTCTCCTTCCCAGGCACAGAGAAGGTGCTAGCAGGGAATTCTCTGCCTGCCTTTCCCCAGTGCTCTGCAAGCTCTCCAGGGCAACATAGAATCTGGGGCTCTGTGCTTTCTTTCGTTCTGAACAAGTGTTAGTGTTTTCTGCACAAAAGCGATTCTGCGAAGCAATGTGAACACTTGTGGTTCCCAGGCACAGAGAAGGTGCTAGCAGGGAACTCTCTGCCTGCCTTTCCCCAGTGCTCTGCAAGCTCTCCAGCACAACAGCAAATCTGGGGCTCTGTGCTTTCTTTCGTTCTGAACAAGTGTTACTGTTTTCTGCACAAAAGCGATTCTGCGAAGCAATGTGAACACTTGTGTTTCCCAGGCACAGAGAAGGTGCTAGCAGGGAATTCTCTGCCTGCCTTTCCCCAGTGCTCTGCAAGCTCTCCAGGACAACATAGAATCTGGGGCTCTGTGCTTCCTTTCGTTCTGAACAAGTGTTACTGATTTCTGCACAAAAGCGATTCTGCGAAGCAAAGTGAACACTTCTCCTTCCCAGGCACAGAGAAGGTGCTAGCAGGGAATTCTCTGCCTGCCTTTCCCCAGTGCTCTGCAAGCTCTCCAGGACAACATAGAATCTGGGGCTCTGTGCTTTCTTTCGTTCTGAACAAGTGTTACTGTTTTCTGCACAAAAGCGATTCTGCGAAGCAATGTGAACAGGCACAGAGAAGGTGCTAGCAGGGAATTCTCTGCCTTCCTTTCCCCAGTGCTCTGCAAGCTCTCCAGGGCAACATAGAATCTGGGGCTCTGTGCTTTCTTTCGTTCTGAACAAGTGTTACTGTTTTCTGCACAAAAGCGATTCTGCGAAGCAATGTGAACACTTGTGGTTCCCAGGCACAGAGAAGGTGCTAGCAGGGAATTCTCTGCCTGCCTTTCCCCAGTGCTCTGCAAGCTCTCCAGGGCAACAGCAAATCTGGGGCTCTGTGCTTGCTTTCGTTCT
This sequence comes from Strix aluco, assembly GCF_031877795.1. Lineage (NCBI taxonomy): Eukaryota > Metazoa > Chordata > Aves > Strigiformes > Strigidae > Strix > Strix aluco. The sequence goes on from NC_133963.1 coordinate 1,466,987, forward strand.
GAAGAAGTGTTAGTGTTTTCTGCACAAAAGCGATTCTGCAAAGCAATGTGAACACTTGTGGTTCCCAGGCACAGAGAAGGTGCTAGCAGGGAATTCTCTGCCTGCCTTTCCCCAGTGCTCTGCAAGCTCTCCAGGGCAACACAAAATCTGGAGCTCTGTGCTTCCTTTCGTTCTTAACAAGTGTTACTGTTTTCTGCACAAAAGCGATTCTGCGAAGCACTGTGAACAGGCACAGAGAAGGTGCTAGCAGGGAATTCTCTGCCTGCCTTTCCCCAGTGCTCTGCAAGCTCTCCAGGACAACAGCAAATCTGGGGCTCTGTGCTTTCTTTCGTTCTGAACAAGTGTTAGTGTTGTCTGCACAAAAGGTGTTCTCCGAAGCAAAGTGAACACTTCTGCTTCCCAGGCACAGAGAAGGTGCTAGCAGGGAATTCTCTGCCTGCCTTTCCCCAGTGCTCTGCAAGCTCTCCAGGACAACATAGTATCTGGGGCTCTGTGCTTCCTTTCGTTCTGAACAAGTGATACTGTTTTCTGCACAAAAGCGATTCTGCGAAGCACTGTGAACAGGCACAGAGAAGGTGCTAGCAGGGAATACTCTGCCTGCCTTTCCCCAGTGCTCTGCAAGCTCTCCAGGACAACATAGAATCTGGGGCTCTGTGCTTTCTTTCGTTCTGAACAAGTGTTAGTGTTGTCTGCAGAAAAGCGATTCTGCGAAGCAATGTGAACAGGCACAGAGAAGGTGCTAGCAGGGAATTCTCTGCCTGCCTTTCCCCAGTGCTCTGCAAGCTCTCCAGGGCAACATAGAATCTGGGGCTCTGTGCTTTCTTTCTTTCTGAACAAGTGTTAGTGTTTTCTGCAGAAAAGCGATTCTGTGAATCAATGTGAACAGGCAGAGAGAAGGTGCTAGCAGGGAATTCTCTGCCTGCCTTTCCCCAGTGCTCTGCAAGCTCTCCAGGACAACATAGAATCTGGGGCTCTGTGCTTTCTTTCGTTCTGAACAAGTGTTAGTGTTGTCTGCAGAAAAGCGATTCTGCGAAGCAAAGTGAACACTTCTCCTTCCCAGGCACAGAGAAGGTGCTAGCAGGGAATTCTCTGCCTGCCTTTCCCCAGTGCTCTGCAAGCTCTCCAGGGCAACATAGAATCTGGGGCTCTGTGCTTTCTTTCGTTCTGAACAAGTGTTAGTGTTTTCTGCACAAAAGCGATTCTGCGAAGCAATGTGAACACTTGTGGTTCCCAGGCACAGAGAAGGTGCTAGCAGGGAACTCTCTGCCTGCCTTTCCCCAGTGCTCTGCAAGCTCTCCAGCACAACAGCAAATCTGGGGCTCTGTGCTTTCTTTCGTTCTGAACAAGTGTTACTGTTTTCTGCACAAAAGCGATTCTGCGAAGCAATGTGAACACTTGTGTTTCCCAGGCACAGAGAAGGTGCTAGCAGGGAATTCTCTGCCTGCCTTTCCCCAGTGCTCTGCAAGCTCTCCAGGACAACATAGAATCTGGGGCTCTGTGCTTCCTTTCGTTCTGAACAAGTGTTACTGATTTCTGCACAAAAGCGATTCTGCGAAGCAAAGTGAACACTTCTCCTTCCCAGGCACAGAGAAGGTGCTAGCAGGGAATTCTCTGCCTGCCTTTCCCCAGTGCTCTGCAAGCTCTCCAGGACAACATAGAATCTGGGGCTCTGTGCTTTCTTTCGTTCTGAACAAGTGTTACTGTTTTCTGCACAAAAGCGATTCTGCGAAGCAATGTGAACACTTGTGGTTCCCAGGCACAGAGAAGGTGCTAGCAAGGAATTCTCTGCCTGCCTTTCCCCAGTGCTCTGCAAGCTCTCCAGGACAACATAGAATCTGGGGCTCTGTGCTTTCTTTCGTTCTGAACAAGTGTTACTGTTTTCTGCACAAAAGCGATTCTGCGAAGCAATGTGAACACTTGTGGTTCCCAGGCACAGAGAAGGTGCTAGCAGGGAATTCTCTGCCTGCCTTTCCCCAGTGCTCTGCAAGCTCTCCAGGACAACATAGTATCTGGTGCTCTGTGCTGCCTTTCGTTCTGAACAAGTGATACTGTTTTCTGCACAAAAGCGATTCTGCGAAGCACTGTGAACAGGCACAGAGAAGGTGCTAGCAGGGAATACTCTGCCTGCCTTTCCCCAGTGCTCTGCAAGCTCTCCAGGACAACATAGAATCTGGGGCTCTGTGCTTTCTTTCGTTCTGAACAAGTGTTAGTGTTGTCTGCAGAAAAGCGATTCTGCGAAGCAATGTGAACAGGCACAGAGAAGGTGCTAGCAGGGAATTCTCTGCCTGCCTTTCCCCAGTGCTCTGCAAGCTCTCCAGGGCAACATAGAATCTGGGGCTCTGTGCTTTCTTTCTTTCTGAACAAGTGTTAGTGTTTTCTGCAGAAAAGCGATTCTGCGAAGCAATGTGAACAGGCAGAGAGAAGGTGCTAGCAGGGAATTCTCTGCCTGCCTTTCCCCAGTGCTCTGCAAGCTCTCCAGGGCAACATAGTATCTGGGGCTCTGTGCTTTCTTTCGTTCTGAACAACTGTTAGTGTTTTCTGCTTAAAAGCGATTCTGCGAAGCAAAGTGAACACTTCTCCTTCCCAGGTACAGAGAATGTGCTAGCAGGGAATTCTCTGCCTGCCTTTCCCCAGTGCTCTGCAAGCTCTCCAGGACAACATAGTATCTGGGGCTCTGTGCTTTCTTTCTTTCTGAACAAGTGTTAGTGTTTTCTGCTTAAAAGCGATTCTGCGAAGCAATGTGAATACTTGTGCTTCCCAGGCACAGAGAAGGTGCTAGCAGGGAATTCTCTGCCTGCCTTTCCCCAGTGCTCTGCAAGCTCTCCAGGGCAACACAAAATCTGGGGCTCTGTGCTTTCTTTCGTTCTGAACAAGTGTTACTGTTTTCTGCACAAAAGCGATTCTGCGAAGCAATGTGAACACTTGTGGTTCCCAGGCACAGAGAAGGTGCTAGCAAGGAATTCTCTGCCTGCCTTTCCCCAGTGCTCTGCAAGCTCTCCAGGACAACATAGAATCTGGGGCTCTGTGCTTTCTTTCGTTCTGAACAAGTGTTACTGTTTTCTGCACAAAAGCGATTCTGCGAAGCAATGTGAACACTTGTGGTTCCCAGGCACAGAGAAGGTGCTAGCAGGGAATTCTCTGCCTGCCTTTCCCCAGTGCTCTGCAAGCTCTCCAGGACAACATAGTATCTGGGGCTCTGTGCTTCCTTTCGTTCTGAACAAGTGTTACTGTTTTCTGCACAAAAGCGATTCTGCGAAGCACTGTGAACAGGCACAGAGAAGGTGCTAGCAGGGAATACTCTGCCTGCCTTTCCCCAGTGCTCTGCAAGCTCTCCAGGACAACATAGAATCTGGGGCTCTGTGCTTTCTTTCGTTCTGAACAAGTGTTAGTGTTGTCTGCAGAAAAGCGATTCTGCGAAGCAATGTGAACAGGCACAGAGAAGGTGCTAGCAGGGAATTCTCTGCCTGCCTTTCCCCAGTGCTCTGCAAGCTCTCCAGGACAACATAAAATCTGGGGCTCTGTGCTTTCTTTCGTTCTGAACAACTGTTAGTGTTTTCTGCTTAAAAGCGATTCTGCGAAGCAAAGTGAACACTTCTCCTTCCCAGGCACAGAGAAGGTGCTATCAGGGAATTATCTGCCTGCCTTTCCCCAGTGCTATGCAAGCTCTCCAGGACAACAGCAAATCTGGGGCTCTGTGCTTTCTTTCGTTCTGAACAAGTGTTAGTGTTTTCTGCACAAAAGCGATTCTGCGAAGCAATGTGAACACTTGTGTTTCCCAGGCACAGAGAAGGTGCTAGCAGGGAATTCTCTGCCTGCCTTTCCCCAGTGCTCTGCAAGCTCTCCAGGACAACATAGAATCTGGGGCTCTGTGCTTTCTTTCGTTCTGAACAAGTGTTACTGTTTTCTGCACAAAAGCGATTCTGCGAAGCAATGTGAACACTACTCCTTCCCAGGCACAGAGAAGGTGCTAGCAGGGAATTCTCTGCCTGCCTTTCCCCAGGGCTCTGTAAGCTCTCCAGGGCAACAGCAAATCTGGGGCTCTGTGCTTTCTTTCGTTCTGAACAAGTGTTAGTGTTTTCTGCAGAAAAGCGATTCTGCGAAGCAATGTGAACAGGCAGAGAGAAGGTGCTAGCAGGGAATTCTCTGCCTGCCTTTCCCCAGTGCTCTGCAAGCTCTCCAGGACAACATAGAATCTGGGGCTCTGTGCTTTCTTTCGTTCTGAACAAGTGTTACTGTTTTCTGCACAAAAGCGATTCTGCGAAGCAATGTGAACACTACTCCTTCCCAGGCACAGAGAAGGTGCTAGCAGGGAATTCTCTGCCTGCCTTTCCCCAGGGCTCTGTAAGCTCTCCAGGGCAACAGCAAATCTGGGGCTCTGTGCTTTCTTTCGTTCTGAACAAGTGTTAGTGTTTTCTGCAGAAAAGCGATTCTGCGAAGCAATGTGAACAGGCAGAGAGAAGGTGCTAGCAGGGAATTCTCTGCCTGCCTTTCCCCAGTGCTCTGCAAGCTCTCCAGGGCAACATAGTATCTGGGGCTCTGTGCTTTCTTTCGTTCTGAACAACTGTTAGTGTTTTCTGCTTAAAAGCGATTCTGCGAAGCAAAGTGAACACTTCTCCTTCCCAGGTACAGAGAATGTGCTAGCAGGGAATTCTCTGCCTGCCTTTCCCCAGTGCTCTGCAAGCTCTCCAGGACAACATAGTATCTGGGGCTCTGTGCTTTCTTTCTTTCTGAACAAGTGTTAGTGTTTTCTGCTTAAAAGCGATTCTGCGAAGCAATGTGAATACTTGTGCTTCCCAGGCACAGAGAAGGTGCTAGCAGGGAATTCTCTGCCTGCCTTTCCCCAGTGCTCTGCAAGCTCTCCAGGACAACATAGAATCTGGGGCTCTGTGCTTTCTTTCGTTCTGAACAAGTGTTAGTGTTTTCTGCACAAAAGCGATTCTGCGAAGCAATGTGAACACTTGTGGTTCCCAGACACAGAGAAGGTGCTAGCAGGGAATTCTCTGCCTGCCTTTCCCCAGTGCTCTGCAAGCTCTCCAGGACAACATAGAATCTGGGGCTCTGTGCTTTCTTTCGTTCTGAACAAGTGTTACTGTTTTCTGCACAAAAGCGATTCTGCGAAGCAATGTGAACACTTGTGGTTCCCAGGCACAGAGAAGGTGCTAGCAGGGAATTCTCTGCCTGCCTTTCCCCAGTGCTCTGCAAGCTCTCCAGGACAACATAGTATCTGGGGCTCTGTGCTTCCTTTCGTTCTGAACAAGTGTTACTGTTTTCTGCACAAAAGCGATTCTGCGAAGCACTGTGAACAGGCACAGAGAAGGTGCTAGCAGGGAATACTCTGCCTGCCTTTCCCCAGTGCTCTGCAAGCTCTCCAGGACAACATAGAATCTGGGGCTCTGTGCTTTCTTTCGTTCTGAACAAGTGTTAGTGTTGTCTGCAGAAAAGCGATTCTGCGAAGCAATGTGAACAGGCACAGAGAAGGTGCTAGCAGGGAATTCTCTGCCTGCCTTTCCCCAGTGCTCTGCAAGCTCTCCAGGACAACATAGAATCTGGGGCTCTGTGCTTTCTTTCGTTCTGAACAAGTGTTAGTGTTTTCTGCACAAAAGCGATTCTGCGAAGCAATGTGAACACTTGTGGTTCCCAGGCACAGAGAAGGTGCTAGCAGGGAATTCTCTGCCTTCCTTTCCCCAGTGCTCTGCAAGCTCTCCAGGACAACATAAAATCTGGGGCTCTGTGCTTTCTTTCGTTCTGAACAACTGTTAGTGTTTTCTGCTTAAAAGCGATTCTGCGAAGCAAAGTGAACACTTCTCCTTCCCAGGCACAGAGAAGGTGCTATCAGGGAATTATCTGCCTGCCTTTCCCCAGTGCTATGCAAGCTCTCCAGGACAACAGCAAATCTGGGGCTCTGTGCTTTCTTTCGTTCTGAACAAGTGTTACTGTTTTCTGCACAAAAGCGATTCTGCGAAGCAATGTGAACACTACTCCTTCCCAGGCACAGAGAAGGTGCTAGCAGGGAATTCTCTGCCTGCCTTTCCCCAGGGCTCTGTAAGCTCTCCAGGGCAACAGCAAATCTGGGGCTCTGTGCTTTCTTTCGTTCTGAACAAGTGTTAGTGTTTTCTGCAGAAAAGCGATTCTGCGAAGCAATGTGAACAGGCAGAGAGAAGGTGCTAGCAGGGAATTCTCTGCCTGCCTTTCCCCAGTGCTCTGCAAGCTCTCCAGGACAACATAGAATCTGGGGCTCTGTGCTTTCTTTCGTTCTGAACAACTGTTAGTGTTTTCTGCACAAAAGCGATTCTGCGAAGCAATGTGAACACTTGTGGTTCCCAGGCACAGAGAAGGTGCTAGCAGGGAATTCTCTGCCTGCCTTTCCCCAGTGCTCTGCAAGCTCTCCAGGACAACATAAAATCTGGGGCTCTGTGCTTTCTTTCGTTCTGAACAACTGTTAGTGTTTTCTGCTTAAAAGCGATTCTGCGAAGCAAAGTGAACACTTCTCCTTCCCAGGTACAGAGAATGTGCTAGCAGGGAATTCTCTGCCTGCCTTTCCCCAGTGCTCTGCAAGCTCTCCAGGACAACATAGTATCTGGGGCTCTGTGTATTCTTTCTTTCTGAACAAGTGTTAGTGTTTTCTGCACAAAAGCGATTCTGCGAAGCAATGTGAACACTTGTGGTTCCCAGACACAGAGAAGGTGCTAGCAGGGAATTCTCTGCCTGCCTTTCCCCAGTGCTCTGCAAGCTCTCCAGGGCAACACAAAATCTGGGGCTCTGTGCTTTCTTTCGTTCTGAACAAGTGTTACTGTTTTCTGCACAAAAGCGATTCTGCGAAGCAATGTGAACACTTGTGGTTCCCAGGCACAGAGAAGGTGCTAGCAAGGAATTCTCTGCCTGCCTTTCCCCAGTGCTCTGCAAGCTCTCCAGGACAACATAGAATCTGGGGCTCTGTGCTTTCTTTCGTTCTGAACAAGTGTTACTGTTTTCTGCACAAAAGCGATTCTGCGAAGCAATGTGAACACTTGTGGTTCCCAGGCACAGAGAAGGTGCTAGCAGGGAATTCTCTGCCTGCCTTTCCCCAGTGCTCTGCAAGCTCTCCAGGACAACATAGTATCTGGGGCTCTGTGCTTCCTTTCGTTCTGAACAAGTGTTACTGTTTTCTGCACAAAAGCGATTCTGCGAAGCACTGTGAACAGGCACAGAGAAGGTGCTAGCAGGGAATACTCTGCCTGCCTTTCCCCAGTGCTCTGCAAGCTCTCCAGGACAACATAGAATCTGGGGCTCTGTGCTTTCTTTCGTTCTGAACAAGTGTTAGTGTTGTCTGCAGAAAAGCGATTCTGCGAAGCAATGTGAACAGGCACAGAGAAGGTGCTAGCAGGGAATTCTCTGCCTGCCTTTCCCCAGTGCTCTGCAAGCTCTCCAGGACAACATAGAATCTGGGGCTCTGTGCTTTCTTTCGTTCTGAACAAGTGTTAGTGTTTTCTGCACAAAAGCGATTCTGCGAAGCAATGTGAACACTTGTGGTTCCCAGGCACAGAGAAGGTGCTAGCAGGGAATTCTCTGCCTTCCTTTCCCCAGTGCTCTGCAAGCTCTCCAGGACAACATAAAATCTGGGGCTCTGTGCTTTCTTTCGTTCTGAACAACTGTTAGTGTTTTCTGCTTAAAAGCGATTCTGCGAAGCAAAGTGAACACTTCTCCTTCCCAGGCACAGAGAAGGTGCTATCAGGGAATTATCTGCCTGCCTTTCCCCAGTGCTATGCAAGCTCTCCAGGACAACAGCAAATCTGGGGCTCTGTGCTTTCTTTCGTTCTGAACAAGTGTTAGTGTTTTCTGCACAAAAGCGATTCTGCGAAGCAATGTGAACACTTGTGTTTCCCAGGCACAGAGAAGGTGCTAGCAGGGAATTCTCTGCCTGCCTTTCCCCAGTGCTCTGCAAGCTCTCCAGGACAACATAGAATCTGGGGCTCTGTGCTTTCTTTCGTTCTGAACAAGTGTTACTGTTTTCTGCACAAAAGCGATTCTGCGAAGCAAAGTGAACACTTGTCCTTCCCAGGCACAGAGAAGGTGCTAGCAGGGAATTCTCTGCCTGCCTTTCCCCAGTGCTCTGCAAGCTCTCCAGGAAAACATAGAATCTGGGGCTCTGTGCTTTCTTTCGTTCTGAACAAGTGTTAGTGTTTTCTGCAGAAAAGTGATTCTGCGAAGCAATGTGAACACTTGTGGTTCCCAGGCACAGAGAAGGTGCTAGCAAGGAATTCTCTGCCTGCCTTTCCCCAGTGCTCTGCAAGCTCTCCAGGACAACATAGAATCTGGGGCTCTGTGCTTTCTTTCGTTCTGAACAAGTGTTACTGTTTTCTGCACAAAAGCGATTCTGCGAAGCAATGTGAACACTTGTGGTTCCCAGGCACAGAGAAGGTGCTAGCAGGGAATTCTCTGCCTGCCTTTCCCCAGTGCTCTGCAAGCTCTCCAGGACAACATAGTATCTGGGGCTCTGTGCTTCCTTTCGTTCTGAACAAGTGATACTGTTTTCTGCACAAAAGCGATTCTGCGAAGCACTGTGAACAGGCACAGAGAAGGTGCTAGCAGGGAATACTCTGCCTGCCTTTCCCCAGTGCTCTGCAAGCTCTCCAGGACAACATAGAATCTGGGGCTCTGTGCTTTCTTTCATTCTGAACAAGTGTTAGTGTTGTCTGCAGAAAAGCGATTCTGCGAAGCAATGTGAACAGGCACAGAGAAGGTGCTAGCAGGGAATTCTCTGCCTGCCTTTCCCCAGTGCTCTGCAAGCTCTCCAGGGCAACATAGAATCTGGGGCTCTGTGCTTTCTTTCTTTCTGAACAAGTGTTAGTGTTTTGTGCAGAAAAGCGATTCTGCGAAGCAATGTGAACAGGCAGAGAGAAGGTGCTAGCAGGGAATTCTCTGCCTGCCTTTCCCCAGTGCTCTGCAAGCTCTCCAGGGCAACATAGTATCTGGGGCTCTGTGCTTTCTTTCGTTCTGAACAACTGTTAGTGTTTTCTGCTTAAAAGCGATTCTGCGAAGCAAAGTGAACACTTCTCCTTCCCAGGTACAGAGAATGTGCTAGCAGGGAATTCTCTGCCTGCCTTTCCCCAGTGCTCTGCAAGCTCTCCAGGACAACATAGTATCTGGGGCTCTGTGCTTTCTTTCTTTCTGAACAAGTGTTAGTGTTTTCTGCTTAAAAGCGATTCTGCGAAGCAATGTGAACACTTGTGGTTCCCAGGCACAGAGAAGGTGCTAGCAGGGAATTCTCTGCCTGCCTTTCCCCAGTGCTCTGCAAGCTCTCCAGGACAACATAGAATCTGGGGCTCTGTGCTTTCTTTCGTTCTGAACAAGTGTTACTGTTTTCTGCACAAAAGCGATTCTGCGAAGCAATGTGAACACTTGTGGTTCCCAGACACAGAGAAGGTGCTAGCAGGGAATTCTCTGCCTGCCTTTCCCCAGTGCTCTGCAAGCTCTCCAGGGCAACACAAAATCTGGGGCTCTGTGCTTTCTTTCGTTCTGAACAAGTGTTACTGTTTTCTGCACAAAAGCGATTCTGCGAAGCAATGTGAACACTTGTGGTTCCCAGGCACAGAGAAGGTGCTAGCAGGGAATTCTCTGCCTGCCTTTCCCCAGTGCTCTGCAAGCTCTCCAGGACAACAGCAAATCTGGGGCTGTGTGCTTTCTTTCCTTCTGAACAAGTGTTAGTGTTTTCTGCACAAAAGCGATTCTGCGAAGCAATGTGAACAGGCACAGAGAAGGTGCTAGCAGGGAATTCTCTGCCTGCCTTTCCCCAGTGCTCTGCAAGCTCTCCAGGGCAACATAGAATCTGGGGCTCTGTGCTTTCTTTCGTTCTGAACAAGTGTTACTGTTTTCTGCACAAAAGCGATTCTGCGAAGCAATGTGAACACTTCTGGTTCCCAGGCACAGAGAAGGTGCTAGCAGGGAATGCTCTGCCTGCCTTTCCCCAGTGCTCTGCAAGCTCTCCAGGACAACATAGTATCTGGGGCTCTGTGCTTTCTTTCGTTCTGAACAAGTGTTAGTGTCTTCTGCTTAAAAGCGATTCTGCGAAGCAAAGTGAACACTTCTCCTTCCCAGGCACAGAGAAGGTGCTAGCAGGGAATTCTCTGCCTGCCTTTCCCCAGTGCTCTGCAAGCTCTCCAGGACAACAGCAAATCTGGGGCTCTGTGCTTTCTTTCTTTCTGAACAAATGTTAGTGTTTTCTGCTTAAAAGCGATTCTGCGAAGCAAAGTGAACACTTCTCCTTCCCAGGCACAGAGAAGGTGCTAGCAGGGAATTCTCTGCCTGCCTTTCCCCAGTGCTCTGCAAGCTCTCCAGGACAACATAGAATCTGGGGCTCTGTGCTTTCTTTCGTTCTGAACAAGTGTTAGTGTTTTCTGCACAAAAGCGATTCTGCGAAGCAATGTGAACACTTGTGGTTCCCAGGCACAGAGAAGGTGCTAGCAGGGAACTCTCTGCCTGCCTTTCCCCAGTGCTCTGCAAGCTCTCCAGGACAACAGCAAATCTGGGGCTCTGTGCTTTCTTTCGTTCTGAACAAGTGTTACTGTTTTCTGCACAAAAGCGATTCTGCGAAGCAATGTGAACACTTGTGGTTCCCAGGCACAGAGAAGGTGCTAGCAGGGAATTCTCTGCCTGCCTTTCCCCAGTGCTCTGCAAGCTCTCCAGGACAACATAGAATCTGGGGCTCTGTGCTTTCTTTCGTTCTGAACAACTGTTACTGTTTTCTGCACAAAAGCGATTCTGCGAAGCAATGTGAACAGGCACAGAGAAGGTGCTATCAGGGAATTCTCTGCCTGCCTTTCCCCAGTGCTCTGCAAGCTCTCCAGGGCAACATAGAATCTGGGGCTCTGTGCTTTCTTTCGTTCTGAACAAGTGTTACTGTTTTCTGCACAAAAGCGATTCTGCGAAGCAATGTGAACACTTGTGGTTCCCAGGCACAGAGAAGGTGCTAGCAGGGAATTCTCTGCCTGCCTTTCCCCAGTGCTCTGCAAGCTCTCCAGGGCAACAGCAAATCTGGGGCTCTGTGCTTGCTTTCGTTCTGAAGAAGTGTTAGTGTTTTCTGCACAAAAGCGATTCTGCAAAGCAATGTGAACACTTGTGGTTCCCAGGCACAGAGAAGGTGCTAGCAGGGAATTCTCTGCCTGCCTTTCCCCAGTGCTCTGCAAGCTCTCCAGGACAACATAGTATCTGGGGCTCTGTGCTTTCTTTCGTTCTGAACAACTGTTAGTGTTTTCTGCTTAAAAGCGATTCTGCGAAGCAATGTGAACACTTGTGGTTCCCAGGCACAGAGAAGGTGCTAGCAGGGAATTCTCTGCCTGCCTTTCCCCAGTGCTCTGCAAGCTCTCCAGGGCAACACAAAATCTGGAGCTCTGTGCTTCCTTTCGTTCTGAACAAGTGTTACTGTTTTCTGCACAAAAGCGATTCTGCGAAGCACTGTGAACAGGCACAGAGAAGGTGCTAGCAGGGAATTCTCTGCCTGCCTTTCCCCAGTGCTCTGCAAGCTCTCCAGGACAACAGCAAATCTGGGGCTCTGTGCTTTCTTTCGTTCTGAACAAGTGTTAGTGTTGTCTGCACAAAAGGTATTCTCCGAAGCAAAGTGAACACTTCTGCTTCCCAGGCACAGAGAAGGTGCTAGCAGGGAATTCTCTGCCTGCCTTTCCCCAGTGCTCTGCAAGCTCTCCAGGGCAACACAAAATCTGGGGCTCTGTGCTTCCTTTCGTTCTGAACAAGTGTTAGTGTTTTCTGCACAAAAGCGATTCTGCGAAGCAATGTGAACACTTGTGGTTCCCAGGCACAGAGAAGGTGCTAGCAGGGAATTCTCTGCCTGCCTTTCCCCAGTGCTCTGCAAGCTCTCCAGGGCAACATAGAATCTGGGGCTCTGTGCTTTCTTTCGTTCTGAACAAGTGTTAGTGTTTTCTGCACAAAAGCGATTCTGCGAAGCAATGTGAACACTTGAGGTTCCCAGGCACAGAGAAGGTGCTAGCAGGGAACTCTCTGCCTGCCTTTCCCCAGTGCTCTGCAAGCTCTCCAGGACAACAGCAAATCTGGGGCTCTGTGCTTTCTTTCGTTCTGAACAAGTGTTACTGTTTTCTGCACAAAAGCGATTCTGCGAAGCAATGTGAACACTTGTGGTTCCCAGGCACAGAGAAGGTGCTAGCAGGGAATACTCTGCCTGCCTTTCCCCAGTGCTCTGCAAGCTCTCCAGGAAAACATAGAATCTGGGGCTCTGTGCTTTCTTTCGTTCTGAACAACTGTTAGTGTTGTCTGCACAAAAGCGATTCTGTGAAGCAAAGTGAACACTTCTCCTTCCCAGGCACAGAGAAGGTGCTAGCAGGGAATTCTCTGCCTGCCTTTCCCCAGTGCTCTGCAAGCTCTCCAGGGCAACATAGAATCTGGGGCTCTGTGCTTTCTTTCGTTCTGAACAAGTGTTACTGTTTTCTGCACAAAAGCGATTCTGCGAAGCAAAGTGAACACTTGTGTTTCCCAGGCAAAGAGGAGGTGCTAGCAGGGAATTCTCTGCCTGCCTTTCCCCAGTGCTCTGCAAGCTCTCCAGGACAACATAGAATCTGGGGCTCTGTGCTTTCTTTCGTTCTGAACAAGTGTTACTGTTTTCTGCACAAAAGCGATTCTGCGAAGCAAAGTGAACACTTCTCCTTCCCAGGCACAGAGAAGGTGCTATCAGGGAATTCTCTGCCTGCCTTTTCCCAGTGCTCTGCAAGCTCTCCAGGGCAACATAGAATCTGGGGCTCTGTGCTTTCTTTCGTTCTGAACAAGTGTTACTGTTTTCTGCACAAAAGCGATTCTGCGAAGCAATGTGAACACTTGTGCTTCCCAGGCACAGAGAAGGTGCTAGCAGGGAATTCTCTGCCTGCCTTTCCCCAGTGCTCTGCAGGCTCTCCAGGGCAACATAGAATCTGGGGCTCTGTGCTTTCTTTCGTTCTGAACAAGTGTTACTGTTTTCTGCACAAAAGCGATTCTGCGAAGCAATGTGAACACTTGTGGTTCCCAGGCACAGAGAAGGTGCTAGCAGGGAATACTCTGCCTGCCTTTCCCCAGTGCTCTGCAAGCTCTCCAGGAAAACATAGAATCTGGGGCTCTGTGCTTTCTTTCGTTCTGAACAACTGTTAGTGTTGTCTGCACAAAAGCGATTCTGTGAAGCAAAGTGAACACTTCTCCTTCCCAGGCACAGAGAAGGTGCTAGCAGGGAATTCTCTGCCTGCCTTTCCCCAGTGCTCTGCAAGCTCTCCAGGGCAACATAGAATCTGGGGCTCTGTGCTTTCTTTCGTTCTGAACAAGTGTTACTGTTTTCTGCACAAAAGCGATTCTGCGAAGCAAAGTGAACACTTGTGTTTCCCAGGCAAAGAGGAGGTGCTAGCAGGGAATTCTCTGCCTGCCTTTCCCCAGTGCTCTGCAAGCTCTCCAGGACAACATAGAATCTGGGGCTCTGTGCTTTCTTTCGTTCTGAACAAGTGTTACTGTTTTCTGCACAAAAGCGATTCTGCGAAGCAAAGTGAACACTTCTCCTTCCCAGGCACAGAGAAGGTGCTATCAGGGAATTCTCTGCCTGCCTTTTCCCAGTGCTCTGCAAGCTCTCCAGGGCAACATAGAATCTGGGGCTCTGTGCTTTCTTTCGTTCTGAACAAGTGTTACTGTTTTCTGCACAAAAGCGATTCTGCGAAGCAATGTGAACACTTGTGCTTCCCAGGCACAGAGAAGGTGCTAGCAGGGAATTCTCTGCCTGCCTTTCCCCAGTGCTCTGCAGGCTCTCCAGGGCAACATAGAATCTGGGGCTCTGTGCTTTCTTTCGTTCTGAACAAGTGTTACTGTTTTCTGCACAAAAGCGATTCTGCGAAGCAATGTGAACACTTGTGGTTCCCAGGCACAGAGAAGGTGCTAGCAGGGAATTCTCTGCCTGCCTTTCCCCAGTGCTCTGCAAGCTCTCCAGGGCAACATAGAATCTGGGGCTCTGTGCTTTCTTTCGTTCTGAACAAGTGTTACTGTTTTCTGCACAAAAGCGATTCTGCGAAGCAATGTGAACACTTGTGGTTCCCAGACACAGAGAAGGTGCTAGCAGGGAATTCTCTGCCTGCCTTTCCCCAGTGCTCTGCAAGCTCTCCAGGACAACAGCAAATCTGGGGCTCTGTGCTTTCTTTCGTTCTGAACAAGTGTTACTGTTTTCTGCACAAAAGCGATTCTGCGAAGCAATGTGAACACTTGTGGTTCCCAGGCACAGAGAAGGTGCTAGCAGGGAATACTCTGCCTGCCTTTCCCCAGTGCTCTGCAAGCTCTCCAGGAAAACATAGAATCTGGGGCTCTGTGCTTTCTTTCGTTCTGAACAAGTGTTAGTGTTGTCTGCACAAAAGCGATTCTGCGAAGCAAAGTGAACACTTCTCCTTCCCAGGCACAGAGAAGGTGCTAGCAGGGAATTCTCTGCCTGCCTTTCCCCAGTGCTCTGCAAGCTCTCCAGGGCAACATAGAATCTGGGGCTCTGTGCTTTCTTTCGTTCTGAACAAGTGTTACTGTTTTCTGCACAAAAGCGATTCTGCGAAGCAATGTGAACACTTGTGGTTCCCAGGCACAGAGAAGGTGCTAGCAGGGAACTCTCTGCCTGCCTTTCCCCAGTGCTCTGCAAGCTCTCCAGGGCAACATAGAATCTGGGGCTCTGTGCTTTCTTTCTTTCTGAACAAGTGTTAGTGTTTTCTGCAGAAAAGCGATTCTGCGAAGCAATGTGAACACTTGTGGTTCCCAGACACAGAGAAGGTGCTAGCAGGGAATTCTCTGCCTGCCTTTCCCCAGTGCTCTGCAAGCTCTCCAGGGCAACATAGAATCTGGGGCTCTGTGCTTTCTTTCGTTCTGAACAAGTGTTACTGTTTTCTGCACAAAAGCGATTCTGCGAAGCAAAGTGAACACTTCTCCTTCCCAGGCACAGAGAAGGTGCTAGCAGGGAATTCTCTGCCTGCCTTTCCCCAGTGCTCTGCAAGCTCTCCAGGACAACATAGTACCTGGGGCTCTGTGCTTCCTTTCTTTCTGAACAAGTGATACTGTTTTCTGCACAAAAGCGATTATGCGAAGCACTGTGAACAGGCACAGAGAAGGTGCTAGCAGGGAATACTCTGCCTGCCTTTCCCCAGTGCTCTGCAAGCTCTCCAGGACAACATAGAATCTGGGGCTCTGTGCTTTCTTTCGTTCTGAACAAGTGTTAGTGTTGTCTGCAGAAAAGCGATTCTGCGAAGCAATGTGAACAGGCACAGAGAAGGTGCTAGCAGGGAATTCTCTGCCTGCCTTTCCCCAGTGCTCTGCAAGCTCTCCAGGGCAACATAGAATCTGGGGCTCTGTGCTTTCTTTCTTTCTGAACAAGTGTTAGTGTTTTCTGCAGAAAAGCGATTCTGCGAAGCAATGTGAACAGGCAGAGAGAAGGTGCTAGCAGGGAATTCTCTGCCTGCCTTTCCCCAGTGCTCTGCAAGCTCTCCAGGGCAACATAGTATCTGGGGCTCTGTGCTTTCTTTCTTTCTGAACAAGTGTTAGTGTTTTCTGCTTAAAAGCGATTCTGCGAAGCAAAGTGAACACTTCTCCTTCCCAGGTACAGAGAATGTGCTAGCAGGGAATTCTCTGCCTGCCTTTCCCCAGTGCTCTGCAAGCTCTCCAGGACAACATAGAATCTGGGGCTCTGTGCTTTCTTTCGTTCTGAACAAGTGTTACTGTTTTCTGCACAAAAGCGATTCTGCGAAGCAATGTGAACACTTGTGGTTCCCAGGCACAGAGAAGGTGCTAGCAAGGAATTCTCTGCCTGCCTTTCCCCAGTGCTCTGCAAGCTCTCCAGGACAACAGCAAATCTGGGGCTCTGTGCTTTCTTTCGTTCTGAACAAGTGTTACTGTTTTCTGCACAAAAGCGATTCTGCGAAGCAATGTGAACACTTGTGGTTCCCAGGCACAGAGAAGGTGCTAGCAGGGAATTCTCTGCCTGCCTTTCCCCAGTGCTCTGCAAGCTCTCCAGGACAACATAGTATCTGGGGCTCTGTGCTTCCTTTCGTTCTGAACAAGTGTTACTGTTTTCTGCACAAAAGCAATTCTGCGAAGCACTGTGAACAGGCACAGAGAAGGTGCTAGCAGGGAATACTCTGCCTGCCTTTCCCCAGTGCTCTGCAAGCTCTCCAGGACAACATAGAATCTGGGGCTCTGTGCTTTCTTTCGTTCTGAACAAGTGTTAGTGTTGTCTGCAGAAAAGCGATTCTGCGAAGCAATGTGAACAGGCACAGAGAAGGTGCTAGCAGGGAATTCTCTGCCTGCCTTTCCCCAGTGCTCTGCAAGCTCTCCAGGACAACAGCAAATCTGGGGCTCTGTGCTTTCTTTCGTTCTGAACAAGTGTTACTGTTTTCTGCACAAAAGCGATTCTGCGAAGCAATGTGAACACTTGTGGTTCCCAGGCACAGAGAAGGTGCTAGCAGGGAATTCTCTGCCTGCCTTTCCCCAGTGCTCTGCAAGCTCTCCAGGACAACATAGAATCTGGGGCTCTGTGCTTTCTTTCGTTCTGAACAAGTGTTACTGTTTTCTGCACAAAAGCGATTCTGCGAAGCAATGTGAACAGGCACAGAGAAGGTGCTATCAGGGAATTCTCTGCCTGCCTTTCCCCAGTGCTCTGCAAGCTCTCCAGGGCAACATAGAATCTGGGGCTCTGTGCTTTCTTTCGTTCTGAACAAGTGTTACTGTTTTCTGCACAAAAGCGATTCTGCGAAGCAATGTGAACACTTGTGGTTCCCAGGCACAGAGAAGGTGCTAGCAGGGAATTCTCTGCCTGCCTTTCCCCAGTGCTCTGCAAGCTCTCCAGGACAACATAGTATCTGGGGCTCTGTGCTTCCTTTCGTTCTGAACAAGTGTTACTGTTTTCTGCACAAAAGCGATTCTGCGAAGCACTGTGAACAGGCACAGAGAAGGTGCTAGCAGGGAATACTCTGCCTGCCTTTCCCCAGTGCTCTGCAAGCTCTCCAGGACAACATAGAATCTGGGGCTCTGTGCTTTCTTTCGTTCTGAACAAGTGTTAGTGTTGTCTGCAGAAAAGCGATTCTGCGAAGCAATGTGAACAGGCACAGAGAAGGTGCTAGCAGGGAATTCTCTGCCTGCCTTTCCCCAGTGCTCTGCAAGCTCTCCAGGACAACATAGAATCTGGGGCTCTGTGCTTTCTTTCGTTCTGAACAAGTGTTACTGTTTTCTGCACAAAAGCGATTCTGCGAAGCAATGTGAACACTTGTGGTTCCCAGGCACAGAGAAGGTGCTAGCAGGGAATTCTCTGCCTGCCTTTCCCCAGTGCTCTGCAAGCTCTCCAGGACAACATAGTATCTGGGGCTCTGTGCTTCCTTTCGTTCTGAACAAGTGTTACTGTTTTCTGCACAAAAGCGATTCTGCGAAGCACTGTGAACAGGCAGAGAGAAGGTGCTAGCAGGGAATACTCTGCCTGCCTTTCCCCAGTGCTCTGCAAGCTCTCCAGGACAACATAGAATCTGGGGCTCTGTGCTTTCTTTCGTTCTGAACAAGTGTTAGTGTTGTCTGCAGAAAAGCGATTCTGCGAAGCAATGTGAACAGGCACAGAGAAGGTGCTAGCAGGGAATTCTCTGCCTGCCTTTCCCCAGTGCTCTGCAAGCTCTCCAGGACAACATAGAATCTGGGGCTCTGTGCTTTCTTTCTTTCTGAACAAGTGTTAGTGTTTTCTGCACAAAAGCGATTCTGCGAAGCAATGTGAACACTTGTGGTTCCCAGGCACAGAGAAGGTGCTAGCAGGGAATTCTCTGCCTGCCTTTCCCCAGTGCTCTGCAAGCTCTCCAGGACAACATAGAATCTGGGGCTCTGTGCTTTCTTTCGTTCTGAACAACTGTTAGTGTTTTCTGCTTAAAAGCGATTCTGCGAAGCAAAGTGAACACTTCTCCTTCCCAGGCACAGAGAAGGTGCTATCAGGGAATTATCTGCCTGCCTTTCCCCAGTGCTCTGCAAGCTCTCCAGGACAACAGCAAATCTGGGGCTCTGTGCTTTCTTTCGTTCTGAACAAGTGTTAGTGTTTTCTGCACAAAAGCGATTCTGCGAAGCAATGTGAACACTTGTGGTTCCCAGGCACAGAGAAGGTGCTAGCAGGGAATTCTCTGCCTGCCTTTCCCCAGTGCTCTGCAAGCTCTCCAGGACAACATAGAATCTGGGGCTCTGTGCTTTCTTTCGTTCTGAACAAGTGTTACTGTTTTCTGCACAAAAGCGATTCTGCGAAGCAAAGTGAACACTTGTCCTTCCCAGGCACAGAGAAGGTGCTAGCAGGGAAATCTCTGCCTGCCTTTCCCCAGTGCTCTGCAAGCTCTCCAGGAAAACATAGAATCTGGGGCTCTGTGCTTTCTTTCGTTCTGAACAAGTGTTAGTGTTTTCTGCAGAAAAGCGATTCTGCGAAGCAATGTGAACACTTGTGGTTCCCAGGCACAGAGAAGGTGCTAGCAAGGAATTCTCTGCCTGCCTTTCCCCAGTGCTCTGCAAGCTCTCCAGGACAACATAGAATCTGGGGCTCTGTGCTTCCTTTCGTTCTGAACAAGTGTTACTGTTTTCTGCACAAAAGCGATTCTGCGAAGCAATGTGAACACTTGTGGTTCCCAGGCACAGAGAAGGTGCTAGCAGGGAATTCTCTGCCTGCCTTTCCCCAGTGCTCTGCAAGCTCTCCAGGACAACATAGTATCTGGGGCTCTGTGCTTCCTTTCGTTCTGAACAAGTGATACTGTTTTCTGCACAAAAGCGATTCTGCGAAGCACTGTGAACAGGCACAGAGAAGGTGCTAGCAGGGAATACTCTGCCTGCCTTTCCCCAGTGCTCTGCAAGCTCTCCAGGACAACATAGAATCTGGGGCTCTGTGCTTTCTTTCGTTCTGAACAAGTGTTAGTGTTGTCTGCAGAAAAGCGATTCTGCGAAGCAATGTGAACAGGCACAGAGAAGGTGCTAGCAGGGAATTCTCTGCCTGCCTTTCCCCAGTGCTCTGCAAGCTCTCCAGGGCAACATAGAATCTGGGGCTCTCTGCTTTCTTTCTTTCTGAACAAGTGTTAGTGTTTTCTGCACAAAAGCGATTCTGCGAAGCAATGTGAACAGGCAGAGAGAAGGTGCTAGCAGGGAATTCTCTGCCTGCCTTTCCCCAGTGCTCTGCAAGCTCTCCAGGGCAACATAGTATCTGGGGCTCTGTGCTTTCTTTCGTTCTGAACAACTGTTAGTGTTTTCTGCTTAAAAGCGATTCTGCGAAGCAAAGTGAACACTTCTCCTTCCCAGGTACAGAGAATGTGCTAGCAGGGAATTCTCTGCCTGCCTTTCCCCAGTGCTCTGCAAGCTCCCCAGGACAACATAGTATCTGGGGCTCTGTGCTTTCTTTCTTTCTGAACAAGTGTTAGTGTTTTCTGCTTAAAAGCGATTCTGCGAAGCAATGTGAATACTTGTGCTTCCCAGGCACAGAGAAGGTGCTAGCAGGGAATTCTCTGCCTGCCTTTCCCCAGTGCTCTGCAAGCTCTCCAGGACAACATAGAATCTGGGGCTCTGTGCTTTCTTTCTTTCTGAACAAGTGTTACTGTTTTCTGCACAAAAGCGATTCTGCGAAGCAATGTGAATACTTGTGCTTCCCAGGCACAGAGAAGGTGCTAGCAGGGAATTCTCTGCCTGCCTTTCCCCAGTGCTCTGCAAGCTCTCCAGGGCAACATAGAATCTGGGGCTCTGTGCTTTCTTTCGTTCTGAACAAGTGTTAGTGTTTTCTGCACAAAAGCGATTCTGCGAAGCAATGTGAACACTTGTGGTTCCCAGACACAGAGAAGGTGCTAGCAGGGAACTCTCTGCCTGCCTTTCCCCAGTGCTCTGCAAGCTCTCCAGGACAACAGCAAATCTGGGGCTCTGTGCTTTCTTTCGTTCTGAACAAGTGTTACTGTTTTCTGCACAAAAGCGATTCTGCGAAGCAATGTGAACACTTGTGGTTCCCAGGCACAGAGAAGGTGCTAGCAGGGAATACTCTGCCTGCCTTTCCCCAGTGCTCTGCAAGCTCTCCAGGAAAACATAGAATCTGGGGCTCTGTGCTTTCTTTCGTTCTGAACAAGTGTTAGTGTTGTCTGCACAAAAGCGATTCTGCGAAGCAAAGTGAACACTTCTCCTTCCCAGGCACAGAGAAGGTGCTAGCAGGGAATTCTCTGCCTGCCTTTCCCCAGTGCTCTGCAAGCTCTCCAGGGCAACATAGAATCTGGGGCTCTGTGCTTTCTTTCGTTCTGAACAAGTGTTAGTGTTTTCTGCACAAAAGCGATTCTGCGAAGCAATGTGAACACTTGTGGTTCCCAGGCACAGAGAAGGTGCTAGCAGGGAACTCTCTGCCTGCCTTTCCCCAGTGCTCTGCAAGCTCTCCAGGACAACAGCAAATCTGGGGCTCTGTGCTTTCTTTCGTTCTGAACAAGTGTTACTGTTTTCTGCACAAAAGCGATTCTGCGAAGCAATGTGAACACTTGTGGTTCCCAGGCACAGAGAAGGTGCTAGCAGGGAATACTCTGCCTGCCTTTCCCCAGTGCTCTGCAAGCTCTCCAGGAAAACATAGAATCTGGGGCTCTGTGCTTTCTTTCGTTCTGAACAACTGTTAGTGTTGTCTGCACAAAAGCGATTCTGTGAAGCAAAGTGAACACTTCTCCTTCCCAGGCACAGAGAAGGTGCTAGCAGGGAATTCTCTGCCTGCCTTTCCCCAGTGCTCTGCAAGCTCTCCAGGGCAACATAGAATCTGGGGCTCTGTGTTTTCTTTCGTTCTGAACAAGTGTTACTGTTTTCTGCACAAAAGCGATTCTGCGAAGCAATGTGAACACTTGTGGTTCCCAGGCACAGAGAAGGTGCTAGCAGGGAATTCTCTGCCTTCCTTTCCCCAGTGCTCTGCAAGCTCTCCAGGACAACATAGTATCTGGGGCTCTGTGCTTTCTTTCGTTCTGAACAACTGTTAGTGTTTTCTGCTTAAAAGCGATTCTGCGAAGCAAAGTGAACACTTCTCCTTCCCAGGCACAGAGAAGGTGCTAGCAGGGAATTCTCTGCCTGCCTTTCCCCAGTGCTCTGCAAGCTCTCCAGGGCAACATAGAATCTGGGGCTCTGTGCTTTCTTTCGTTCTGAACAAGTGTTACTGTTTTCTGCACAAAAGCGATTCTGCGAAGCAAAGTGAACACTTCTCCTTCCCAGGCACAGAGAAGGTGCTAGCAGGGAATTCTCTGCCTGCCTTTCCCCAGTGCTCTGCAAGCTCTCCAGGGCAACATAGAATCTGGGGCTCTGTGCTTTCTTTCGTTCTGAACAAGTGTTACTGTTTTCTGCACAAAAGCGATTCTGCGAAGCAATGTGAACACTTGTGGTTCCCAGGCACAGAGAAGGTGCTAGCAGGGAATTCTCTGCCTGCCTTTCCCCAGTGCTCTGCAAGCTCTCCAGGGCAACATAGAATCTGGGGCTCTGTGCTTTCTTTCGTTCTGAACAAGTGTTACTGTTTTCTGCACAAAAGCGATTCTGCGAAGCAATGTGAACACTTCTCCTTCCCAGGCACAGAGAAGGTGCTAGCAGGGAATTCTCTGCCTGCCTTTCCCCAGTGCTCTGCAAGCTCTCCAGGACAACATAGTATCTGGGGCTCTGTGCTTCATTTCGTTCTGAACAAGTGATACTGTTTTCTGCACAAAAGCGATTCTGCGAAGCACTGTGAACAGGCACAGAGAAGGTGCTAGCAGGGAATACTCTGCCTGCCTTTCCCCAGTGCTCTGCAAGCTCTCCAGGACAACATAGAATCTGGGGCTCTGTGCTTTCTTTCGTTCTGAACAAGTGTTAGTGTTGTCTGCAGAAAAGCGATTCTGCGAAGCAATGTGAACAGGCACAGAGAAGGTGCTAGCAGGGAATTCTCTGCCTGCCTTTCCCCAGTGCTCTGCAAGCTCTCCAGGGCAACATAGAATCTGGGGCTCTGTGCTTTCTTTCTTTCTGAACAAGTGTTAGTGTTTTCTGCAGAAAAGCGATTCTGCGAAGCAATGTGAACAGGCAGAGAGAAGGTGCTAGCAGGGAATTCTCTGCCTGCCTTTCCCCAGTGCTCTGCAAGCTCTCCAGGGCAACATAGTATCTGGGGCTCTGTGCTTTCTTTCGTTCTGAACAACTGTTAGTGTTTTCTGCTTAAAAGCGATTCTGCGAAGCAAAGTGAACACTTCTCCTTCCCAGGTACAGAGAATGTGCTAGCAGGGAATTCTCTGCCTGCCTTTCCCCAGTGCTCTGCAAGCTCTCCAGGACAACATAGTATCTGGGGCTCTGTGCTTTCTTTCTTTCTGAACAAGTGTTAGTGTTTTCTGCTTAAAAGCGATTCTGCGAAGCAATGTGAATACTTGTGCTTCCCAGGCACAGAGAAGGTGCTAGCAGGGAATTCTCTGCCTGCCTTTCCCCAGTGCTCTGCAAGCTCTCCAGGACAACATAGAATCTGGGGCTCTGTGCTTTCTTTCGTTCTGAACAAGTGTTACTGTTTTCTGCACAAAAGCGATTCTGCGAAGCAATGTGAACACTTGTGGTTCCCAGACACAGAGAAGGTGCTAGCAGGGAATTCTCTGCCTGCCTTTCCCCAGTGCTCTGCAAGCTCTCCAGGGCAACACAAAATCTGGGGCTCTGTGCTTTCTTTCGTTCTGAACAAGTGTTACTGTTTTCTGCACAAAAGCGATTCTGCGAAGCAATGTGAACACTTGTGGTTCCCAGGCACAGAGAAGGTGCTAGCAAGGAATTCTCTGCCTGCCTTTCCCCAGTGCTCTGCAAGCTCTCCAGGACAACATAGAATCTGGGGCTCTGTGCTTTCTTTCGTTCTGAACAAGTGTTACTGTTTTCTGCACAAAAGCGATTCTGCGAAGCAATGTGAACACTTGTGGTTCCCAGGCACAGAGAAGGTGCTAGCAGGGAATTCTCTGCCTGCCTTTCCCCAGTGCTCTGCAAGCTCTCCAGGACAACATAGTATCTGGGGCTCTGTGCTTCCTTTCGTTCTGAACAAGTGTTACTGTTTTCTGCACAAAAGCGATTCTGCGAAGCAATGTGAACAGGCACAGAGAAGGTGCTAGCAGGGAATTCTCTACCTGCCTTTCCCCAGTGCTCTGCAAGCTCTCCAGGGCAACATAGAATCTGGGGCTCTGTGCTTTCTTTCGTTCTGAACAAGTGTTACTGTTTTCTGCACAAAAGCGATTCTGCGAAGCAATGTGAACACTTCTGGTTCCCAGGCACAGAGAAGGTGCTAGCAGGGAATGCTCTGCCTGCCTTTCCCCAGTGCTCTGCAAGCTCTCCAGGACAACATAGTATCTGGGGCTCTGTGCTTTCTTTCGTTCTGAACAAGTGTTAGTGTCTTCTGCTTAAAAGCGATTCTGCGAAGCAAATTGAACACTTCTCCTTCCCAGGCACAGAGAAGGTGCTAGCAGGGAATTATCTGCCTGCCTTTCCCCAGTGCTCTGCAAGCTCTCCAGGACAACAGCAAATCTGGGGCTCTGTGCTTTCTTTCTTTCTGAACAAGTGTTACTGTTTTCTGCACAAAAGCGATTCTGCGAAGCAATGTGAATACTTGTGCTTCCCAGGCACAGAGAAGGTGCTAGCAGGGAATTCTCTGCCTGCCTTTCCCCAGTGCTCTGCAAGCTCTCCAGGGCAACATAGAATCTGGGGCTCTGTGCTTTCTTTCGTTCTGAACAAGTGTTAGTGTTTTCTGCACAAAAGCGATTCTGCGAAGCAATGTGAACACTTGTGGTTCCCAGACACAGAGAAGGTGCTAGCAGGGAACTCTCTGCCTGCCTTTCCCCAGTGCTCTGCAAGCTCTCCAGGACAACAGCAAATCTGGGGCTCTGTGCTTTCTTTCATTCTGAACAAGTGTTACTGTTTTCTGCACAAAAGCGATTCTGCGAAGCAATGTGAACACTTGTGGTTCCCAGGCACAGAGAAGGTGCTAGCAGGGAATACTCTGCCTGCCTTTCCCCAGTGCTCTGCAAGCTCTCCAGGAAAACATAGAATCTGGGGCTCTGTGCTTTCTTTCGTTCTGAACAACTGTTAGTGTTGTCTGCACAAAAGCGATTCTGCGAAGCAAAGTGAACACTTCTCCTTCCCAGGCACAGAGAAGGTGCTAGCAGGGAATTCTCTGCCTGCCTTTCCCCAGTGCTCTGCAAGCTCTCCAGGGCAACATAGAATCTGGGGCTCTGTGCTTTCTTTCGTTCTGAACAAGTGTTACTGTTTTCTGCACAAAAGCGATTCTGCGAAGCAATGTGAACACTTGTGGTTCCCAGGCACAGAGAAGGTGCTAGCAGGGAACTCTCTGCCTGCCTTTCCCCAGTGCTCTGCAAGCTCTCCAGGACAACAGCAAATCTGGGGCTCTGTGCTTTCTTTCGTTCTGAACAAGTGTTACTGTTTTCTGCACAAAAGCGATTCTGCGAAGCAATGTGAACACTTGTGGTTCCCAGGCACAGAGAAGGTGCTAGCAGGGAATACTCTGCCTGCCTTTCCCCAGTGCTCTGCAAGCTCTCCAGGAAAACATAGAATCTGGGGCTCTGTGCTTTCTTTCGTTCTGAACAACTGTTAGTGTTGTCTGCACAAAAGCGATTCTGTGAAGCAAAGTGAACACTTCTCCTTCCCAGGCACAGAGAAGGTGCTAGCAGGGAATTCTCTGCCTGCCTTTCCCCAGTGCTCTGCAAGCTCTCCAGGGCAACATAGAATCTGGGGCTCTGTGCTTTCTTTCGTTCTGAACAAGTGTTACTGTTTTCTGCACAAAAGCGATTCTGCGAAGCAATGTGAACACTTGTGGTTCCCAGGCACAGAGAAGGTGCTAGCAGGGAATTCTCTGCCTTCCTTTCCCCAGTGCTCTGCAAGCTCTCCAGGACAACATAGTATCTGGGGCTCTGTGCTTTCTTTCGTTCTGAACAACTGTTAGTGTTTTCTGCTTAAAAGCGATTCTGCGAAGCAAAGTGAACACTTCTCCTTCCCAGGCACAGAGAAGGTGCTAGCAGGGAATTCTCTGCCTGCCTTTCCCCAGTGCTCTGCAAGCTCTCCAGGGCAACATAGAATCTGGGGCTCTGTGCTTTCTTTCGTTCTGAACAAGTGTTACTGTTTTCTGCACAAAAGCGATTCTGCGAAGCAAAGTGAACACTTCTCCTTCCCAGGCACAGAGAAGGTGCTATCAGGGAATTCTCTGCCTGCCTTTCCCCAGTGCTCTGCAAGCTCTCCAGGGCAACATAGAATCTGGGGCTCTGTGCTTTCTTTCGTTCTGAACAAGTGTTACTGTTTTCTGCAGAAAAGCGATTCTGCGAAGCAATGTGAACACTTGTGGTTCCCAGGCACAGAGAAGGTGCTAGCAGGGAATTCTCTGCCTGCCTTTCCCCAGTGCTCTGCAAGCTCTCCAGGGCAACATAGAATCTGGGGCTCTGTGCTTTCTTTCGTTCTGAACAAGTGTTACTGTTTTCTGCACAAAAGCGATTCTGCGAAGCAAAGTGAACACTTCTCCTTCCCAGGCACAGAGAAGGTGCTAGCAGGGAATTCTCTGCCTGCCTTTCCCCAGTGCTCTGCAAGCTCTCCAGGACAACATAGTATCTGGGGCTCTGTGCTTCCTTTCGTTCTGAACAAGTGATACTGTTTTCTGCACAAAAGCGATTCTGCGAAGCACTGTGAACAGGCACAGAGAAGGTGCTAGCAGGGAATACTCTGCCTGCCTTTCCCCAGTGCTCTGCAAGCTCTCCAGGACAACATAGAATCTGGGGCTCTGTGCTTTCTTTCGTTCTGAACAAGTGTTAGTGTTGTCTGCAGAAAAGCGATTCTGCGAAGCAATGTGAACAGGCACAGAGAAGGTGCTAGCAGGGAATTCTCTGCCTGCCTTTCCCCAGTGCTCTGCAAGCTCTCCAGGGCAACATAGAATCTGGGGCTCTGTGCTTTCTTTCTTTCTGAACAAGTGTTAGTGTTTTCTGCAGAAAAGCGATTCTGCGAAGCAATGTGAACAGGCAGAGAGAAGGTGCTAGCAGGGAATTCTCTGCCTGCCTTTCCCCAGTGCTCTGCAAGCTCTCCAGGACAACATAGAATCTGGGGCTCTGTGCTTTCTTTCGTTCTGAACAAGTGTTACTGTTTTCTGCACAAAAGCGATTCTGCGAAGCAATGTGAACACTTGTGGTTCCCAGGCACAGAGAAGGTGCTAGCAGGGAATTCTCTGCCTGCCTTTCCCCAGTGCTCTGCAAGCTCTCCAGGGCAACACAAAATCTGGGGCTCTGTGCTTTCTTTCGTTCTGAACAAGTGTTACTGTTTTCTGCACAAAAGCGATTCTGCGAAGCAATGTGAACACTTGTGGTTCCCAGGCACAGAGAAGGTGCTAGCAAGGAATTCTCTGCCTGCCTTTCCCCAGTGCTCTGCAAGCTCTCCAGGACAACATAGAATCTGGGGCTCTGTGCTTTCTTTCGTTCTGAACAAGTGTTACTGTTTTCTGCACAAAAGCGATTCTGCGAAGCAATGTGAACACTTGTGGTTCCCAGGCACAGAGAAGGTGCTAGCAGGGAATTCTCTGCCTGCCTTTCCCCAGTGCTCTGCAAGCTCTCCAGGACAACATAGTATCTGGGGCTCTGTGCTTCCTTCCGTTCTGAACAAGTGTTACTGTTTTCTGCACAAAAGCGATTCTGCGAAGCACTGTGAACAGGCACAGAGAAGGTGCTAGCAGGGAATACTCTGCCTGCCTTTCCCCAGTGCTCTGCAAGCTCTCCAGGACAACATAGAATCTGGGGCTCTGTGCTTTCTTTCGTTCTGAACAAGTGTTAGTGTTGTCTGCAGAAAAGCGATTCTGCGAAGCAATGTGAACAGGCACAGAGAAGGTGCTAGCAGGGAATTCTCTGCCTGCCTTTCCCCAGTGCTCTGCAAGCTCTCCAGGGCAACATAGAATCTGGGGCTCTGTGCTTTCTTTCGTTCTGAACAAGTGTTACTGTTTTCTGCACAAAAGCGATTCTGCGAAGCAATGTGAACACTTGTGGTTCCCAGGCACAGAGAAGGTGCTAGCAGGGAATTCTCTGCCTTCCTTTCCCCAGTGCTCTGCAAGCTCTCCAGGACAACATAGTATCTGGGGCTCTGTGCTTTCTTTCGTTCTGAACAACTGTTAGTGTTTTCTGCTTAAAAGCGATTCTGCGAAGCAAAGTGAACACTTCTCCTTCCCAGGCACAGAGAAGGTGCTATCAGGGAATTATCTGCCTGCCTTTCCCCAGTGCTCTGCAAGCTCTCCAGGACAACAGCAAATCTGGGGCTCTGTGCTTTCTTTCGTTCTGAACAAGTGTTAGTGTTTTCTGCACAAAAGCGATTCTGCGAAGCAATGTGAACACTTGTGTTTCCCAGGCACAGAGAAGGTGCTAGCAGGGAATTCTCTGCCTGCCTTTCCCCAGTGCTCTGCAAGCTCTCCAGGACAACATAGAATCTGGGGCTCTGTGCTTTCTTTCGTTCTGAACAAGTGTTACTGTTTTCTGCACAAAAGCGATTCTGCGAAGCAAAGTGAACACTTGTCCTTCCCAGGCACAGAGAAGGTGCTAGCAGGGAATTCTCTGCCTGCCTTTCCCCAGTGCTCTGCAAGCTCTCCAGGAAAAAATAGAATCTGGGGCTCTGTGCTTTCTTTCGTTCTGAACAAGTGTTAGTGTTTTCTGCAGAAAAGCGATTCTGCGAAGCAATGTGAACACTTGTGGTTCCCAGGCACAGAGAAGGTGCTAGCAAGGAATTCTCTGCCTGCCTTTCCCCAGTGCTCTGCAAGCTCTCCAGGACAACATAGTATCTGGGGCTCTGTGCTTCCTTTCGTTCTGAACAAGTGTTACTGTTTTCTGCACAAAAGCGATTCTGCGAAGCACTGTGAACAGGCACAGAGAAGGTGCTAGCAGGGAATACTCTGCCTGCCTTTCCCCAGTGCTCTGCAAGCTCTCCAGGACAACATAGAATCTGGGGCTCTGTGCTTTCTTTCGTTCTGAACAAGTGTTAGTGTTGTCTGCAGAAAAGCGATTCTGCGAAGCAATGTGAACAGGCACAGAGAAGGTGCTAGCAGGGAATTCTCTGCCTGCCTTTCCCCAGTGCTCTGCAAGCTCTCCAGGACAACATAGAATCTGGGGCTCTGTGCTTTCTTTCGTTCTGAACAAGTGTTAGTGTTTTCTGCACAAAAGCGATTCTGCGAAGCAATGTGAACACTTGTGGTTCCCAGGCACAGAGAAGGTGCTAGCAGGGAATTCTCTGCCTTCCTTTCCCCAGTGCTCTGCAAGCTCTCCAGGACAACATAGTATCTGGGGCTCTGTGCTTTCTTTCGTTCTGAACAACTGTTAGTGTTTTCTGCTTAAAAGCGATTCTGCGAAGCAAAGTGAACACTTCTCCTTCCCAGGCACAGAGAAGGTGCTATCAGGGAATTATCTGCCTGCCTTTCCCCAGTGCTCTGCAAGCTCTCCAGGACAACAGCAAATCTGGGGCTCTGTGCTTTCTTTCGTTCTGAACAAGTGTTAGTGTTTTCTGCACAAAAGCGATTCTGCGAAGCAAAGTGAACACTTGTGTTTCCCAGGCACAGAGAAGGTGCTAGCAGGGAATTCTCTGCCTGCCTTTCCCCAGTGCTCTGCAAGCTCTCCAGGACAACATAGAATCTGGGGCTCTGTGCTTTCTTTCGTTCTGAACAAGTGTTACTGTTTTCTGCACAAAAGCGATTCTGCGAAGCAAAGTGAACACTTGTCCTTCCCAGGCACAGAGAAGGTGCTAGCAGGGAATTCTCTGCCTGCCTTTCCCCAGTGCTCTGCAAGCTCTCCAGGGCAACATAGAATCTGGGGCTCTGTGCTTTCTTTCGTTCTGAACAAGTGTCAGTGTTTTCTGCAGAAAAGCGATTCTGCGAAGCAATGTGAACACTTGTGGTTCCCAGGCACAGAGAAGGTGCTAGCAAGGAATTCTCTGCCTGCCTTTCCCCAGTGCTCTGCAAGCTCTCCAGGACAACATAGTATCTGGGGCTCTGTGCTTCCTTTCGTTCTGAACAAGTGATACTGTTTTCTGCACAAAAGCGATTCTGCGAAGCACTGTGAACAGGCACAGAGAAGGTGCTAGCAGGGAATTCTCTGCCTGCCTTTCCCCAGTGCTCTGCAAGCTCTCCAGGGCAACATAGAATCTGGGGCTCTGTGCTTTCTTTCTTTCTGAACAAGTGTTAGTGTTTTCTGCAGAAAAGCGATTCTGCGAAGCAATGTGAACAGGCAGAGAGAAGGTGCTAGCAGGGAATTCTCTGCCTGCCTTTCCCCAGTGCTCTGCAAGCTCTCCAGGGCAACATAGTATCTGGGGCTCTGTGCTTTCTTTCGTTCTGAACAACTGTTAGTGTTTTCTGCTTAAAAGCGATTCTGCGAAGCAAAGTGAACACTTCTCCTTCCCAGGTACAGAGAATGTGCTAGCAGGGAATTCTCTGCCTGCCTTTCCCCAGTGCTCTGCAAGCTCTCCAGGACAACATAGTATCTGGGGCTCTGTGCTTTCTTTCTTTCTGAACAAGTGTTAGTGTTTTCTGCTTAAAAGCGATTCTGCGAAGCAATGTGAATACTTGTGCTTCCCAGGCACAGAGAAGGTGCTAGCAGGGAATTCTCTGCCTGCCTTTCCCCAGTGCTCTGCAAGCTCTCCAGGACAACATAGAATCTGGGGCTCTGTGCTTTCTTTCGTTCTGAACAAGTGTTACTGTTTTCTGCACAAAAGCGATTCTGCGAAGCAATGTGAACACTTGTGGTTCCCAGACACAGAGAAGGTGCTAGCAGGGAATTCTCTGCCTGCCTTTCCCCAGTGCTCTGCAAGCTCTCCAGGGCAACACAAAATCTGGGGCTCTGTGCTTTCTTTCGTTCTGAACAAGTGTTACTGTTTTCTGCAGAAAAGCGATTCTGCGAAGCAATGTGAACACTTGTGGTTCCCAGGCACAGAGAAGGTGCTAGCAAGGAATTCTCTGCCTGCCTTTCCCCAGTGCTCTGCAAGCTCTCCAGGACAACATAGAATCTGGGGCTCTGTGCTTTCTTTCGTTCTGAACAAGTGTTACTGTTTTCTGCACAAAAGCGATTCTGCGAAGCAATGTGAACACTTGTGGTTCCCAGGCACAGAGAAGGTGCTAGCAGGGAATTCTCTGCCTGCCTTTCCCCAGTGCTCTGCAAGCTCTCCAGGACAACATAGTATCTGGGGCTCTGTGCTTCCTTTCGTTCTGAACAAGTGTTACTGTTTTCTGCACAAAAGCGATTCTGCGAAGCACTGTGAACAGGCACAGAGAAGGTGCTAGCAGGGAATACTCTGCCTGCCTTTCCCCAGTGCTCTGCAAGCTCTCCAGGGCAACATAGAATCTGGGGCTCTGTGCTTTCTTTCGTTCTGAACAAGTGTTAGTGTTGTCTGCAGAAAAGCGATTCTGCGAAGCAATGTGAACAGGCACAGAGAAGGTGCTAGCAGGGAATTCTCTGCCTGCCTTTCCCCAGTGCTCTGCAAGCTCTCCAGGACAACATAGAATCTGGGGCTCTGTGCTTTCTTTCGTTCTGAACAAGTGTTAGTGTTTTCTGCACAAAAGCGATTCTGCGAAGCAATGTGAACACTTGTGGTTCCCAGACACAGAGAAGGTGCTAGCAGGGAATTCTCTGCCTGCCTTTCCCCAGTGCTCTGCAAGCTCTCCAGGACAACATAAAATCTGGGGCTCTGTGCTTTCTTTCGTTCTGAACAACTGTTAGTGTTTTCTGCTTAAAAGCGATTCTGCGAAGCAAAGTGAACACTTCTCCTTCCCAGGCACAGAGAAGGTGCTATCAGGGAATTATCTGCCTGCCTTTCCCCAGTGCTCTGCAAGCTCTCCAGGACAACATAAAATCTGGGGCTCTGTGCTTTCTTTCGTTCTGAACAAGTGTTAGTGTTTTCTGCACAAAAGCGATTCTGCGAAGCAAAGTGAACACTTGTGTTTCCCAGGCACAGAGAAGGTGCTAGCAGGGAATTCTCTGCCTGCCTTTCCCCAGTGCTCTGCAAGCTCTCCAGGACAACATAGAATCTGGGGCTCTGTGCTTTCTTTCGTTCTGAACAAGTGTTACTGTTTTCTGCACAAAAGCGATTCTGCGAAGCAAAGTGAACACTTGTCCTTCCCAGGCACAGAGAAGGTGCTAGCAGGGAATTCTCTGCCTGCCTTTCCCCAGTGCTCTGCAAGCTCTCCAGGAAAACATAGAATCTGGGGCTCTGTGCTTTCTTTCGTTCTGAACAAGTGTCAGTGTTTTCTGCAGAAAAGCGATTCTGCGAAGCAATGTGAACACTTGTGGTTCCCAGGCACAGAGAAGGTGCTAGCAAGGAATTCTCTGCCTGCCTTTCCCCAGTGCTCTGCAAGCTCTCCAGGACAACATAGTATCTGGGGCTCTGTGCTTCCTTTCGTTCTGAACAAGTGATACTGTTTTCTGCACAAAAGCGATTCTGCGAAGCACTGTGAACAGGCACAGAGAAGGTGCTAGCAGGGAATACTCTGCCTGCCTTTCCCCAGTGCTCTGCAAGCTCTCCAGGACAACATAGAATCTGGGGCTCTGTGCTTTCTTTCGTTCTGAACAAGTGTTAGTGTTGTCTGCAGAAAAGCGATTCTGCGAAGCAATGTGAACAGGCACAGAGAAGGTGCTAGCAGGGAATTCTCTGCCTGCCTTTCCCCAGTGCTCTGCAAGCTCTCCAGGGCAACATAGAATCTGGGGCTCTGTGCTTTCTTTCTTTCTGAACAAGTGTTAGTGTTTTCTGCAGAAAAGCGATTCTGCGAAGCAATGTGAACAGGCAGAGAGAAGGTGCTAGCAGGGAATTCTCTGCCTGCCTTTCCCCAGTGCTCTGCAAGCTCTCCAGGGCAACATAGAATCTGGGGCTCTGTGCTTTCTTTCGTTCTGAACAAGTGTTACTGTTTTCTGCACAAAAGCGATTCTGCGAAGCAAAGTGAACACTTCTCCTTCCCAGGCACAGAGAAGGTGCTATCAGGGAATTCTCTGCCTGCCTTTCCCCAGTGCTCTGCAAGCTCTCCAGGGCAACATAGAATCTGGGGCTCTGTGCTTTCTTTCGTTCTGAACAAGTGTTACTGTTTTCTGCAGAAAAGCGATTCTGCGAAGCAATGTGAACACTTGTGGTTCCCAGGCACAGAGAAGGTGCTAGCAGGGAATTCTCTGCCTGCCTTTCCCCAGTGCTCTGCAAGCTCTCCAGTGCAACATAGAATCTGGGGCTCTGTGCTTTCTTTCGTTCTGAACAAGTGTTACTGTTTTCTGCACAAAAGCGATTCTGCGAAGCAAAGTGAACACTTCTCCTTCCCAGGCACAGAGAAGGTGCTAGCAGGGAATTCTCTGCCTGCCTTTCCCCAGTGCTCTGCAAGCTCTCCAGGACAACATAGTATCTGGGGCTCTGTGCTTCCTTTCGTTCTGAACAAGTGATACTGTTTTCTGCACAAAAGCGATTCTGCGAAGCACTGTGAACAGGCACAGAGAAGGTGCTAGCAGGGAATACTCTGCCTGCCTTTCCCCAGTGCTCTGCAAGCTCTCCAGGACAACATAGAATCTGGGGCTCTGTGCTTTCTTTCGTTCTGAACAAGTGTTAGTGTTGTCTGCAGAAAAGCGATTCTGCGAAGCAATGTGAACAGGCACAGAGAAGGTGCTAGCAGGGAATTCTCTGCCTGCCTTTCCCCAGTGCTCTGCAAGCTCTCCAGGGCAACATAGAATCTGGGGCTCTGTGCTTTCTTTCTTTCTGAACAAGTGTTAGTGTTTTCTGCAGAAAAGCGATTCTGCGAAGCAATGTGAACAGGCAGAGAGAAGGTGCTAGCAGGGAATTCTCTGCCTGCCTTTCCCCAGTGCTCTGCAAGCTCTCCAGGACAACATAGAATCTGGGGCTCTGTGCTTTCTTTCGTTCTGAACAAGTGTTACTGTTTTCTGCACAAAAGCGATTCTGCGAAGCAATGTGAACACTTGTGGTTCCCAGACACAGAGAAGGTGCTAGCAGGGAATTCTCTGCCTGCCTTTCCCCAGTGCTCTGCAAGCTCTCCAGGGCAACACAAAATCTGGGGCTCTGTGCTTTCTTTCGTTCTGAACAAGTGTTACTGTTTTCTGCACAAAAGCGATTCTGCGAAGCAATGTGAACACTTCTCCTTCCCAGGCACAGAGAAGGTGCTAGCAAGGAATTCTCTGCCTGCCTTTCCCCAGTGCTCTGCAAGCTCTCCAGGACAACATAGAATCTGGGGCTCTGTGCTTTCTTTCGTTCTGAACAAGTGTTACTGTTTTCTGCACAAAATCGATTCTGCGAAGCAATGTGAACACTTGTGGTTCCCAGGCACAGAGAAGGTGCTAGCAGGGAATTCTCTGCCTGCCTTTCCCCAGTGCTCTGCAAGCTCTCCAGGACAACATAGTATCTGGGGCTCTGTGCTTCCTTTCGTTCTGAACAAGTGTTACTGTTTTCTGCACAAAAGCGATTCTGCGAAGCACTGTGAACAGGCACAGAGAAGGTGCTAGCAGGGAATACTCTGCCTGCCTTTCCCCAGTGCTCTGCAAGCTCTCCAGGACAACATAGAATCTGGGGCTCTGTGCTTTCTTTCGTTCTGAACAAGTGTTAGTGTTGTCTGCAGAAAAGCGATTCTGCGAAGCAATGTGAACAGGCACAGAGAAGGTGCTAGCAGGGAATTCTCTGCCTGCCTTTCCCCAGTGCTCTGCAAGCTCTCCAGGGCAACATAGAATCTGGGGCTCTGTGCTTTCTTTCGTTCTGAACAAGTGTTACTGTTTTCTGCACAAAAGCGATTCTGCGAAGCAATGTGAACACTTGTGGTTCCCAGGCACAGAGAAGGTGCTAGCAGGGAATTCTCTGCCTTCCTTTCCCCAGTGCTCTGCAAGCTCTCCAGGACAACATAGTATCTGGGGCTCTGTGCTTTCTTTCGTTCTGAACAACTGTTAGTGTTTTCTGCTTAAAAGCGATTCTGCGAAGCAAAGTGAACACTTCTCCTTCCCAGGCACAGAGAAGGTGCTATCAGGGAATTATCTGCCTGCCTTTCCCCAGTGCTCTGCAAGCTCTCCAGGACAACAGCAAATCTGGGGCTCTGTGCTTTCTTTCGTTCTGAACAAGTGTTAGTGTTTTCTGCACAAAAGCGATTCTGCGAAGCAATGTGAACACTTGTGTTTCCCAGGCACAGAGAAGGTGCTAGCAGGGAATTCTCTGCCTGCCTTTCCCCAGTGCTCTGCAAGCTCTCCAGGACAACATAGAATCTGGGGCTCTGTGCTTTCTTTCGTTCTGAACAAGTGTTACTGTTTTCTGCACAAAAGCGATTCTGCGAAGCAAAGTGAACACTTGTCCTTCCCAGGCACAGAGAAGGTGCTAGCAGGGAATTCTCTGCCTGCCTTTCCCCAGTGCTCTGCAAGCTCTCCAGGAAAAAATAGAATCTGGGGCTCTGTGCTTTCTTTCGTTCTGAACAAGTGTTAGTGTTTTCTGCAGAAAAGCGATTCTGCGAAGCAATGTGAACACTTGTGGTTCCCAGGCACAGAGAAGGTGCTAGCAAGGAATTATCTGCCTGCCTTTCCCCAGTGCTCTGCAAGCTCTCCAGGACAACATAGAATCTGGGGCTCTGTGCTTTCTTTCGTTCTGAACAAGTGTTACTGTTTTCTGCACAAAAGCGATTCTGCGAAGCAATGTGAACACTTGTGGTTCCCAGGCACAGAGAAGGTGCTAGCAGGGAATTCTCTGCCTGCCTTTCCCCAGTGCTCTGCAAGCTCTCCAGGACAACATAGTATCTGGGGCTCTGTGCTTCCTTTCGTTCTGAACAAGTGTTACTGTTTTCTGCACAAAAGCGATTCTGCGAAGCACTGTGAACAGGCACAGAGAAGGTGCTAGCAGGGAATACTCTGCCTGCCTTTCCCCAGTGCTCTGCAAGCTCTCCAGGACAACATAGAATCTGGGGCTCTGTGCTTTCTTTCGTTCTGAACAAGTGTTAGTGTTGTCTGCAGAAAAGCGATTCTGCGAAGCAATGTGAACAGGCACAGAGAAGGTGCTAGCAGGGAATTCTCTGCCTGCCTTTCCCCAGTGCTCTGCAAGCTCTCCAGGACAACATAGAATCTGGGGCTCTGTGCTTTCTTTCGTTCTGAACAAGTGTTAGTGTTTTCTGCACAAAAGCGATTCTGCGAAGCAATGTGAACACTTGTGGTTCCCAGGCACAGAGAAGGTGCTAGCAGGGAATTCTCTGCCTTCCTTTCCCCAGTGCTCTGCAAGCTCTCCAGGACAACATAAAATCTGGGGCTCTGTGCTTTCTTTCGTTCTGAACAACTGTTAGTGTTTTCTGCTTAAAAGCGATTCTGCGAAGCAAAGTGAACACTTCTCCTTCCCAGGCACAGAGAAGGTGCTATCAGGGAATTATCTGCCTGCCTTTCCCCAGTGCTCTGCAAGCTCTCCAGGACAACAGCAAATCTGGGGCTCTGTGCTTTCTTTCGTTCTGAACAAGTGTTAGTGTTTTCTGCACAAAAGCGATTCTGCGAAGCAAAGTGAACACTTGTGTTTCCCAGGCACAGAGAAGGTGCTAGCAGGGAATTCTCTGCCTGCCTTTCCCCAGTGCTCTGCAAGCTCTCCAGGACAACATAGAATCTGGGGCTCTGTGCTTTCTTTCGTTCTGAACAAGTGTTACTGTTTTCTGCACAAAAGCGATTCTGCGAAGCAAAGTGAACACTTGTCCTTCCCAGGCACAGAGAAGGTGCTAGCAGGGAATTCTCTGCCTGCCTTTCCCCAGTGCTCTGCAAGCTCTCCAGGGCAACATAGAATCTGGGGCTCTGTGCTTTCTTTCGTTCTGAACAAGTGTTAGTGTTTTCTGCAGAAAAGCGATTCTGCGAAGCAATGTGAACACTTGTGGTTCCCAGGCACAGAGAAGGTGCTAGCAAGGAATTCTCTGCCTGCCTTTCCCCAGTGCTCTGCAAGCTCTCCAGGACAACATAGTATCTGGGGCTCTGTGCTTCCTTTCGTTCTGAACAAGTGATACTGTTTTCTGCACAAAAGCGATTCTGCGAAGCACTGTGAACAGGCACAGAGAAGGTGCTAGCAGGGAATTCTCTGCCTGCCTTTCCCCAGTGCTCTGCAAGCTCTCCAGGGCAACATAGAATCTGGGGCTCTGTGCTTTCTTTCTTTCTGAACAAGTGTTAGTGTTTTCTGCAGAAAAGCGATTCTGCGAAGCAATGTGAACAGGCAGAGAGAAGGTGCTAGCAGGGAATTCTCTGCCTGCCTTTCCCCAGTGCTCTGCAAGCTCTCCAGGGCAACATAGTATCTGGGGCTCTGTGCTTTCTTTCGTTCTGAACAACTGTTACTGTTTTCTGCTTAAAAGCGATTCTGCGAACCAAAGTGAACACTTCTCCTTCCCAGGTACAGAGAATGTGCTAGCAGGGAATTCTCTGCCTGCCTTTCCCCAGTGCTCTGCAAGCTCTCCAGGACAACATAGAATCTGGGGCTCTGTGCTTTCTTTCTTTCTGAACAAGTGTTAGTGTTTTCTGCTTAAAAGCGATTCTGCGAAGCAATGTGAATACTTGTGCTTCCCAGGCACAGAGAAGGTGCTAGCAGGGAATTCTCTGCCTGCCTTTCCCCAGTGCTCTGCAAGCTCTCCAGGACAACATAGAATCTGGGGCTCTGTGCTTTCTTTCGTTCTGAACAAGTGTTACTGTTTTCTGCACAAAAGCGATTCTGCGAAGCAAAGTGAACACTTGTCCTTCCCAGGCACAGAGAAGGTGCTAGCAGGGAATTCTCTGCCTGCCTTTCCCCAGTGCTCTGCAAGCTCTCCAGGGCAACACAAAATCTGGGGCTCTGTGCTTTCTTTCGTTCTGAACAAGTGTTACTGTTTTCTGCAGAAAAGCGATTCTGCGAAGCAATGTGAACACTTGTGGTTCCCAGGCACAGAGAAGGTGCTAGCAAGGAATTCTCTGCCTGCCTTTCCCCAGTGCTCTGCAAGCTCTCCAGGACAACATAGAATCTGGGGCTCTGTGCTTTCTTTCGTTCTGAACAAGTGTTACTGTTTTCTGCACAAAAGCGATTCTGCGAAGCAATGTGAACACTTGTGGTTCCCAGGCACAGAGAAGGTGCTAGCAGGGAATTCTCTGCCTGCCTTTCCCCAGTGCTCTGCAAGCTCTCCAGGACAACATAGTATCTGGGGCTCTGTGCTTCCTTTCGTTCTGAACAAGTGTTACTGTTTTCTGCACAAAAGCGATTCTGCGAAGCACTGTGAACAGGCACAGAGAAGGTGCTAGCAGGGAATACTCTGCCTGCCTTTCCCCAGTGCTCTGCAAGCTCTCCAGGACAACATAGAATCTGGGGCTCTGTGCTTTCTTTCGTTCTGAACAAGTGTTAGTGTTGTCTGCAGAAAAGCGATTCTGCGAAGCAATGTGAACAGGCACAGAGAAGGTGCTAGCAGGGAATTCTCTGCCTGCCTTTCCCCAGTGCTCTGCAAGCTCTCCAGGACAACATAGAATCTGGGGCTCTGTGCTTTCTTTCGTTCTGAACAAGTGTTAGTGTTTTCTGCACAAAAGCGATTCTGCGAAGCAATGTGAACACTTGTGGTTCCCAGGCACAGAGAAGGTGCTAGCAGGGAATTCTCTGCCTTCCTTTCCCCAGTGCTCTGCAAGCTCTCCAGGACAACATAAAATCTGGGGCTCTGTGCTTTCTTTCGTTGTGAACAACTATTAGTGTTTTCTGCTTAAAAGCGATTCTGCGAAGCAAAGTGAACACTTCTCCTTCCCAGGCACAGAGAAGGTGCTATCAGGGAATTATCTGCCTGCCTTTCCCCAGTGCTCTGCAAGCTCTCCAGGACAACAGCAAATCTGGGGCTCTGTGCTTTCTTTCGTTCTGAACAAGTGTTAGTGTTTTCTGCACAAAAGCGATTCTGCGAAGCAAAGTGAACACTTGTGTTTCCCAGGCACAGAGAAGGTGCTAGCAGGGAATTCTCTGCCTGCCTTTCCCCAGTGCTCTGCAAGCTCTCCAGGACAACATAGAATCTGGGGCTCTGTGCTTTCTTTCGTTCTGAACAAGTGTTACTGTTTTCTGCACAAAAGCGATTCTGCGAAGCAAAGTGAACACTTGTCCTTCCCAGGCACAGAGAAGGTGCTAGCAGGGAATTCTCTGCCTGCCTTTCCCCAGTGCTCTGCAAGCTCTCCAGGAAAACATAGAATCTGGGGCTCTGTGCTTTCTTTCGTTCTGAACAAGTGTCAGTGTTTTCTGCAGAAAAGCGATTCTGCGAAGCAATGTGAACACTTGTGGTTCCCAGGCACAGAGAAGGTGCTAGCAAGGAATTCTCTGCCTGCCTTTCCCCAGTGCTCTGCAAGCTCTCCAGGACAACATAGTATCTGGGGCTCTGTGCTTCCTTTCGTTCTGAACAAGTGATATTGTTTTCTGCACAAAAGCGATTCTGCGAAGCACTGTGAACAGGCACAGAGAAGGTGCTAGCAGGGAATACTCTGCCTGCCTTTCCCCAGTGCTCTGCAAGCTCTCCAGGACAACATAGAATCTGGGGCTCTGTGCTTTCTTTCGTTCTGAACAAGTGTTAGTGTTGTCTGCAGAAAAGCGATTCTGCGAAGCAATGTGAACAGGCACAGAGAAGGTGCTAGCAGGGAATTCTCTGCCTGCCTTTCCCCAGTGCTCTGCAAGCTCTCCAGGGCAACATAGAATCTGGGGCTCTGTGCTTTCTTTCTTTCTGAACAAGTGTTAGTGTTTTCTGCAGAAAAGCGATTCTGCGAAGCAATGTGAACAGGCAGAGAGAAGGTGCTAGCAGGGAATTCTCTGCCTGCCTTTCCCCAGTGCTCTGCAAGCTCTCCAGGGCAACATAGTATCTGGGGCTCTGTGCTTTCTTTCGTTCTGAACAACTGTTAGTGTTTTCTGCTTAAAAGCGATTCTGCGAAGCAAAGTGAACACTTCTCCTTCCCAGGTACAGAGAATGTGCTAGCAGGGAATTCTCTGCCTGCCTTTCCCCAGTGCTCTGCAAGCTCCCCAGGACAACATAGTATCTGGGGCTCTGTGCTTTCTTTCTTTCTGAACAAGTGTTACTGTTTTCTGCACAAAAGCGATTCTGCGAAGCAATGTGAACACTTGTGGTTCCCAGGCACAGAGAAGGTGCTAGCAGGGAATTCTCTGCCTGCCTTTCCCCAGTGCTCTGCAAGCTCTCCAGGACAACATAGTATCTGGGGCTCTGTGCTTCCTTTCGTTCTGAACAAGTGTTACTGTTTTCTGCACAAAAGCGATTCTGCGAAGCACTGTGAACAGGCACAGAGAAGGTGCTAGCAGGGAATACTCTGCCTGCCTTTCCCCAGTGCTCTGCAAGCTCTCCAGGACAACATAGAATCTGGGGCTCTGTGCTTTCTTTCGTTCTGAACAAGTGTTACTGTTTTCTGCACAAAAGCGATTCTGCGAAGCAATGTGAACAGGCACAGAGAAGGTGCTAGCAGGGAATTCTCTGCCTGCCTTTCCCCAGTGCTCTGCAAGCTCTCCAGGGCAACATAGAATCTGGGGCTCTGTGCTTTCTTTCGTTCTGAACAAGTGTTAGTGTTTTCTGCTTAAAAGCGATTCTGCGAAGCAATGTGAACACTTGTGGTTCCCAGGCACAGAGAAGGTGCTAGCAGGGAATTCTCTGCCTTCCTTTCCCCAGTGCTCTGCAAGCTCTCCAGGACAACATAGTATCTGGGGCTCTGTGCTTTCTTTCGTTCTGAACAACTGTTAGTGTTTTCTGCTTAAAAGCGATTCTGCGAAGCAAAGTGAACACTTCTCCTTCCCAGGCACAGAGAAGGTGCTATCAGGGAATTATCTGCCTGCCTTTCCCCAGTGCTCTGCAAGCTCTCCAGGACAACAGCAAATCTGGGGCTCTGTGCTTTCTTTCGTTCTGAACAAGTGTTAGTGTTTTCTGCACAAAAGCGATTCTGCGAAGCAATGTGAACACTTGTGTTTCCCAGGCACAGAGAAGGTGCTAGCAGGGAATTCTCTGCCTGCCTTTCCCCAGTGCTCTGCAAGCTCTCCAGGAGAACATAGAATCTGGGGCTCTGTGCTTTCTTTCGTTCTGAACAAGTGTTACTGTTTTCTGCACAAAAGCGATTCTGCGAAGCAAAGTGAACACTTGTCCTTCCCAGGCACAGAGAAGGTGCTAGCAGGGAATTCTCTGCCTGCCTTTCCCCAGTGCTCTGCAAGCTCTCCAGGAAAAAATAGAATCTGGGGCTCTGTGCTTTCTTTCGTTCTGAACAAGTGTTAGTGTTTTCTGCAGAAAAGCGATTCTGCGAAGCAATGTGAACACTTGTGGTTCCCAGGCACAGAGAAGGTGCTAGCAAGGAATTCTCTGCCTGCCTTTCCCCAGTGCTCTGCAAGCTCTCCAGGACAACATAGAATCTGGGGCTCTGTGCTTTCTTTCGTTCTGAACAAGTGTTACGGTTTTCTGCACAAAAGCGATTCTGCGAAGCAATGTGAACACTTGTGGTTCCCAGGCACAGAGAAGGTGCTAGCAGGGAATTCTCTGCCTGCCTTTCCCCAGTGCTCTGCAAGCTCTCCAGGACAACATAGTATCTGGGGCTCTGTGCTTCCTTTCGTTCTGAACAAGTGTTACTGTTTTCTGCACTAAAGCGATTCTGCGAAGCACTGTGAACAGGCACAGAGAAGGTGCTAGCAGGGAATACTCTGCCTGCCTTTCCCCAGTGCTCTGCAAGCTCTCCAGGACAACATAGAATCTGGGGCTCTGTGCTTTCTTTCGTTCTGAACAAGTGTTAGTGTTTTCTGCACAAAAGCGATTCTGCGAAGCAATGTGAACACTTGTGGTTCCCAGGCACAGAGAAGGTGCTAGCAGGGAATTCTCTGCCTTCCTTTCCCCAGTGCTCTGCAAGCTCTCCAGGACAACATAAAATCTGGGGCTCTGTGCTTTCTTTCGTTCTGAACAACTGTTAGTGTTTTCTGCTTAAAAGCGATTCTGCGAAGCAAAGTGAACACTTCTCCTTCCCAGGCACAGAGAAGGTGCTATCAGGGAATTATCTGCCTGCCTTTCCCCAGTGCTCTGCAAGCTCTCCAGGGCAACACAAAATCTGGGGCTCTGTGCTTTCTTTCGTTCTGAACAAGTGTTAGTGTTTTCTGCACAAAAGCGATTCTGCGAAGCAAAGTGAACACTTGTGTTTCCCAGGCACAGAGAAGGTGCTAGCAGGGAATTCTCTGCCTGCCTTTCCCCAGTGCTCTGCAAGCTCTCCAGGACAACATAGAATCTGGGGCTCTGTGCTTTCTTTCGTTCTGAACAAGTGTTACTGTTTTCTGCACAAAAGCGATTCTGCGAAGCAAAGTGAACACTTGTCCTTCCCAGGCACAGAGAAGGTGCTAGCAGGGAATTCTCTGCCTGCCTTTCCCCAGGGCTCTGCAAGCTCTCCAGGACAACATAGAATCTGGGGCTCTGTGCTTTCTTTCGTTCTGAACAAGTGTCAGTGTTTTCTGCAGAAAAGCGATTCTGCGAAGCAATGTGAACACTTGTGGTTCCCAGGCACAGAGAAGGTGCTAGCAAGGAATTCTCTGCCTGCCTTTCCCCAGTGCTCTGCAAGCTCTCCAGGACAACATAGTATCTGGGGCTCTGTGCTTCCTTTCGTTCTGAACAAGTGATACTGTTTTCTGCACAAAAGCGATTCTGCGAAGCACTGTGAACAGGCACAGAGAAGGTGCTAGCAGGGAATACTCTGCCTGCCTTTCCCCAGTGCTCTGCAAGCTCTCCAGGACAACATAGAATCTGGGGCTCTGTGCTTTCTTTCGTTCTGAACAAGTGTTACTGTTTTCTGCACAAAAGCGATTCTGCGAAGCAATGTGAACAGGCACAGAGAAGGTGCTAGCAGGGAATTCTCTGCCTGCCTTTCCCCAGTGCTCTGCAAGCTCTCCAGGGCAACATAGAATCTGGGGCTCTGTGCTTTCTTTCTTTCTGAACAAGTGTTAGTGTTTTCTGCAGAAAAGCGATTCTGCGAAGCAATGTGAACAGGCAGAGAGAAGGTGCTAGCAGGGAATTCTCTGCCTGCCTTTCCCCAGTGCTCTGCAAGCTCCCCAGGACAACATAGTATCTGGGGCTCTGTGCTTTCTTTCTTTCTGAACAAGTGTTAGTGTTTTCTGCTTAAAAGCGATTCTGCGAAGCAATGTGAATACTTGTGCTTCCCAGGCACAGAGAAGGTGCTAGCAGGGAATTCTCTGCCTGCCTTTCCCCAGTGCTCTGCAAGCTCTCCAGGACAACATAGAATCTGGGGCTCTGTGCTTTCTTTCGTTCTGAACAAGTGTTACTGTTTTCTGCACAAAAGCGATTCTGCGAAGCAATGTGAACACTTGTGGTTCCCAGACACAGAGAAGGTGCTAGCAGGGAATTCTCTGCCTGCCTTTCCCCAGTGCTCTGCAAGCTCTCCAGGGCAACACAAAATCTGGGGCTCTGTGCTTTCTTTCGTTCTGAACAAGTGTTACTGTTTTCTGCACAAAAGCGATTCTGCGAAGCAATGTGAACACTTGTGGTTCCCAGGCACAGAGAAGGTGCTAGCAGGGAATACTCTGCCTGCCTTTCCCCAGTGCTCTGCAAGCTCTCCAGGAAAACATAGAATCTGGGGCTCTGTGCTTTCTTTCGTTCTGAACAACTGTTAGTGTTGTCTGCAAAAAAGCGATTCTGCGAAGCAATGTGAACACTTCTCCTTCCCAGGCACAGAGAAGGTGCTAGCAGGGAATTCTCTGCCTGCCTTTCCCCAGTGCTCTGCAAGCTCTCCAGGGCAACAGCATATCTGGGGCTCTGTGCTTTCTTTCGTTCTGAACAACTGTTAGTGTTTTCTGCACAAAAGCGATTCTGCGAAGCAATGTGAACAGGCACAGAGAAGGTGCTAGCAGGGAATTCTCTGCCTGCCTTTCCCCAGTGCTCTGCAAGCTCTCCAGGGCAACATAGAATCTGGGGCTCTGTGCTTTCTTTCGTTCTGAACAAGTGTTACTGTTTTCTGCACAAAAGCGATTCTGCGAAGCAATGTGAACACTTCTGGTTCCCAGGCACAGAGAAGGTGCTAGCAGGGAATGCTCTGCCTGCCTTTCCCCAGTGCTCTGCAAGCTCTCCAGGACAACATAGTATCTGGGGCTCTGTGCTTTCTTTCGTTCTGAACAAGTGTTAGTGTCTTCTGCTTAAAAGCGATTCTGCGAAGCAAAGTGAACACTTCTCCTTCCCAGGCACAGAGAAGGTGCTAGCAGGGAATTATCTGCCTGCCTTTCCCCAGTGCTCTGCAAGCTCTCCAGGACAACAGCAAATCTGGGGCTCTGTGCTTTCTTTCTTTCTGAACAAATGTTAGTGTTTTCTGCTTAAAAGCGATTCTGCGAAGCAATGTGAATACTTGTGCTTCCCAGGCACAGAGAAGGTGCTAGCAGGGAATTCTCTGCCTGCCTTTCCCCAGTGCTCTGCAAGCTCTCCAGGGCAACATAGAATCTGGGGCTCTGTGCTTTCTTTCGTTCTGAACAAGTGTTAGTGTTTTCTGCACAAAAGCGATTCTGCGAAGCAATGTGAACACTTGTGGTTCCCAGACACAGAGAAGGTGCTAGCAGGGAACTCTCTGCCTGCCTTTCCCCAGTGCTCTGCAAGCTCTCCAGGACAACAGCAAATCTGGGGCTCTGTGCTTTCTTTCGTTCTGAACAAGTGTTACTGTTTTCTGCACAAAAGCGATTCTGCGAAGCAATGTGAACACTTGTGGTTCCCAGGCACAGAGAAGGTACTAGCAGGGAATACTCTGCCTGCCTTTCCCCAGTGCTCTGCAAGCTCTCCAGGAAAACATAGAATCTGGGGCTCTGTGCTTTCTTTCGTTCTGAACAACTGTTAGTGTTGTCTGCACAAAAGCGA
Source organism: Strix aluco (assembly GCF_031877795.1). Taxonomy (NCBI): domain Eukaryota; kingdom Metazoa; phylum Chordata; class Aves; order Strigiformes; family Strigidae; genus Strix; species Strix aluco. Next base: position 1,510,776 of record NC_133963.1, read on the forward strand.
TTCTGCGAAGCAAAGTGAACACTTCTCCTTCCAAGGCACAGAGAAGGTGCTAGCAGGGAATTCTCTGCCTGCCTTTCCCCAGTGCTCTGCAAGCTCTCCAGGGCAACATAGAATCTGGGGCTCTGTGCTTTCTTTCGTTCTGAACAAGTGTTAGTGTTTTCTGCACAAAAGCGATTCTGCGAAGCAATGTGAACACTTGAGGTTCCCAGGCACAGAGAAGGTGCTAGCAGGGAACTCTCTGCCTGCCTTTCCCCAGTGCTCTGCAAGCTCTCCAGGACAACAGCAAATCTGGGGCTCTGTGCTTTCTTTCGTTCTGAACAAGTGTTACTGTTTTCTGCACAAAAGCGATTCTGCGAAGCAATGTGAACACTTGTGGTTCCCAGGCACAGAGAAGGTGCTAGCAGGGAATACTCTGCCTGCCTTTCCCCAGTGCTCTGCAAGCTCTCCAGGAAAATATAGAATCTGGGGCTCTGTGCTTTCTTTCGTTCTGAACAACTGTTAGTGTTGTCTGCACAAAAGCGATTCTGTGAAGCAAAGTGAACAATTCTCCTTCCCAGGCACAGAGAAGGTGCTAGCAGGGAATTCTCTGCCTGCCTTTCCCCAGTGCTCTGCAAGCTCTCCAGGGCAACATAGAATCTGGGGCTCTGTGCTTTCTTTCGTTCTGAACAAGTGTTACTGTTTTCTGCACAAAAGCGATTCTGCGAAGCAATGTGAACACTTGTGGTTCCCAGGCACAGAGAAGGTGCTAGCAGGGAATTCTCTGCCTTCCTTTCCCCAGTGCTCTGCAAGCTCTCCAGGACAACATAGAATCTGGGGCTCTGTGCTTTCTTTCGTTCTGAACAAGTGTTACTGTTTTCTGAACAAAAGCGATTCTGCGAAGCAATGTGAACACTTCTGGTTCCCAGGCACAGAGAAGGTGCTAGCAGGGAATGCTCTGCCTGCCTTTCCCCAGTGCTCTGCAAGCTCTCCAGGACAACATAGTATCTGGGGCTCTGTGCTTTCTTTCGTTCTGAACAAGTGTTAGTGTCTTCTGCTTAAAAGCGATTCTGCGAAGCAAAGTGAACACTTCTCCTTCCCAGGCACAGAGAAGGTGCTAGCAGGGAATTCTCTGCCTGCCTTTCCCCAGTGCTCTGCAAGCTCTCCAGGGCAACATAGAATCTGGGGCTCTGTGCTTTCTTTCTTTCTGAACAAGTGTTACTGTTTTCTGCACAAAAGCGATTCTGCGAAGCAATGTGAATACTTGTGCTTCCCAGGCACAGAGAAGGTGCTAGCAGGGAATTCTCTGCCTGCCTTTCCCCAGTGCTCTGCAAGCTCTCCAGGGCAACATAGAATCTGGGGCTCTGTGCTTTCTTTCGTTCTGAACAAGTGTTAGTGTTTTCTGCACAAAAGCGATTCTGCGAAGCAATGTGAACACTTGTGGTTCCCAGACACAGAGAAGGTGCTAGCAGGGAACTCTCTGCCTGCCTTTCCCCAGTGCTCTGCAAGCTCTCCAGGACAACAGCAAATCTGGGGCTCTGTGCTTTCTTTCGTTCTGAACAAGTGTTACTGTTTTCTGCACAAAAGCGATTCTGCGAAGCAATGTGAACACTTGTGGTTCCCAGGCACAGAGAAGGTGCTAGCAGGGAATACTCTGCCTGCCTTTCCCCAGTGCTCTGCAAGCTCTCCAGGAAAACATAGAATCTGGGGCTCTGTGCTTTCTTTCGTTCTGAACAACTGTTAGTGTTGTCTGCACAAAAGCGATTCTGCGAAGCAAAGTGAACACTTGTCCTTCCCAGGCACAGAGAAGGTGCTAGCAGGGAATTCTCTGCCTGCCTTTCCCCAGTGCTCTGCAAGCTCTCCAGGGCAACATAGAATCTGGGGCTCTGTGCTTTCTTTCGTTCTGAACAAGTGTTAGTGTTTTCTGCACAAAAGCGATTCTGCGAAGCAATGTGAACACTTGTGGTTCCCAGGCACAGAGAAGGTGCTAGCAGGGAACTCTCTGCCTGCCTTTCCCCAGTGCTCTGCAAGCTCTCCAGGACAACAGCAAATCTGGGGCTCTGTGCTTTCTTTCGTTCTGAACAAGTGTTAGTGTTTTCTGCACAAAAGCGATTCTGCGAAGCAATGTGAACACTTGTGGTTCCCAGGCACAGAGAAGGTGCTAGCAGGGAATACTCTGCCTGCCTTTCCCCAGTGCTCTGCAAGCTCTCCAGGAAAACATAGAATCTGGGGCTCTGTGCTTTCTTTCGTTCTGAACAACTGTTACTGTTTTCTGCACAAAAGCGATTCTGTGAAGCAAAGTGAACACTTCTCCTTCCCAGGCACAGAGAAGGTGCTAGCAGGGAATTCTCTGCCTGCCTTTCCCCAGTGCTCTGCAAGCTCTCCAGGGCAACATAGAATCTGGGGCTCTGTGCTTTCTTTCGTTCTGAACAAGTGTTACTGTTTTCTGCACAAAAGCGATTCTGCGAAGCAATGTGAACACTTGTGGTTCCCAGGCACAGAGAAGGTGCTAGCAGGGAATTCTCTGCCTTCCTTTCCCCAGTGCTCTGCAAGCTCTCCAGGACAACATAGTATCTGGGGCTCTGTGCTTTCTTTCGTTCTGAACAACTGTTAGTGTTTTCTGCTTAAAAGCGATTCTGCGAAGCAAAGTGAACACTTCTCCTTCCCAGGCACAGAGAAGGTGCTAGCAGGGAATTCTCTGCCTGCCTTTCCCCAGTGCTCTGCAAGCTCTCCAGGGCAACATAGAATCTGGGGCTCTGTGCTTTCTTTCGTTCTGAACAAGTGTTACTGTTTTCTGCAGAAAAGCCATTCTGCGAAGCAATGTGAACACTTGTGGTTCCCAGGCACAGAGAAGGTGCTAGCAGGGAATTCTCTGCCTGCCTTTCCCCAGTGCTCTGCAAGCTCTCCAGGGCAACATAGAATCTGGGGCTCTGTGCTTTCTTTCGTTCTGAACAAGTGTTACTGTTTTCTGCACAAAAGCGATTCTGCGAAGCAAAGTGAACACTTCTCCTTCCCAGGCACAGAGAAGGTGCTAGCAGGGAATTCTCTGCCTGCCTTTCCCCAGTGCTCTGCAAGCTCTCCAGGACAACATAGTATCTGGGGCTCTGTGCTTCCTTTCGTTCTGAACAAGTGATACTGTTTTCTGCACAAAAGCGATTCTGCGAAGCACTGTGAACAGGCACAGAGAAGGTGCTAGCAGGGAATACTCTGCCTGCCTTTCCCCAGTGCTCTGCAAGCTCTCCAGGACAACATAGAATCTGGGGCTCTGTGCTTTCTTTCTTTCTGAACAAGTGTTAGTGTTTTCTGCAGAAAAGCGATTCTGCGAAGCAATGTGAACAGGCAGAGAGAAGGTGCTAGCAGGGAATTCTCTGCCTGCCTTTCCCCAGTGCTCTGCAAGCTCTCCAGGGCAACATAGTATCTGGGGCTCTGTGCTTTCTTTCGTTCTGAACAACTGTTAGTGTTTTCTGCTTAAAAGCGATTCTGCGAAGCAAAGTGAACACTTCTCCTTCCCAGGTACAGAGAATGTGCTAGCAGGGAATTCTCTGCCTGCCTTTCCCCAGTGCTCTGCAAGCTCTCCAGGACAACATAGTATCTGGGGCTCTGTGCTTTCTTTCTTTCTGAACAAGTGTTAGTGTTTTCTGCTTAAAAGCGATTCTGCGAAGCAATGTGAATACTTGTGCTTCCCAGGCACAGAGAAGGTGCTAGCAGGGAATTCTCTGCCTGCCTTTCCCCAGTGCTCTGCAAGCTCTCCAGGACAACATAGAATCTGGGGCTCTGTGCTTTCTTTCGTTCTGAACAAGTGTTACTGTTTTCTGCACAAAAGCGATTCTGCGAAGCAATGTGAACACTTGTGGTTCCCAGACACAGAGAAGGTGCTAGCAGGGAATTCTCTGCCTGCCTTTCCCCAGTGCTCTGCAAGCTCTCCAGGGCAACACAAAATCTGGGGCTCTGTGCTTTCTTTCGTTCTGAACAAGTGTTACTGTTTTCTGCACAAAAGCGATTCTGCGAAGCAATGTGAACACTTGTGGTTCCCAGGCACAGAGAAGGTGCTAGCAAGGAATTCTCTGCCTGCCTTTCCCCAGTGCTCTGCAAGCTCTCCAGGACAACATAGAATCTGGGGCTCTGTGCTTTCTTTCGTTCTGAACAAGTGTTACTGTTTTCTGCACAAAAGCGATTCTGCGAAGCAATGTGAACACTTGTGGTTCCCAGGCACAGAGAAGGTGCTAGCAGGGAATTCTCTGCCTGCCTTTCCCCAGTGCTCTGCAAGCTCTCCAGGACAACATAGTATCTGCGGCTCTGTGCTTCCTTTCGTTCTGAACAAGTGTTACTGTTTTCTGCACAAAAGCGATTCTGCGAAGCACTGTGAACAGGCACAGAGAAGGTGCTAGCAGGGAATACTCTGCCTGCCTTTCCCCAGTGCTCTGCAAGCTCTCCAGGACAACATAGAATCTGGGGCTCTGTGCTTTCTTTCGTTCTGAACAAGTGTTAGTGTTGTCTGCAGAAAAGCGATTCTGCGAAGCAATGTGAACAGGCACAGAGAAGGTGCTAGCAGGGAATTCTCTGCCTGCCTTTCCCCAGTGCTCTGCAAGCTCTCCAGGGCAACATAGAATCTGGGGCTCTGTGCTTTCTTTCGTTCTGAACAAGTGTTACTGTTTTCTGCACAAAAGCGATTCTGCGAAGCAATGTGAACACTTGTGGTTCCCAGGCACAGAGAAGGTGCTAGCAGGGAATTCTCTGCCTTCCTTTCCCCAGTGCTCTGCAAGCTCTCCAGGACAACATAGTATCTGGGGCTCTGTGCTTTCTTTCGTTCTGAACAACTGTTAGTGTTTTCTGCTTAAAAGCGATTCTGCGAAGCAAAGTGAACACTTCTCCTTCCCAGGCACAGAGAAGGTGCTATCAGGGAATTATCTGCCTGCCTTTCCCCAGTGCTCTGCAAGCTCTCCAGGACAACAGCAAATCTGGGGCTCTGTGCTTTCTTTCGTTCTGAACAAGTGTTAGTGTTTTCTGCACAAAAGCGATTCTGCGAAGCAATGTGAACACTTGTGTTTCCCAGGCACAGAGAAGGTGCTAGCAGGGAATTCTCTGCCTGCCTTTCCCCAGTGCTCTGCAAGCTCTCCAGGACAACATAGAATCTGGGGCTCTGTGCTTTCTTTCGTTCTGAACAAGTGTTACTGTTTTCTGCACAAAAGCGATTCTGCGAAGCAAAGTGAACACTTGTCCTTCCTAGGCACAGAGAAGGTGCTAGCAGGGAATTCTCTGCCTGCCTTTCCCCAGTGCTCTGCAAGCTCTCCAGGAAAAAATAGAATCTGGGGCTCTGTGCTTTCTTTCGTTCTGAACAAGTGTTAGTGTTTTCTGCAGAAAAGCGATTCTGCGAAGCAATGTGAACACTTGTGGTTCCCAGGCACAGAGAAGGTGCTAGCAAGGAATTCTCTGCCTGCCTTTCCCCAGTGCTCTGCAAGCTCTCCAGGACAACATAGAATCTGGGGCTCTGTGCTTTCTTTCGTTCTGAACAAGTGTTACTGTTTTCTGCACAAAAGCGATTCTGCGAAGCAATGTGAACACTTGTGGTTCCCAGGCACAGAGAAGGTGCTAGCAGGGAATTCTCTGCCTGCCTTTCCCCAGTGCTCTGCAAGCTCTCCAGGACAACATAGTATCTGGGGCTCTGTGCTTCCTTTCGTTCTGAACAAGTGTTACTGTTTTCTGCACAAAAGCGATTCTGCGAAGCACTGTGAACAGGCACAGAGAAGGTGCTAGCAGGGAATACTCTGCCTGCCTTTCCCCAGTGCTCTGCAAGCTCTCCAGGACAACATAGAATCTGGGGCTCTGTGCTTTCTTTCGTTCTGAGCAAGTGTTAGTGTTGTCTGCAGAAAAGCGATTCTGCGAAGCAATGTGAACAGGCACAGAGAAGGTGCTAGCAGGGAATTCTCTGCCTGCCTTTCCCCAGTGCTCTGCAAGCTCTCCAGGACAACATAGAATCTGGGGCTCTGTGCTTTCTTTCGTTCTGAACAAGTGTTAGTGTTTTCTGCACAAAAGCGATTCTGCGAAGCAATGTGAACACTTGTGGTTCCCAGGCACAGAGAAGGTGCTAGCAGGGAATTCTCTGCCTTCCTTTCCCCAGTGCTCTGCAAGCTCTCCAGGACAACATAAAATCTGGGGCTCTGTGCTTTCTTTCGTTCTGAACAACTGTTAGTGTTTTCTGCTTAAAAGCGATTCTGCGAAGCAAAGTGAACACTTCTCCTTCCCAGGCACAGAGAAGGTGCTATCAGGGAATTATCTGCCTGCCTTTCCCCAGTGCTCTGCAAGCTCTCCAGGACAACAGCAAATCTGGGGCTCTGTGCTTTCTTTCGTTCTGAACAAGTGTTAGTGTTTTCTGCACAAAAGCGATTCTGCGAAGCAAAGTGAACACTTGTGTTTCCCAGGCACAGAGAAGGTGCTAGCAGGGAATTCTCTGCCTGCCTTTCCCCAGTGCTCTGCAAGCTCTCCAGGACAACATAGAATCTGGGGCTCTGTGCTTTCTTTCGTTCTGAACAAGTGTTACTGTTTTCTGCACAAAAGCGATTCTGCGAAGCAAAGTGAACACTTGTCCTTCCCAGGCACAGAGAAGGTGCTAGCAGGGAATTCTCTGCCTGCCTTTCCCCAGTGCTCTGCAAGCTCTCCAGGAAAACATAGAATCTGGGGCTCTGTGCTTTCTTTCGTTCTGAACAAGTGTCAGTGTTTTCTGCACAAAAGCGATTCTGCGAAGCAATGTGAACACTTGTGGTTCCCAGGCACAGAGAAGGTGCTAGCAAGGAATTCTCTGCCTGCCTTTCCCCAGTGCTCTGCAAGCTCTCCAGGACAACATAGTATCTGGGGCTCTGTGCTTCCTTTCGTTCTGAACAAGTGATACTGTTTTCTGCACAAAAGCGATTCTGCGAAGCACTGTGAACAGGCACAGAGAAGGTGCTAGCAGGGAATACTCTGCCTGCCTTTCCCCAGTGCTCTGCAAGCTCTCCAGGACAACATAGAATCTGGGGCTCTGTGCTTTCTTTCGTTCTGAACAAGTGTTAGTGTTGTCTGCAGAAAAGCGATTCTGCGAAGCAATGTGAACAGGCACAGAGAAGGTGCTAGCAGGGAATTCTCTGCCTGCCTTTCCCCAGTGCTCTGCAAGCTCTCCAGGGCAACATAGAATCTGGGGCTCTGTGCTTTCTTTCTTTCTGAACAAGTGTTAGTGTTTTCTGCAGAAAAGCGATTCTGCGAAGCAATGTGAACAGGCAGAGAGAAGGTGCTAGCAGGGAATTCTCTGCCTGCCTTTCCCCAGTGCTCTGCAAGCTCTCCAGGGCAACATAGTATCTGGGGCTCTGTGCTTTCTTTCGTTCTGAACAACTGTTAGTGTTTTCTGCTTAAAAGCGATTCTGCGAAGCAAAGTGAACACTTCTCCTTCCCAGGTACAGAGAATTTGCTAGCAGGGAATTCTCTGCCTGCCTTTCCCCAGTGCTCTGCAAGCTCCCCAGGACAACATAGTATCTGGGGCTCTGTGCTTTCTTTCTTTCTGAACAAGTGTTAGTGTTTTGTGCTTAAAAGCGATTCTGCGAAGCAATGTGAATACTTGTGCTTCCCAGGCACAGAGAAGGTGCTAGCAGGGAATTCTCTGCCTGCCTTTCCCCAGTGCTCTGCAAGCTCTCCAGGACAACATAGAATCTGGGGCTCTGTGCTTTCTTTCGTTCTGAACAAGTGTTACGGTTTTCTGCACAAAAGCGATTCTGCGAAGCAATGTGAACACTTGTGGTTCCCAGACACAGAGAAGGTGCTAGCAGGGAATTCTCTGCCTGCCTTTCCCCAGTGCTCTGCAAGCTCTCCAGGGCAACACAAAATCTGGGGCTCTGTGCTTTCTTTCGTTCTGAACAACTGTTAGTGTTGTCTGCAAAAAAGCGATTCTGCGAAGCAATGTGAACACTTCTCCTTCCCAGGCACAGAGAAGGTGCTAGCAGGGAATTCTCTGCCTGCCTTTCCCCAGTGCTCTGCAAGCTCTCCAGGGCAACAGCATATCTGGGGCTCTGTGCTTTCTTTCGTTCTGAACAACTGTTAGTGTTTTCTGCACAAAAGCGATTCTGCGAAGCAATGTGAACAGGCACAGAGAAGGTGCTAGCAGGGAATTCTCTGCCTGCCTTTCCCCAGTGCTCTGCAAGCTCTCCAGGGCAACATAGAATCTGGGGCTCTGTGCTTTCTTTCGTTCTGAACAAGTGTTACTGTTTTCTGCACAAAAGCGATTCTGCGAAGCAATGTGAACACTTCTGGTTCCCAGGCACAGAGAAGGTGCTAGCAGGGAATGCTCTGCCTGCCTTTCCCCAGTGCTCTGCAAGCTCTCCAGGACAACATAGTATCTGGGGCTCTGTGCTTTCTTTCGTTCTGAACAAGTGTTAGTGTCTTCTGCTTAAAAGCGATTCTGCGAAGCAAAGTGAACACTTCTCCTTCCCAGGCACAGAGAAGGTGCTAGCAGGGAATTATCTGCCTGCCTTTCCCCAGTGCTCTGCAAGCTCTCCAGGACAACAGCAAATCTGGGGCTCTGTGCTTTCTTTCTTTCTGAACAAATGTTAGTGTTTTCTGCTTAAAAGCGATTCTGCGAAGCAATGTGAATACTTGTGCTTCCCAGGCACAGAGAAGGTGCTAGCAGGGAATTCTCTGCCTGCCTTTCCCCAGTGCTCTGCAAGCTCTCCAGGGCAACATAGAATCTGGGGCTCTGTGCTTTCTTTCGTTCTGAACAAGTGTTAGTGTTTTCTGCACAAAAGCGATTCTGCCTAGCAATGTGAACACTTGTGGTTCCCAGACACAGAGAAGGTGCTAGCAGGGAACTCTCTGCCTGCCTTTCCCCAGTGCTCTGCAAGCTCTCCAGGACAACAGCAAATCTGGGGCTCTGTGCTTTCTTTCGTTCTGAACAAGTGTTACTGTTTTCTGCACAAAAGCGATTCTGCGAAGCAATGTGAACACTTGTGGTTCCCAGGCACAGAGAAGGTGCTAGCAGGGAATACTCTGCCTGCCTTTCCCCAGTGCTCTGCAAGCTCTCCAGGAAAACATAGAATCTGGGGCTCTGTGCTTTCTTTCGTTCTGAACAACTGTTAGTGTTGTCTGCACAAAAGCGATTCTGCGAAGCAAAGTGAACACTTCTCCTTCCAAGGCACAGAGAAGGTGCTAGCAGGGAATTCTCTGCCTGCCTTTCCCCAGTGCTCTGCAAGCTCTCCAGGGCAACATAGAATCTGGGGCTCTGTGCTTTCTTTCGTTCTGAACAAGTGTTAGTGTTTTCTGCACAAAAGCGATTCTGCGAAGCAATGTGAACACTTGTGGTTCCCAGGCACAGAGAAGGTGCTAGCAGGGAACTCTCTGCCTGCCTTTCCCCAGTGCTCTGCAAGCTCTCCAGGACAACAGCAAATCTGGGGCTCTGTGCTTTCTTTCGTTCTGAACAAGTGTTACTGTTTTCTGCACAAAAGCGATTCTGCGAAGCAATGTGAACACTTGTGGTTCCCAGGCACAGAGAAGGTGCTAGCAGGGAATACTCTGCCTGCCTTTCCCCAGTGCTCTGCAAGCTCTCCAGGAAAATATAGAATCTGGGGCTCTGTGCTTTCTTTCGTTCTGAACAACTGTTAGTGTTGTCTGCACAAAAGCGATTCTGTGAAGCAAAGTGAACACTTCTCCTTCCCAGGCACAGAGAAGGTGCTAGCAGGGAATTCTCTGCCTGCCTTTCCCCAGTGCTCTGCAAGCTCTCCAGGGCAACATAGAATCTGGGGCTCTGTGCTTTCTTTCGTTCTGAACAAGTGTTACTGTTTTCTGCACAAAAGCGATTCTGCGAAGCAATGTGAACACTTGTGGTTCCCAGGCACAGAGAAGGTGCTAGCAAGGAATTCTCTGCCTTCCTTTCCCCAGTGCTCTGCAAGCTCTCCAGGACAACATAGAATCTGGGGCTCTGTGCTTTCTTTCGTTCTGAACAAGTGTTACTGTTTTCTGCACAAAAGCGATTCTGCGAAGCAATGTGAACACTTCTGGTTCCCAGGCACAGAGAAGGTGCTAGCAGGGAATGCTCTGCCTGCCTTTCCCCAGTGCTCTGCAAGCTCTCCAGGACAACATAGTATCTGGGGCTCTGTGCTTTCTTTCGTTCTGAACAAGTGTTAGAGTCTTCTGCTTAAAAGCGATTCTGCGAAGCAAAGTGAACACTTCTCCTTCCCAGGCACAGAGAAGGTGCTAGCAGGGAATTATCTGCCTGCCTTTCCCCAGTGCTCTGCAAGCTCTCCAGGACAACATAGTATCTGGGGCTCTGTGCTTTCTTTCTTTCTGAACAAGTGTTACTGTTTTCTGCACAAAAGCGATTCTGCGAAGCAAAGTGAACACTTGTCCTTCCCAGGCACAGAGAAGGTGCTAGCAGGGAATTCTCTGCCTGCCTTTCCCCAGTGCTCTGCAAGCTCTCCAGGGCAACATAGAATCTGGGGCTCTGTGCTTTCTTTCGTTCTGAACAAGTGTTAGTGTTTTCTGCACAAAAGCGATTCTGCGAAGCAATGTGAACACTTGTGGTTCCCAGACACAGAGAAGGTGCTAGCAGGGAACTCTCTGCCTGCCTTTCCCCAGTGCTCTGCAAGCTCTCCAGGACAACAGCAAATCTGGGGCTCTGTGCTTTCTTTCGTTCTGAACAAGTGTTACTGTTTTCTGCACAAAAGCGATTCTGCGAAGCAATGTGAACAGGCACAGAGAAGGTGCTAGCAGGGAATTCTCTGCCTGCCTTTCCCCAGTGCTCTGCAAGCTCTCCAGGGCAACATAGAATCTGGGGCTCTGTGCTTTCTTTCGTTCTGAACAAGTGTTACTGTTTTCTGCACAAAAGCGATTCTGCGAAGCAATGTGAACACTTCTGGTTCCCAGGCACAGAGAAGGTGCTAGCAGGGAATGCTCTGCCTGCCTTTCCCCAGTGCTCTGCAAGCTCTCCAGGACAACATAGTATCTGGGGCTCTGTGCTTTCTTTCGTTCTGAACAAGTGTTAGTGTCTTCTGCTTAAAAGCGATTCTGCGAAGCAAAGTGAACACTTCTCCTTCCCAGGCACAGAGAAGGTGCTAGCAGGGAATTATCTGCCTGCCTTTCCCCAGTGCTCTGCAAGCTCTCCAGGACAACAGCAAATCTGGGGCTCTGTGCTTTCTTTCTTTCTGAACAAATGTTAGTGTTTTCTGCTTAAAAGCGATTCTGCGAAGCAATGTGAATACTTGTGCTTCCCAGGCACAGAGAAGGTGCTAGCAGGGAATTCTCTGCCTGCCTTTCCCCAGTGCTCTGCAAGCTCTCCAGGGCAACATAGAATCTGGGGCTCTGTGCTTTCTTTCGTTCTGAACAAGTGTTAGTGTTTTCTGCACAAAAGCGATTCTGCCTAGCAATGTGAACACTTGTGGTTCCCAGACACAGAGAAGGTGCTAGCAGGGAACTCTCTGCCTGCCTTTCCCCAGTGCTCTGCAAGCTCTCCAGGACAACAGCAAATCTGGGGCTCTGTGCTTTCTTTCGTTCTGAACAAGTGTTACTGTTTTCTGCACAAAAGCGATTCTGCGAAGCAATGTGAACACTTGTGGTTCCCAGGCACAGAGAAGGTGCTAGCAGGGAATACTCTGCCTGCCTTTCCCCAGTGCTCTGCAAGCTCTCCAGGAAAACATAGAATCTGGGGCTCTGTGCTTTCTTTCGTTCTGAACAACTGTTAGTGTTGTCTGCACAAAAGCGATTCTGCGAAGCAAAGTGAACACTTCTCCTTCCAAGGCACAGAGAAGGTGCTAGCAGGGAATTCTCTGCCTGCCTTTCCCCAGTGCTCTGCAAGCTCTCCAGGGCAACATAGAATCTGGGGCTCTGTGCTTTCTTTCGTTCTGAACAAGTGTTAGTGTTTTCTGCACAAAAGCGATTCTGCGAAGCAATGTGAACACTTGTGGTTCCCAGGCACAGAGAAGGTGCTAGCAGGGAACTCTCTGCCTGCCTTTCCCCAGTGCTCTGCAAGCTCTCCAGGACAACAGCAAATCTGGGGCTCTGTGCTTTCTTTCGTTCTGAACAAGTGTTACTGTTTTCTGCACAAAAGCGATTCTGCGAAGCAATGTGAACACTTGTGGTTCCCAGGCACAGAGAAGGTGCTAGCAGGGAATACTCTGCCTGCCTTTCCCCAGTGCTCTGCAAGCTCTCCAGGAAAATATAGAATCTGGGGCTCTGTGCTTTCTTTCGTTCTGAACAACTGTTAGTGTTGTCTGCACAAAAGCGATTCTGTGAAGCAAAGTGAACACTTCTCCTTCCCAGGCACAGAGAAGGTGCTAGCAGGGAATTCTCTGCCTGCCTTTCCCCAGTGCTCTGCAAGCTCTCCAGGGCAACATAGAATCTGGGGCTCTGTGCTTTCTTTCGTTCTGAACAAGTGTTACTGTTTTCTGCACAAAAGCGATTCTGCGAAGCAATGTGAACACTTGTGGTTCCCAGGCACAGAGAAGGTGCTAGCAAGGAATTCTCTGCCTTCCTTTCCCCAGTGCTCTGCAAGCTCTCCAGGACAACATAGAATCTGGGGCTCTGTGCTTTCTTTCGTTCTGAACAAGTGTTACTGTTTTCTGCACAAAAGCGATTCTGCGAAGCAATGTGAACACTTCTGGTTCCCAGGCACAGAGAAGGTGCTAGCAGGGAATGCTCTGCCTGCCTTTCCCCAGTGCTCTGCAAGCTCTCCAGGACAACATAGTATCTGGGGCTCTGTGCTTTCTTTCGTTCTGAACAAGTGTTAGAGTCTTCTGCTTAAAAGCGATTCTGCGAAGCAAAGTGAACACTTCTCCTTCCCAGGCACAGAGAAGGTGCTAGCAGGGAATTATCTGCCTGCCTTTCCCCAGTGCTCTGCAAGCTCTCCAGGACAACATAGTATCTGGGGCTCTGTGCTTTCTTTCTTTCTGAACAAGTGTTACTGTTTTCTGCACAAAAGCGATTCTGCGAAGCAAAGTGAACACTTGTCCTTCCCAGGCACAGAGAAGGTGCTAGCAGGGAATTCTCTGCCTGCCTTTCCCCAGTGCTCTGCAAGCTCTCCAGGGCAACATAGAATCTGGGGCTCTGTGCTTTCTTTCGTTCTGAACAAGTGTTAGTGTTTTCTGCACAAAAGCGATTCTGCGAAGCAATGTGAACACTTGTGGTTCCCAGACACAGAGAAGGTGCTAGCAGGGAACTCTCTGCCTGCCTTTCCCCAGTGCTCTGCAAGCTCTCCAGGACAACAGCAAATCTGGGGCTCTGTGCTTTCTTTCGTTCTGAACAAGTGTTACTGTTTTCTGCACAAAAGCGATTCTGCGAAGCAATGTGAACAGGCACAGAGAAGGTGCTAGCAGGGAATTCTCTGCCTGCCTTTCCCCAGTGCTCTGCAAGCTCTCCAGGGCAACATAGAATCTGGGGCTCTGTGCTTTCTTTCGTTCTGAACAAGTGTTAGTGTTTTCTGCTTAAAAGCGATTCTGCGAAGCAATGTGAACACTTGTGGTTCCCAGGCACAGAGAAGGTGCTAGCAGGGAATTCTCTGCCTTCCTTTCCCCAGTGCTCTGCAAGCTCTCCAGGACAACATAGTATCTGGGGCTCTGTGCTTTCTTTCGTTCTGAACAACTGTTAGTGTTTTCTGCTTAAAAGCGATTCTGCGAAGCAAAGTGAACACTTCTCCTTCCCAGGCACAGAGAAGGTGCTATCAGGGAATTATCTGCCTGCCTTTCCCCAGTGCTCTGCAAGCTCTCCAGGACAACAGCAAATCTGGGGCTCTGTGCTTTCTTTCGTTCTGAACAAGTGTTAGTGTTTTCTGCACAAAAGCGATTCTGCGAAGCAATGTGAACACTTGTGTTTCCCAGGCACAGAGAAGGTGCTAGCAGGGAATTCTCTGCCTGCCTTTCCCCAGTGCTCTGCAAGCTCTCCAGGAGAACATAGAATCTGGGGCTCTGTGCTTTCTTTCGTTCTGAACAAGTGTTACTGTTTTCTGCACAAAAGCGATTCTGCGAAGCAAAGTGAACACTTGTCCTTCCCAGGCACAGAGAAGGTGCTAGCAGGGAATTCTCTGCCTGCCTTTCCCCAGTGCTCTGCAAGCTCTCCAGGAAAAAATAGAATCTGGGGCTCTGTGCTTTCTTTCGTTCTGAACAAGTGTTAGTGTTTTCTGCAGAAAAGCGATTCTGCGAAGCAATGTGAACACTTGTGGTTCCCAGGCACAGAGAAGGTGCTAGCAAGGAATTCTCTGCCTGCCTTTCCCCAGTGCTCTGCAAGCTCTCCAGGACAACATAGAATCTGGGGCTCTGTGCTTTCTTTCGTTCTGAACAAGTGTTACTGTTTTCTGCACAAAAGCGATTCTGCGAAGCAATGTGAACACTTGTGGTTCCCAGGCACAGAGAAGGTGCTAGCAGGGAATTCTCTGCCTGCCTTTCCCCAGTGCTCTGCAAGCTCTCCAGGACAACAT